>NC_136793.1:31374637-31969637 GCF_951216825.1 Electrona antarctica | reverse complement strand
ACCCCCAATTTTTTTATTGGCTGTGCCAAAAAAAAGCAGTTTTCTATGCATTTCAGGGGTACTGTGGGGTTTTTTGAACCCCCAATTTTTTTATTGGCTGTGCAAAAAAAAATCAGTTTTCTATGCATTTCAGGGGTACTGTGGGGTTTTTTGAATCCCCAATTTTTTTATTGGCTGTGCCAAAAAAAAAGCAGTTTTCTATGCATTTCAGGGGTACTGTGGGGTTTTTTGAACCCCCAATTTTTGTATTGGCTGTGCCAAAAAAAAGCAGTTTTCTATGCATTTCAGGGGTACTGTGGGGTTTTTTGAACCCCCAATTTTTTTATTGGCTGTGCCAAAAAAAAGCAGTTTTCTATGCATTTCAGGGGTACTGTGGGGTTTTTTGAACCCCCAATTCTTTTATTGGCTGTGCCAAAAAAAAAAGCAGTTTTCTATGCATTTCAGGGGTACTGTGGGGTTTTTTGAACCCCCAATTTTTTTATTGGCTGTGACAAAAAAAAGCAGTTTTCTATACATTTCAGGGGTACTGTGGGGTTTTTTGAACCCCCAATTTTTTTATTGGCTGTGCCAAAAAAAAAGCAGTTTTCTATGCATTTCAGGGGTACTGTGGGGTTTTTTGAAACCCCAATTGTTTTATTGGCTGTGCCAAAAAAAAGCAGTTTTCTATGCATTTCAGGGGTACTGTGGGTTTTTTTTAACCCCCAATTTTTTATTGGCTGTGCCAAAAAAAAGCAGTTTTCTATACATTTCAGGGGTACTGTGGGGTTTTTTGAACCCCCAATTTTTTTATTGGCTGTGCCAAAAAAAAAGCAGTTTTCTATGCATTTCAGGGGTACTGTGGGGTTTTTTGAAACCCCAATTGTTTTATTGGCTGTGCCAAAAAAAAGCAGTTTTCTATACATTTCAGGGGTACTGTGGGGTTTTTTGAACCCCCAATTTTTTTATTGGCTGTGCCAAAAAAAAAGCAGTTTTCTATGCATTTCAGGGGTACTGTGGGGTTTTTTGAAACCCCAATTGTTTTATTGGCTGTGCCAAAAAAAAGCAGTTTTCTATGCATTTCAGGGGTACTGTGGTTTTTTTTTAACCCCCAATTTTTTATTGGCTGTGCCAAAAAAAAAGCAGTTTTCTATGCATTTCAGGGGTACTGTGGGGTTTTTTGAAACCCCAATTTTTTTATTGGCTGTGCCAAAAAAAAGCAGTTTTCTATGCATTTCAGGGGTACTGTGGGGTTTTTTGAACCCCCAATTTTTGTATTGGCTGTGCCAAAAAAAAGCAGTTTTCTATGCATTTCAGGGGTACTGTGGGGTTTTTTGAACCCCCAATTTTTTTATTGGCTGTGCCAAAAAAAAAGCAGTTTTCTATGCATTTCAGGGGTACTGTGGGGTTTTTTGAACCCCCAATTTTTGTATTGGCTGTGCCAAAAAAAAGCAGTTTTCTATGCATTTCAGGGGTACTGTGGGGTTTTTTGAACCCCCAGTTTTTTTATTGGCTGTGCCAAAAAAAAGCAGTTTTCTATGCATTTCAGGGGTACTGTGGGGTTTTTTGAACCCCCAATTTTTTTATTGGCTGTGCCAAAAAAAAGCAGTTTTCTATGCATTTCAGGGGTACTGTGGGTTTTTTTTAACCCCCAATTTTTTATTGGCTGTGCCAAAAAAAAAGCAGTTTTCTATGCATTTCAGGGGTACTGTGGGTTTTTTTTAACCCCCAATTTTTTTATTGGCTGTGCCAAAAAAAAGCAGTTTTCTATGCATTTCAGGGGTACTGTGGGGTTTTTTGAACCCCCAATTTTTTTATTGGCTGTGCCAAAAAAAAGCAGTTTTCTATGCATTTCAGGGGTACTGTGGGGTTTTTTGAAACCCCAATTTTTTTATTGGCTGTGCCAAAAAAAAGCAGTTTTCTATGCATTTCAGGGGTACTGTGGGGTTTTTTGAACCCCCAATTTTTGTATTGGCTGTGCCAAAAAAAAGCAGTTTTCTATGCATTTCAGGGGTACTGTGGGGTTTTTTGAACCCCCAATTTTTTTATTGGCTGTGACAAAAAAAAAGCAGTTTTCTATGCATTTCAGGGGTACTGTGGGGTTTTTTGAACCCCCAATTTTTGTATTGGCTGTGCCAAAAAAAAGCAGTTTTCTATGCATTTCAGGGGTACTGTGGGGTTTTTTGAACCCCCAATTTTTTTTGACCTTTCTAGCGATTTGACCTTTGACCTTTTGACCTTTGACCTTTTGACCTTTGACCTTTCTAGCGTTTTGGCCAAAAAAAAGCAGTTTTCTATGCATTTCAGGGGTACTGTGGGGTTTTTTGAACCCCCAATTTTTTTATTGGGTGTGCCAAAAAAAAGCAGTTTTCTATGCATTTCAGGGGTACTGTGGGGTTTTTTGAACCCCCAATTTTTTTATTGGCTGTGCCAAAAAAAGCAGTTTTCTATGCATTTCAGGGGTTTTGACCTTTGACCTTTCTAGTGTTTTGACCTTTGACCTTTCTAGCGATGAAAAAAGTGCATCGTGGCATTTTGACCTTTCTAGCGATTTGACCTTTGACCTTTTGACCTTTGACCTTTTGACCTTTCTAGCGTTTTGACCTTTGACGGTTTGATTTTTGACCTTTCTAGCGATTTGACCTTTGACCTTTTGACCTTTGACCTTTTGACCTTTGACCTTTGACCTTTCTAGCGTTTTGACCTTTGACCTTTCTAGCGATGAAAAAAGCGCATCGTGGCATTTTGACCTTTCTTGCGATTTGACCTTTGACCTTTTGACCTTTGACCTTTTGACCTTTGACCTTTCTAGCGTTTTGACCTTTGACGTTTTGATTTTTGACCTTTCTAGTGATTTGACCTTTGACCTTTTGACCTTTGACCTTTTGACCTTTGACCTTTCTAGCGTTTTGGCCAAAAAAAAGCAGTTTTCTATGCATTTCAGGGGTACTGTGGGGTTTTTTGAACCCCCAGTTTTGTTATTGGCTGTGCCAAAAAAAAGCAGTTTTCTATGCATTTCAGGGGTACTGTGGGGTTTTTTGAACCCCCAATTTTTTTATTGGCTGTGCAAAAAAAAAGCAGTTTTCTATGCATTTCAGGGGTACTGTGGGTTTTTTTTAACCCCCAATTTTTTATTGGCTGTGCCAAAAAAAAAGCAGTTTTCTATGCATTTCAGGGGTACTGTGGGTTTTTTTTAACCCCCAATTTTTTTATTGGCTGTTCAAAAAAAAAGCAGTTTTCTATGCATTTCAGGGGTACTGTGGGGTTTTTTGAACCCCCAATTTTTTTATTGGCTGTGCCAAAAGAAAAGCAGTTTTCTATGCATTTCAGGGGTACTGTGGGTTTTTTTGAAACCCCAATTTTTTTATTGGCTGTGCCAAAAAAAAAGCAGTTTTCTATGCATTTCAGGGGTACTGTGGGGTTTTTTGAACCCCCAATTTTTGTATTGGCTGTGCCAAAAAAAAGCAGTTTTCTATGCATTTCAGGGGTACTGTGGGGTTTTTTGAACCCCCAATTTTTTTATTGGCTGTGCCAAAAAAAAAGCAGTTTTCTATGCATTTCAGGGGTACTGTGGGGTTTTTTGAACCCCCAATTTTTGTATTGGCTGTGCCAAAAAAAAAGCAGTTTTCTATGCATTTCAGGGGTACTGTGGGGTTTTTTGAACCCCCAGTTTTTTTATTGGCTGTGCCAAAAAAAAGCAGTTTTCTATGCATTTCAGGGGTACTGTGGGGTTTTTTGAACCCCCAATTTTTTTATTGGCTGTGCCAAAAAAAAGCAGTTTTCTATGCATTTCAGGGGTACTGTGGGTTTTTTTAACCCCCAATTTTTTATTGGCTGTGCCAAAAAAAAAGCAGTTTTCTATGCATTTCAGGGGTACTGTGGGTTTTTTTTTAACCCCCAATTTTTTTATTGGCTGTGCCAAAAAAAAGCAGTTTTCTATGCATTTCAGGGGTACTGTGGGGTTTTTTGAACCCCCAATTTTTTTATTGGCTGTGCCAAAAAAAAAGCAGTTTTCTATGCATTTCAGGGGTACTGTGGGGTTTTTTGAAACCCCAATTTTTTTATTGGCTGTGCCAAAAAAAAGCAGTTTTCTATGCATTTCAGGGGTACTGTGGGGTTTTTTTAACCCCCAATTTTTGTATTGGCTGTGCCAAAAAAAAGCAGTTTTCTATGCATTTCAGGGGTACTGTGGGGTTTTTTGAACCCCCAATTTTTTTATTGGCTGTGACAAAAAAAAAGCAGTTTTCTATGCATTTCAGGGGTACTGTGGGGTTTTTTGAACCCCCAATTTTTGTATTGGCTGTGCCAAAAAAAAGCAGTTTTCTATGCATTTCAGGGGTACTGTGGGGTTTTTTGAACCCCCAATTTTTTTATTGGCTGTGCCAAAAAAAAGCAGTTTTCTATGCATTTCAGGGGTACTGTGGGGTTTTTTGAACCCCCAATTTTTTTATTGGCTGTGCCAAAAAAAAGCAGTTTTCTATGCATTTCAGGGGTACTGTGGGGTTTTTTGAACCCCCAATTTTTTTATTGGCTGTGCCAAAAAAAAGCAGTTTTCTATGCATTTCAGGGGTACTGTGGGGTTTTTTGAACCCCCAATTTTTTTATTGGCTGTGCCAAAAAAAGCAGTTTTCTATGCATTTCAGGGGTTTTGACCTTTGACCTTTCTAGTGTTTTGACCTTTGACCTTTCTAGCGATGAAAAAAGTGCATCGTGGCATTTTGACCTTTCTAGCGATTTGACCTTTGACCTTTTGACCTTTGACCTTTTGACCTTTGACCTTTTGACCTTTGACCTTTCTAGCGTTTTGGCCAAAAAAAAGCAGTTTTCTATGCATTTCAGGGGTACTGTGGGGTTTTTTGAACCCCCAATTTTTTTATTGGGTGTGCCAAAAAAAAGCAGTTTTCTATGCATTTCAGGGGTACTGTGGGGTTTTTTGAACCCCCAATTTTTTTATTGGCTGTGCCAAAAAAAGCAGTTTTCTATGCATTTCAGGGGTTTTGACCTTTGACCTTTCTAGTGTTTTGACCTTTGACCTTTCTAGCGATGAAAAAAGTGCATCGTGGCATTTTGACCTTTCTAGCGATTTGACCTTTGACCTTTTGACCTTTGACCTTTTGACCTTTGACCTTTCTAGCGTTTTGGCCAAAAAAAAGCAGTTTTCTATGCATTTCAGGGGTACTGTGGGGTTTTTTGAACCCCCAATTTTTTTATTGGGTGTGCCAAAAAAAAAGCAGTTTTCTATGCATTTCAGGGGTACTGTGGGGTTTTTTGAACCCCCAATTTTTTTATTGGCTGTGCCAAAAAAAAGCAGTTTTCTATGCATTTCAGGGGTTTTGACCTTTGACCTTTCTAGTGTTTTGACCTTTGACCTTTCTAGCGATGAAAAAAGTGCATCGTGGCATTTTGACCTTTCTAGCGATTTGACCTTTGACCTTTTGACCTTTGGCCTTTTGACCTTTCTAGCGTTTTGACCTTTGACGTTTTGATTTTTGACCTTTCTAGCGATTTGACCTTTGACCTTTTGACCTTTGACCTTTTGACCTTTGACCTTTTGACCTTTGACCTTTCTAGCGTTTTGACCTTTGACCTTTCTAGCGATGAAAAAAGCGCATCGTGGCATTTTGACCTTTCTTGCGATTTGACCTTTGACCTTTTGACCTTTGACCTTTTGACCTTTGACCTTTCTAGCGTTTTGACATTTGACGTTTTGATTTTTGACCTTTCTAGTGATTTGACCTTTGACCTTTTGACCTTTGACCTTTTGACCTTTGACCTTTCTAGCGATGAAAAAGCGCATTGTGACGTTTTGAAAAAACCGCATCGTGGCATTTTGACCTTTCTATCGATTTTACCTTTTGACCTTTGACCTTTTGACCTTTGACCTTTCTAGTGTTTTGACCTTTGACCTTTCTAGCGATGAAAAAAGCGCATCGTGGCATTTTGACCTTTCTAGCGATTTGACCTTTGACGTTTTGAGTTTTGACCTTTCTAGCGATTTGACCTTTGACCTTTTGACCTTTGACCTTTTGACCTTTGACCTTTCTAGCGTTTTGGCAAAAAAAAAAGCAGTTTTCTATGCATTTCAGGGGTACTGTGGGGTTTTTTGAACCCCCAATTTTTTTATTGGCTGTGCCAAAAAAAAGCAGTTTTCTATGCATTTCAGGGGTACTGTGGGGTTTTTTGAACCCCCAATTTTTTTATTGGCTGTGCCAAAAAAGCAGTTTTCTATGCATTTCAGGGGTACTGTGGGTTTTTTTTATTTTTTTATTGGCTGTGCCAAAAAAAAGCAGTTTTCTATGCATTTCAGGGGTACTGTGGGGTTTTTTGAACCCCCAATTTTTTTATTGGCTGTGCCAAAAAAAGCAGTTTTCTATGCATTTCAGGGGTACTGTGGGGTTTTTTTATTTTTTTATTGGCTGTGCCAAAAAAAAGCAGTTTTCTATGCATTTCAGGGGTACTGTGGGGTTTTTTGAACCCCCAATTTTTTTATTGGCTGTGCCAAAAAAAAGCAGTTTTCTATGCATTTCAGGGGTACTGTGGGGTTTTTTGAACCCCCAATTTTTTTATTGGCTGTGCCAAAAAAAAGCAGTTTTCTATGCATTTCAGGGGTACTGTGGTTTTTTTTTTTTTTTTTTTGGCTGTGCCAAAAAAAAGCAGTTTTCTATGCATTTCAGGGGTACTGTGGGGTTTTTTGAACCCCCAATTTTTGTATTGGCTGTGCCAAAAAAAAGCAGTTTTCTATGCATTTCAGGGGTACTGTGGGGTTTTTTGAACCCCCAATTTTTTTATTGGCTGTGCCAAAAAAAAGCAGTTTTCTATACATTTCAGGGGTACTGTGGGGTTTTTTGAACCCCCAATTTTTTTATTGGCTGTGCCAAAAAAAAAGCAGTTTTCTATGCATTTCAGGGGTACTGTGGGGTTTTTTGAAACCCCAATTGTTTTATTGGCTGTGCCAAAAAAAAAGCAGTTTTCTATGCATTTCAGGGGTACTGTGGGGTTTTTTGAACCCCCAATTTTTTTATTGGCTGTGCCAAAAAAAAGCAGTTTTCTATGCATTTCAGGGGTACTGTGGGTTTTTTTTAACCCCCAATTTTTTATTGGCTGTGCCAAAAAAAAAGCAGTTTTCTATGCATTTCAGGGGTACTGTGGGGTTTTTTTAACCCCCAATTTTTTTATTGGCTGTGCCAAAAAAAAGTAGTTTTCTATGCATTTCAGGGGTACTGTGGGGTTTTTTGAACCCCCAATTTTTTTATTGGCTGTGCCAAAAAAAAGCAGTTTTCTATGCATTTCAGGGGTACTGTGGGGTTTTTTGAACCCCCAATTTTTTTATTGGCTGTGCCAAAAAAAGCAGTTTTCTATGCATTTCAGGGGTACTGTGGGGTTTTTTTATTTTTTTATTGGCTGTGCCAAAAAAAAGCAGTTTTCTATGCATTTCAGGGGTACTGTGGGGTTTTTTGAACCCCCAATGTTTTTATTGGCTGTGCCAAAAAAAAGCAGTTTTCTATGCATTTCAGGGGTACTGTGGGGTTTTTTGAACCCCCAATTTTTGTATTGGCTGTGCCAAAAAAAAGCAGTTTTCTATGCATTTCAGGGGTACTGTGGGGTTTTTTGAACCCCCAGTTTTTTTATTGGCTGTGCCAAAAAAAAGCAGTTTTCTATGCATTTCAGGGGTACTGTGGGGTTTTTTGAACCCCCAATTTTTGTATTGGCTGTGCCAAAAAAAAGCAGTTTTCTATGCATTTCAGGGGTACTGTGGGTTTTTTTTAACCCCCAATTTTTTATTGGCTGTGCCAAAAAAAAAGCAGTTTTCTATGCATTTCAGGGGTACTGTGGTTTTTTTTTAACCCCCAATTTTTTTATTGGCTGTGCCAAAAAAAAGCAGTTTTCTATGCATTTCAGGGGTACTGTGGGGGTTTTTGAACCCCCAATTTTTTTATTGGCTGTGCCAAAAAAAAAGCAGTTTTCTATGCATTTCAGGGGTACTGTGGGGTTTTTTGAAACCCCAATTTTTTTATTGGCTGTGCCAAAAAAAAGCAGTTTTCTATGCATTTCAGGGGTACTGTGGGGTTTTTTGAACCCCCAATTTTTGTATTGGCTGTGCCAAAAAAAAGCAGTTTTCTATGCATTTCAGGGGTACTGTGGGGTTTTTTGAACCCCCAATTTTTTTATTGGCTGTGACAAAAAAAAAGCAGTTTTCTATGCATTTCAGGGGTACTGTGGGGTTTTTTGAACCCCCAATTTTTGTATTGGCTGTGCCAAAAAAAAGCAGTTTTCTATGCATTTCAGGGGTACTGTGGGGTTTTTTGAACCCCCAATTTTTTTTGACCTTTCTAGCGATTTGACCTTTGACCTTTTGACCTTTGACCTTTTGACCTTTGACCTTTTGACCTTTGACCTTACTAGCGTTTTGGCCAAAAAAAAGCAGTTTTCTATGCATTTCAGGGGTACTGTGGGGTTTTTTGAACCCCCAATTTTTTTATTGGGTGTGCCAAAAAAAAAGCAGTTTTCTATGCATTTCAGGGGTACTGTGGGGTTTTTTGAACCCCCAATTTTTTTATTGGCTGTGCCAAAAAAAGCAGTTTTCTATGCATTTCAGGGGTACTGTGGGGTTTTTTTATTTTTTTATTGGCTGTGCCAAAAAAAAGCAGTTTTCTATGCATTTCAGGGGTACTGTGGGGTTTTTTGAACCCCCAATTTTTTTATTGGCTGTGCCAAAAAAAAGCAGTTTTCTATGCATTTCAGGGGTACTGTGGGGTTTTTTGAACCCCCAATTTTTGTATTGGCTGTGCCAAAAAAAAGCAGTTTTCTATGCATTTCAGGGGTACTGTGGGGTTTTTTGAACCCCCAATTTTTTTATTGGCTGTGACAAAAAAAAAGCAGTTTTCTATGCATTTCAGGGGTACTGTGGGGTTTTTTGAACCCCCAATTTTTGTATTGGCTGTGCCAAAAAAAAGCAGTTTTCTATGCATTTCAGGGGTACTGTGGGGTTTTTTGAACCCCCAATATTTTTTGACCTTTCTAGCGATTTGACCTTTGACCTTTTGACCTTTGACCTTTTGACCTTTGACCTTTTGACCTTTGACCTTACTAGCGTTTTGGCCAAAAAAAAGCAGTTTTCTATGCATTTCAGGGGTACTGTGGGGTTTTTTGAACCCCCAATTTTTGTATTGGCTGTGCCAAAAAAAAGCAGTTTTCTATGCATTTCAGGGGTACTGTGGGGTTTTTTGAACCCCCAATTTTTTTATTGGCTGTGACAAAAAAAAAGCAGTTTTCTATGCATTTCAGGGGTACTGTGGGGTTTTTTGAACCCCCAATTTTTGTATTGGCTGTGCCAAAAAAAAGCAGTTTTCTATGCATTTCAGGGGTACTGTGGGGTTTTTTGAACCCCCAATATTTTTTGACCTTTCTAGCGATTTGACCTTTGACCTTTTGACCTTTGACCTTTTGACCTTTGACCTTTTGACCTTTGACCTTACTAGCGTTTTGGCCAAAAAAAAGCAGTTTTCTATGCATTTCAGGGGTTTTGACCTTTGACCTTTCTAGTGTTTTGACCTTTGACCTTTCTAGCGATGAAAAAAGTGCATCGTGGCATTTTGACCTTTCTAGCGATTTGACCTTTGACCTTTTGACCTTTGACCTTTTGACCTTTCTAGCGTTTTGACCTTTGACGGTTTGATTTTTGACCTTTCTAGCGATTTGACCTTTGACCTTTTGACCTTTGACCTTTTGACCTTTGACCTTTTGACCTTTGACCTTTCTAGCGTTTTGACCTTTGACCTTTCTAGCGATGAAAAAAGCGCAGCGTGGCATTTTGACCTTTCTTGCGATTTGACCTTTGACCTTTTGACCTTTGACCTTTTGACCTTTGACCTTTCTAGCGTTTTGACCTTTTTGACGTTTTGATTTTTGACCTTTCTAGTGATTTGACCTTTGACCTTTTGACCTTTGACCTTTGACCTTTCTAGCGTTTTGGCCAAAAAAAAGCAGTTTTCTATGCATTTCAGGGGTACTGTGGGGTTTTTTGAACCCCCAGTTTTTTTATTGGCTGTGCCAAAAAAAAGCAGTTTTCTATGCATTTCAGGGGTACTGTGGGTTTTTTTTAACCCCCAATTTTTTATTGGCTGTGCCAAAAAAAAAGCAGTTTTCTATGCATTTCAGGGGTACTGTGGGTTTTTTTTAACCCCCAATTTTTTTATTGGCTGTGCAAAAAAAAAGCAGTTTTCTATGCATTTCAGGGGTACTGTGGGGTTTTTTGAACCCCCAATTTTTTTATTGGCTGTGCCAAAAGAAAAGCAGTTTTCTATGCATTTCAGGGGTACTGTGGGGTTTTTTGAAACCCCAATTTTTTTATTGGCTGTGCCAAAAAAAAGCAGTTTTCTATGCATTTCAGGGGTACTGTGGGGTTTTTTGAACCCCCAATTTTTGTATTGGCTGTGCCAAAAAAAAGCAGTTTTCTATGCATTTCAGGGGTACTGTGGGGTTTTTTGAACCCCCAATTTTTTTATTGGCTGTGCCAAAAAAAAAGCAGTTTTCTATGCATTTCAGGGGTACTGTGGGGTTTTTTGAACCCCCAATTTTTGTATTGGCTGTGCCAAAAAAAAGCAGTTTTCTATGCATTTCAGGGGTACTGTGGGGTTTTTTGAACCCCCAGTTTTTTTATTGGCTGTGCCAAAAAAAAGCAGTTTTCTATGCATTTCAGGGGTACTGTGGGGTTTTTTGAACCCCCAATTTTTTTATTGGCTGTGCCAAAAAAAAGCAGTTTTCTATGCATTTCAGGGGTACTGTGGGTTTTTTTAACCCCCAATTTTTTATTGGCTGTGCCAAAAAAAAAGCAGTTTTCTATGCATTTCAGGGGTACTGTGGGGTTTTTTTAACCCCCAATTTTTGTATTGGCTGTGCCAAAAAAAAAGCAGTTTTCTATGCATTTCAGGGGTACTGTGGGGTTTTTTGAACCCCCAATTTTTTTATTGGCTGTGCCAAAAAAAAAGCAGTTTTCTATGCATTTCAGGGGTACTGTGGGGTTTTTTGAAACCCCAATTTTTTTATTGGCTGTGCCAAAAAAAAGCAGTTTTCTATGCATTTCAGGGGTACTGTGGGGTTTTTTGAACCCCCAATTTTTGTATTGGCTGTGCCAAAAAAAAGCAGTTTTCTATGCATTTCAGGGGTACTGTGGGGTTTTTTGAACCCCCAATTTTTTTATTGGCTGTGACAAAAAAAAAGCAGTTTTCTATGCATTTCAGGGGTACTGTGGGGTTTTTTGAACCCCCAATTTTTGTATTGGCTGTGCCAAAAAAAAGCTGTTTTCTATGCATTTCAGGGGTACTGTGGGGTTTTTTGAACCCCCAATTTTTTTATTGGCTGTGCCAAAAAAAAGCAGTTTTCTATGCATTTCAGGGGTACTGTGGGGTTTTTTGAACCCCCAATTTTTTTATTGGCTGTGCCAAAAAAAAGCAGTTTTCTATGCATTTCAGGGGTACTGTGGGGTTTTTTGAACCCCCAATTTTTTTATTGGCTGTGCCAAAAAAAAGCAGTTTTCTATGCATTTCAGGGGTACTGTGGGGTTTTTTGAACCCCCAATTTTTTTATTGGCTGTGCCAAAAAAAAGCAGTTTTCTATGCATTTCAGGGGTACTGTGGGGTTTTTTGAACCCCCAATTTTTTTATTGGCTATGCCAAAAAAAAGCAGTTTTCTATGCATTTCAGGGGTACTGTGGGGTTTTTTGAACCCCCAATTTTTTTATTGGCTGTGCCAAAAAAAAAGCAGTTTTCTATGCATTTCAGGGGTACTGTGGGGTTTTTTGAACCCCCAATTTTTGTATTGGCTGTGCCAAAAAAAAGCAGTTTTCTATGCATTTCAGGGGTACTGTGGGGTTTTTTGAACCCCCAATTTTTTTATTGGCTGTGCCAAAAAAAAGCAGTTTTCTATGCATTTCAGGGGTACTGTGGGGTTTTTTGAACCCCCAATTTTTTTATTGGCTGTGCCAAAAAAAAAGCAGTTTTCTATGCATTTCAGGGGTACTGTGGGGTTTTTTGAACCCCCAATTTTTTTTGACCTTTCTAGCGATTTGACCTTTGACCTTTTGACCTTTGACCTTTTGACCTTTGACCTTTTGACCTTTGACCTTTCTAGCGTTTTGGACAAAAAAAAGCAGTTTTCTATGCATTTCAGGGGTACTGTGGGGTTTTTTGAACCCCCAATTTTTTTATTGGGTGTGCCAAAAAAAAGCAGTTTTCTATGCATTTCAGGGGTACTGTGGGGTTTTTTGAACCCCCAATTTTTTTATTGGCTGTGCCAAAAAAAGCAGTTTTCTATGCATTTCAGGGGTTTTGACCTTTGACCTTTCTAGTGTTTTGACCTTTGACCTTTCTAGCGATGAAAAAAGTGCATCGTGGCATTTTGACCTTTCTAGCGATTTGACCTTTGACCTTTTGACCTTTGACCTTTTGACCTTTCTAGCGTTTTGACCTTTGACGTTTTGATTTTTGACCTTTCTAGCGATTTGACCTTTGACCTTTTGACCTTTGACCTTTTGACCTTTGACCTTTTGACCTTTGACCTTTCTAGCGTTTTGACCTTTGACCTTTCTAGCGATGAAAAAAGCGCATCGTGGCATTTTGACCTTTCTTGCGATTTGACCTTTGACCTTTTGACCTTTGACCTTTTGACCTTTGACCTTTCTAGCGTTTTGACATTTGACGTTTTGATTTTTGACCTTTCTAGTGATTTGACCTTTGACCTTTTGACCTTTGACCTTTTGACCTTTGACCTTTCTAGCGATGAAAAAGCGCATCGTGACGTTTTGAAAAAACCGCATCGTGGCATTTTGACCTTTCTATCGATTTTACCTTTTGACCTTTGACCTTTGACCTTTCTAGTGTTTTGACCTTTGACCTTTCTAGCGATGAAAAAAGCGCATCGTGGCATTTTGACCTTTCTAGCGATTTGACCTTTGACGTTTTGAGTTTTGACCTTTCTAGCGATTTGACCTTTGACCTTTTGACCTTTGACCTTTTGACCTTTGACCTTTCTAGCGTTTTGGCAAAAAAAAAGCAGTTTTCTATGCATTTCAGGGGTACTGTGGGGTTTTTTGAACCCCCAATTTTTTTATTGGCTGTGCCAAAAAAAAGCAGTTTTCTATGCATTTCAGGGGTACTGTGGGGTTTTTTGAACCCCCAATTTTTTTATTGGCTGTGCCAAAAAAGCAGTTTTCTATGCATTTCAGGGGTACTGTGGGGTTTTTTGATTTTTTTATTGGCTGTGCCAAAAAAAAGCAGTTTTCTATGCATTTCAGGGGTACTGTGGGGTTTTTTGAACCCCCAATTTTTGTATTGGCTGTGCCAAAAAAAAGCAGTTTTCTATGCATTTCAGGGGTACTGTGGGGTTTTTTTATTTTTTTATTGGCTGTGCCAAAAAAAAGCAGTTTTCTATGCATTTCAGGGGTACTGTGGTTTTTTTTTTTTTTTCTATTGGCTGTGCCAAAAAAAAGCAGTTTTCTGTGCATTTCAGGGGTACTGTGGGGTTTTTTGAACCCCCAATTTTTTTATTGGCTGTGCCAAAAAAAAGCAGTTTTCTATGCATTTCAGGGGTACTGTGGGGTTTTTTGAACCCCCAATTTTTTTATTGGCTGTGCCAAAAAAAAGCAGTTTTCTATGCATTTCAGGGGTACTGTGGGGTTTTTTGAACCCCCAATTTTTTTATTGGCTGTGCCAAAAAAAAGCAGTTTTCTATGCATTTCAGGGGTACTGTGGGGTTTTTTGAACCCCCAATTTTTTTATTGGCTGTGCCAAAAAAGCAGTTTTCTATGCATTTCAGGGGTTTTGACCTTTGACCTTTCTAGTGTTTTGACCTTTGACCTTTCTAGCGATGAAAAAAGCGCATCGTGGCATTTTGACCTTTCTAGCGATTTGACCTTTGACCTTTTGACCTTTGACCTTTGACCTTTCTAGCGTTTTGACCTTAGACGTTTTGATTTTTGACCTTTCTAGCGATTTGACCTTTGACCTTTTGACCTTTGACCTTTTGACCTTTGACCTTTCTAGCGTTTTGGCCCAAAAAAAAGCAGTTTTCTATGCATTTCAGGGGTACTGTGGGGTTTTTTGAACCCCCAATTTTTTTATTGGCTGTGCCAATAAAAAGCAGTTTTCTATGCATTTCAGGGGTACTGTGGGGTTTTTTGAACCCCCAATGTTTTTATTGGCTGTGCCAAAAAAAAGCAGTTTTCTATGCATTTCAGGGGTACTGTGGGGTTTTTTGAACCCCCAATTTTTGTATTGGCTGTGCAAAAAAAAAGCAGTTTTCTATGCATTTCAGGGGTACTGTGGTTTTTTTTTTATTTTTTTATTGGCTGTGCCAAAAAAAAGCAGTTTTCTATGCATTTCAGGGGTACTGTGGGTTTTTTTTTATTTTTTTATTGGCTGTGCCAAAAAAAAGCAGTTTTCTATGCATTTCAGGGGTACTGTGGGGTTTTTTGAACCCCCAATTTTTTTATTGGCTGTGCCAAAAAAAAGCAGTTTTCTATGCATTTCAGGGGTACTGTGGGGTTTTTTGAACCCCCAATTTTTTTATTGGCTGTGCCAAAAAAAAAGCAGTTTTCTATGCATTTCAGGGGTACTGTGGGGTTTTTTGAACCCCCAATTTTTGTATTGGCTGTGCCAAAAAAAAGCAGTTTTCTATGCATTTCAGGGGTACTGTGGGGTTTTTTGAACCCCCAATTTTTTTATTGGCTGTGCCAAAAAAAGCAGTTTTCTATGCATTTCAGGGGTTTTGACCTTTGACCTTTCTAGTGTTTTGACCTTTGACCTTTCTAGCGATGAAAAAAGCGCATCGTGGCATTTTGACCAATTTTTTTATTGGCTGTGCAAAAAAAAAGCAGTTTTCTATGCATTTCAGGGGTACTGTGGTTTTTTTTTATTTTGTTATTGGCTGTGCCAAAAAAAAGCAGTTTTCTATGCATTTCAGGGGTACTGTGGGGTTTTTTGAACCCCCAATTTTTTTATTGGCTGTGCCAAAAACAAGCAGTTTTCTATGCATTTCAGGGGTACTGTGGGGTTTTTTGAACCCCCAATTTTTTTATTGGCTGTGCCAAAAAAAAGCAGTTTTCTATGCATTTCAGGGGTACTGTGGGGTTTTTTGAACCCCCAATTTTTGTATTGGCTGTGCCAAAAAAAGCAGTTTTCTATGCATTTCAGGGGTACTGTGGGGTTTTTTGAACCCCCAATTTTTGTATTGGCTGTGCCAAAAAAAAAGCAGTTTTCTATGCATTTCAGGGGTACTGTGGGGTTTTTTGAACCCCCAATTTTTTTATTGGCTGTGCCAAAAAAAAAGCAGTTTTCTATGCATTTCAGGGGTACTGTGGGGTTTTTTGAACCCCCAATTTTTGTATTGGCTGTGCCAAAAAAAAGCAGTTTTCTATGCATTTCAGGGGTACTGTGGGGTTTTTTGAACCCCCAGTTTTTTTATTGGCTGTGCCAAAAAAAAGCAGTTTTCTATGCATTTCAGGGGTACTGTGGGGTTTTTTGAACCCCCAATTTTTTTATTGGCTGTGCCAAAAAAAAGCAGTTTTCTATGCATTTCAGGGGTACTGTGGGGTTTTTTTAACCCCCAATTTTTTATTGGCTGTGCCAAAAAAAAAGCAGTTTTCTATGCATTTCAGGGGTACTGTGGGTTTTTTTTAACCCCCAATTTTTTTATTGGCTGTGCCAAAAAAAAGCAGTTTTCTATGCATTTCAGGGGTACTGTGGGTTTTTTTTAACCCCCAATTTTTTTATTGGCTGTGCCAAAAAAAAAGCAGTTTTCTATGCATTTCAGGGGTACTGTGGGGTTTTTTGAAACCCCAATTTTTTTATTGGCTGTGCCAAAAAAAAGCAGTTTTCTATGCATTTCAGGGGTACTGTGGGTTTTTTTGAACCCCCAATTTTTGTATTGGCTGTGCCAAAAAAAAGCAGTTTTCTATGCATTTCAGGGGTACTGTGGGGTTTTTTGAACCCCCAATTTTTTTATTGGCTGTGACAAAAAAAAAGCAGTTTTCTATGCATTTCAGGGGTACTGTGGGGTTTTTTGAACCCCCAATTTTTGTATTGGCTGTGCCAAAAAAAAGCAGTTTTCTATGCATTTCAGGGGTACTGTGGGGTTTTTTGAACCCCCAATTTTTTTTGACCTTTCTAGCGATTTGACCTTTGACCTTTTGACCTTTGACCTTTTGACCTTTGACCTTTTGACCTTTGACCTTTCTAGCGTTTTGGCCAAAAAAAAGCAGTTTTCTATGCATTTCAGGGGTACTGTGGGGTTTTTTGAACCCCCAATTTTTTTATTGGGTGTGCCAAAAAAAAGCAGTTTTCTATGCATTTCAGGGGTACTGTGGGGTTTTTTGAACCCCCAATTTTTTTATTGGCTGTGCCAAAAAAAGCAGTTTTCTATGCATTTCAGGGGTTTTGACCTTTGACCTTTCTAGTGTTTTGACCTTTGACCTTTCTAGCGATGAAAAAAGTGCATCGTGGCATTTTGACCTTTCTAGCGATTTGAGGGGTACTGTGGGTTTTTTTTATTTTGTTATTGGCTGTGCCAAAAAAAAGCAGTTTTCTATGCATTTCAGGGGTACTGTGGGGTTTTTTGAACCCCCAATTTTTTTATTGGCTGTGCCAAAAACAAGCAGTTTTCTATGCATTTCAGGGGTACTGTGGGGTTTTTTGAACCCCCAATTTTTTTATTGGCTGTGCCAAAAAAAAGCAGTTTTCTATGCATTTCAGGGGTACTGTGGGGTTTTTTGAACCCCCAATTTTTGTATTGGCTGTGCCAAAAAAAGCAGTTTTCTATGCATTTCAGGGGTACTGTGGGGTTTTTTGAACCCCCAATTTTTGTATTGGCTGTGCCAAAAAAAAAGCAGTTTTCTATGCATTTCAGGGGTACTGTGGGGTTTTTTGAACCCCCAATTTTTTTATTGGCTGTGCCAAAAAAAAAGCAGTTTTCTATGCATTTCAGGGGTACTGTGGGGTTTTTTGAACCCCCAATTTTTGTATTGGCTGTGCCAAAAAAAAGCAGTTTTCTATGCATTTCAGGGGTACTGTGGGGTTTTTTGAACCCCCAGTTTTTTTATTGGCTGTGCCAAAAAAAAGCAGTTTTCTATGCATTTCAGGGGTACTGTGGGGTTTTTTGAACCCCCAATTTTTTTATTGGCTGTGCCAAAAAAAAGCAGTTTTCTATGCATTTCAGGGGTACTGTGGGTTTTTTTTAACCCCCAATTTTTTATTGGCTGTGCCAAAAAAAAGCAGTTTTCTATGCATTTCAGGGGTACTGTGGGTTTTTTTTAACCCCCAATTTTTTTATTGGCTGTGCCAAAAAAAAGCAGTTTTCTATGCATTTCAGGGGTACTGTGGGGTTTTTTGAACCCCCAATTTTTTTATTGGCTGTGCCAAAAAAAAAGCAGTTTTCTATGCATTTCAGGGGTACTGTGGGGTTTTTTGAAACCCCAATTTTTTTATTGGCTGTGCCAAAAAAAAGCAGTTTTCTATGCATTTCAGGGGTACTGTGGGTTTTTTTGAACCCCCAATTTTTGTATTGGCTGTGCCAAAAAAAAGCAGTTTTCTATGCATTTCAGGGGTACTGTGGGGTTTTTTGAACCCCCAATTTTTTTATTGGCTGTGACAAAAAAAAAGCAGTTTTCTATGCATTTCAGGGGTACTGTGGGGTTTTTTGAACCCCCAATTTTTGTATTGGCTGTGCCAAAAAAAAGCAGTTTTCTATGCATTTCAGGGGTACTGTGGGGTTTTTTGAACCCCCAATTTTTTTTGACCTTTCTAGCGATTTGACCTTTGACCTTTTGACCTTTGACCTTTTGACCTTTGACCTTTTGACCTTTGACCTTTCTAGCGTTTTGGCCAAAAAAAAGCAGTTTTCTATGCATTTCAGGGGTACTGTGGGGTTTTTTGAACCCCCAATTTTTTTATTGGGTGTGCCAAAAAAAAGCAGTTTTCTATGCATTTCAGGGGTACTGTGGGGTTTTTTGAACCCCCAATTTTTTTATTGGCTGTGCCAAAAAAAGCAGTTTTCTATGCATTTCAGGGGTTTTGACCTTTGACCTTTCTAGTGTTTTGACCTTTGACCTTTCTAGCGATGAAAAAAGTGCATCGTGGCATTTTGACCTTTCTAGCGATTTGACCTTTGACCTTTTGACCTTTGACCTTTTGACCTTTGACCTTTTGACCTTTGACCTTTCTAGCGTTTTGACCTTTGACGTTTTGATTTTTGACCTTTCTAGTGATTTGACCTTTGACCTTTTGACCTTTGACCTTTTGACCTTTGACCTTTCTAGCGTTTTGGCCAAAAAAAAGCAGTTTTCTATGCATTTCAGGGGTACTGTGGGGTTTTTTGAACCCCCAGTTTTTTTATTGGCTGTGCCAAAAAAAAGCAGTTTTCTATGCATTTCAGGGGTACTGTGGGGTTTTTTGAACCCCCAATTTTTTTATTGGCTGTGCCAAAAAAAAGCAGTTTTCTATGCATTTCAGGGGTACTGTGGGTTTTTTTTAACCCCCAATTTTTTATTGGCTGTGCCAAAAAAAAAGCAGTTTTCTATGCATTTCAGGGGTACTGTGGGTTTTTTTTAACCCCCAATTTTTGTATTGGCTGTGCAAAAAAAAAGCAGTTTTCTATGCATTTCAGGGGTACTGTGGGGTTTTTTGAACCCCCAATTTTTTTATTGGCTGTGCCAAAAGAAAAGCAGTTTTCTATGCATTTCAGGGGTACCGTGGGGTTTTTTGAAACCCCAATTTTTTTATTGGCTGTGCCAAAAAAAAGCAGTTTTCTATGCATTTCAGGGGTACTGTGGGGTTTTTTGAACCCCCAATTTTTGTATTGGCTGTGCCAAAAAAAAGCAGTTTTCTATGCATTTCAGGGGTACTGTGGGGTTTTTTGAACCCCCAATTTTTTTATTGGCTGTGCCAAAAAAAAAGCAGTTTTCTATGCATTTCAGGGGTACTGTGGGGTTTTTTGAACCCCCAATTTTTGTATTGGCTGTGCCAAAAAAAAGCAGTTTTCTATGCATTTCAGGGGTACTGTGGGGTTTTTTGAACCCCCAGTTTTTTTATTGGCTGTGCCAAAAAAAAGCAGTTTTCTATGCATTTCAGGGGTACTGTGGGGTTTTTTGAACCCCCAATTTTTTTATTGGCTGTGCCAAAAAAAAGCAGTTTTCTATGCATTTCAGGGGTACTGTGGGTTTTTTTAACCCCCAATTTTTTATTGGCTGTGCCAAAAAAAAAGCAGTTTTCTATGCATTTCAGGGGTACTGTGGGGTTTTTTTAACCCCCAATTTTTTTATTGGCTGTGCCAAAAAAAAGCAGTTTTCTATGCATTTCAGGGGTACTGTGGGGTTTTTTGAACCCCCAATTTTTTTATTGGCTGTGCCAAAAAAAAAGCAGTTTTCTATGCATTTCAGGGGTACTGTGGGGTTTTTTGAAACCCCAATTTTTTTATTGGCTGTGCCAAAAAAAAGCAGTTTTCTATGCATTTCAGGGGTACTGTGGGGTTTTTTGAACCCCCAATTTTTGTATTGGCTGTGCCAAAAAAAAGCAGTTTTCTATGCATTTCAGGGGTACTGTGGGGTTTTTTGAACCCCCAATTTTTTTATTGGCTGTGACAAAAAAAAAGCAGTTTTCTATGCATTTCAGGGGTACTGTGGGGTTTTTTGAACCCCCAATTTTTGTATTGGCTGTGCCAAAAAAAAGCAGTTTTCTATGCATTTCAGGGGTACTGTGGGGTTTTTTGAACCCCCAATTTTTTTATTGGCTGTGCCAAAAAAAAGCAGTTTTCTATGCATTTCAGGGGTACTGTGGGGTTTTTTGAACCCCCAATTTTTTTATTGGCTGTGCCAAAAAAAAGCAGTTTTCTATGCATTTCAGGGGTACTGTGGGGTTTTTTGAACCCCCAATTTTTGTATTGGCTGTGCCAAAAAAAGCAGTTTTCTATGCATTTCAGGGGTACTGTGGGGTTTTTTGAACCCCCAATTTTTGTATTGGCTGTGCCAAAAAAAAGCAGTTTTCTATGCATTTCAGGGGTACTGTGGGGTTTTTTGAACCCCCAATTTTTTTATTGGCTGTGCCAAAAAAAAAGCAGTTTTCTATGCATTTCAGGGGTACTGTGGGGTTTTTTGAACCCCCAATTTTTGTATTGGCTGTGCCAAAAAAAAGCAGTTTTCTATGCATTTCAGGGGTACTGTGGGGTTTTTTGAACCCCCAATTTTTTTATTGGCTGTGCCAAAAAAAAAGCAGTTTTCTATGCATTTCAGGGGTACTGTGGGGTTTTTTGAAACCCCAATTTTTTTATTGGCTGTGCCAAAAAAAAGCAGTTTTCTATGCATTTCAGGGGTACTGTGGGGTTTTTTGAACCCCCAATTTTTGTATTGGCTGTGCCAAAAAAAAGCAGTTTTCTATGCATTTCAGGGGTACTGTGGGGTTTTTTGAACCCCCAATTTTTTTATTGGCTGTGACAAAAAAAAAGCAGTTTTCTATGCATTTCAGGGGTACTGTGGGGTTTTTTGAACCCCCAATTTTTGTATTGGCTGTGCCAAAAAAAAGCAGTTTTCTATGCATTTCAGGGGTACTGTGGGGTTTTTTGAACCCCCAATTTTTTTTGACCTTTCTAGCGATTTGACCTTTTGACCTTTGACCTTTTGACCTTTGACCTTTTGACCTTTGACCTTTCTAGCGTTTTGGCCAAAAAAAAGCAGTTTTCTATGCATTTCAGGGGTACTGTGGGGTTTTTTGAACCCCCAATTTTTTTATTGGGTGTGCCAAAAAAAAGCAGTTTTCTATGCATTTCAGGGGTACTGTGGGGTTTTTTGAACCCCCAATTTTTTTATTGGCTGTGCCAAAAAAAGCAGTTTTCTATGCATTTCAGGGGTTTTGACCTTTGACCTTTCTAGTGTTTTGACCTTTGACCTTTCTAGCGATGAAAAAAGTGCATCGTGGCATTTTGACCTTTCTAGCGATTTGACCTTTGACCTTTTGACCTTTGACCTTTTGACCTTTCTAGCGTTTTGACCTTTGACGGTTTGATTTTTGACCTTTCTAGCGATTTGACCTTTGACCTTTGACCTTTGACCTTTTGACCTTTGACCTTTCTAGCGTTTTGACCTTTGACCTTTCTAGCGATGAAAAAAGCGCATCGTGGCATTTTGACCTTTCTTGCGATTTGACCTTTGACCTTTTGACCTTTGACCTTTTGACCTTTGACCTTTGACGTTTTGATTTTTGACCTTTCTAGTGATTTGACCTTTGACCTTTTGACCTTTGACCTTTTGACCTTTGACCTTTCTAGCGTTTTGGCCAAAAAAAAGCAGTTTTCTATGCATTTCAGGGGTACTGTGGGGTTTTTTGAACCCCCAGTTTTTTTATTGGCTGTGCCAAAAAAAAGCAGTTTTCTATGCATTTCAGGGGTACTGTGGGGTTTTTTGAACCCCCAATTTTTTTATTGGCTGTGCCAAAAAAAAGCAGTTTTCTATGCATTTCAGGGGTACTGTGGTTTTTTTTTAACCCCCAATTTTTTATTGGCTGTGCCAAAAAAAAAGCAGTTTTCTATGCATTTCAGGGGTACTGTGGGGTTTTTTGAACCCCCAATTTTTGTATTGGCTGTGCCAAAAAAAAGCAGTTTTCTATGCATTTCAGGGGTACTGTGGGGTTTTTTGAACCCCCAATTTTTTTATTGGCTGTGACAAAAAAAAAGCAGTTTTCTATGCATTTCAGGGGTACTGTGGGGTTTTTTGAACCCCCAATTTTTGTATTGGCTGTGCCAAAAAAAAGCAGTTTTCTATGCATTTCAGGGGTACTGTGGGGTTTTTTGAACCCCCAATTTTTTTATTGGCTGTGCCAAAAAAAAGCAGTTTTCTATGCATTTCAGGGGTACTGTGGGGTTTTTTGAACCCCCAATTTTTTTATTGGCTGTGCCAAAAAAAAGCAGTTTTCTATGCATTTCAGGGGTACTGTGGGGTTTTTTGAACCCCCAATTTTTTTATTGGCTGTGCCAAAAAAAAGCAGTTTTCTATGCATTTCAGGGGTACTGTGGGGTTTTTTGAACCCCCAATTTTTTTATTGGCTATGCCAAAAAAAAAGCAGTTTTCTATGCATTTCAGGGGTACTGTGGGGTTTTTTGAACCCCCAATTTTTTTATTGGCTGTGCCAAAAAAAAGCAGTTTTCTATGCATTTCAGGGGTACTGTGGGGTTTTTTGAACCCCCAATTTTTGTATTGGCTGTGCCAAAAAAAAGCAGTTTTCTATGCATTTCAGGGGTACTGTGGGGTTTTTTGAACCCCCAATTTTTTTATTGGCTGTGCCAAAAAAAAGCAGTTTTCTATGCATTTCAGGGGTACTGTGGGGTTTTTTGAACCCCCAATTTTTTTATTGGCTGTGCCAAAAAAAAAGCAGTTTTCTATGCATTTCAGGGGTACTGTGGGGTTTTTTGAACCCCCAATTTTTTTTGACCTTTCTAGCGATTTGACCTTTGACCTTTTGACCTTTGACCTTTTGACCTTTGACCTTTTGACCTTTGACCTTTCTAGCGTTTTGGCCAAAAAAAAGCAGTTTTCTATGCATTTCAGGGGTACTGTGGGGTTTTTTGAACCCCCAATTTTTTTATTGGGTGTGCCAAAAAAAAGCAGTTTTCTATGCATTTCAGGGGTACTGTGGGGTTTTTTGAACCCCCAATTTTTTTATTGGCTGTGAAAAAAAAAAGCAGTTTTCTATGCATTTCAGGGGTACTGTGGGGTTTTTTGAACCCCCAATTTTTTTATTGGCTGTGCCAAAAAAAAGCAGTTTTCTATGCATTTCAGGGGTACTGTGGGTTTTTTTAACCCCCAATTTTTTATTGGCTGTGCCAAAAAAAAAGCAGTTTTCTATGCATTTCAGGGGTACTGTGGGGTTTTTTTAACCCCCAATTTTTTTATTGGCTGTGCCAAAAAAAAGCAGTTTTCTATGCATTTCAGGGGTACTGTGGGGTTTTTTGAACCCCCAATTTTTTTATTGGCTGTGCCAAAAAAAAAGCAGTTTTCTATGCATTTCAGGGGTACTGTGGGGTTTTTTGAACCCCCAATTTTTTTATTGGCTGTGCCAAAAAAAAAGCAGTTTTCTATGCATTTCAGGGGTACTGTGGGTTTTTTTTAACCCCCAATTTTTTTATTGGCTGTGCCAAAAAAAAGCAGTTTTCTATGCATTTCAGGGGTACTGTGGGGTTTTTTGAACCCCCAATTTTTTTATTGGCTGTGACAAAAAAAAAGCAGTTTTCTATGCATTTCAGGGGTACTGTGGGGTTTTTTGAACCCCCAATTTTTGTATTGGCTGTGCCAAAAAAAAGCAGTTTTCTATGCATTTCAGGGGTACTGTGGGGTTTTTTGAACCCCCAATTTTTTTTGACCTTTCTAGCGATTTGACCTTTGACCTTTTGACCTTTGACCTTTTGACCTTTGACCTTTTGACCTTTGACCTTTCTAGCGTTTTGGCCAAAAAAAAGCAGTTTTCTATGCATTTCAGGGGTACTGTGGGGTTTTTTGAACCCCCAATTTTTTTATTGGGTGTGCCAAAAAAAGCAGTTTTCTATGCATTTCAGGGGTACTGTGGGGTTTTTTGAACCCCCAATTTTTTTATTGGCTGTGCCAAAAAAAGCAGTTTTCTATGCATTTCAGGGGTACTGTGGGTTTTTTTAACCCCCAATTTTTTATTGGCTGTGCCAAAAAAAAAGCAGTTTTCTATGCATTTCAGGGGTACTGTGGGGTTTTTTTAACCCCCAATTTTTTTATTGGCTGTGCCAAAAAAAAGCAGTTTTCTATGCATTTCAGGGGTACTGTGGGGTTTTTTGAACCCCCAATTTTTTTATTGGCTGTGCCAAAAAAAAAGCAGTTTTCTATGCATTTCAGGGGTACTGTGGGGTTTTTTGAACCCCCAATTTTTTTATTGGCTGTGCCAAAAAAAAAGCAGTTTTCTATGCATTTCAGGGGTACTGTGGGTTTTTTTTAACCCCCAATTTTTTTATTGGCTGTGCCAAAAAAAAGCAGTTTTCTATGCATTTCAGGGGTACTGTGGGGTTTTTTGAACCCCCAATTTTTTTATTGGCTGTGACAAAAAAAAAGCAGTTTTCTATGCATTTCAGGGGTACTGTGGGGTTTTTTGAACCCCCAATTTTTGTATTGGCTGTGCCAAAAAAAAGCAGTTTTCTATGCATTTCAGGGGTACTGTGGGGTTTTTTGAACCCCCAATTTTTTTTGACCTTTCTAGCGATTTGACCTTTGACCTTTTGACCTTTGACCTTTTGACCTTTGACCTTTTGACCTTTGACCTTTCTAGCGTTTTGGCCAAAAAAAAGCAGTTTTCTATGCATTTCAGGGGTACTGTGGGGTTTTTTGAACCCCCAATTTTTTTATTGGGTGTGCCAAAAAAAGCAGTTTTCTATGCATTTCAGGGGTACTGTGGGGTTTTTTGAACCCCCAATTTTTTTATTGGCTGTGCCAAAAAAAGCAGTTTTCTATGCATTTCAGGGGTTTTGACCTTTGACCTTTCTAGTGTTTTGACCTTTGACCTTTCTAGCGATGAAAAAAGTGCATCGTGGCATTTTGACCTTTCTAGCGATTTGACCTTTGACCTTTTGACCTTTGACCTTTTGACCTTTCTAGCGTTTTGACCTTTGACGTTTTGATTTTTGACCTTTCTAGCGATTTGACCTTTGACCTTTTGACCTTTGACCTTTTGACCTTTGACCTTTTGACCTTTGACCTTTCTAGCGTTTTGACCTTTGACCTTTCTAGCGATGAAAAAAGCGCATCGTGGCATTTTGACCTTTCTTGCGATTTGACCTTTGACCTTTTGACCTTTGACCTTTTGACCTTTGACCTTTCTAGCGTTTTGACCTTTGACGTTTTGATTTTTGACCTTTCTAGTGATTTGACCTTTGACCTTTTGACCTTTGACCTTTTGACCTTTGACCTTTCTAGCGTTTTGGCCAAAAAAAAGCAGTTTTCTATGCATTTCAGGGGTACTGTGGGGTTTTTTGAACCCCCAGTTTTTTTATTGGCTGTGCCAAAAAAAAGCAGTTTTCTATGCATTTCAGGGGTACTGTGGGGTTTTTTGAACCCCCAATTTTTTTATTGGCTGTGCCAAAAAAAAGCAGTTTTCTATGCATTTCAGGGGTACTGTGGGTTTTTTTTAACCCCCAATTTTTTATTGGCTGTGCCAAAAAAAAAGCAGTTTTCTATGCATTTCAGGGGTACTGTGGGTTTTTTTTAACCCCCAATTTTTGTATTGGCTGTGCAAAAAAAAAGCAGTTTTCTATGCATTTCAGGGGTACTGTGGGGTTTTTTGAACCCCCAATTTTTTTATTGGCTGTGCCAAAAGAAAAGCAGTTTTCTATGCATTTCAGGGGTACTGTGGGGTTTTTTGAAACCCCAATTTTTTTTATTGGCTGTGCCAAAAAAAAGCAGTTTTCTATGCATTTCAGGGGTACTGTGGGGTTTTTTGAACCCCCAATTTTTGTATTGGCTGTGCCAAAAAAAAGCAGTTTTCTATGCATTTCAGGGGTACTGTGGGGTTTTTTGAACCCCCAATTTTTTTATTGGCTGTGCCAAAAAAAAAGCAGTTTTCTATGCATTTCAGGGGTACTGTGGGGTTTTTTGAACCCCCAATTTTTGTATTGGCTGTGCCAAAAAAAAGCAGTTTTCTATGCATTTCAGGGGTACTGTGGGGTTTTTTGAACCCCCAGTTTTTTTATTGGCTGTGCCAAAAAAAAGCAGTTTTCTATGCATTTCAGGGGTACTGTGGGGTTTTTTGAACCCCCAATTTTTTTATTGGCTGTGCCAAAAAAAAGCAGTTTTCTATGCATTTCAGGGGTACTGTGGGTTTTTTTTAACCCCCAATTTTTTATTGGCTGTGCCAAAAAAAAAGCAGTTTTCTATGCATTTCAGGGGTACTGTGGGTTTTTTTTAACCCCCAATTTTTGTATTGGCTGTGCAAAAAAAAAGCAGTTTTCTATGCATTTCAGGGGTACTGTGGGGTTTTTTGAACCCCCAATTTTTTTATTGGCTGTGCCAAAAGAAAAGCAGTTTTCTATGCATTTCAGGGGTACTGTGGGGTTTTTTGAAACCCCAATTTTTTTATTGGCTGTGCCAAAAAAAAGCAGTTTTCTATGCATTTCAGGGGTACTGTGGGGTTTTTTGAACCCCCAATTTTTGTATTGGCTGTGCCAAAAAAAAGCAGTTTTCTATGCATTTCAGGGGTACTGTGGGGTTTTTTGAACCCCCAATTTTTTTATTGGCTGTGCCAAAAAAAAAGCAGTTTTCTATGCATTTCAGGGGTACTGTGGGGTTTTTTGAACCCCCAATTTTTGTATTGGCTGTGCCAAAAAAAAGCAGTTTTCTATGCATTTCAGGGGTACTGTGGGGTTTTTTGAACCCCCAGTTTTTTTATTGGCTGTGCCAAAAAAAAGCAGTTTTCTATGCATTTCAGGGGTACTGTGGGGTTTTTTGAACCCCCAATTTTTTTATTGGCTGTGCCAAAAAAAAGCAGTTTTCTATGCATTTCAGGGGTACTGTGGGTTTTTTTAACCCCCAATTTTTTATTGGCTGTGCCAAAAAAAAAGCAGTTTTCTATGCATTTCAGGGGTACTGTGGGGTTTTTTTAACCCCCAATTTTTTTATTGGCTGTGCCAAAAAAAAGCAGTTTTCTATGCATTTCAGGGGTACTGTGGGGTTTTTTGAACCCCCAATTTTTTTATTGGCTGTGCCAAAAAAAAAGCAGTTTTCTATGCATTTCAGGGGTACTGTGGGGTTTTTTGAAACCCCAATTTTTTTATTGGCTGTGCCAAAAAAAAGCAGTTTTCTATGCATTTCAGGGGTACTGTGGGGTTTTTTGAACCCCCAATTTTTGTATTGGCTGTGCCAAAAAAAAGCAGTTTTCTATGCATTTCAGGGGTACTGTGGGGTTTTTTGAACCCCCAATTTTTTTATTGGCTGTGACAAAAAAAAAGCAGTTTTCTATGCATTTCAGGGGTACTGTGGGGTTTTTTGAACCCCCAATTTTTGTATTGGCTGTGCCAAAAAAAAGCAGTTTTCTATGCATTTCAGGGGTACTGTGGGGTTTTTTGAACCCCCAATTTTTTTATTGGCTGTGCCAAAAAAAAGCAGTTTTCTATGCATTTCAGGGGTACTGTGGGGTTTTTTGAACCCCCAATTTTTTTATTGGCTGTGCCAAAAAAAAGCAGTTTTCTATGCATTTCAGGGGTACTGTGGGGTTTTTTGAACCCCCAATTTTTGTATTGGCTGTGCCAAAAAAAGCAGTTTTCTATGCATTTCAGGGGTACTGTGGGGTTTTTTGAACCCCCAATTTTTGTATTGGCTGTGCCCAAAAAAAGCAGTTTTCTATGCATTTCAGGGGTACTGTGGGGTTTTTTGAACCCCCAATTTTTTTATTGGCTGTGCCAAAAAAAAAGCAGTTTTCTATGCATTTCAGGGGTACTGTGGGGTTTTTTGAACCCCCAATTTTTGTATTGGCTGTGCCAAAAAAAAGCAGTTTTCTATGCATTTCAGGGGTACTGTGGGGTTTTTTGAACCCCCAATTTTTTTATTGGCTGTGCCAAAAAAAAAGCAGTTTTCTATGCATTTCAGGGGTACTGTGGGGTTTTTTGAAACCCCAATTTTTTTATTGGCTGTGCCAAAAAAAAGCAGTTTTCTATGCATTTCAGGGGTACTGTGGGGTTTTTTGAACCCCCAATTTTTGTATTGGCTGTGCCAAAAAAAAGCAGTTTTCTATGCATTTCAGGGGTACTGTGGGGTTTTTTGAACCCCCAATTTTTTTATTGGCTGTGACAAAAAAAAGCAGTTTTCTATGCATTTCAGGGGTACTGTGGGGTTTTTTGAACCCCCAATTTTTGTATTGGCTGTGCCAAAAAAAAGCAGTTTTCTATGCATTTCAGGGGTACTGTGGGGTTTTTTGAACCCCCAATTTTTTTTGACCTTTCTAGCGATTTGACCTTTGACCTTTTGACCTTTGACCTTTTGACCTTTTGACCTTTGACCTTTCTAGCGTTTTGGCCAAAAAAAAGCAGTTTTCTATGCATTTCAGGGGTACTGTGGGGTTTTTTGAACCCCCAATTTTTTTATTGGGTGTGCCAAAAAAAAGCAGTTTTCTATGCATTTCAGGGGTACTGTGGGGTTTTTTGAACCCCCAATTTTTTTATTGGCTGTGCCAAAAAAAGCAGTTTTCTATGCATTTCAGGGGTTTTGACCTTTGACCTTTCTAGTGTTTTGACCTTTGACCTTTCTAGCGATGAAAAAAGTGCATCGTGGCATTTTGACCTTTCTAGCGATTTGACCTTTGACCTTTTGACCTTTGACCTTTTGACCTTTCTAGCGTTTTGACCTTTGACGGTTTGATTTTTGACCTTTCTAGCGATTTGACCTTTGACCTTTGACCTTTGACCTTTTGACCTTTGACCTTTCTAGCGTTTTGACCTTTGACCTTTCTAGCGATGAAAAAAGCGCATCGTGGCATTTTGACCTTTCTTGCGATTTGACCTTTGACCTTTTGACCTTTGACCTTTTGACCTTTGACCTTTCTAGCGTTTTGACCTTTGACGTTTTGATTTTTGACCTTTCTAGTGATTTGACCTTTGACCTTTTGACCTTTGACCTTTTGACCTTTGACCTTTCTAGCGTTTTGGCCAAAAAAAAGCAGTTTTCTATGCATTTCAGGGGTACTGTGGGGTTTTTTGAACCCCCAGTTTTTTTATTGGCTGTGCCAAAAAAAAGCAGTTTTCTATGCATTTCAGGGGTACTGTGGGGTTTTTTGAACCCCCAATTTTTTTATTGGCTGTGCCAAAAAAAAGCAGTTTTCTATGCATTTCAGGGGTACTGTGGGTTTTTTTTAACCCCCAATTTTTTATTGGCTGTGCCAAAAAAAAAGCAGTTTTCTATGCATTTCAGGGGTACTGTGGGTTTTTTTTAACCCCCAATTTTTTTATTGGCTGTGCAAAAAAAAAGCAGTTTTCTATGCATTTCAGGGGTACTGTGGGGTTTTTTGAACCCCCAATTTTTTTATTGGCTGTGCCAAAAGAAAAGCAGTTTTCTATGCATTTCAGGGGTACTGTGGGGTTTTTTGAAACCCCAATTTTTTTATTGGCTGTGCCAAAAAAAAGCAGTTTTCTATGCATTTCAGGGGTACTGTGGGGTTTTTTGAACCCCCAATTTTTGTATTGGCTGTGCCAAAAAAAAGCAGTTTTCTATGCATTTCAGGGGTACTGTGGGGTTTTTTGAACCCCCAATTTTTTTATTGGCTGTGCCAAAAAAAAAGCAGTTTTCTATGCATTTCAGGGGTACTGTGGGGTTTTTTGAACCCCCAATTTTTGTATTGGCTGTGCCAAAAAAAAGCAGTTTTCTATGCATTTCAGGGGTACTGTGGGGTTTTTTGAACCCCCAGTTTTTTTATTGGCTGTGCCAAAAAAAAGCAGTTTTCTATGCATTTCAGGGGTACTGTGGGGTTTTTTGAACCCCCAATTTTTTTATTGGCTGTGCCAAAAAAAAGCAGTTTTCTATGCATTTCAGGGGTACTGTGGGTTTTTTTAACCCCCAATTTTTTATTGGCTGTGCCAAAAAAAAAGCAGTTTTCTATGCATTTCAGGGGTACTGTGGGTTTTTTTTAACCCCCAATTTTTTTATTGGCTGTGCCAAAAAAAAAGCAGTTTTCTATGCATTTCAGGGGTACTGTGGGGTTTTTTGAACCCCCAATTTTTTTATTGGCTGTGCCAAAAAAAAAGCAGTTTTCTATGCATTTCAGGGGTACTGTGGGGTTTTTTGAAACCCCAATTTTTTTATTGGCTGTGCCAAAAAAAAAGCAGTTTTCTATGCATTTCAGGGGTACTGTGGGGTTTTTTGAACCCCCAATTTTTGTATTGGCTGTGCCAAAAAAAAGCAGTTTTCTATGCATTTCAGGGGTACTGTGGGGTTTTTTGAACCCCCAATTTTTTTATTGGCTGTGACAAAAAAAAAGCAGTTTTCTATGCATTTCAGGGGTACTGTGGGGTTTTTTGAACCCCCAATTTTTGTATTGGCTGTGCCAAAAAAAAGCAGTTTTCTATGCATTTCAGGGGTACTGTGGGGTTTTTTGAACCCCCAATTTTTTTATTGGCTGTGCCAAAAAAAAGCAGTTTTCTATGCATTTCAGGGGTACTGTGGGGTTTTTTGAACCCCCAATTTTTTTATTGGCTGTGCCAAAAAAAAGCAGTTTTCTATGCATTTCAGGGGTACTGTGGGGTTTTTTGAACCCCCAATTTTTTTATTGGCTGTGCCAAAAAAAAGCAGTTTTCTATGCATTTCAGGGGTACTGTGGGGTTTTTTGAACCCCCAATTTTTTTATTGGCTATGCCAAAAAAAAAGCAGTTTTCTATGCATTTCAGGGGTACTGTGGGGTTTTTTGAACCCCCAATTTTTTTATTGGCTGTGCCAAAAAAAAGCAGTTTTCTATGCATTTCAGGGGTACTGTGGGGTTTTTTGAACCCCCAATTTTTGTATTGGCTGTGCCAAAAAAAAGCAGTTTTCTATGCATTTCAGGGGTACTGTGGGGTTTTTTGAACCCCCAATTTTTTTATTGGCTGTGCCAAAAAAAAGCAGTTTTCTATGCATTTCAGGGGTACTGTGGGGTTTTTTGAACCCCCAATTTTTTTATTGGCTGTGCCAAAAAAAAAGCAGTTTTCTATGCATTTCAGGGGTACTGTGGGGTTTTTTGAACCCCCAATTTTTTTTGACCTTTCTAGCGATTTTACCTTTGACCTTTTGACCTTTGACCTTTTGACCTTTGACCTTTTGACCTTTGACCTTTCTAGCGTTTTGGCCAAAAAAAAGCAGTTTTCTATGCATTTCAGGGGTACTGTGGGGTTTTTTGAACCCCCAATTTTTTTATTGGGTGTGCCAAAAAAAAGCAGTTTTCTATGCATTTCAGGGGTACTGTGGGGTTTTTTGAACCCCCAATTTTTTTATTGGCTGTGCCAAAAAAAGCAGTTTTCTATGCATTTCAGGGGTTTTGACCTTTGACCTTTCTAGTGTTTTGACCTTTGACCTTTCTATCGATGAAAAAAGTGCATCGTGGCATTTTGACCTTTCTAGCGATTTGACCTTTGACCTTTTGACCTTTGACCTTTTGACCTTTCTAGCGTTTTGACCTTTGACGTTTTGATTTTTGACCTTTCTAGCGATTTGACCTTTGACCTTTTGACCTTTGACCTTTTGACCTTTGACCTTTTGACCTTTGACCTTTCTAGCGTTTTGACCTTTGACCTTTCTAGCGATGAAAAAAGCGCATCGTGGCATTTTGACCTTTCTTGCGATTTGACCTTTGACCTTTTGACCTTTGACCTTTTGACCTTTGACCTTTCTAGCGTTTTGACATTTGACGTTTTGATTTTTGACCTTTCTAGTGATTTGACCTTTGACCTTTTGACCTTTGACCTTTTGACCTTTGACCTTTCTAGCGTTTTGGCCAAAAAAAAGCAGTTTTCTATGCATTTCAGGGGTACTGTGGGGTTTTTTGAACCCCCAGTTTTTTTATTGGCTGTGCCAAAAAAAAGCAGTTTTCTATGCATTTCAGGGGTACTGTGGGGTTTTTTGAACCCCCAATTTTTTTATTGGCTGTGCCAAAAAAAAGCAGTTTTCTATGCATTTCAGGGGTACTGTGGGTTTTTTTTAACCCCCAATTTTTTATTGGCTGTGCCAAAAAAAAAGCAGTTTTCTATGCATTTCAGGGGTACTGTGGGTTTTTTTTAACCCCCAATTTTTGTATTGGCTGTGCAAAAAAAAAGCAGTTTTCTATGCATTTCAGGGGTACTGTGGGGTTTTTTGAACCCCCAATTTTTTTATTGGCTGTGCCAAAAAAAAGCAGTTTTCTATGCATTTCAGGGGTACTGTGGGTTTTTTTAACCCCCAATTTTTTATTGGCTGTGCCAAAAAAAAAGCAGTTTTCTATGCATTTCAGGGGTACTGTGGGGTTTTTTTAACCCCCAATTTTTTTATTGGCTGTGCCAAAAAAAAGCAGTTTTCTATGCATTTCAGGGGTACTGTGGGGTTTTTTGAACCCCCAATTTTTTTATTGGCTGTGCCAAAAAAAAAGCAGTTTTCTATGCATTTCAGGGGTACTGTGGGGTTTTTTGAAACCCCAATTTTTTTATTGGCTGTGCCAAAAAAAAGCAGTTTTCTATGCATTTCAGGGGTACTGTGGGGTTTTTTGAACCCCCAATTTTTGTATTGGCTGTGCCAAAAAAAAGCAGTTTTCTATGCATTTCAGGGGTACTGTGGGGTTTTTTGAACCCCCAATTTTTTTATTGGCTGTGACAAAAAAAAAGCAGTTTTCTATGCATTTCAGGGGTACTGTGGGGTTTTTTGAACCCCCAATTTTTGTATTGGCTGTGCCAAAAAAAAGCAGTTTTCTATGCATTTCAGGGGTACTGTGGGGTTTTTTGAACCCCCAATTTTTTTATTGGCTGTGCCAAAAAAAAGCAGTTTTCTATGCATTTCAGGGGTACTGTGGGGTTTTTTGAACCCCCAATTTTTTTATTGGCTGTGCCAAAAAAAAGCAGTTTTCTATGCATTTCAGGGGTACTGTGGGGTTTTTTGAACCCCCAATTTTTGTATTGGCTGTGCCAAAAAAAGCAGTTTTCTATGCATTTCAGGGGTACTGTGGGGTTTTTTGAACCCCCAATTTTTGTATTGGCTGTGCCAAAAAAAAGCAGTTTTCTATGCATTTCAGGGGTACTGTGGGGTTTTTTGAACCCCCAATTTTTTTATTGGCTGTGCCAAAAAAAAAGCAGTTTTCTATGCATTTCAGGGGTACTGTGGGGTTTTTTGAACCCCCAATTTTTGTATTGGCTGTGCCAAAAAAAAGCAGTTTTCTATGCATTTCAGGGGTACTGTGGGGTTTTTTGAACCCCCAATTTTTTTATTGGCTGTGCCAAAAAAAAGCAGTTTTCTATGCATTTCAGGGGTACTGTGGGGTTTTTTGAAACCCCAATTTTTTTATTGGCTGTGCCAAAAAAAAGCAGTTTTCTATGCATTTCAGGGGTACTGTGGGGTTTTTTGAACCCCCAATTTTTGTATTGGCTGTGCCAAAAAAAAGCAGTTTTCTATGCATTTCAGGGGTACTGTGGGGTTTTTTGAACCCCCAATTTTTTTATTGGCTGTGACAAAAAAAAAGCAGTTTTCTATGCATTTCAGGGGTACTGTGGGGTTTTTTGAACCCCCAATTTTTGTATTGGCTGTGCCAAAAAAAAGCAGTTTTCTATGCATTTCAGGGGTACTGTGGGGTTTTTTGAACCCCCAATTTTTTTTGACCTTTCTAGCGATTTGACCTTTGACCTTTTGACCTTTGACCTTTTGACCTTTGACCTTTTGACCTTTGACCTTTCTAGCGTTTTGGCCAAAAAAAAGCAGTTTTCTATGCATTTCAGGGGTACTGTGGGGTTTTTTGAACCCCCAATTTTTTTATTGGGTGTGCCAAAAAAAAGCAGTTTTCTATGCATTTCAGGGGTACTGTGGGGTTTTTTGAACCCCCAATTGTTTTATTGGCTGTGCCAAAAAAAGCAGTTTTCTATGCATTTCAGGGGTTTTGACCTTTGACCTTTCTAGTGTTTTGACCTTTGACCTTTCTAGCGATGAAAAAAGTGCATCGTGGCATTTTGACCTTTCTAGCGATTTGACCTTTGACCTTTTGACCTTTGACCTTTTGACCTTTCTAGCGTTTTGACCTTTGACGGTTTGATTTTTGACCTTTCTAGCGATTTGACCTTTGACCTTTTGACCTTTGACCTTTTGACCTTTGACCTTTTGACCTTTCTAGCGTTTTGACCTTTGACCTTTCTAGCGATGAAAAAAGCGCATCGTGGCATTTTGACCTTTCTTGCGATTTGACCTTTGACCTTTTGACCTTTGACCTTTTGACCTTTGACCTTTCTAGCGTTTTGACCTTTGACGTTTTGATTTTTTGACCTTTCTAGTGATTTGACCTTTGACCTTTTGACCTTTGACCTTTCTAGCGTTTTGGCCAAAAAAAAGCAGTTTTCTATGCATTTCAGGGGTACTGTGGGGTTTTTTGAACCCCCAGTTTTTTTATTGGCTGTGCCAAAAAAAAGCAGTTTTCTATGCATTTCAGGGGTACTGTGGGGTTTTTTGAACCCCCAATTTTTTTATTGGCTGTGCCAAAAAAAAGCAGTTTTCTATGCATTTCAGGGGTACTGTGGGTTTTTTTTAACCCCCAATTTTTTATTGGCTGTGCCAAAAAAAAAGCAGTTTTCTATGCATTTCAGGGGTACTGTGGGTTTTTTTTAACCCCCAATTTTTTTATTGGCTGTGCAAAAAAAAAAGCAGTTTTCTATGCATTTCAGGGGTACTGTGGGGTTTTTTGAACCCCCAATTTTTTTATTGGCTGTGCCAAAAGAAAAGCAGTTTTCTATGCATTTCAGGGGTACTGTGGGGTTTTTTGAAACCCCAATTTTTTTATTGGCTGTGCCAAAAAAAAGCAGTTTTCTATGCATTTCAGGGGTACTGTGGGGTTTTTTGAACCCCCAATTTTTGTATTGGCTGTGCCAAAAAAAAGCAGTTTTCTATGCATTTCAGGGGTACTGTGGGGTTTTTTGAACCCCCAATTTTTTTATTGGCTGTGCCAAAAAAAAAGCAGTTTTCTATGCATTTCAGGGGTACTGTGGGGTTTTTTGAACCCCCAATTTTTGTATTGGCTGTGCCAAAAAAAAGCAGTTTTCTATGCATTTCAGGGGTACTGTGGGGTTTTTTGAACCCCCAGTTTTTTTATTGGCTGTGCCAAAAAAAAGCAGTTTTCTATGCATTTCAGGGGTACTGTGGGGTTTTTTGAACCCCCAATTTTTTTATTGGCTGTGCCAAAAAAAAAGCAGTTTTCTATGCATTTCAGGGGTACTGTGGGGTTTTTTGAAACCCCAATTTTTTTATTGGCTGTGCCAAAAAAAAGCAGTTTTCTATGCATTTCAGGGGTACTGTGGGGTTTTTTGAACCCCCAATTTTTGTATTGGCTGTGCCAAAAAAAAGCAGTTTTCTATGCATTTCAGGGGTACTGTGGGGTTTTTTGAACCCCCAATTTTTTTATTGGCTGTGACAAAAAAAAAGCAGTTTTCTATGCATTTCAGGGGTACTGTGGGGTTTTTTGAACCCCCAATTTTTGTATTGGCTGTGCCAAAAAAAAGCAGTTTTCTATGCATTTCAGGGGTACTGTGGGGTTTTTTGAACCCCCAATTTTTTTATTGGCTGTGCCAAAAAAAAGCAGTTTTCTATGCATTTCAGGGGTACTGTGGGGTTTTTTGAACCCCCAATTTTTTTATTGGCTGTGCCAAAAAAAAGCAGTTTTCTATGCATTTCAGGGGTACTGTGGGGTTTTTTGAACCCCCAATTTTTTTATTGGCTGTGCCAAAAAAAAGCAGTTTTCTATGCATTTCAGGGGTACTGTGGGGTTTTTTGAACCCCCAATTTTTTTATTGGCTATGCCAAAAAAAAGCAGTTTTCTATGCATTTCAGGGGTACTGTGGGGTTTTTTGAACCCCCAATTTTTTTATTGGCTGTGCCAAAAAAAAGCAGTTTTCTATGCATTTCAGGGGTACTGTGGGGTTTTTTGAACCCCCAATTTTTGTATTGGCTGTGCCAAAAAAAAGCAGTTTTCTATGCATTTCAGGGGTACTGTGGGGTTTTTTGAACCCCCAATTTTTTTATTGGCTGTGCCAAAAAAAAGCAGTTTTCTATGCATTTCAGGGGTACTGTGGGGTTTTTTGAACCCCCAATTTTTTTATTGGCTGTGCCAAAAAAAAAGCAGTTTTCTATGCATTTCAGGGGTACTGTGGGGTTTTTTGAACCCCCAATTTTTTTTGACCTTTCTAGCGATTTGACCTTTGACCTTTTGACCTTTGACCTTTTGACCTTTGACCTTTTGACCTTTGACCTTTCTAGCGTTTTGGCCAAAAAAAAGCAGTTTTCTATGCATTTCAGGGGTACTGTGGGGTTTTTTGAACCCCCAATTTTTTTATTGGCTGTGCCAAAAAAAGCAGTTTTCTATGCATTTCAGGGGTTTTGACCTTTGACCTTTCTAGTGTTTTGACCTTTGACCTTTCTAGCGATGAAAAAAGTGCATGAAAAAAGCGCATCGTGGCATTTTGACCTTTCTTGCGATTTGACCTTTGACCTTTTGACCTTTGACCTTTTGACCTTTGACCTTTCTAGCGTTTTGACATTTGACGTTTTGATTTTTGACCTTTCTAGTGATTTGACCTTTGACCTTTTGACCTTTGACCTTTTGACCTTTGACCTTTCTAGCGATGAAAAAGCGCATCGTGACGTTTTGAAAAAACCGCATCGTGGCATTTTGACCTTTCTATCGATTTTACCTTTTGACCTTTGACCTTTTGACCTTTGACCTTTCTAGTGTTTTGACCTTTGACCTTTCTAGCGATGAAAAAAGCGCATCGTGGCATTTTGACCTTTCTAGCGATTTGACCTTTGACGTTTTGAGTTTTGACCTTTCTAGCGATTTGACCTTTGACCTTTTGACCTTTGACCTTTTGACCTTTGACCTTTCTAGCGTTTTGGCAAAAAAAAAAGCAGTTTTCTATGCATTTCAGGGGTACTGTGGGGTTTTTTGAACCCCCAATTTTTTTATTGGCTGTGCCAAAAAAAAGCAGTTTTCTATGCATTTCAGGGGTACTGTGGGGTTTTTTGAACCCCCAATTTTTTTATTGGCTGTGCCAAAAAAGCAGTTTTCTATGCATTTCAGGGGTACTGTGGGGTTTTTTTATTTTTTTATTGGCTGTGCCAAAAAAAAGCAGTTTTCTATGCATTTCAGGGGTACTGTGGGGTTTTTTGAACCCCCAATTTTTTTATTGGCTGTGCCAAAAAAAAGCAGTTTTCTATGCATTTCAGGGGTACTGTGGGGTTTTTTTATTTTTTTATTGGCTGTGCCAAAAAAAAGCAGTTTTCTATGCATTTCAGGGGTACTGTGGGGTTTTTTGAACCCCCAATTTTTGTATTGGCTGTGCCAAAAAAAAGCAGTTTTCTATGCATTTCAGGGGTACTGTGGGGTTTTTTGAACCCCCAATTTTTTTATTGGCTGTGCCAAAAAAAAGCAGTTTTCTATGCATTTCAGGGGTACTGTGGGGTTTTTTGAACCCCCAATTTTTTTATTGGCTGTGCCAAAAAAAAGCAGTTTTCTATGCATTTCAGGGGTACTGTGGGGTTTTTTGAACCCCCAATTTTTGTATTGGCTGTGCCAAAAAAAGCAGTTTTCTATGCATTTCAGGGGTACTGTGGGGTTTTTTTATTTTTTTATTGGCTGTGCCAAAAAAAAGCAGTTTTCTATGCATTTCAGGGGTACTGTGGGGTTTTTTGAACCCCCAATTTTTTTATTGGCTGTGCCAAAAAAAAAGCAGTTTTCTATGCATTTCAGGGGTACTGTGGGGTTTTTTTATTTTTTTATTGGCTGTGCCAAAAAAAAGCAGTTTTCTATGCATTTCAGGGGTACTGTGGGGTTTTTTGAACCCCCAATTTTTGTATTGGCTGTGCCAAAAAAAAGCAGTTTTCTATGCATTTCAGGGGTACTGTGGGGTTTTTTGAACCCCCAATTTTTTTATTGGCTGTGCCAAAAAAAAGCAGTTTTCTATGCATTTCAGGGGTACTGTGGGGTTTTTTGAACCCCCAATTTTTGTATTGGCTGTGCCAAAAAAAAGCAGTTTTCTATGCATTTCAGGGGTACTGTGGGGTTTTTTGAACCCCCAATTTTTGTATTGGCTGTGCCAAAAAAAGCAGTTTTCTATGCATTTCAGGGGTACTGTGGGGTTTTTTGAACCCCCAATTTTTGTATTGGCTGTGCCAAAAAAAAAGCAGTTTTCTATGCATTTCAGGGGTACTGTGGGGTTTTTTGAACCCCCAATTTTTTTATTGGCTGTGCCAAAAAAAAAGCAGTTTTCTATGCATTTCAGGGGTACTGTGGGGTTTTTTGAACCCCCAATTTTTGTATTGGCTGTGCCAAAAAAAAGCAGTTTTCTATGCATTTCAGGGGTACTGTGGGGTTTTTTGAACCCCCAATTTTTTTATTGGCTGTGCCAAAAAAAAAGCAGTTTTCTATGCATTTCAGGGGTACTGTGGGGTTTTTTGAAACCCCAATTTTTTTATTGGCTGTGCCAAAAAAAAGCAGTTTTCTATGCATTTCAGGGGTACTGTGGGGTTTTTTGAACCCCCAATTTTTGTATTGGCTGTGCCAAAAAAAAGCAGTTTTCTATGCATTTCAGGGGTACTGTGGGGTTTTTTGAACCCCCAATTTTTTTATTGGCTGTGACAAAAAAAAAGCAGTTTTCTATGCATTTCAGGGGTACTGTGGGGTTTTTTGAACCCCCAATTTTTGTATTGGCTGTGCCAAAAAAAAGCAGTTTTCTATGCATTTCAGGGGTACTGTGGGGTTTTTTGAACCCCCAATTTTTTTTGACCTTTCTAGCGATTTGACCTTTGACCTTTTGACCTTTGACCTTTTGACCTTTGACCTTTTGACCTTTGACCTTTCTAGCGTTTTGGCCAAAAAAAAGCAGTTTTCTATGCATTTCAGGGGTACTGTGGGGTTTTTTGAACCCCCAATTTTTTTATTGGGTGTGCCAAAAAAAAGCAGTTTTCTATGCATTTCAGGGGTACTGTGGGGTTTTTTGAACCCCCAATTTTTTTATTGGCTGTGCCAAAAAAAGCAGTTTTCTATGCATTTCAGGGGTTTTGACCTTTGACCTTTCTAGTGTTTTGACCTTTGACCTTTCTAGCGATGAAAAAAGTGCATCGTGGCATTTTGACCTTTCTAGCGATTTGACCTTTGACCTTTTGACCTTTGACCTTTTGACCTTTCTAGCGTTTTGACCTTTGACGGTTTGATTTTTGACCTTTCTAGCGATTTGACCTTTGACCTTTTGACCTTTGACCTTTTGACCTTTGACCTTTTGACCTTTCTAGCGTTTTGACCTTTGACCTTTCTAGCGATGAAAAAAGCGCATCGTGGCATTTTGACCTTTCTTGCGATTTGACCTTTGACCTTTTGACCTTTGACCTTTTGACCTTTGACCTTTCTAGCGTTTTGACCTTTGACGTTTTGATTTTTTGACCTTTCTAGTGATTTGACCTTTGACCTTTTGACCTTTGACCTTTTGACCTTTGACCTTTCTAGCGTTTTGGCCAAAAAAAAGCAGTTTTCTATGCATTTCAGGGGTACTGTGGGGTTTTTTGAACCCCCAGTTTTTTTATTGGCTGTGCCAAAAAAAAGCAGTTTTCTATGCATTTCAGGGGTACTGTGGGGTTTTTTGAACCCCCAATTTTTTTATTGGCTGTGCCAAAAAAAAGCAGTTTTCTATGCATTTCAGGGGTACTGTGGGTTTTTTTTAACCCCCAATTTTTTATTGGCTGTGCCAAAAAAAAAGCAGTTTTCTATGCATTTCAGGGGTACTGTGGGTTTTTTTAACCCCCAATTTTTTTATTGGCTGTGCAAAAAAAAAGCAGTTTTCTATGCATTTCAGGGGTACTGTGGGGTTTTTTGAACCCCCAATTTTTTTATTGGCTGTGCCAAAAAAAAGCAGTTTTCTATGCATTTCAGGGGTACTGTGGGGTTTTTTGAACCCCCAATTTTTTTATTGGCTGTGCCAAAAAAAAAGCAGTTTTCTATGCATTTCAGGGGTACTGTGGGGTTTTTTGAACCCCCAATTTTTGTATTGGCTGTGCCAAAAAAAAGCAGTTTTCTATGCATTTCAGGGGTACTGTGGGGTTTTTTGAACCCCCAGTTTTTTTATTGGCTGTGCCAAAAAAAAGCAGTTTTCTATGCATTTCAGGGGTACTGTGGGTTTTTTTAACCCCCAATTTTTTATTGGCTGTGCCAAAAAAAAAGCAGTTTTCTATGCATTTCAGGGGTACTGTGGGTTTTTTTTAACCCCCAATTTTTTTATTGGCTGTGCCAAAAAAAAGCAGTTTTCTATGCATTTCAGGGGTACTGTGGGGTTTTTTGAACCCCCAATTTTTTTATTGGCTGTGCCAAAAAAAAAGCAGTTTTCTATGCATTTCAGGGGTACTGTGGGGTTTTTTTGAACCCCCAGTTTTTTTATTGGCTGTGCCAAAAAAAAGCAGTTTTCTATGCATTTCAGGGGTACTGTGGGGTTTTTTGAACCCCCAATTTTTTTATTGGCTGTGCCAAAAAAAAAGCAGTTTTCTATGCATTTCAGGGGTACTGTGGGGTTTTTTTGAACCCCCAGTTTTTTTATTGGCTGTGCCAAAAAAAAGCAGTTTTCTATGCATTTCAGGGGTACTGTGGGGTTTTTTGAACCCCCAATTTTTTTATTGGCTGTGACAAAAAAAAAGCAGTTTTCTATGCATTTCAGGGGTACTGTGGGGTTTTTTGAACCCCCAATTTTTGTATTGGCTGTGCCAAAAAAAAGCAGTTTTCTATGCATTTCAGGGGTACTGTGGGGTTTTTTGAACCCCCAATTTTTTTATTGGCTGTGCCAAAAAAAAACAGTTTTCTATGCATTTCAGGGGTACTGTGGGGTTTTTTGAACCCCCAATTTTTTTATTGGCTGTGCCAAAAAAAAGCAGTTTTCTATGCATTTCAGGGGTACTGTGGGGTTTTTTGAACCCCCAATTTTTTTATTGGCTGTGCCAAAAAAAAGCAGTTTTCTATGCATTTCAGGGGTACTGTGGGGTTTTTTGAACCCCCAATTTTTTTATTGGCTATGCCAAAAAAAAGCAGTTTTCTATGCATTTCAGGGGTACTGTGGGGTTTTTTGAACCCCCAATTTTTTTATTGGCTGTGCCAAAAAAAAGCAGTTTTCTATGCATTTCAGGGGTACTGTGGGGTTTTTTGAACCCCCAATTTTTGTATTGGCTGTGCAAAAAAAAAGCAGTTTTCTATGCATTTCAGGGGTACTGTGGGGTTTTTTGAACCCCCAATTTTTTTATTGGCTGTGCCAAAAAAAAGCAGTTTTCTATGCATTTCAGGGGTACTGTGGGGTTTTTTGAACCCCCAATTTTTTTATTGGCTGTGCCAAAAAAAAAGCAGTTTTCTATGCATTTCAGGGGTACTGTGGGGTTTTTTGAACCCCCAATTTTTTTTGACCTTTCTAGCGATTTGACCTTTGACCTTTTGACCTTTGACCTTTTGACCTTTGACCTTTTGACCTTTGACCTTTCTAGCGTTTTGGCCAAAAAAAAGCAGTTTTCTATGCATTTCAGGGGTACTGTGGGGTTTTTTGAACCCCCAATTTTTTTATTGGCTGTGCCAAAAAAAGCAGTTTTCTATGCATTTCAGGGGTTTTGACCTTTGACCTTTCTAGTGTTTTGACCTTTGACCTTTCTAGCGATGAAAAAAGTGCATGAAAAAAGCGCATCGTGGCATTTTGACCTTTCTTGCGATTTGACCTTTGACCTTTTGACCTTTGACCTTTTGACCTTTGACCTTTCTAGCGTTTTGACATTTGACGTTTTGATTTTTGACCTTTCTAGTGATTTGACCTTTGACCTTTTGACCTTTGACCTTTTGACCTTTGACCTTTCTAGCGATGAAAAAGCGCATCGTGACGTTTTGAAAAAACCGCATCGTGGCATTTTGACCTTTCTATCGATTTTACCTTTTGACCTTTGACCTTTTGACCTTTGACCTTTCTAGTGTTTTGACCTTTGACCTTTCTAGCGATGAAAAAAGCGCATCGTGGCATTTTGACCTTTCTAGCGATTTGACCTTTGACGTTTTGAGTTTTGACCTTTCTAGCGATTTGACCTTTGACCTTTTGACCTTTGACCTTTTGACCTTTGACCTTTCTAGCGTTTTGGCAAAAAAAAAGCAGTTTTCTATGCATTTCAGGGGTACTGTGGGGTTTTTTGAACCCCCAATTTTTTTATTGGCTGTGCCAAAAAAAAGCAGTTTTCTATGCATTTCAGGGGTACTGTGGGGTTTTTTGAACCCCCAATTTTTTTATTGGCTGTGCCAAAAAAGCAGTTTTCTATGCATTTCAGGGGTACTGTGGGGTTTTTTTATTTTTTTATTGGCTGTGCCAAAAAAAAGCAGTTTTCTATGCATTTCAGGGGTACTGTGGGGTTTTTTGAACCCCCAATTTTTTTATTGGCTGTGCCAAAAAAAAGCAGTTTTCTATGCATTTCAGGGGTACTGTGGGGTTTTTTTTATTTTTTTATTGGCTGTGCCAAAAAAAAGCAGTTTTCTATGCATTTCAGGGGTACTGTGGGGTTTTTTGAACCCCCAATTTTTGTATTGGCTGTGCCAAAAAAAAGCAGTTTTCTATGCATTTCAGGGGTACTGTGGGGTTTTTTGAACCCCCAATTTTTTTATTGGCTGTGCCAAAAAAAAGCAGTTTTCTATGCATTTCAGGGGTACTGTGGGGTTTTTTGAACCCCCAATTTTTTTATTGGCTGTGCCAAAAAAAAGCAGTTTTCTATGCATTTCAGGGGTACTGTGGGGTTTTTTGAACCCCCAATTTTTGTATTGGCTGTGCCAAAAAAAGCAGTTTTCTATGCATTTCAGGGGTACTGTGGGGTTTTTTTATTTTTTTATTGGCTGTGCCAAAAAAAAGCAGTTTTCTATGCATTTCAGGGGTACTGTGGGGTTTTTTGAACCCCCAATTTTTTTATTGGCTGTGCCAAAAAAAAAGCAGTTTTCTATGCATTTCAGGGGTACTGTGGGGTTTTTTTATTTTTTTATTGGCTGTGCCAAAAAAAAGCAGTTTTCTATGCATTTCAGGGGTACTGTGGGGTTTTTTGAACCCCCAATTTTTGTATTGGCTGTGCCAAAAAAAAGCAGTTTTCTATGCATTTCAGGGGTACTGTGGGGTTTTTTTATTTTTTTATTGGCTGTGCCAAAAAAAAGCAGTTTTCTATGCATTTCAGGGGTACTGTGGGGTTTTTTGAACCCCCAATTTTTGTATTGGCTGTGCCAAAAAAAAGCAGTTTTCTATGCATTTCAGGGGTACTGTGGGGTTTTTTGAACCCCCAATTTTTTTATTGGCTGTGCCAAAAAAAAGCAGTTTTCTATGCATTTCAGGGGTACTGTGGGGTTTTTTGAACCCCCAATTTTTTTATTGGCTGTGCCAAAAAAAAGCAGTTTTCTATGCATTTCAGGGGTACTGTGGGGTTTTTTGAACCCCCAATTTTTGTATTGGCTGTGCCAAAAAAAGCAGTTTTCTATGCATTTCAGGGGTACTGTGGGGTTTTTTTATTTTTTTATTGGCTGTGCCAAAAAAAAGCAGTTTTCTATGCATTTCAGGGGTACTGTGGGGTTTTTTGAACCCCCAATTTTTTTATTGGCTGTGCCAAAAAAAAAGCAGTTTTCTATGCATTTCAGGGGTACTGTGGGGTTTTTTTATTTTTTTATTGGCTGTGCCAAAAAAAAGCAGTTTTCTATGCATTTCAGGGGTACTGTGGGGTTTTTTGAACCCCCAATTTTTGTATTGGCTGTGCCAAAAAAAAGCAGTTTTCTATGCATTTCAGGGGTACTGTGGGGTTTTTTGAACCCCCAATTTTTTTATTGGCTGTGCCAAAAAAAAGCAGTTTTCTATGCATTTCAGGGGTACTGTGGGGTTTTTTGAACCCCCAATTTTTGTATTGGCTGTGCCAAAAAAAAGCAGTTTTCTATGCATTTCAGGGGTACTGTGGGGTTTTTTGAACCCCCAATTTTTGTATTGGCTGTGCCAAAAAAAGCAGTTTTCTATGCATTTCAGGGGTACTGTGGGGTTTTTTGAACCCCCAATTTTTGTATTGGCTGTGCCAAAAAAAAAGCAGTTTTCTATGCATTTCAGGGGTACTGTGGGGTTTTTTGAACCCCCAATTTTTTTATTGGCTGTGCCAAAAAAAAAGCAGTTTTCTATGCATTTCAGGGGTACTGTGGGGTTTTTTGAACCCCCAATTTTTGTATTGGCTGTGCCAAAAAAAAGCAGTTTTCTATGCATTTCAGGGGTACTGTGGGGTTTTTTGAACCCCCAATTTTTTTATTGGCTGTGCCAAAAAAAAAGCAGTTTTCTATGCATTTCAGGGGTACTGTGGGGTTTTTTGAAACCCCAATTTTTTTATTGGCTGTGCCAAAAAAAAGCAGTTTTCTATGCATTTCAGGGGTACTGTGGGGTTTTTTGAACCCCCAATTTTTGTATTGGCTGTGCCAAAAAAAAGCAGTTTTCTATGCATTTCAGGGGTACTGTGGGGTTTTTTGAACCCCCAATTTTTTTATTGGCTGTGACAAAAAAAAAGCAGTTTTCTATGCATTTCAGGGGTACTGTGGGGTTTTTTGAACCCCCAATTTTTGTATTGGCTGTGCCAAAAAAAAGCAGTTTTCTATGCATTTCAGGGGTACTGTGGGGTTTTTTGAACCCCCAATTTTTTTTGACCTTTCTAGCGATTTGACCTTTGACCTTTTGACCTTTGACCTTTTGACCTTTGACCTTTTGACCTTTGACCTTTCTAGCGTTTTGGCCAAAAAAAAGCAGTTTTCTATGCATTTCAGGGGTACTGTGGGGTTTTTTGAACCCCCAATTTTTTTATTGGGTGTGCCAAAAAAAAGCAGTTTTCTATGCATTTCAGGGGTACTGTGGGGTTTTTTGAACCCCCAATTTTTTTATTGGCTGTGCCAAAAAAAGCAGTTTTCTATGCATTTCAGGGGTTTTGACCTTTGACCTTTCTAGTGTTTTGACCTTTGACCTTTCTAGCGATGAAAAAAGTGCATCGTGGCATTTTGACCTTTCTAGCGATTTGACCTTTGACCTTTTGACCTTTGACCTTTTGACCTTTCTAGCGTTTTGACCTTTGACGGTTTGATTTTTGACCTTTCTAGCGATTTGACCTTTGACCTTTTGACCTTTGACCTTTTGACCTTTGACCTTTTGACCTTTCTAGCGTTTTGACCTTTGACCTTTCTAGCGATGAAAAAAGCGCATCGTGGCATTTTGACCTTTCTTGCGATTTGACCTTTGACCTTTTGACCTTTGACCTTTTGACCTTTGACCTTTCTAGCGTTTTGACCTTTGACGTTTTGATTTTTTGACCTTTCTAGTGATTTGACCTTTGACCTTTTGACCTTTGACCTTTTGACCTTTGACCTTTCTAGCGTTTTGGCCAAAAAAAAGCAGTTTTCTATGCATTTCAGGGGTACTGTGGGGTTTTTTGAACCCCCAGTTTTTTTATTGGCTGTGCCAAAAAAAAGCAGTTTTCTATGCATTTCAGGGGTACTGTGGGGTTTTTTGAACCCCCAATTTTTTTATTGGCTGTGCCAAAAAAAAGCAGTTTTCTATGCATTTCAGGGGTACTGTGGGTTTTTTTTAACCCCCAATTTTTTATTGGCTGTGCCAAAAAAAAAGCAGTTTTCTATGCATTTCAGGGGTACTGTGGGTTTTTTTAACCCCCAATTTTTTTATTGGCTGTGCAAAAAAAAAGCAGTTTTCTATGCATTTCAGGGGTACTGTGGGGTTTTTTGAACCCCCAATTTTTTTATTGGCTGTGCCAAAAAAAAGCAGTTTTCTATGCATTTCAGGGGTACTGTGGGGTTTTTTGAACCCCCAATTTTTTTATTGGCTGTGCCAAAAAAAAAGCAGTTTTCTATGCATTTCAGGGGTACTGTGGGGTTTTTTGAACCCCCAATTTTTGTATTGGCTGTGCCAAAAAAAAGCAGTTTTCTATGCATTTCAGGGGTACTGTGGGGTTTTTTGAACCCCCAGTTTTTTTATTGGCTGTGCCAAAAAAAAGCAGTTTTCTATGCATTTCAGGGGTACTGTGGGTTTTTTTAACCCCCAATTTTTTATTGGCTGTGCCAAAAAAAAAGCAGTTTTCTATGCATTTCAGGGGTACTGTGGGTTTTTTTTAACCCCCAATTTTTTTATTGGCTGTGCCAAAAAAAAGCAGTTTTCTATGCATTTCAGGGGTACTGTGGGGTTTTTTGAACCCCCAATTTTTTTATTGGCTGTGCCAAAAAAAAAGCAGTTTTCTATGCATTTCAGGGGTACTGTGGGGTTTTTTTGAACCCCCAGTTTTTTTATTGGCTGTGCCAAAAAAAAGCAGTTTTCTATGCATTTCAGGGGTACTGTGGGGTTTTTTGAACCCCCAATTTTTTTATTGGCTGTGCCAAAAAAAAAGCAGTTTTCTATGCATTTCAGGGGTACTGTGGGGTTTTTTGAAACCCCAATTTTTTTATTGGCTGTGCCAAAAAAAAGCAGTTTTCTATGCATTTCAGGGGTACTGTGGGGTTTTTTGAACCCCCAATTTTTGTATTGGCTGTGCCAAAAAAAAGCAGTTTTCTATGCATTTCAGGGGTACTGTGGGGTTTTTTGAACCCCCAATTTTTTTATTGGCTGTGACAAAAAAAAAGCAGTTTTCTATGCATTTCAGGGGTACTGTGGGGTTTTTTGAACCCCCAATTTTTGTATTGGCTGTGCCAAAAAAAAGCAGTTTTCTATGCATTTCAGGGGTACTGTGGGGTTTTTTGAACCCCCAATTTTTTTATTGGCTGTGCCAAAAAAAAACAGTTTTCTATGCATTTCAGGGGTACTGTGGGGTTTTTTGAACCCCCAATTTTTTTATTGGCTGTGCCAAAAAAAAGCAGTTTTCTATGCATTTCAGGGGTACTGTGGGGTTTTTTGAACCCCCAATTTTTTTATTGGCTGTGCCAAAAAAAAGCAGTTTTCTATGCATTTCAGGGGTACTGTGGGGTTTTTTGAACCCCCAATTTTTTTATTGGCTATGCCAAAAAAAAGCAGTTTTCTATGCATTTCAGGGGTACTGTGGGGTTTTTTGAACCCCCAATTTTTTTATTGGCTGTGCCAAAAAAAAGCAGTTTTCTATGCATTTCAGGGGTACTGTGGGGTTTTTTGAACCCCCAATTTTTGTATTGGCTGTGCAAAAAAAAAGCAGTTTTCTATGCATTTCAGGGGTACTGTGGGGTTTTTTGAACCCCCAATTTTTTTATTGGCTGTGCCAAAAAAAAGCAGTTTTCTATGCATTTCAGGGGTACTGTGGGGTTTTTTGAACCCCCAATTTTTTTATTGGCTGTGCCAAAAAAAAAGCAGTTTTCTATGCATTTCAGGGGTACTGTGGGGTTTTTTGAACCCCCAATTTTTTTTGACCTTTCTAGCGATTTGACCTTTGACCTTTTGACCTTTGACCTTTTGACCTTTGACCTTTTGACCTTTGACCTTTCTAGCGTTTTGGCCAAAAAAAAGCAGTTTTCTATGCATTTCAGGGGTACTGTGGGGTTTTTTGAACCCCCAATTTTTTTATTGGCTGTGCCAAAAAAAGCAGTTTTCTATGCATTTCAGGGGTTTTGACCTTTGACCTTTCTAGTGTTTTGACCTTTGACCTTTCTAGCGATGAAAAAAGTGCATGAAAAAAGCGCATCGTGGCATTTTGACCTTTCTTGCGATTTGACCTTTGACCTTTTGACCTTTGACCTTTTGACCTTTGACCTTTCTAGCGTTTTGACATTTGACGTTTTGATTTTTGACCTTTCTAGTGATTTGACCTTTGACCTTTTGACCTTTGACCTTTTGACCTTTGACCTTTCTAGCGATGAAAAAGCGCATCGTGACGTTTTGAAAAAACCGCATCGTGGCATTTTGACCTTTCTATCGATTTTACCTTTTGACCTTTGACCTTTTGACCTTTGACCTTTCTAGTGTTTTGACCTTTGACCTTTCTAGCGATGAAAAAAGCGCATCGTGGCATTTTGACCTTTCTAGCGATTTGACCTTTGACGTTTTGAGTTTTGACCTTTCTAGCGATTTGACCTTTGACCTTTTGACCTTTGACCTTTTGACCTTTGACCTTTCTAGCGTTTTGGCAAAAAAAAAGCAGTTTTCTATGCATTTCAGGGGTACTGTGGGGTTTTTTGAACCCCCAATTTTTTTATTGGCTGTGCCAAAAAAAAGCAGTTTTCTATGCATTTCAGGGGTACTGTGGGGTTTTTTGAACCCCCAATTTTTTTATTGGCTGTGCCAAAAAAGCAGTTTTCTATGCATTTCAGGGGTACTGTGGGGTTTTTTTATTTTTTTATTGGCTGTGCCAAAAAAAAGCAGTTTTCTATGCATTTCAGGGGTACTGTGGGGTTTTTTGAACCCCCAATTTTTTTATTGGCTGTGCCAAAAAAAAGCAGTTTTCTATGCATTTCAGGGGTACTGTGGGGTTTTTTTTATTTTTTTATTGGCTGTGCCAAAAAAAAGCAGTTTTCTATGCATTTCAGGGGTACTGTGGGGTTTTTTGAACCCCCAATTTTTGTATTGGCTGTGCCAAAAAAAAGCAGTTTTCTATGCATTTCAGGGGTACTGTGGGGTTTTTTGAACCCCCAATTTTTTTATTGGCTGTGCCAAAAAAAAGCAGTTTTCTATGCATTTCAGGGGTACTGTGGGGTTTTTTGAACCCCCAATTTTTTTATTGGCTGTGCCAAAAAAAAGCAGTTTTCTATGCATTTCAGGGGTACTGTGGGGTTTTTTGAACCCCCAATTTTTGTATTGGCTGTGCCAAAAAAAGCAGTTTTCTATGCATTTCAGGGGTACTGTGGGGTTTTTTTATTTTTTTATTGGCTGTGCCAAAAAAAAGCAGTTTTCTATGCATTTCAGGGGTACTGTGGGGTTTTTTGAACCCCCAATTTTTTTATTGGCTGTGCCAAAAAAAAAGCAGTTTTCTATGCATTTCAGGGGTACTGTGGGGTTTTTTTATTTTTTTATTGGCTGTGCCAAAAAAAAGCAGTTTTCTATGCATTTCAGGGGTACTGTGGGGTTTTTTGAACCCCCAATTTTTGTATTGGCTGTGCCAAAAAAAAGCAGTTTTCTATGCATTTCAGGGGTACTGTGGGGTTTTTTGAACCCCCAATTTTTTTATTGGCTGTGCCAAAAAAAAGCAGTTTTCTATGCATTTCAGGGGTACTGTGGGGTTTTTTGAACCCCCAATTTTTTTATTGGCTGTGCCAAAAAAAAGCAGTTTTCTATGCATTTCAGGGGTACTGTGGGGTTTTTTGAACCCCCAATTTTTGTATTGGCTGTGCCAAAAAAAGCAGTTTTCTATGCATTTCAGGGGTACTGTGGGGTTTTTTGAACCCCCAATTTTTGTATTGGCTGTGCCAAAAAAAAAGCAGTTTTCTATGCATTTCAGGGGTACTGTGGGGTTTTTTGAACCCCCAATTTTTTTATTGGCTGTGCCAAAAAAAAAGCAGTTTTCTATGCATTTCAGGGGTACTGTGGGGTTTTTTGAACCCCCAATTTTTGTATTGGCTGTGCCAAAAAAAAGCAGTTTTCTATGCATTTCAGGGGTACTGTGGGGTTTTTTGAACCCCCAATTTTTTTATTGGCTGTGCCAAAAAAAAAGCAGTTTTCTATGCATTTCAGGGGTACTGTGGGGTTTTTTGAAACCCCAATTTTTTTATTGGCTGTGCCAAAAAAAAGCAGTTTTCTATGCATTTCAGGGGTACTGTGGGGTTTTTTGAACCCCCAATTTTTGTATTGGCTGTGCCAAAAAAAAGCAGTTTTCTATGCATTTCAGGGGTACTGTGGGGTTTTTTGAACCCCCAATTTTTTTATTGGCTGTGACAAAAAAAAAGCAGTTTTCTATGCATTTCAGGGGTACTGTGGGGTTTTTTGAACCCCCAATTTTTGTATTGGCTGTGCCAAAAAAAAAGCAGTTTTCTATGCATTTCAGGGGTACTGTGGGGTTTTTTGAACCCCCAATTTTTTTTGACCTTTCTAGCGATTTGACCTTTGACCTTTTGACCTTTGACCTTTTGACCTTTGACCTTTTGACCTTTGACCTTTCTAGCGTTTTGGCCAAAAAAAAGCAGTTTTCTATGCATTTCAGGGGTACTGTGGGGTTTTTTGAACCCCCAATTTTTTTATTGGGTGTGCCAAAAAAAAGCAGTTTTCTATGCATTTCAGGGGTACTGTGGGGTTTTTTGAACCCCCAATTTTTTTATTGGCTGTGCCAAAAAAAGCAGTTTTCTATGCATTTCAGGGGTTTTGACCTTTGACCTTTCTAGTGTTTTGACCTTTGACCTTTCTAGCGATGAAAAAAGTGCATCGTGGCATTTTGACCTTTCTAGCGATTTGACCTTTGACCTTTTGACCTTTGACCTTTTGACCTTTCTAGCGTTTTGACCTTTGACGGTTTGATTTTTGACCTTTCTAGCGATTTGACCTTTGACCTTTTGACCTTTGACCTTTTGACCTTTGACCTTTTGACCTTTCTAGCGTTTTGACCTTTGACCTTTCTAGCGATGAAAAAAGCGCATCGTGGCATTTTGACCTTTCTTGCGATTTGACCTTTGACCTTTTGACCTTTGACCTTTTGACCTTTGACCTTTCTAGCGTTTTGACCTTTGACGTTTTGATTTTTTGACCTTTCTAGTGATTTGACCTTTGACCTTTTGACCTTTGACCTTTTGACCTTTGACCTTTCTAGCGTTTTGGCCAAAAAAAAGCAGTTTTCTATGCATTTCAGGGGTACTGTGGGGTTTTTTGAACCCCCAGTTTTTTTATTGGCTGTGCCAAAAAAAAGCAGTTTTCTATGCATTTCAGGGGTACTGTGGGGTTTTTTGAACCCCCAATTTTTTTATTGGCTGTGCCAAAAAAAAGCAGTTTTCTATGCATTTCAGGGGTACTGTGGGTTTTTTTTAACCCCCAATTTTTTATTGGCTGTGCCAAAAAAAAAGCAGTTTTCTATGCATTTCAGGGGTACTGTGGGTTTTTTTTAACCCCCAATTTTTTTATTGGCTGTGCAAAAAAAAAGCAGTTTTCTATGCATTTCAGGGGTACTGTGGGGTTTTTTGAACCCCCAATTTTTTTATTGGCTGTGCCAAAAGAAAAGCAGTTTTCTATGCATTTCAGGGGTACTGTGGGGTTTTTTGAAACCCCAATTTTTTTATTGGCTGTGCCAAAAAAAAGCAGTTTTCTATGCATTTCAGGGGTACTGTGGGGTTTTTTGAACCCCCAATTTTTGTATTGGCTGTGCCAAAAAAAAGCAGTTTTCTATGCATTTCAGGGGTACTGTGGGGTTTTTTGAACCCCCAATTTTTTTATTGGCTGTGCCAAAAAAAAAGCAGTTTTCTATGCATTTCAGGGGTACTGTGGGGTTTTTTGAACCCCCAATTTTTGTATTGGCTGTGCCAAAAAAAAGCAGTTTTCTATGCATTTCAGGGGTACTGTGGGGTTTTTTGAACCCCCAGTTTTTGTATTGGCTGTGCCAAAAAAAAGCAGTTTTCTATGCATTTCAGGGGTACTGTGGGGTTTTTTGAACCCCCAGTTTTTGTATTGGCTGTGCCAAAAAAAAGCAGTTTTCTATGCATTTCAGGGGTACTGTGGGGTTTTTTGAACCCCCAATTTTTGTATTGGCTGTGCCAAAAAAAAGCAGTTTTCTATGCATTTCAGGGGTACTGTGGGGTTTTTTGAACCCCCAGTTTTTTTATTGGCTGTGCCAAAAAAAAGCAGTTTTCTATGCATTTCAGGGGTACTGTGGGGTTTTTTGAACCCCCAATTTTTTTATTGGCTGTGCCAAAAAAAAGCAGTTTTCTATGCATTTCAGGGGTACTGTGGGTTTTTTTAACCCCCAATTTTTTATTGGCTGTGCCAAAAAAAAAGCAGTTTTCTATGCATTTCAGGGGTACTGTGGGTTTTTTTTAACCCCCAATTTTTTTATTGGCTGTGCCAAAAAAAAGCAGTTTTCTATGCATTTCAGGGGTACTGTGGGGTTTTTTGAACCCCCAATTTTTTTATTGGCTGTGCCAAAAAAAAAGCAGTTTTCTATGCATTTCAGGGGTACTGTGGGGTTTTTTTGAACCCCCAGTTTTTTTATTGGCTGTGCCAAAAAAAAGCAGTTTTCTATGCATTTCAGGGGTACTGTGGGGTTTTTTGAACCCCCAATTTTTTTATTGGCTGTGCCAAAAAAAAAGCAGTTTTCTATGCATTTCAGGGGTACTGTGGGGTTTTTTGAAACCCCAATTTTTTTATTGGCTGTGCCAAAAAAAAGCAGTTTTCTATGCATTTCAGGGGTACTGTGGGGTTTTTTGAACCCCCAATTTTTGTATTGGCTGTGCCAAAAAAAAGCAGTTTTCTATGCATTTCAGGGGTACTGTGGGGTTTTTTGAACCCCCAATTTTTTTATTGGCTGTGACAAAAAAAAAGCAGTTTTCTATGCATTTCAGGGGTACTGTGGGGTTTTTTGAACCCCCAATTTTTGTATTGGCTGTGCCAAAAAAAAGCAGTTTTCTATGCATTTCAGGGGTACTGTGGGGTTTTTTGAACCCCCAATTTTTTTATTGGCTGTGCCAAAAAAAAACAGTTTTCTATGCATTTCAGGGGTACTGTGGGGTTTTTTGAACCCCCAATTTTTTTATTGGCTGTGCCAAAAAAAAGCAGTTTTCTATGCATTTCAGGGGTACTGTGGGGTTTTTTGAACCCCCAATTTTTTTATTGGCTGTGCCAAAAAAAAGCAGTTTTCTATGCATTTCAGGGGTACTGTGGGGTTTTTTGAACCCCCAATTTTTTTTGACCTTTCTAGCGATTTGACCTTTGACCTTTTGACCTTTGACCTTTTGACCTTTGACCTTTTGACCTTTGACCTTTCTAGCGTTTTGGCCAAAAAAAAGCAGTTTTCTATGCATTTCAGGGGTACTGTGGGGTTTTTTGAACCCCCAATTTTTTTATTGGCTGTGCCAAAAAAAGCAGTTTTCTATGCATTTCAGGGGTTTTGACCTTTGACCTTTCTAGTGTTTTGACCTTTGACCTTTCTAGCGATGAAAAAAGTGCATGAAAAAAGCGCATCGTGGCATTTTGACCTTTCTTGCGATTTGACCTTTGACCTTTTGACCTTTGACCTTTTGACCTTTGACCTTTCTAGCGTTTTGACATTTGACGTTTTGATTTTTGACCTTTCTAGTGATTTGACCTTTGACCTTTTGACCTTTGACCTTTTGACCTTTGACCTTTCTAGCGATGAAAAGGCGCATCGTGACGTTTTGAAAAAACCGCATCGTGGCATTTTGACCTTTCTATCGATTTTACCTTTTGACCTTTGACCTTTTGACCTTTGACCTTTCTAGTGTTTTGACCTTTGACCTTTCTAGCGATGAAAAAAGCGCATCGTGGCATTTTGACCTTTCTAGCGATTTGACCTTTGACGTTTTGAGTTTTGACCTTTCTAGCGATTTGACCTTTGACCTTTTGACCTTTGACCTTTTGACCTTTGACCTTTCTAGCGTTTTGGCAAAAAAAAAGCAGTTTTCTATGCATTTCAGGGGTACTGTGGGGTTTTTTGAACCCCCAATTTTTTTATTGGCTGTGCCAAAAAAAAGCAGTTTTCTATGCATTTCAGGGGTACTGTGGGGTTTTTTGAACCCCCAATTTTTTTATTGGCTGTGCCAAAAAAGCAGTTTTCTATGCATTTCAGGGGTACTGTGGGGTTTTTTTATTTTTTTATTGGCTGTGCCAAAAAAAAGCAGTTTTCTATGCATTTCAGGGGTACTGTGGGGTTTTTTGAACCCCCAATTTTTTTATTGGCTGTGCCAAAAAAAAGCAGTTTTCTATGCATTTCAGGGGTACTGTGGGGTTTTTTTATTTTTTTATTGGCTGTGCCAAAAAAAAGCAGTTTTCTATGCATTTCAGGGGTACTGTGGGGTTTTTTGAACCCCCAATTTTTGTATTGGCTGTGCCAAAAAAAAGCAGTTTTCTATGCATTTCAGGGGTACTGTGGGGTTTTTTGAACCCCCAATTTTTTTATTGGCTGTGCCAAAAAAAAGCAGTTTTCTATGCATTTCAGGGGTACTGTGGGGTTTTTTGAACCCCCAATTTTTTTATTGGCTGTGCCAAAAAAAAGCAGTTTTCTATGCATTTCAGGGGTACTGTGGGGTTTTTTGAACCCCCAATTTTTGTATTGGCTGTGCCAAAAAAAGCAGTTTTCTATGCATTTCAGGGGTACTGTGGGGTTTTTTTATTTTTTTATTGGCTGTGCCAAAAAAAAGCAGTTTTCTATGCATTTCAGGGGTACTGTGGGGTTTTTTGAACCCCCAATTTTTTTATTGGCTGTGCCAAAAAAAAAGCAGTTTTCTATGCATTTCAGGGGTACTGTGGGGTTTTTTTATTTTTTTATTGGCTGTGCCAAAAAAAAGCAGTTTTCTATGCATTTCAGGGGTACTGTGGGGTTTTTTGAACCCCCAATTTTTGTATTGGCTGTGCCAAAAAAAAGCAGTTTTCTATGCATTTCAGGGGTACTGTGGGGTTTTTTGAACCCCCAATTTTTTTATTGGCTGTGCCAAAAAAAAGCAGTTTTCTATGCATTTCAGGGGTACTGTGGGGTTTTTTGAACCCCCAATTTTTTTATTGGCTGTGCCAAAAAAAAGCAGTTTTCTATGCATTTCAGGGGTACTGTGGGGTTTTTTGAACCCCCAATTTTTGTATTGGCTGTGCCAAAAAAAGCAGTTTTCTATGCATTTCAGGGGTACTGTGGGGTTTTTTGAACCCCCAATTTTTGTATTGGCTGTGCCAAAAAAAAAGCAGTTTTCTATGCATTTCAGGGGTACTGTGGGGTTTTTTGAACCCCCAATTTTTTTATTGGCTGTGCCAAAAAAAAAGCAGTTTTCTATGCATTTCAGGGGTACTGTGGGGTTTTTTGAACCCCCAATTTTTGTATTGGCTGTGCCAAAAAAAAGCAGTTTTCTATGCATTTCAGGGGTACTGTGGGGTTTTTTGAACCCCCAATTTTTTTATTGGCTGTGCCAAAAAAAAAGCAGTTTTCTATGCATTTCAGGGGTACTGTGGGGTTTTTTGAAACCCCAATTTTTTTATTGGCTGTGCCAAAAAAAAGCAGTTTTCTATGCATTTCAGGGGTACTGTGGGGTTTTTTGAACCCCCAATTTTTGTATTGGCTGTGCCAAAAAAAAGCAGTTTTCTATGCATTTCAGGGGTACTGTGGGGTTTTTTGAACCCCCAATTTTTTTATTGGCTGTGACAAAAAAAAAGCAGTTTTCTATGCATTTCAGGGGTACTGTGGGGTTTTTTGAACCCCCAATTTTTGTATTGGCTGTGCCAAAAAAAAAGCAGTTTTCTATGCATTTCAGGGGTACTGTGGGGTTTTTTGAACCCCCAATTTTTTTTGACCTTTCTAGCGATTTGACCTTTGACCTTTTGACCTTTGACCTTTTGACCTTTGACCTTTTGACCTTTGACCTTTCTAGCGTTTTGGCCAAAAAAAAGCAGTTTTCTATGCATTTCAGGGGTACTGTGGGGTTTTTTGAACCCCCAATTTTTTTATTGGGTGTGCCAAAAAAAAGCAGTTTTCTATGCATTTCAGGGGTACTGTGGGGTTTTTTGAACCCCCAATTTTTTTATTGGCTGTGCCAAAAAAAGCAGTTTTCTATGCATTTCAGGGGTTTTGACCTTTGACCTTTCTAGTGTTTTGACCTTTGACCTTTCTAGCGATGAAAAAAGTGCATCGTGGCATTTTGACCTTTCTAGCGATTTGACCTTTGACCTTTTGACCTTTGACCTTTTGACCTTTCTAGCGTTTTGACCTTTGACGGTTTGATTTTTGACCTTTCTAGCGATTTGACCTTTGACCTTTTGACCTTTGACCTTTTGACCTTTGACCTTTTGACCTTTCTAGCGTTTTGACCTTTGACCTTTCTAGCGATGAAAAAAGCGCATCGTGGCATTTTGACCTTTCTTGCGATTTGACCTTTGACCTTTTGACCTTTGACCTTTTGACCTTTGACCTTTCTAGCGTTTTGACCTTTGACGTTTTGATTTTTTGACCTTTCTAGTGATTTGACCTTTGACCTTTTGACCTTTGACCTTTTGACCTTTGACCTTTCTAGCGTTTTGGCCAAAAAAAAGCAGTTTTCTATGCATTTCAGGGGTACTGTGGGGTTTTTTGAACCCCCAGTTTTTTTATTGGCTGTGCCAAAAAAAAGCAGTTTTCTATGCATTTCAGGGGTACTGTGGGGTTTTTTGAACCCCCAATTTTTTTATTGGCTGTGCCAAAAAAAAGCAGTTTTCTATGCATTTCAGGGGTACTGTGGGTTTTTTTTAACCCCCAATTTTTTATTGGCTGTGCCAAAAAAAAAGCAGTTTTCTATGCATTTCAGGGGTACTGTGGGGTTTTTTGAACCCCCAATTTTTGTATTGGCTGTGCCAAAAAAAAAGCAGTTTTCTATGCATTTCAGGGGTACTGTGGGGTTTTTTGAACCCCCAATTTTTTTTGACCTTTCTAGCGATTTGACCTTTGACCTTTTGACCTTTGACCTTTTGACCTTTGACCTTTTGACCTTTGACCTTTCTAGCGTTTTGGCCAAAAAAAAGCAGTTTTCTATGCATTTCAGGGGTACTGTGGGGTTTTTTGAACCCCCAATTTTTTTATTGGGTGTGCCAAAAAAAAGCAGTTTTCTATGCATTTCAGGGGTACTGTGGGGTTTTTTGAACCCCCAATTTTTTTATTGGCTGTGCCAAAAAAAGCAGTTTTCTATGCATTTCAGGGGTTTTGACCTTTGACCTTTCTAGTGTTTTGACCTTTGACCTTTCTAGCGATGAAAAAAGTGCATCGTGGCATTTTGACCTTTCTAGCGATTTGACCTTTGACCTTTTGACCTTTGACCTTTTGACCTTTCTAGCGTTTTGACCTTTGACGGTTTGATTTTTGACCTTTCTAGCGATTTGACCTTTGACCTTTTGACCTTTGACCTTTTGACCTTTGACCTTTTGACCTTTCTAGCGTTTTGACCTTTGACCTTTCTAGCGATGAAAAAAGCGCATCGTGGCATTTTGACCTTTCTTGCGATTTGACCTTTGACCTTTTGACCTTTGACCTTTTGACCTTTGACCTTTCTAGCGTTTTGACCTTTGACGTTTTGATTTTTTGACCTTTCTAGTGATTTGACCTTTGACCTTTTGACCTTTGACCTTTTGACCTTTGACCTTTCTAGCGTTTTGGCCAAAAAAAAGCAGTTTTCTATGCATTTCAGGGGTACTGTGGGGTTTTTTGAACCCCCAGTTTTTTTATTGGCTGTGCCAAAAAAAAGCAGTTTTCTATGCATTTCAGGGGTACTGTGGGGTTTTTTGAACCCCCAATTTTTTTATTGGCTGTGCCAAAAAAAAGCAGTTTTCTATGCATTTCAGGGGTACTGTGGGTTTTTTTTAACCCCCAATTTTTTATTGGCTGTGCCAAAAAAAAAGCAGTTTTCTATGCATTTCAGGGGTACTGTGGGTTTTTTTTAACCCCCAATTTTTTTATTGGCTGTGCAAAAAAAAAGCAGTTTTCTATGCATTTCAGGGGTACTGTGGGGTTTTTTGAACCCCCAATTTTTTTATTGGCTGTGCCAAAAGAAAAGCAGTTTTCTATGCATTTCAGGGGTACTGTGGGGTTTTTTGAAACCCCAATTTTTTTATTGGCTGTGCCAAAAAAAAGCAGTTTTCTATGCATTTCAGGGGTACTGTGGGGTTTTTTGAACCCCCAATTTTTGTATTGGCTGTGCCAAAAAAAAGCAGTTTTCTATGCATTTCAGGGGTACTGTGGGGTTTTTTGAACCCCCAATTTTTTTATTGGCTGTGCCAAAAAAAAAGCAGTTTTCTATGCATTTCAGGGGTACTGTGGGGTTTTTTGAACCCCCAATTTTTGTATTGGCTGTGCCAAAAAAAAGCAGTTTTCTATGCATTTCAGGGGTACTGTGGGGTTTTTTGAACCCCCAGTTTTTTTATTGGCTGTGCCAAAAAAAAGCAGTTTTCTATGCATTTCAGGGGTACTGTGGGGTTTTTTGAACCCCCAATTTTTTTATTGGCTGTGCCAAAAAAAAGCAGTTTTCTATGCATTTCAGGGGTACTGTGGGTTTTTTTAACCCCCAATTTTTTATTGGCTGTGCCAAAAAAAAAGCAGTTTTCTATGCATTTCAGGGGTACTGTGGGTTTTTTTTAACCCCCAATTTTTTTATTGGCTGTGCCAAAAAAAAGCAGTTTTCTATGCATTTCAGGGGTACTGTGGGGTTTTTTGAACCCCCAATTTTTTTATTGGCTGTGCCAAAAAAAAAGCAGTTTTCTATGCATTTCAGGGGTACTGTGGGGTTTTTTGAAACCCCAATTTTTTTATTGGCTGTGCCAAAAAAAAGCAGTTTTCTATGCATTTCAGGGGTACTGTGGGGTTTTTTGAACCCCCAATTTTTGTATTGGCTGTGCCAAAAAAAAGCAGTTTTCTATGCATTTCAGGGGTACTGTGGGGTTTTTTGAACCCCCAATTTTTTTATTGGCTGTGACAAAAAAAAAGCAGTTTTCTATGCATTTCAGGGGTACTGTGGGGTTTTTTGAACCCCCAATTTTTGTATTGGCTGTGCCAAAAAAAAGCAGTTTTCTATGCATTTCAGGGGTACTGTGGGGTTTTTTGAACCCCCAATTTTTTTATTGGCTGTGCCAAAAAAAAGCAGTTTTCTATGCATTTCAGGGGTACTGTGGGGTTTTTTGAACCCCCAATTTTTTTATTGGCTGTGCCAAAAAAAAGCAGTTTTCTATGCATTTCAGGGGTACTGTGGGGTTTTTTGAACCCCCAATTTTTTTATTGGCTGTGCCAAAAAAAAGCAGTTTTCTATGCATTTCAGGGGTACTGTGGGGTTTTTTGAACCCCCAATTTTTTTATTGGCTATGCCAAAAAAAAGCAGTTTTCTATGCATTTCAGGGGTACTGTGGGGTTTTTTGAACCCCCAATTTTTTTATTGGCTGTGCCAAAAAAAAGCAGTTTTCTATGCATTTCAGGGGTACTGTGGGGTTTTTTGAACCCCCAATTTTTGTATTGGCTGTGCCAAAAAAAAGCAGTTTTCTATGCATTTCAGGGGTACTGTGGGGTTTTTTGAACCCCCAATTTTTTTATTGGCTGTGCCAAAAAAAAGCAGTTTTCTATGCATTTCAGGGGTACTGTGGGGTTTTTTGAACCCCCAATTTTTTTATTGGCTGTGCCAAAAAAAAAGCAGTTTTCTATGCATTTCAGGGGTACTGTGGGGTTTTTTGAACCCCCAATTTTTTTTGACCTTTCTAGCGATTTGACCTTTGACCTTTTGACCTTTGACCTTTTGACCTTTGACCTTTCTAGCGTTTTGGCCAAAAAAAAGCAGTTTTCTATGCATTTCAGGGGTACTGTGGGGTTTTTTGAACCCCCAATTTTTTTATTGGGTGTGCCAAAAAAAAGCAGTTTTCTATGCATTTCAGGGGTACTGTGGGGTTTTTTGAACCCCCAATTTTTTTATTGGCTGTGCCAAAAAAAGCAGTTTTCTATGCATTTCAGGGGTTTTGACCTTTGACCTTTCTAGTGTTTTGACCTTTGACCTTTCTAGCGATGAAAAAAGTGCATCGTGGCATTTTGACCTTTCTAGCGATTTGACCTTTGACCTTTTGACCTTTGACCTTTTGACCTTTCTAGCGTTTTGACCTTTGACGTTTTGATTTTTGACCTTTCTAGCGATTTGACCTTTGACCTTTTGACCTTTGACCTTTTGACCTTTGACCTTTTGACCTTTGACCTTTCTAGCGTTTTGACCTTTGACCTTTCTAGCGATGAAAAAAGCGCATCGTGACATTTTGACCTTTCTTGCGATTTGACCTTTGACCTTTTGACCTTTTGACCTTTGACCTTTTGACCTTTGACCTTTCTAGCGTTTTGACATTTGACGTTTTGATTTTTGACCTTTCTAGTGATTTGACCTTTGACCCTTTGACCTTTGACCTTTTGACCTTTGACCTTTCTAGCGTTTTGGCCAAAACAAAGCAGTTTTCTATGCATTTCAGGGGTACTGTGGGGTTTTTTGAACCCCCAGTTTTTTTATTGGCTGTGCCAAAAAAAAGCAGTTTTCTATGCATTTCAGGGGTACTGTGGGGTTTTTTGAACCCCCAATTTTTTTATTGGCTGTGCCAAAAAAAAGCAGTTTTCTATGCATTTCAGGGGTACTGTGGGTTTTTTTTAACCCCCAATTTTTTATTGGCTGTGCCAAAAAAAAAGCAGTTTTCTATGCATTTCAGGGGTACTGTGGGTTTTTTTTAACCCCCAATTTTTGTATTGGCTGTGCAAAAAAAAAGCAGTTTTCTATGCATTTCAGGGGTACTGTGGGGTTTTTTGAACCCCCAATTTTTTTATTGGCTGTGCCAAAAAAAAGCAGTTTTCTATGCATTTCAGGGGTACTGTGGGTTTTTTTAACCCCCAATTTTTTATTGGCTGTGCCAAAAAAAAAGCAGTTTTCTATGCATTTCAGGGGTACTGTGGGGTTTTTTTAACCCCCAATTTTTTTATTGGCTGTGCCAAAAAAAAGCAGTTTTCTATGCATTTCAGGGGTACTGTGGGGTTTTTTGAACCCCCAATTTTTTTATTGGCTGTGCCAAAAAAAAAGCAGTTTTCTATGCATTTCAGGGGTACTGTGGGGTTTTTTGAAACCCCAATTTTTTTATTGGCTGTGCCAAAAAAAAGCAGTTTTCTATGCATTTCAGGGGTACTGTGGGGTTTTTTGAACCCCCAATTTTTGTATTGGCTGTGCCAAAAAAAAGCAGTTTTCTATGCATTTCAGGGGTACTGTGGGGTTTTTTGAACCCCCAATTTTTTTATTGGCTGTGACAAAAAAAAAGCAGTTTTCTATGCATTTCAGGGGTACTGTGGGGTTTTTTGAACCCCCAATTTTTGTATTGGCTGTGCCAAAAAAAAGCAGTTTTCTATGCATTTCAGGGGTACTGTGGGGTTTTTTGAACCCCCAATTTTTTTATTGGCTGTGCCAAAAAAAAGCAGTTTTCTATGCATTTCAGGGGTACTGTGGGGTTTTTTTATTTTTTTATTGGCTGTGCCAAAAAAAAGCAGTTTTCTATGCATTTCAGGGGTACTGTGGGGTTTTTTGAACCCCCAATTTTTTTATTGGCTGTGCCAAAAAAAAAGCAGTTTTCTATGCATTTCAGGGGTACTGTGGGGTTTTTTTATTTTTTTATTGGCTGTGCCAAAAAAAAGCAGTTTTCTATGCATTTCAGGGGTACTGTGGGGTTTTTTGAACCCCCAATTTTTGTATTGGCTGTGCCAAAAAAAAGCAGTTTTCTATGCATTTCAGGGGTACTGTGGGGTTTTTTGAACCCCCAATTTTTTTATTGGCTGTGCCAAAAAAAAGCAGTTTTCTATGCATTTCAGGGGTACTGTGGGGTTTTTTGAACCCCCAATTTTTTTATTGGCTGTGCCAAAAAAAAGCAGTTTTCTATGCATTTCAGGGGTACTGTGGGGTTTTTTGAACCCCCAATTTTTGTATTGGCTGTGCCAAAAAAAGCAGTTTTCTATGCATTTCAGGGGTACTGTGGGGTTTTTTGAACCCCCAATTTTTGTATTGGCTGTGCCAAAAAAAAAGCAGTTTTCTATGCATTTCAGGGGTACTGTGGGGTTTTTTGAACCCCCAATTTTTTTATTGGCTGTGCCAAAAAAAAAGCAGTTTTCTATGCATTTCAGGGGTACTGTGGGGTTTTTTGAACCCCCAATTTTTGTATTGGCTGTGCCAAAAAAAAGCAGTTTTCTATGCATTTCAGGGGTACTGTGGGGTTTTTTGAACCCCCAATTTTTTTATTGGCTGTGCCAAAAAAAAAGCAGTTTTCTATGCATTTCAGGGGTACTGTGGGGTTTTTTGAAACCCCAATTTTTTTATTGGCTGTGCCAAAAAAAAGCAGTTTTCTATGCATTTCAGGGGTACTGTGGGGTTTTTTGAACCCCCAATTTTTGTATTGGCTGTGCCAAAAAAAAGCAGTTTTCTATGCATTTCAGGGGTACTGTGGGGTTTTTTGAACCCCCAATTTTTTTATTGGCTGTGACAAAAAAAAAGCAGTTTTCTATGCATTTCAGGGGTACTGTGGGGTTTTTTGAACCCCCAATTTTTGTATTGGCTGTGCCAAAAAAAAAGCAGTTTTCTATGCATTTCAGGGGTACTGTGGGGTTTTTTGAACCCCCAATTTTTTTTGACCTTTCTAGCGATTTGACCTTTGACCTTTTGACCTTTGACCTTTTGACCTTTGACCTTTTGACCTTTGACCTTTCTAGCGTTTTGGCCAAAAAAAAGCAGTTTTCTATGCATTTCAGGGGTACTGTGGGGTTTTTTGAACCCCCAATTTTTTTATTGGGTGTGCCAAAAAAAAGCAGTTTTCTATGCATTTCAGGGGTACTGTGGGGTTTTTTGAACCCCCAATTTTTTTATTGGCTGTGCCAAAAAAAGCAGTTTTCTATGCATTTCAGGGGTTTTGACCTTTGACCTTTCTAGTGTTTTGACCTTTGACCTTTCTAGCGATGAAAAAAGTGCATCGTGGCATTTTGACCTTTCTAGCGATTTGACCTTTGACCTTTTGACCTTTGACCTTTTGACCTTTCTAGCGTTTTGACCTTTGACGGTTTGATTTTTGACCTTTCTAGCGATTTGACCTTTGACCTTTTGACCTTTGACCTTTTGACCTTTGACCTTTTGACCTTTCTAGCGTTTTGACCTTTGACCTTTCTAGCGATGAAAAAAGCGCATCGTGGCATTTTGACCTTTCTTGCGATTTGACCTTTGACCTTTTGACCTTTGACCTTTTGACCTTTGACCTTTCTAGCGTTTTGACCTTTGACGTTTTGATTTTTTGACCTTTCTAGTGATTTGACCTTTGACCTTTTGACCTTTGACCTTTTGACCTTTGACCTTTCTAGCGTTTTGGCCAAAAAAAAGCAGTTTTCTATGCATTTCAGGGGTACTGTGGGGTTTTTTGAACCCCCAGTTTTTTTATTGGCTGTGCCAAAAAAAAGCAGTTTTCTATGCATTTCAGGGGTACTGTGGGGTTTTTTGAACCCCCAATTTTTTTATTGGCTGTGCCAAAAAAAAGCAGTTTTCTATGCATTTCAGGGGTACTGTGGGTTTTTTTTAACCCCCAATTTTTTATTGGCTGTGCCAAAAAAAAAGCAGTTTTCTATGCATTTCAGGGGTACTGTGGGTTTTTTTTAACCCCCAATTTTTTTATTGGCTGTGCAAAAAAAAAGCAGTTTTCTATGCATTTCAGGGGTACTGTGGGGTTTTTTGAACCCCCAATTTTTTTATTGGCTGTGCCAAAAGAAAAGCAGTTTTCTATGCATTTCAGGGGTACTGTGGGGTTTTTTGAAACCCCAATTTTTTTATTGGCTGTGCCAAAAAAAAGCAGTTTTCTATGCATTTCAGGGGTACTGTGGGGTTTTTTGAACCCCCAATTTTTGTATTGGCTGTGCCAAAAAAAAGCAGTTTTCTATGCATTTCAGGGGTACTGTGGGGTTTTTTGAACCCCCAATTTTTTTATTGGCTGTGCCAAAAAAAAAGCAGTTTTCTATGCATTTCAGGGGTACTGTGGGGTTTTTTGAACCCCCAATTTTTGTATTGGCTGTGCCAAAAAAAAGCAGTTTTCTATGCATTTCAGGGGTACTGTGGGGTTTTTTGAACCCCCAGTTTTTTTATTGGCTGTGCCAAAAAAAAGCAGTTTTCTATGCATTTCAGGGGTACTGTGGGGTTTTTTGAACCCCCAATTTTTTTATTGGCTGTGCCAAAAAAAAGCAGTTTTCTATGCATTTCAGGGGTACTGTGGGTTTTTTTAACCCCCAATTTTTTATTGGCTGTGCCAAAAAAAAAGCAGTTTTCTATGCATTTCAGGGGTACTGTGGGTTTTTTTTAACCCCCAATTTTTTTATTGGCTGTGCCAAAAAAAAGCAGTTTTCTATGCATTTCAGGGGTACTGTGGGGTTTTTTGAACCCCCAATTTTTTTATTGGCTGTGCCAAAAAAAAAGCAGTTTTCTATGCATTTCAGGGGTACTGTGGGGTTTTTTGAAACCCCAATTTTTTTATTGGCTGTGCCAAAAAAAAGCAGTTTTCTATGCATTTCAGGGGTACTGTGGGGTTTTTTGAACCCCCAATTTTTGTATTGGCTGTGCCAAAAAAAAGCAGTTTTCTATGCATTTCAGGGGTACTGTGGGGTTTTTTGAACCCCCAATTTTTTTATTGGCTGTGACAAAAAAAAAGCAGTTTTCTATGCATTTCAGGGGTACTGTGGGGTTTTTTGAACCCCCAATTTTTGTATTGGCTGTGCCAAAAAAAAGCAGTTTTCTATGCATTTCAGGGGTACTGTGGGGTTTTTTGAACCCCCAATTTTTTTATTGGCTGTGCCAAAAAAAAGCAGTTTTCTATGCATTTCAGGGGTACTGTGGGGTTTTTTGAACCCCCAATTTTTTTATTGGCTGTGCCAAAAAAAAGCAGTTTTCTATGCATTTCAGGGGTACTGTGGGGTTTTTTGAACCCCCAATTTTTTTATTGGCTGTGCCAAAAAAAAGCAGTTTTCTATGCATTTCAGGGGTACTGTGGGGTTTTTTGAACCCCCAATTTTTTTATTGGCTATGCCAAAAAAAAGCAGTTTTCTATGCATTTCAGGGGTACTGTGGGGTTTTTTGAACCCCCAATTTTTTTATTGGCTGTGCCAAAAAAAAGCAGTTTTCTATGCATTTCAGGGGTACTGTGGGGTTTTTTGAACCCCCAATTTTTGTATTGGCTGTGCCAAAAAAAAGCAGTTTTCTATGCATTTCAGGGGTACTGTGGGGTTTTTTGAACCCCCAATTTTTTTATTGGCTGTGCCAAAAAAAAGCAGTTTTCTATGCATTTCAGGGGTACTGTGGGGTTTTTTGAACCCCCAATTTTTTTATTGGCTGTGCCAAAAAAAAAGCAGTTTTCTATGCATTTCAGGGGTACTGTGGGGTTTTTTGAACCCCCAATTTTTTTTGACCTTTCTAGCGATTTGACCTTTGACCTTTTGACCTTTGACCTTTTGACCTTTGACCTTTCTAGCGTTTTGGCCAAAAAAAAGCAGTTTTCTATGCATTTCAGGGGTACTGTGGGGTTTTTTGAACCCCCAATTTTTTTATTGGGTGTGCCAAAAAAAAGCAGTTTTCTATGCATTTCAGGGGTACTGTGGGGTTTTTTGAACCCCCAATTTTTTTATTGGCTGTGCCAAAAAAAGCAGTTTTCTATGCATTTCAGGGGTTTTGACCTTTGACCTTTCTAGTGTTTTGACCTTTGACCTTTCTAGCGATGAAAAAAGTGCATCGTGGCATTTTGACCTTTCTAGCGATTTGACCTTTGACCTTTTGACCTTTGACCTTTTGACCTTTCTAGCGTTTTGACCTTTGACGTTTTGATTTTTGACCTTTCTAGCGATTTGACCTTTGACCTTTTGACCTTTGACCTTTTGACCTTTGACCTTTTGACCTTTGACCTTTCTAGCGTTTTGACCTTTGACCTTTCTAGCGATGAAAAAAGCGCATCGTGACATTTTGACCTTTCTTGCGATTTGACCTTTGACCTTTTGACCTTTTGACCTTTGACCTTTTGACCTTTGACCTTTCTAGCGTTTTGACATTTGACGTTTTGATTTTTGACCTTTCTAGTGATTTGACCTTTGACCCTTTGACCTTTGACCTTTTGACCTTTGACCTTTCTAGCGTTTTGGCCAAAACAAAGCAGTTTTCTATGCATTTCAGGGGTACTGTGGGGTTTTTTGAACCCCCAGTTTTTTTATTGGCTGTGCCAAAAAAAAGCAGTTTTCTATGCATTTCAGGGGTACTGTGGGGTTTTTTGAACCCCCAATTTTTTTATTGGCTGTGCCAAAAAAAAGCAGTTTTCTATGCATTTCAGGGGTACTGTGGGTTTTTTTTAACCCCCAATTTTTTATTGGCTGTGCCAAAAAAAAAGCAGTTTTCTATGCATTTCAGGGGTACTGTGGGTTTTTTTTAACCCCCAATTTTTGTATTGGCTGTGCAAAAAAAAAGCAGTTTTCTATGCATTTCAGGGGTACTGTGGGGTTTTTTGAACCCCCAATTTTTTTATTGGCTGTGCCAAAAAAAAGCAGTTTTCTATGCATTTCAGGGGTACTGTGGGTTTTTTTAACCCCCAATTTTTTATTGGCTGTGCCAAAAAAAAAGCAGTTTTCTATGCATTTCAGGGGTACTGTGGGGTTTTTTTAACCCCCAATTTTTTTATTGGCTGTGCCAAAAAAAAGCAGTTTTCTATGCATTTCAGGGGTACTGTGGGGTTTTTTGAACCCCCAATTTTTTTATTGGCTGTGCCAAAAAAAAAGCAGTTTTCTATGCATTTCAGGGGTACTGTGGGGTTTTTTGAAACCCCAATTTTTTTATTGGCTGTGCCAAAAAAAAGCAGTTTTCTATGCATTTCAGGGGTACTGTGGGGTTTTTTGAACCCCCAATTTTTGTATTGGCTGTGCCAAAAAAAAGCAGTTTTCTATGCATTTCAGGGGTACTGTGGGGTTTTTTGAACCCCCAATTTTTTTATTGGCTGTGACAAAAAAAAAGCAGTTTTCTATGCATTTCAGGGGTACTGTGGGGTTTTTTGAACCCCCAATTTTTGTATTGGCTGTGCCAAAAAAAAGCAGTTTTCTATGCATTTCAGGGGTACTGTGGGGTTTTTTGAACCCCCAATTTTTTTATTGGCTGTGCCAAAAAAAAGCAGTTTTCTATGCATTTCAGGGGTACTGTGGGGTTTTTTGAACCCCCAATTTTTTTATTGGCTGTGCCAAAAAAAAGCAGTTTTCTATGCATTTCAGGGGTACTGTGGGGTTTTTTGAACCCCCAATTTTTGTATTGGCTGTGCCAAAAAAAGCAGTTTTCTATGCATTTCAGGGGTACTGTGGGGTTTTTTGAACCCCCAATTTTTGTATTGGCTGTGCCAAAAAAAAGCAGTTTTCTATGCATTTCAGGGGTACTGTGGGGTTTTTTGAACCCCCAATTTTTTTATTGGCTGTGCCAAAAAAAAAGCAGTTTTCTATGCATTTCAGGGGTACTGTGGGGTTTTTTGAACCCCCAATTTTTGTATTGGCTGTGCCAAAAAAAAGCAGTTTTCTATGCATTTCAGGGGTACTGTGGGGTTTTTTGAACCCCCAATTTTTTTATTGGCTGTGCCAAAAAAAAAGCAGTTTTCTATGCATTTCAGGGGTACTGTGGGGTTTTTTGAAACCCCAATTTTTTTATTGGCTGTGCCAAAAAAAAGCAGTTTTCTATGCATTTCAGGGGTACTGTGGGGTTTTTTGAACCCCCAATGTTTGTATTGGCTGTGCCAAAAAAAAGCAGTTTTCTATGCATTTCAGGGGTACTGTGGGGTTTTTTGAACCCCCAATTTTTTTATTGGCTGTGACAAAAAAAAAGCAGTTTTCTATGCATTTCAGGGGTACTGTGGGGTTTTTTGAACCCCCAATTTTTGTATTGGCTGTGCAAAAAAAAAGCAGTTTTCTATGCATTTCAGGGGTACTGTGGGGTTTTTTGAACCCCCAATTTTTTTTGACCTTTCTAGCGATTTGACCTTTGACCTTTTGACCTTTGACCTTTTGACCTTTGACCTTTTGACCTTTGACCTTTCTAGCGTTTTGGCCAAAAAAAAGCAGTTTTCTATGCATTTCAGGGGTACTGTGGGGTTTTTTGAACCCCCAATTTTTTTATTGGGTGTGCCAAAAAAAAGCAGTTTTCTATGCATTTCAGGGGTACTGTGGGGTTTTTTGAACCCCCAATTTTTTTATTGGCTGTGCCAAAAAAAGCAGTTTTCTATGCATTTCAGGGGTTTTGACCTTTGACCTTTCTAGTGTTTTGACCTTTGACCTTTCTAGCGATGAAAAAAGTGCATCGTGGCATTTTGACCTTTCTAGCGATTTGACCTTTGACCTTTTGACCTTTGACCTTTTGACCTTTCTAGCGTTTTGACCTTTGACGGTTTGATTTTTGACCTTTCTAGCGATTTGACCTTTGACCTTTTGACCTTTGACCTTTTGACCTTTGACCTTTTGACCTTTCTAGCGTTTTGACCTTTGACCTTTCTAGCGATGAAAAAAGCGCATCGTGGCATTTTGACCTTTCTTGCGATTTGACCTTTGACCTTTTGACCTTTGACCTTTTGACCTTTGACCTTTCTAGCGTTTTGACCTTTGACGTTTTGATTTTTTGACCTTTCTAGTGATTTGACCTTTGACCTTTTGACCTTTGACCTTTTGACCTTTGACCTTTCTAGCGTTTTGGCCAAAAAAAAGCAGTTTTCTATGCATTTCAGGGGTACTGTGGGGTTTTTTGAACCCCCAGTTTTTTTATTGGCTGTGCCAAAAAAAAAGCAGTTTTCTATGCATTTCAGGGGTACTGTGGGGTTTTTTTAACCCCCAATTTTTTATTGGCTGTGCCAAAAAAAAAGCAGTTTTCTATGCATTTCAGGGGTACTGTGGGGTTTTTTTAACCCCCAATTTTTTTATTGGCTGTGCCAAAAAAAAGCAGTTTTCTATGCATTTCAGGGGTACTGTGGGGTTTTTTGAACCCCCAATTTTTTTATTGGCTGTGCCAAAAAAAAAGCAGTTTTCTATGCATTTCAGGGGTACTGTGGGGTTTTTTGAAACCCCAATTTTTTTATTGGCTGTGCCAAAAAAAAGCAGTTTTCTATGCATTTCAGGGGTACTGTGGGGTTTTTTGAACCCCCAATTTTTGTATTGGCTGTGCCAAAAAAAAGCAGTTTTCTATGCATTTCAGGGGTACTGTGGGGTTTTTTGAACCCCCAATTTTTTTATTGGCTGTGACAAAAAAAAAGCAGTTTTCTATGCATTTCAGGGGTACTGTGGGGTTTTTTGAACCCCCAATTTTTGTATTGGCTGTGCCAAAAAAAAGCAGTTTTCTATGCATTTCAGGGGTACTGTGGGGTTTTTTGAACCCCCAATTTTTTTATTGGCTGTGCCAAAAAAAAGCAGTTTTCTATGCATTTCAGGGGTACTGTGGGGTTTTTTGAACCCCCAATTTTTTTATTGGCTGTGCCAAAAAAAAGCAGTTTTCTATGCATTTCAGGGGTACTGTGGGGTTTTTTGAACCCCCAATTTTTGTATTGGCTGTGCCAAAAAAAGCAGTTTTCTATGCATTTCAGGGGTACTGTGGGGTTTTTTGAACCCCCAATTTTTGTATTGGCTGTGCCAAAAAAAAGCAGTTTTCTATGCATTTCAGGGGTACTGTGGGGTTTTTTGAACCCCCAATTTTTTTATTGGCTGTGCCAAAAAAAAAGCAGTTTTCTATGCATTTCAGGGGTACTGTGGGGTTTTTTGAAACCCCAATTTTTTTATTGGCTGTGCCAAAAAAAAGCAGTTTTCTATGCATTTCAGGGGTACTGTGGGGTTTTTTGAACCCCCAATTTTTGTATTGGCTGTGCCAAAAAAAAGCAGTTTTCTATGCATTTCAGGGGTACTGTGGGGTTTTTTGAACCCCCAATTTTTTTATTGGCTGTGACAAAAAAAAAGCAGTTTTCTATGCATTTCAGGGGTACTGTGGGGTTTTTTGAACCCCCAATTTTTGTATTGGCTGTGCCAAAAAAAAGCAGTTTTCTATGCATTTCAGGGGTACTGTGGGGTTTTTTGAACCCCCAATTTTTTTATTGGCTGTGCCAAAAAAAAGCAGTTTTCTATGCATTTCAGGGGTACTGTGGGGTTTTTTGAACCCCCAATTTTTTTATTGGCTGTGCCAAAAAAAAGCAGTTTTCTATGCATTTCAGGGGTACTGTGGGGTTTTTTGAACCCCCAATTTTTGTATTGGCTGTGCCAAAAAAAGCAGTTTTCTATGCATTTCAGGGGTACTGTGGGGTTTTTTGAACCCCCAATTTTTGTATTGGCTGTGCCAAAAAAAAGCAGTTTTCTATGCATTTCAGGGGTACTGTGGGGTTTTTTGAACCCCCAATTTTTTTATTGGCTGTGCCAAAAAAAAAGCAGTTTTCTATGCATTTCAGGGGTACTGTGGGGTTTTTTGAACCCCCAATTTTTGTATTGGCTGTGCCAAAAAAAAGCAGTTTTCTATGCATTTCAGGGGTACTGTGGGGTTTTTTGAACCCCCAATTTTTTTATTGGCTGTGCCAAAAAAAAAGCAGTTTTCTATGCATTTCAGGGGTACTGTGGGGTTTTTTGAAACCCCAATTTTTTTATTGGCTGTGCCAAAAAAAAGCAGTTTTCTATGCATTTCAGGGGTACTGTGGGGTTTTTTGAACCCCCAATGTTTGTATTGGCTGTGCCAAAAAAAAGCAGTTTTCTATGCATTTCAGGGGTACTGTGGGGTTTTTTGAACCCCCAATTTTTTTATTGGCTGTGACAAAAAAAAAGCAGTTTTCTATGCATTTCAGGGGTACTGTGGGGTTTTTTGAACCCCCAATTTTTGTATTGGCTGTGCAAAAAAAAAGCAGTTTTCTATGCATTTCAGGGGTACTGTGGGGTTTTTTGAACCCCCAATTTTTTTTGACCTTTCTAGCGATTTGACCTTTGACCTTTTGACCTTTGACCTTTTGACCTTTGACCTTTTGACCTTTGACCTTTCTAGCGTTTTGGCCAAAAAAAAGCAGTTTTCTATGCATTTCAGGGGTACTGTGGGGTTTTTTGAACCCCCAATTTTTTTATTGGGTGTGCCAAAAAAAAGCAGTTTTCTATGCATTTCAGGGGTACTGTGGGGTTTTTTGAACCCCCAATTTTTTTATTGGCTGTGCCAAAAAAAGCAGTTTTCTATGCATTTCAGGGGTTTTGACCTTTGACCTTTCTAGTGTTTTGACCTTTGACCTTTCTAGCGATGAAAAAAGTGCATCGTGGCATTTTGACCTTTCTAGCGATTTGACCTTTGACCTTTTGACCTTTGACCTTTTGACCTTTCTAGCGTTTTGACCTTTGACGGTTTGATTTTTGACCTTTCTAGCGATTTGACCTTTGACCTTTTGACCTTTGACCTTTTGACCTTTGACCTTTTGACCTTTCTAGCGTTTTGACCTTTGACCTTTCTAGCGATGAAAAAAGCGCATCGTGGCATTTTGACCTTTCTTGCGATTTGACCTTTGACCTTTTGACCTTTGACCTTTTGACCTTTGACCTTTCTAGCGTTTTGACCTTTGACGTTTTGATTTTTTGACCTTTCTAGTGATTTGACCTTTGACCTTTTGACCTTTGACCTTTTGACCTTTGACCTTTCTAGCGTTTTGGCCAAAAAAAAGCAGTTTTCTATGCATTTCAGGGGTACTGTGGGGTTTTTTGAACCCCCAGTTTTTTTATTGGCTGTGCCAAAAAAAAAGCAGTTTTCTATGCATTTCAGGGGTACTGTGGGGTTTTTTGAACCCCCAATTTTTTTATTGGCTGTGCCAAAAAAAAGCAGTTTTCTATGCATTTCAGGGGTACTGTGGGTTTTTTTTAACCCCCAATTTTTTATTGGCTGTGCCAAAAAAAAAGCAGTTTTCTATGCATTTCAGGGGTACTGTGGGTTTTTTTTAACCCCCAATTTTTTTATTGGCTGTGCAAAAAAAAAGCAGTTTTCTATGCATTTCAGGGGTACTGTGGGGTTTTTTGAACCCCCAATTTTTTTATTGGCTGTGCCAAAAGAAAAGCAGTTTTCTATGCATTTCAGGGGTACTGTGGGGTTTTTTGAAACCCCAATTTTTTTATTGGCTGTGCCAAAAAAAAGCAGTTTTCTATGCATTTCAGGGGTACTGTGGGGTTTTTTGAACCCCCAATTTTTGTATTGGCTGTGCCAAAAAAAAGCAGTTTTCTATGCATTTCAGGGGTACTGTGGGGTTTTTTGAACCCCCAATTTTTTTATTGGCTGTGCCAAAAAAAAAGCAGTTTTCTATGCATTTCAGGGGTACTGTGGGGTTTTTTGAACCCCCAATTTTTGTATTGGCTGTGCCAAAAAAAAGCAGTTTTCTATGCATTTCAGGGGTACTGTGGGGTTTTTTGAACCCCCAGTTTTTTTATTGGCTGTGCCAAAAAAAAGCAGTTTTCTATGCATTTCAGGGGTACTGTGGGGTTTTTTGAACCCCCAATTTTTTTATTGGCTGTGCCAAAAAAAAGCAGTTTTCTATGCATTTCAGGGGTACTGTGGGTTTTTTTAACCCCCAATTTTTTATTGGCTGTGCCAAAAAAAAGCAGTTTTCTATGCATTTCAGGGGTACTGTGGGTTTTTTTTAACCCCCAATTTTTTTATTGGCTGTGCCAAAAAAAAAGCAGTTTTCTATGCATTTCAGGGGTACTGTGGGGTTTTTTGAACCCCCAATTTTTTTATTGGCTGTGCCAAAAAAAAAGCAGTTTTCTATGCATTTCAGGGGTACTGTGGGGTTTTTTGAACCCCCAATTTTTGTATTGGCTGTGCCAAAAAAAAGCAGTTTTCTATGCATTTCAGGGGTACTGTGGGGTTTTTTGAACCCCCAGTTTTTTTATTGGCTGTGCCAAAAAAAAGCAGTTTTCTATGCATTTCAGGGGTACTGTGGGGTTTTTTGAACCCCCAATTTTTTTATTGGCTGTGCCAAAAAAAAGCAGTTTTCTATGCATTTCAGGGGTACTGTGGGTTTTTTTAACCCCCAATTTTTTATTGGCTGTGCCAAAAAAAAAGCAGTTTTCTATGCATTTCAGGGGTACTGTGGGTTTTTTTTAACCCCCAATTTTTTTATTGGCTGTGCCAAAAAAAAGCAGTTTTCTATGCATTTCAGGGGTACTGTGGGGTTTTTTGAACCCCCAATTTTTTTATTGGCTGTGCCAAAAAAAAAGCAGTTTTCTATGCATTTCAGGGGTACTGTGGGGTTTTTTGAAACCCCAATTTTTTTATTGGCTGTGCCAAAAAAAAGCAGTTTTCTATGCATTTCAGGGGTACTGTGGGGTTTTTTGAACCCCCAATTTTTGTATTGGCTGTGCCAAAAAAAAGCAGTTTTCTATGCATTTCAGGGGTACTGTGGGGTTTTTTGAACCCCCAATTTTTTTATTGGCTGTGACAAAAAAAAAGCAGTTTTCTATGCATTTCAGGGGTACTGTGGGGTTTTTTGAACCCCCAATTTTTGTATTGGCTGTGCCAAAAAAAAGCAGTTTTCTATGCATTTCAGGGGTACTGTGGGGTTTTTTGAACCCCCAATTTTTTTATTGGCTGTGCCAAAAAAAAGCAGTTTTCTATGCATTTCAGGGGTACTGTGGGGTTTTTTGAACCCCCAATTTTTTTATTGGCTGTGCCAAAAAAAAGCAGTTTTCTATGCATTTCAGGGGTACTGTGGGGTTTTTTGAACCCCCAATTTTTTTATTGGCTGTGCCAAAAAAAAGCAGTTTTCTATGCATTTCAGGGGTACTGTGGGGTTTTTTGAACCCCCAATTTTTTTATTGGCTATGCCAAAAAAAAGCAGTTTTCTATGCATTTCAGGGGTACTGTGGGGTTTTTTGAACCCCCAATTTTTTTATTGGCTGTGCCAAAAAAAAGCAGTTTTCTATGCATTTCAGGGGTACTGTGGGGTTTTTTGAACCCCCAATTTTTGTATTGGCTGTGCCAAAAAAAAGCAGTTTTCTATGCATTTCAGGGGTACTGTGGGGTTTTTTGAACCCCCAATTTTTTTATTGGCTGTGCCAAAAAAAAAGCAGTTTTCTATGCATTTCAGGGGTACTGTGGGGTTTTTTGAACCCCCAATTTTTTTTGACCTTTCTAGCGATTTGACCTTTGACCTTTTGACCTTTGACCTTTTGACCTTTGACCTTTTGACCTTTGACCTTTCTAGCGTTTTGGCCAAAAAAAAGCAGTTTTCTATGCATTTCAGGGGTACTGTGGGGTTTTTTGAACCCCCAATTTTTTTATTGGGTGTGCCAAAAAAAAGCAGTTTTCTATGCATTTCAGGGGTACTGTGGGGTTTTTTGAACCCCCAATTTTTTTATTGGCTGTGCCAAAAAAAGCAGTTTTCTATGCATTTCAGGGGTTTTGACCTTTGACCTTTCTAGTGTTTTGACCTTTGACCTTTCTAGCGATGAAAAAAGTGCATCGTGGCATTTTGACCTTTCTAGCGATTTGACCTTTGACCTTTTGACCTTTGACCTTTTGACCTTTCTAGCGTTTTGACCTTTGACGTTTTGATTTTTGACCTTTCTAGCGATTTGACCTTTGACCTTTTGACCTTTGACCTTTTGACCTTTGACCTTTTGACCTTTGACCTTTCTAGCGTTTTGACCTTTGACCTTTCTAGCGATGAAAAAAGCGCATCGTGGCATTTTGACCTTTCTTGCGATTTGACCTTTGACCTTTTGACCTTTGACCTTTTGACCTTTGACCTTTCTAGCGTTTTGACATTTGACGTTTTGATTTTTGACCTTTCTAGTGATTTGACCTTTGACCCTTTGACCTTTGACCTTTTGACCTTTGACCTTTCTAGCGTTTTGGCCAAAACAAAGCAGTTTTCTATGCATTTCAGGGGTACTGTGGGGTTTTTTGAACCCCCAGTTTTTTTATTGGCTGTGCCAAAAAAAAGCAGTTTTCTATGCATTTCAGGGGTACTGTGGGGTTTTTTGAACCCCCAATTTTTTTATTGGCTGTGCCAAAAAAAAGCAGTTTTCTATGCATTTCAGGGGTACTGTGGGTTTTTTTTAACCCCCAATTTTTTATTGGCTGTGCCAAAAAAAAAGCAGTTTTCTATGCATTTCAGGGGTACTGTGGGTTTTTTTTAACCCCCAATTTTTGTATTGGCTGTGCAAAAAAAAAGCAGTTTTCTATGCATTTCAGGGGTACTGTGGGGTTTTTTGAACCCCCAATTTTTTTATTGGCTGTGCCAAAAAAAAGCAGTTTTCTATGCATTTCAGGGGTACTGTGGGTTTTTTTAACCCCCAATTTTTTATTGGCTGTGCCAAAAAAAAAGCAGTTTTCTATGCATTTCAGGGGTACTGTGGGGTTTTTTTAACCCCCAATTTTTTTATTGGCTGTGCCAAAAAAAAGCAGTTTTCTATGCATTTCAGGGGTACTGTGGGGTTTTTTGAACCCCCAATTTTTTTATTGGCTGTGCCAAAAAAAAAGCAGTTTTCTATGCATTTCAGGGGTACTGTGGGGTTTTTTGAAACCCCAATTTTTTTATTGGCTGTGCCAAAAAAAAGCAGTTTTCTATGCATTTCAGGGGTACTGTGGGGTTTTTTGAACCCCCAATTTTTGTATTGGCTGTGCCAAAAAAAAGCAGTTTTCTATGCATTTCAGGGGTACTGTGGGGTTTTTTGAACCCCCAATTTTTTTATTGGCTGTGACAAAAAAAAAGCAGTTTTCTATGCATTTCAGGGGTACTGTGGGGTTTTTTGAACCCCCAATTTTTGTATTGGCTGTGCCAAAAAAAAGCAGTTTTCTATGCATTTCAGGGGTACTGTGGGGTTTTTTGAACCCCACATTTTTTTATTGGCTGTGCCAAAAAAAAGCAGTTTTCTATGCATTTCAGGGGTACTGTGGGGTTTTTTGAACCCCCAATTTTTTTATTGGCTGTGCCAAAAAAAAGCAGTTTTCTATGCATTTCAGGGGTACTGTGGGGTTTTTTGAACCCCCAATTTTTGTATTGGCTGTGCCAAAAAAAGCAGTTTTCTATGCATTTCAGGGGTACTGTGGGGTTTTTTGAACCCCCAATTTTTGTATTGGCTGTGCCAAAAAAAAGCAGTTTTCTATGCATTTCAGGGGTACTGTGGGGTTTTTTGAACCCCCAATTTTTTTATTGGCTGTGCCAAAAAAAAAGCAGTTTTCTATGCATTTCAGGGGTACTGTGGGGTTTTTTGAACCCCCAATTTTTGTATTGGCTGTGCCAAAAAAAAGCAGTTTTCTATGCATTTCAGGGGTACTGTGGGGTTTTTTGAACCCCCAATTTTTTTATTGGCTGTGCCAAAAAAAAAGCAGTTTTCTATGCATTTCAGGGGTACTGTGGGGTTTTTTGAAACCCCAATTTTTTTATTGGCTGTGCCAAAAAAAAGCAGTTTTCTATGCATTTCAGGGGTACTGTGGGGTTTTTTGAACCCCCAATTTTTGTATTGGCTGTGCCAAAAAAAAGCAGTTTTCTATGCATTTCAGGGGTACTGTGGGGTTTTTTGAACCCCCAATTTTTTTATTGGCTGTGACAAAAAAAAAGCAGTTTTCTATGCATTTCAGGGGTACTGTGGGGTTTTTTGAACCCCCAATTTTTGTATTGGCTGTGCAAAAAAAAAGCAGTTTTCTATGCATTTCAGGGGTACTGTGGGGTTTTTTGAACCCCCAATTTTTTTTGACCTTTCTAGCGATTTGACCTTTGACCTTTTGACCTTTGACCTTTTGACCTTTGACCTTTTGACCTTTGACCTTTCTAGCGTTTTGGCCAAAAAAAAGCAGTTTTCTATGCATTTCAGGGGTACTGTGGGGTTTTTTGAACCCCCAATTTTTTTATTGGGTGTGCCAAAAAAAAGCAGTTTTCTATGCATTTCAGGGGTACTGTGGGGTTTTTTGAACCCCCAATTTTTTTATTGGCTGTGCCAAAAAAAGCAGTTTTCTATGCATTTCAGGGGTTTTGACCTTTGACCTTTCTAGTGTTTTGACCTTTGACCTTTCTAGCGATGAAAAAAGTGCATCGTGGCATTTTGACCTTTCTAGCGATTTGACCTTTGACCTTTTGACCTTTGACCTTTTGACCTTTCTAGCGTTTTGACCTTTGACGGTTTGATTTTTGACCTTTCTAGCGATTTGACCTTTGACCTTTTGACCTTTGACCTTTTGACCTTTGACCTTTTGACCTTTCTAGCGTTTTGACCTTTGACCTTTCTAGCGATGAAAAAAGCGCATCGTGGCATTTTGACCTTTCTTGCGATTTGACCTTTGACCTTTTGACCTTTGACCTTTTGACCTTTGACCTTTCTAGCGTTTTGACCTTTGACGTTTTGATTTTTTGACCTTTCTAGTGATTTGACCTTTGACCTTTTGACCTTTGACCTTTTGACCTTTGACCTTTCTAGCGTTTTGGCCAAAAAAAAGCAGTTTTCTATGCATTTCAGGGGTACTGTGGGGTTTTTTGAACCCCCAGTTTTTTTATTGGCTGTGCCAAAAAAAAGCAGTTTTCTATGCATTTCAGGGGTACTGTGGGGTTTTTTGAACCCCCAATTTTTTTATTGGCTGTGCCAAAAAAAAGCAGTTTTCTATGCATTTCAGGGGTACTGTGGGTTTTTTTTAACCCCCAATTTTTTATTGGCTGTGCCAAAAAAAAAGCAGTTTTCTATGCATTTCAGGGGTACTGTGGGTTTTTTTTAACCCCCAATTTTTTTATTGGCTGTGCAAAAAAAAAGCAGTTTTCTATGCATTTCAGGGGTACTGTGGGGTTTTTTGAACCCCCAATTTTTTTATTGGCTGTGCCAAAAGAAAAGCAGTTTTCTATGCATTTCAGGGGTACTGTGGGGTTTTTTGAAACCCCAATTTTTTTATTGGCTGTGCCAAAAAAAAGCAGTTTTCTATGCATTTCAGGGGTACTGTGGGGTTTTTTGAACCCCCAATTTTTGTATTGGCTGTGCCAAAAAAAAGCAGTTTTCTATGCATTTCAGGGGTACTGTGGGGTTTTTTGAACCCCCAATTTTTTTATTGGCTGTGCCAAAAAAAAAGCAGTTTTCTATGCATTTCAGGGGTACTGTGGGGTTTTTTGAACCCCCAATTTTTGTATTGGCTGTGCCAAAAAAAAGCAGTTTTCTATGCATTTCAGGGGTACTGTGGGGTTTTTTGAACCCCCAGTTTTTTTATTGGCTGTGCCAAAAAAAAGCAGTTTTCTATGCATTTCAGGGGTACTGTGGGGTTTTTTGAACCCCCAATTTTTTTATTGGCTGTGCCAAAAAAAAGCAGTTTTCTATGCATTTCAGGGGTACTGTGGGTTTTTTTAACCCCCAATTTTTTATTGGCTGTGCCAAAAAAAAGCAGTTTTCTATGCATTTCAGGGGTACTGTGGGTTTTTTTTAACCCCCAATTTTTTTATTGGCTGTGCCAAAAAAAAGCAGTTTTCTATGCATTTCAGGGGTACTGTGGGGTTTTTTGAACCCCCAATTTTTTTATTGGCTGTGCCAAAAAAAAAGCAGTTTTCTATGCATTTCAGGGGTACTGTGGGGTTTTTTGAACCCCCAATTTTTGTATTGGCTGTGCCAAAAAAAAGCAGTTTTCTATGCATTTCAGGGGTACTGTGGGGTTTTTTGAACCCCCAGTTTTTTTATTGGCTGTGCCAAAAAAAAGCAGTTTTCTATGCATTTCAGGGGTACTGTGGGGTTTTTTGAACCCCCAATTTTTTTATTGGCTGTGCCAAAAAAAAGCAGTTTTCTATGCATTTCAGGGGTACTGTGGGTTTTTTTAACCCCCAATTTTTTATTGGCTGTGCCAAAAAAAAAGCAGTTTTCTATGCATTTCAGGGGTACTGTGGGTTTTTTTTAACCCCCAATTTTTTTATTGGCTGTGCCAAAAAAAAGCAGTTTTCTATGCATTTCAGGGGTACTGTGGGGTTTTTTGAACCCCCAATTTTTTTATTGGCTGTGCCAAAAAAAAAGCAGTTTTCTATGCATTTCAGGGGTACTGTGGGGTTTTTTGAAACCCCAATTTTTTTATTGGCTGTGCCAAAAAAAAGCAGTTTTCTATGCATTTCAGGGGTACTGTGGGGTTTTTTGAACCCCCAATTTTTGTATTGGCTGTGCCAAAAAAAAAGCAGTTTTCTATGCATTTCAGGGGTACTGTGGGGTTTTTTGAACCCCCAATTTTTTTATTGGCTGTGACAAAAAAAAAGCAGTTTTCTATGCATTTCAGGGGTACTGTGGGGTTTTTTGAACCCCCAATTTTTGTATTGGCTGTGCCAAAAAAAAGCAGTTTTCTATGCATTTCAGGGGTACTGTGGGGTTTTTTGAACCCCCAATTTTTTTATTGGCTGTGCCAAAAAAAAGCAGTTTTCTATGCATTTCAGGGGTACTGTGGGGTTTTTTGAACCCCCAATTTTTTTATTGGCTGTGCCAAAAAAAAGCAGTTTTCTATGCATTTCAGGGGTACTGTGGGGTTTTTTGAACCCCCAATTTTTTTATTGGCTGTGCCAAAAAAAAGCAGTTTTCTATGCATTTCAGGGGTACTGTGGGGTTTTTTGAACCCCCAATTTTTGTATTGGCTGTGCCAAAAAAAAGCAGTTTTCTATGCATTTCAGGGGTACTGTGGGGTTTTTTGAACCCCCAGTTTTTTTATTGGCTGTGCCAAAAAAAAGCAGTTTTCTATGCATTTCAGGGGTACTGTGGGGTTTTTTGAACCCCCAATTTTTTTATTGGCTGTGCCAAAAAAAAGCAGTTTTCTATGCATTTCAGGGGTACTGTGGGTTTTTTTAACCCCCAATTTTTTATTGGCTGTGCCAAAAAAAAGCAGTTTTCTATGCATTTCAGGGGTACTGTGGGTTTTTTTTAACCCCCAATTTTTTTATTGGCTGTGCCAAAAAAAAGCAGTTTTCTATGCATTTCAGGGGTACTGTGGGGTTTTTTGAACCCCCAATTTTTTTATTGGCTGTGCCAAAAAAAAAGCAGTTTTCTATGCATTTCAGGGGTACTGTGGGGTTTTTTGAACCCCCAATTTTTGTATTGGCTGTGCCAAAAAAAAGCAGTTTTCTATGCATTTCAGGGGTACTGTGGGGTTTTTTGAACCCCCAGTTTTTTTATTGGCTGTGCCAAAAAAAAGCAGTTTTCTATGCATTTCAGGGGTACTGTGGGGTTTTTTGAACCCCCAATTTTTTTATTGGCTGTGCCAAAAAAAAGCAGTTTTCTATGCATTTCAGGGGTACTGTGGGTTTTTTTAACCCCCAATTTTTTATTGGCTGTGCCAAAAAAAAAGCAGTTTTCTATGCATTTCAGGGGTACTGTGGGTTTTTTTTAACCCCCAATTTTTTTATTGGCTGTGCCAAAAAAAAGCAGTTTTCTATGCATTTCAGGGGTACTGTGGGGTTTTTTGAACCCCCAATTTTTTTATTGGCTGTGCCAAAAAAAAAGCAGTTTTCTATGCATTTCAGGGGTACTGTGGGGTTTTTTGAAACCCCAATTTTTTTATTGGCTGTGCCAAAAAAAAGCAGTTTTCTATGCATTTCAGGGGTACTGTGGGGTTTTTTGAACCCCCAATTTTTGTATTGGCTGTGCCAAAAAAAAAGCAGTTTTCTATGCATTTCAGGGGTACTGTGGGGTTTTTTGAACCCCCAATTTTTTTATTGGCTGTGACAAAAAAAAAGCAGTTTTCTATGCATTTCAGGGGTACTGTGGGGTTTTTTGAACCCCCAATTTTTGTATTGGCTGTGCCAAAAAAAAGCAGTTTTCTATGCATTTCAGGGGTACTGTGGGGTTTTTTGAACCCCCAATTTTTTTATTGGCTGTGCCAAAAAAAAGCAGTTTTCTATGCATTTCAGGGGTACTGTGGGGTTTTTTGAACCCCCAATTTTTTTATTGGCTGTGCCAAAAAAAAGCAGTTTTCTATGCATTTCAGGGGTACTGTGGGGTTTTTTGAACCCCCAATTTTTTTATTGGCTGTGCCAAAAAAAAGCAGTTTTCTATGCATTTCAGGGGTACTGTGGGGTTTTTTGAACCCCCAATTTTTTTATTGGCTATGCCAAAAAAAAGCAGTTTTCTATGCATTTCAGGGGTACTGTGGGGTTTTTTGAACCCCCAATTTTTTTATTGGCTGTGCCAAAAAAAAGCAGTTTTCTATGCATTTCAGGGGTACTGTGGGGTTTTTTGAACCCCCAATTTTTGTATTGGCTGTGCCAAAAAAAAGCAGTTTTCTATGCATTTCAGGGGTACTGTGGGGTTTTTTGAACCCCCAATTTTTTTATTGGCTGTGCCAAAAAAAAAGCAGTTTTCTATGCATTTCAGGGGTACTGTGGGGTTTTTTGAACCCCCAATTTTTTTTGACCTTTCTAGCGATTTGACCTTTGACCTTTTGACCTTTGACCTTTTGACCTTTGACCTTTTGACCTTTGACCTTTCTAGCGTTTTGGCCAAAAAAAAGCAGTTTTCTATGCATTTCAGGGGTACTGTGGGGTTTTTTGAACCCCCAATTTTTTTATTGGGTGTGCCAAAAAAAAGCAGTTTTCTATGCATTTCAGGGGTACTGTGGGGTTTTTTGAACCCCCAATTTTTTTATTGGCTGTGCCAAAAAAAGCAGTTTTCTATGCATTTCAGGGGTTTTGACCTTTGACCTTTCTAGTGTTTTGACCTTTGACCTTTCTAGCGATGAAAAAAGTGCATCGTGGCATTTTGACCTTTCTAGCGATTTGACCTTTGACCTTTTGACCTTTGACCTTTTGACCTTTCTAGCGTTTTGACCTTTGACGTTTTGATTTTTGACCTTTCTAGCGATTTGACCTTTGACCTTTTGACCTTTGACCTTTTGACCTTTGACCTTTTGACCTTTGACCTTTCTAGCGTTTTGACCTTTGACCTTTCTAGCGATGAAAAAAGCGCATCGTGGCATTTTGACCTTTCTTGCGATTTGACCTTTGACCTTTTGACCTTTGACCTTTGACCTTTCTAGCGTTTTGACATTTGACGTTTTGATTTTTGACCTTTCTAGTGATTTGACCTTTGACCCTTTGACCTTTGACCTTTTGACCTTTGACCTTTCTAGCGTTTTGGCCAAAACAAAGCAGTTTTCTATGCATTTCAGGGGTACTGTGGGGTTTTTTGAACCCCCAGTTTTTTTATTGGCTGTGCCAAAAAAAAGCAGTTTTCTATGCATTTCAGGGGTACTGTGGGGTTTTTTGAACCCCCAATTTTTTTATTGGCTGTGCCAAAAAAAAGCAGTTTTCTATGCATTTCAGGGGTACTGTGGGTTTTTTTTAACCCCCAATTTTTTATTGGCTGTGCCAAAAAAAAAGCAGTTTTCTATGCATTTCAGGGGTACTGTGGGTTTTTTTTAACCCCCAATTTTTGTATTGGCTGTGCAAAAAAAAAGCAGTTTTCTATGCATTTCAGGGGTACTGTGGGGTTTTTTGAACCCCCAATTTTTTTATTGGCTGTGCCAAAAAAAAGCAGTTTTCTATGCATTTCAGGGGTACTGTGGGTTTTTTTAACCCCCAATTTTTTATTGGCTGTGCCAAAAAAAAAGCAGTTTTCTATGCATTTCAGGGGTACTGTGGGGTTTTTTTAACCCCCAATTTTTTTATTGGCTGTGCCAAAAAAAAGCAGTTTTCTATGCATTTCAGGGGTACTGTGGGGTTTTTTGAACCCCCAATTTTTTTATTGGCTGTGCCAAAAAAAAAGCAGTTTTCTATGCATTTCAGGGGTACTGTGGGGTTTTTTGAAACCCCAATTTTTTTATTGGCTGTGCCAAAAAAAAGCAGTTTTCTATGCATTTCAGGGGTACTGTGGGGTTTTTTGAACCCCCAATTTTTGTATTGGCTGTGCCAAAAAAAAGCAGTTTTCTATGCATTTCAGGGGTACTGTGGGGTTTTTTGAACCCCCAATTTTTTTATTGGCTGTGACAAAAAAAAAGCAGTTTTCTATGCATTTCAGGGGTACTGTGGGGTTTTTTGAACCCCCAATTTTTGTATTGGCTGTGCCAAAAAAAAGCAGTTTTCTATGCATTTCAGGGGTACTGTGGGGTTTTTTGAACCCCCAATTTTTTTATTGGCTGTGCCAAAAAAAAGCAGTTTTCTATGCATTTCAGGGGTACTGTGGGGTTTTTTGAACCCCCAATTTTTGTATTGGCTGTGCCAAAAAAAGCAGTTTTCTATGCATTTCAGGGGTACTGTGGGGTTTTTTGAACCCCCAATTTTTGTATTGGCTGTGCCAAAAAAAAGCAGTTTTCTATGCATTTCAGGGGTACTGTGGGGTTTTTTGAACCCCCAATTTTTTTATTGGCTGTGCCAAAAAAAAAGCAGTTTTCTATGCATTTCAGGGGTACTGTGGGGTTTTTTGAACCCCCAATTTTTGTATTGGCTGTGCCAAAAAAAAGCAGTTTTCTATGCATTTCAGGGGTACTGTGGGGTTTTTTGAACCCCCAATTTTTTTATTGGCTGTGCCAAAAAAAAAGCAGTTTTCTATGCATTTCAGGGGTACTGTGGGGTTTTTTGAAACCCCAATTTTTTTATTGGCTGTGCCAAAAAAAAGCAGTTTTCTATGCATTTCAGGGGTACTGTGGGGTTTTTTGAACCCCCAATTTTTGTATTGGCTGTGCCAAAAAAAAGCAGTTTTCTATGCATTTCAGGGGTACTGTGGGGTTTTTTGAACCCCCAATTTTTTTATTGGCTGTGACAAAAAAAAAGCAGTTTTCTATGCATTTCAGGGGTACTGTGGGGTTTTTTGAACCCCCAATTTTTGTATTGGCTGTGCCAAAAAAAAGCAGTTTTCTATGCATTTCAGGGGTACTGTGGGGTTTTTTGAACCCCCAATTTTTTTTGACCTTTCTAGCGATTTGACCTTTGACCTTTTGACCTTTGACCTTTTGACCTTTGACCTTTTGACCTTTGACCTTTCTAGCGTTTTGGCCAAAAAAAAGCAGTTTTCTATGCATTTCAGGGGTACTGTGGGGTTTTTTGAACCCCCAATTTTTTTATTGGGTGTGCCAAAAAAAAGCAGTTTTCTATGCATTTCAGGGGTACTGTGGGGTTTTTTGAACCCCCAATTTTTTTATTGGCTGTGCCAAAAAAAGCAGTTTTCTATGCATTTCAGGGGTTTTGACCTTTGACCTTTCTAGTGTTTTGACCTTTGACCTTTCTAGCGATGAAAAAAGTGCATCGTGGCATTTTGACCTTTCTAGCGATTTGACCTTTGACCTTTTGACCTTTGACCTTTTGACCTTTCTAGCGTTTTGACCTTTGACGGTTTGATTTTTGACCTTTCTAGCGATTTGACCTTTGACCTTTTGACCTTTGACCTTTTGACCTTTGACCTTTTGACCTTTCTAGCGTTTTGACCTTTGACCTTTCTAGCGATGAAAAAAGCGCATCGTGGCATTTTGACCTTTCTTGCGATTTGACCTTTGACCTTTTGACCTTTGACCTTTTGACCTTTGACCTTTCTAGCGTTTTGACCTTTGACGTTTTGATTTTTTGACCTTTCTAGTGATTTGACCTTTGACCTTTTGACCTTTGACCTTTTGACCTTTGACCTTTCTAGCGTTTTGGCCAAAAAAAAGCAGTTTTCTATGCATTTCAGGGGTACTGTGGGGTTTTTTGAACCCCCAGTTTTTTTATTGGCTGTGCCAAAAAAAAGCAGTTTTCTATGCATTTCAGGGGTACTGTGGGGTTTTTTGAACCCCCAATTTTTTTATTGGCTGTGCCAAAAAAAAGCAGTTTTCTATGCATTTCAGGGGTACTGTGGGTTTTTTTTAACCCCCAATTTTTTATTGGCTGTGCCAAAAAAAAAGCAGTTTTCTATGCATTTCAGGGGTACTGTGGGTTTTTTTTAACCCCCAATTTTTTTATTGGCTGTGCAAAAAAAAAGCAGTTTTCTATGCATTTCAGGGGTACTGTGGGGTTTTTTGAACCCCCAATTTTTTTATTGGCTGTGCCAAAAGAAAAGCAGTTTTCTATGCATTTCAGGGGTACTGTGGGGTTTTTTGAAACCCCAATTTTTTTATTGGCTGTGCCAAAAAAAAGCAGTTTTCTATGCATTTCAGGGGTACTGTGGGGTTTTTTGAACCCCCAATTTTTGTATTGGCTGTGCCAAAAAAAAGCAGTTTTCTATGCATTTCAGGGGTACTGTGGGGTTTTTTGAACCCCCAATTTTTTTATTGGCTGTGCCAAAAAAAAAGCAGTTTTCTATGCATTTCAGGGGTACTGTGGGGTTTTTTGAACCCCCAATTTTTGTATTGGCTGTGCCAAAAAAAAGCAGTTTTCTATGCATTTCAGGGGTACTGTGGGGTTTTTTGAACCCCCAGTTTTTTTATTGGCTGTGCCAAAAAAAAGCAGTTTTCTATGCATTTCAGGGGTACTGTGGGGTTTTTTGAACCCCCAATTTTTTTATTGGCTGTGCCAAAAAAAAGCAGTTTTCTATGCATTTCAGGGGTACTGTGGGTTTTTTTAACCCCCAATTTTTTATTGGCTGTGCCAAAAAAAAAGCAGTTTTCTATGCATTTCAGGGGTACTGTGGGTTTTTTTTAACCCCCAATTTTTTTATTGGCTGTGCCAAAAAAAAGCAGTTTTCTATGCATTTCAGGGGTACTGTGGGGTTTTTTGAACCCCCAATTTTTTTATTGGCTGTGCCAAAAAAAAAGCAGTTTTCTATGCATTTCAGGGGTACTGTGGGGTTTTTTGAAACCCCAATTTTTTTATTGGCTGTGCCAAAAAAAAGCAGTTTTCTATGCATTTCAGGGGTACTGTGGGGTTTTTTGAACCCCCAATTTTTGTATTGGCTGTGCCAAAAAAAAGCAGTTTTCTATGCATTTCAGGGGTACTGTGGGGTTTTTTGAACCCCCAATTTTTTTATTGGCTGTGACAAAAAAAAAGCAGTTTTCTATGCATTTCAGGGGTACTGTGGGGTTTTTTGAACCCCCAATTTTTGTATTGGCTGTGCCAAAAAAAAGCAGTTTTCTATGCATTTCAGGGGTACTGTGGGGTTTTTTGAACCCCCAATTTTTTTATTGGCTGTGCCAAAAAAAAGCAGTTTTCTATGCATTTCAGGGGTACTGTGGGGTTTTTTGAACCCCCAATTTTTTTATTGGCTGTGCCAAAAAAAAGCAGTTTTCTATGCATTTCAGGGGTACTGTGGGGTTTTTTGAACCCCCAATTTTTTTATTGGCTGTGCCAAAAAAAGCAGTTTTCTATGCATTTCAGGGGTTTTGACCTTTGACCTTTCTAGTGTTTTGACCTTTGACCTTTCTAGCGATGAAAAAAGTGCATCGTGGCATTTTGACCTTTCTAGCGATTTGACCTTTGACCTTTTGACCTTTGACCTTTTGACCTTTCTAGCGTTTTGACCTTTGACGGTTTGATTTTTGACCTTTCTAGCGATTTGACCTTTGACCTTTTGACCTTTGACCTTTTGACCTTTGACCTTTTGACCTTTCTAGCGTTTTGACCTTTGACCTTTCTAGCGATGAAAAAAGCGCATCGTGGCATTTTGACCTTTCTTGCGATTTGACCTTTGACCTTTTGACCTTTGACCTTTTGACCTTTGACCTTTCTAGCGTTTTGACCTTTGACGTTTTGATTTTTTGACCTTTCTAGTGATTTGACCTTTGACCTTTTGACCTTTGACCTTTTGACCTTTGACCTTTCTAGCGTTTTGGCCAAAAAAAAGCAGTTTTCTATGCATTTCAGGGGTACTGTGGGGTTTTTTGAACCCCCAGTTTTTTTATTGGCTGTGCCAAAAAAAAGCAGTTTTCTATGCATTTCAGGGGTACTGTGGGGTTTTTTGAACCCCCAATTTTTTTATTGGCTGTGCCAAAAAAAAGCAGTTTTCTATGCATTTCAGGGGTACTGTGGGTTTTTTTTAACCCCCAATTTTTTATTGGCTGTGCCAAAAAAAAAGCAGTTTTCTATGCATTTCAGGGGTACTGTGGGTTTTTTTTAACCCCCAATTTTTTTATTGGCTGTGCAAAAAAAAAGCAGTTTTCTATGCATTTCAGGGGTACTGTGGGGTTTTTTGAACCCCCAATTTTTTTATTGGCTGTGCCAAAAGAAAAGCAGTTTTCTATGCATTTCAGGGGTACTGTGGGGTTTTTTGAAACCCCAATTTTTTTATTGGCTGTGCCAAAAAAAAGCAGTTTTCTATGCATTTCAGGGGTACTGTGGGGTTTTTTGAACCCCCAATTTTTGTATTGGCTGTGCCAAAAAAAAGCAGTTTTCTATGCATTTCAGGGGTACTGTGGGGTTTTTTGAACCCCCAATTTTTTTATTGGCTGTGCCAAAAAAAAAGCAGTTTTCTATGCATTTCAGGGGTACTGTGGGGTTTTTTGAACCCCCAATTTTTGTATTGGCTGTGCCAAAAAAAAGCAGTTTTCTATGCATTTCAGGGGTACTGTGGGGTTTTTTGAACCCCCAGTTTTTTTATTGGCTGTGCCAAAAAAAAGCAGTTTTCTATGCATTTCAGGGGTACTGTGGGGTTTTTTGAACCCCCAATTTTTTTATTGGCTGTGCCAAAAAAAAGCAGTTTTCTATGCATTTCAGGGGTACTGTGGGTTTTTTTAACCCCCAATTTTTTATTGGCTGTGCCAAAAAAAAAGCAGTTTTCTATGCATTTCAGGGGTACTGTGGGTTTTTTTTAACCCCCAATTTTTTTATTGGCTGTGCCAAAAAAAAGCAGTTTTCTATGCATTTCAGGGGTACTGTGGGGTTTTTTGAACCCCCAATTTTTTTATTGGCTGTGCCAAAAAAAAAGCAGTTTTCTATGCATTTCAGGGGTACTGTGGGGTTTTTTGAAACCCCAATTTTTTTATTGGCTGTGCCAAAAAAAAGCAGTTTTCTATGCATTTCAGGGGTACTGTGGGGTTTTTTGAACCCCCAATTTTTGTATTGGCTGTGCCAAAAAAAAGCAGTTTTCTATGCATTTCAGGGGTACTGTGGGGTTTTTTGAACCCCCAATTTTTTTATTGGCTGTGACAAAAAAAAAGCAGTTTTCTATGCATTTCAGGGGTACTGTGGGGTTTTTTGAACCCCCAATTTTTGTATTGGCTGTGCCAAAAAAAAGCAGTTTTCTATGCATTTCAGGGGTACTGTGGGGTTTTTTGAACCCCCAATTTTTTTATTGGCTGTGCCAAAAAAAAGCAGTTTTCTATGCATTTCAGGGGTACTGTGGGGTTTTTTGAACCCCCAATTTTTTTATTGGCTGTGCCAAAAAAAATCAGTTTTCTATGCATTTCAGGGGTACTGTGGGGTTTTTTGAACCCCCAATTTTTTTATTGGCTGTGCCAAAAAAAGCAGTTTTCTATGCATTTCAGGGGTTTTGACCTTTGACCTTTCTAGTGTTTTGACCTTTGACCTTTCTAGCGATGAAAAAAGTGCATCGTGGCATTTTGACCTTTCTAGCGATTTGACCTTTGACCTTTTGACCTTTGACCTTTTGACCTTTCTAGCGTTTTGACCTTTGACGGTTTGATTTTTGACCTTTCTAGCGATTTGACCTTTGACCTTTTGACCTTTGACCTTTTGACCTTTGACCTTTTGACCTTTCTAGCGTTTTGACCTTTGACCTTTCTAGCGATGAAAAAAGCGCATCGTGGCATTTTGACCTTTCTTGCGATTTGACCTTTGACCTTTTGACCTTTGACCTTTTGACCTTTGACCTTTCTAGCGTTTTGACCTTTGACGTTTTGATTTTTTGACCTTTCTAGTGATTTGACCTTTGACCTTTTGACCTTTGACCTTTTGACCTTTGACCTTTCTAGCGTTTTGGCCAAAAAAAAGCAGTTTTCTATGCATTTCAGGGGTACTGTGGGGTTTTTTGAACCCCCAGTTTTTTTATTGGCTGTGCCAAAAAAAAGCAGTTTTCTATGCATTTCAGGGGTACTGTGGGGTTTTTTGAACCCCCAATTTTTTTATTGGCTGTGCCAAAAAAAAGCAGTTTTCTATGCATTTCAGGGGTACTGTGGGTTTTTTTTAACCCCCAATTTTTTATTGGCTGTGCCAAAAAAAAAGCAGTTTTCTATGCATTTCAGGGGTACTGTGGGTTTTTTTTAACCCCCAATTTTTTTATTGGCTGTGCAAAAAAAAAGCAGTTTTCTATGCATTTCAGGGGTACTGTGGGGTTTTTTGAACCCCCAATTTTTTTATTGGCTGTGCCAAAAGAAAAGCAGTTTTCTATGCATTTCAGGGGTACTGTGGGGTTTTTTGAAACCCCAATTTTTTTATTGGCTGTGCCAAAAAAAAGCAGTTTTCTATGCATTTCAGGGGTACTGTGGGGTTTTTTGAACCCCCAATTTTTGTATTGGCTGTGCCAAAAAAAAGCAGTTTTCTATGCATTTCAGGGGTACTGTGGGGTTTTTTGAACCCCCAATTTTTTTATTGGCTGTGCCAAAAAAAAAGCAGTTTTCTATGCATTTCAGGGGTACTGTGGGGTTTTTTGAACCCCCAATTTTTGTATTGGCTGTGCCAAAAAAAAGCAGTTTTCTATGCATTTCAGGGGTACTGTGGGGTTTTTTGAACCCCCAGTTTTTTTATTGGCTGTGCCAAAAAAAAGCAGTTTTCTATGCATTTCAGGGGTACTGTGGGGTTTTTTGAACCCCCAATTTTTTTATTGGCTGTGCCAAAAAAAAAGCAGTTTTCTATGCATTTCAGGGGTACTGTGGGTTTTTTTAACCCCCAATTTTTTATTGGCTGTGCCAAAAAAAAAGCAGTTTTCTATGCATTTCAGGGGTACTGTGGGTTTTTTTTAACCCCCAATTTTTTTATTGGCTGTGCCAAAAAAAAGCAGTTTTCTATGCATTTCAGGGGTACTGTGGGGTTTTTTGAACCCCCAATTTTTTTATTGGCTGTGCCAAAAAAAAAGCAGTTTTCTATGCATTTCAGGGGTACTGTGGGGTTTTTTGAAACCCCAATTTTTTTATTGGCTGTGCCAAAAAAAAGCAGTTTTCTATGCATTTCAGGGGTACTGTGGGGTTTTTTGAACCCCCAATTTTTGTATTGGCTGTGCCAAAAAAAAGCAGTTTTCTATGCATTTCAGGGGTACTGTGGGGTTTTTTGAACCCCCAATTTTTTTATTGGCTGTGACAAAAAAAAAGCAGTTTTCTATGCATTTCAGGGGTACTGTGGGGTTTTTTGAACCCCCAATTTTTGTATTGGCTGTGCCAAAAAAAAGCAGTTTTCTATGCATTTCAGGGGTACTGTGGGGTTTTTTGAACCCCCAATTTTTTTATTGGCTGTGCCAAAAAAAAGCAGTTTTCTATGCATTTCAGGGGTACTGTGGGGTTTTTTGAACCCCCAATTTTTTTATTGGCTGTGCCAAAAAAAAGCAGTTTTCTATGCATTTCAGGGGTACTGTGGGGTTTTTTGAACCCCCAATTTTTTTATTGGCTGTGCCAAAAAAAAGCAGTTTTCTATGCATTTCAGGGGTACTGTGGGGTTTTTTGAACCCCCAATTTTTTTATTGGCTATGCCAAAAAAAAGCAGTTTTCTATGCATTTCAGGGGTACTGTGGGGTTTTTTGAACCCCCAATTTTTTTATTGGCTGTGCCAAAAAAAAGCAGTTTTCTATGCATTTCAGGGGTACTGTGGGGTTTTTTGAACCCCCAATTTTTGTATTGGCTGTGCCAAAAAAAAGCAGTTTTCTATGCATTTCAGGGGTACTGTGGGGTTTTTTGAACCCCCAATTTTTTTATTGGCTGTGCCAAAAAAAAGCAGTTTTCTATGCATTTCAGGGGTACTGTGGGGTTTTTTGAACCCCCAATTTTTTTATTGGCTGTGCCAAAAAAAAAGCAGTTTTCTATGCATTTCAGGGGTACTGTGGGGTTTTTTGAACCCCCAATTTTTTTTGACCTTTCTAGCGATTTGACCTTTGACCTTTTGACCTTTGACCTTTTGACCTTTGACCTTTTGACCTTTGACCTTTCTAGCGTTTTGGCCAAAAAAAAGCAGTTTTCTATGCATTTCAGGGGTACTGTGGGGTTTTTTGAACCCCCAATTTTTTTATTGGCTGTGCCAAAAAAAGCAGTTTTCTATGCATTTCAGGGGTTTTGACCTTTGACCTTTCTAGTGTTTTGACCTTTGACCTTTCTAGCGATGAAAAAAAGTGCATCGTGGCATTTTGACCTTTCTAGCGATTTGACCTTTGACCTTTTGACCTTTGACCTTTTGACCTTTCTAGCGTTTTGACCTTTGACGTTTTGATTTTTGACCTTTCTAGCGATTTGACCTTTGACCTTTTGACCTTTGACCTTTTGACCTTTGACCTTTTGACCTTTGACCTTTCTAGCGTTTTGACCTTTGACCTTTCTAGCGATGAAAAAAGCGCATCGTGGCATTTTGACCTTTCTTGCGATTTGACCTTTGACCTTTTGACCTTTGACCTTTTGACCTTTGACCTTTCTAGCGTTTTGACATTTGACGTTTTGATTTTTGACCTTTCTAGTGATTTGACCTTTGACCTTTTGACCTTTGACCTTTTGACCTTTGACCTTTCTAGCGATGAAAAAGCGCATCGTGACGTTTTGAAAAAACCGCATCGTGGCATTTTGACCTTTCTATCGATTTTACCTTTTGACCTTTGACCTTTTGACCTTTGACCTTTCTAGTGTTTTGACCTTTGACCTTTCTAGCGATGAAAAAAGCGCATCGTGGCATTTTGACCTTTCTAGCGATTTGACCTTTGACGTTTTGAGTTTTGACCTTTCTAGCGATTTGACCTTTGACCTTTTGACCTTTGACCTTTTGACCTTTGACCTTTCTAGCGTTTTGGCAAAAAAAAAAGCAGTTTTCTATGCATTTCAGGGGTACTGTGGGGTTTTTTGAACCCCCAATTTTTTTATTGGCTGTGCCAAAAAAAAGCAGTTTTCTATGCATTTCAGGGGTACTGTGGGGTTTTTTGAACCCCCAATTTTTTTATTGGCTGTGCCAAAAAAGCAGTTTTCTATGCATTTCAGGGGTACTGTGGGGTTTTTTTATTTTTTTATTGGCTGTGCCAAAAAAAAGCAGTTTTCTATGCATTTCAGGGGTACTGTGGGGTTTTTTGAACCCCCAATTTTTTTATTGGCTGTGCCAAAAAAAAGCAGTTTTCTATGCATTTCAGGGGTACTGTGGGGTTTTTTTATTTTTTTATTGGCTGTGCCAAAAAAAAGCAGTTTTCTATGCATTTCAGGGGTACTGTGGGGTTTTTTGAACCCCCAATTTTTTTATTGGCTGTGCCAAAAAAAAGCAGTTTTCTATGCATTTCAGGGGTACTGTGGGGTTTTTTGAACCCCCAATTTTTTTATTGGCTGTGCCAAAAAAAAGCAGTTTTCTATGCATTTCAGGGGTACTGTGGTTTTTTTTTTTTTTTTTTTTGGCTGTGCCAAAAAAAAGCAGTTTTCTATGCATTTCAGGGGTACTGTGGGGTTTTTTGAACCCCCAATTTTTGTATTGGCTGTGCCAAAAAAAAGCAGTTTTCTATGCATTTCAGGGGTACTGTGGGGTTTTTTGAACCCCCAATTTTTGTATTGGCTGTGCCAAAAAAAAGCAGTTTTCTATGCATTTCAGGGGTACTGTGGGGTTTTTTGAACCCCCAATTTTTGTATTGGCTGTGCCAAAAAAAAGCAGTTTTCTATGCATTTCAGGGGTACTGTGGGGTTTTTTGAACCCCCAATTTTTTTATTGGCTGTGACAAAAAAAAAGCAGTTTTCTATGCATTTCAGGGGTACTGTGGGGTTTTTTGAACCCCCAATTTTTGTATTGGCTGTGCCAAAAAAAAGCAGTTTTCTGTGCATTTCAGGGGTACTGTGGGGTTTTTTGAACCCCCAATTTTTTTATTGGCTGTGCCAAAAAAAAGCAGTTTTCTATGCATTTCAGGGGTACTGTGGGGTTTTTTGAACCCCCAATTTTTTTATTGGCTGTGACAAAAAAAAAGCAGTTTTCTATGCATTTCAGGGGTACTGTGGGGTTTTTTGAACCCCCAATTTTTGTATTGGCTGTGCCAAAAAAAAGCAGTTTTCTGTGCATTTCAGGGGTACTGTGGGGTTTTTTGAACCCCCAATTTTTTTATTGGCTGTGCCAAAAAAAAGCAGTTTTCTATGCATTTCAGGGGTACTGTGGGGTTTTTTGAACCCCCAATTTTTTTATTGGCTGTGCCAAAAAAGCAGTTTTCTATGCATTTCAGGGGTACTGTGGGGTTTTTTTATTTTTTTATTGGCTGTGCCAAAAAAAAGCAGTTTTCTATGCATTTCAGGGGTACTGTGGGGTTTTTTGAACCCCCAATTTTTTTATTGGCTGTGCCAAAAAAAAGCAGTTTTCTATGCATTTCAGGGGTACTGTGGGGTTTTTTTATTTTTTTATTGGCTGTGCCAAAAAAAAGCAGTTTTCTATGCATTTCAGGGGTACTGTGGGGTTTTTTGAACCCCCAATTTTTTTATTGGCTGTGCCAAAAAAAAGCAGTTTTCTATGCATTTCAGGGGTACTGTGGTTTTTTTTTTTTTTTTTTTTGGCTGTGCCAAAAAAAAGCAGTTTTCTATGCATTTCAGGGGTACTGTGGGGTTTTTTGAACCCCCAATTTTTGTATTGGCTGTGCCAAAAAAAAGCAGTTTTCTATGCATTTCAGGGGTACTGTGGGGTTTTTTGAACCCCCAATTTTTGTATTGGCTGTGCCAAAAAAAAGCAGTTTTCTATGCATTTCAGGGGTACTGTGGGGTTTTTTGAACCCCCAATTTTTGTATTGGCTGTGCCAAAAAAAAGCAGTTTTCTATGCATTTCAGGGGTACTGTGGGGTTTTTTGAACCCCCAATTTTTTTATTGGCTGTGACAAAAAAAAAGCAGTTTTCTATGCATTTCAGGGGTACTGTGGGGTTTTTTGAACCCCCAATTTTTGTATTGGCTGTGCCAAAAAAAAGCAGTTTTCTGTGCATTTCAGGGGTACTGTGGGGTTTTTTGAACCCCCAATTTTTTTATTGGCTGTGCCAAAAAAAAGCAGTTTTCTATGCATTTCAGGGGTACTGTGGGGTTTTTTGAACCCCCAATTTTTTTATTGGCTGTGACAAAAAAAAAGCAGTTTTCTATGCATTTCAGGGGTACTGTGGGGTTTTTTGAACCCCCAATTTTTGTATTGGCTGTGCCAAAAAAAAAGCAGTTTTCTGTGCATTTCAGGGGTACTGTGGGGTTTTTTGAACCCCCAATTTTTTTATTGGCTGTGCCAAAAAAAAGCAGTTTTCTATGCATTTCAGGGGTACTGTGGGGTTTTTTGAACCCCCAATTTTTTTATTGGCTGTGCCAAAAAAAAGAAGTTTTCTATGCATTTCAGGGGTACTGTGGGTTTTTTTGAACCCCCAATTTTTTTATTGGCTGTGCCAAAAAAAAGCAGTTTTCTATGCATTTCAGGGGTACTGTGGGGTTTTTTGAACCCCCAATTTTTTTATTGGCTGTGCCAAAAAAAAAGCAGTTTTCTATGCATTTCAGGGGTACTGTGGGGTTTTTTGAACCCCCAATTTTTTTATTGGCTGTGCCAAAAAAAAGCAGTTTTCTATGCATTTCAGGGGTACTGTGGGGTTTTTTGAACCCCCTATTTTTTTATTGGCTGTGCCAAAAAAAAGCAGTTTTCTATGCATTTCAGGGGTACTGTGGGGTTTTTTGAACCCCCAATTTTTTTATTGGCTGTGCCAAAAAAAAGCAGTTTTCTATGCATTTCAGGGGTACTGTGGGGTTTTTTGAACCCCCAATTTTTTTATTGGCTGTGCCAAAAAAGCAGTTTTCTATGCATTTCAGGGGTTTTGACCTTTGACCTTTCTAGTGTTTTGACCTTTGACCTTTCTAGCGATGAAAAAAGCGCATCGTGGCATTTTGACCTTTCTAGCGATTTGACCTTTGACCTTTTGACCTTTGACCTTTGACCTTTCTAGCGTTTTGACCTTAGACGTTTTGATTTTTGACCTTTCTAGCGATTTGACCTTTGACCTTTTGACCTTTGACCTTTTGACCTTTGACCTTTTGACCTTTGACCTTTCTAGCGTTTTGGCCCAAAAAAAAGCAGTTTTCTATGTATTTCAGGGGTACTGTGGGGTTTTTTGAACCCCCAATTTTTTTATTGGCTGTGCCAATAAAAAGCAGTTTTCTATGCATTTCAGGGGTACTGTGGGGTTTTTTGAACCCCCAATGTTTTTATTGGCTGTGCCAAAAAAAAGCAGTTTTCTATGCATTTCAGGGGTACTGTGGGGTTTTTTGAACCCCCAATTTTTGTATTGGCTGTGCCAAAAAAAAGCAGTTTTCTATGCATTTCAGGGGTACTGTGGTTTTTTTTTAATTTTTTTTATTGGCTGTGCCAAAAAAAAAGCAGTTTTCTATGCATTTCAGGGGTACTGTGGTTTTTTTTTTTTTTTTTTATTGGCTGTGCCAAAAAAAAGCAGTTTTCTATGCATTTCAGGGGTACTGTGGGGTTTTTTGAACCCCCAATTTTTTTATTGGCTGTGCCAAAAAAAAGCAGTTTTCTATGCATTTCAGGGGTACTGTGGGGTTTTTTGAACCCCCAATTTTTGTATTGGCTGTGCCAAAAAAAAGCAGTTTTCTATGCATTTCAGGGGTACTGTGGGGTTTTTTGAACCCCCAATTTTTTTATTGGCTGTGACAAAAAAAAAGCAGTTTTCTATGCATTTCAGGGGTACTGTGGGGTTTTTTGAACCCCCAATTTTTGTATTGGCTGTGCCAAAAAAAAGCAGTTTCCTGTGCATTTCAGGGGTACTGTGGGGTTTTTTGAACCCCCAATTTTTTTATTGGCTGTGCCAAAAAAAAGCAGTTTTCTATGCATTTCAGGGGTACTGTGGGGTTTTTTGAACCCCCAATTTTTTTATTGGCTGTGCCAAAAAAAAGAAGTTTTCTATGCATTTCAGGGGTACTGTGGGTTTTTTTGAACCCCCAATTTTTTTATTGGCTGTGCCAAAAAAAAGCAGTTTTCTATGCATTTCAGGGGTACTGTGGGGTTTTTTGAACCCCCAATTTTTTTATTGGCTGTGCCAAAAAAAAAGCAGTTTTCTATGCATTTCAGGGGTACTGTGGGGTTTTTTGAACCCCCAATTTTTTTATTGGCTGTGCCAAAAAAAAGCAGTTTTCTATGCATTTCAGGGGTACTGTGGGGTTTTTTGAACCCCCTATTTTTTTATTGGCTGTGCCAAAAAAAAGCAGTTTTCTATGCATTTCAGGGGTACTGTGGGGTTTTTTGAACCCCCAATTTTTTTATTGGCTGTGCCAAAAAAAAGCAGTTTTCTATGCATTTCAGGGGTACTGTGGGGTTTTTTGAACCCCCAATTTTTTTATTGGCTGTGCCAAAAAAGCAGTTTTCTATGCATTTCAGGGGTTTTGACCTTTGACCTTTCTAGTGTTTTGACCTTTGACCTTTCTAGCGATGAAAAAAGCGCATCGTGGCATTTTGACCTTTCTAGCGATTTGACCTTTGACCTTTTGACCTTTGACCTTTGACCTTTCTAGCGTTTTGACCTTAGACGTTTTGATTTTTGACCTTTCTAGCGATTTGACCTTTGACCTTTTGACCTTTGACCTTTTGACCTTTGACCTTTTGACCTTTGACCTTTCTAGCGTTTTGGCCCAAAAAAAAGCAGTTTTCTATGTATTTCAGGGGTACTGTGGGGTTTTTTGAACCCCCAATTTTTTTATTGGCTGTGCCAATAAAAAGCAGTTTTCTATGCATTTCAGGGGTACTGTGGGGTTTTTTGAACCCCCAATGTTTTTATTGGCTGTGCCAAAAAAAAGCAGTTTTCTATGCATTTCAGGGGTACTGTGGGGTTTTTTGAACCCCCAATTTTTGTATTGGCTGTGCCAAAAAAAAGCAGTTTTCTATGCATTTCAGGGGTACTGTGGTTTTTTTTTAATTTTTTTATTGGCTGTGCCAAAAAAAAAGCAGTTTTCTATGCATTTCAGGGGTACTGTGGTTTTTTTTTTTTTTTTTTATTGGCTGTGCCAAAAAAAAGCAGTTTTCTATGCATTTCAGGGGTACTGTGGGGTTTTTTGAACCCCCAATTTTTTTATTGGCTGTGCCAAAAAAAAGCAGTTTTCTATGCATTTCAGGGGTACTGTGGGGTTTTTTGAACCCCCAATTTTTTTATTGGCTGTGCCAAAAAAAAAGCAGTTTTCTATGCATTTCAGGGGTACTGTGGGGTTTTTTGAACCCCCAATTTTTGTATTGGCTGTGCCAAAAAAAAGCAGTTTTCTATGCATTTCAGGGGTACTGTGGGGTTTTTTGAACCCCCAATTTTTTTATTGGCTGTGCCAAAAAAAGCAGTTTTCTATGCATTTCAGGGGTTTTGACCTTTGACCTTTCTAGTGTTTTGACCTTTGACCTTTCTAGCGATGAAAAAAGCGCATCGTGGCATTTTGACCTTTCTAGCGATTTGACCTTTGACGTTTTGATTTTTGACCTTTCTAGCGATTTGACCTTTGACCTTTTGACCTTTGACCTTTTGACCTTTTGACCTTTGACCTTTTGACCTTTGACCTTTCTAGCGTTTTGGCCAAAAAAAAGCAGTTTTCTATGCATTTCAGGGGTACTGTGGGGTTTTTTGAACCCCCAATTTTTGTATTGGCTGTGCCAAAAAAAAGCAGTTTTCTATGCATTTCAGGGGTACTGTGGGGTTTTTTGAACCCCCAATTTTTTTATTGGCTGTGCCAAAAAAAAGCAGTTTTCTATGCATTTCAGGGGTACTGTGGGGTTTTTTGAACCCCCAATTTTTTTATTGGCTGTGCCAAAAAAAAGCAGTTTTCTATGCATTTCAGGGGTACTGTGGGGTTTTTTGAACCCCCAATTTTTTTATTGGCTGTGCCAAAAAAAAGCAGTTTTCTATGCATTTCAGGGGTACTGTGGGGTTTTTTGAACCCCCAATTTTTTTATTGGCTATGCCAAAAAAAAGCAGTTTTCTATGCATTTCAGGGGTACTGTGGGGTTTTTTGAACCCCCAATTTTTTTATTGGCTGTGCCAAAAAAAAGCAGTTTTCTATGCATTTCAGGGGTACTGTGGGGTTTTTTGAACCCCCAATTTTTGTATTGGCTGTGCCAAAAAAAAGCAGTTTTCTATGCATTTCAGGGGTACTGTGGGGTTTTTTGAACCCCCAATTTTTTTATTGGCTGTGCCAAAAAAAAGCAGTTTTCTATGCATTTCAGGGGTACTGTGGGGTTTTTTGAACCCCCAATTTTTTTATTGGCTGTGCCAAAAAAAAAGCAGTTTTCTATGCATTTCAGGGGTACTGTGGGGTTTTTTGAACCCCCAATTTTTTTTGACCTTTCTAGCGATTTGACCTTTGACCTTTTGACCTTTGACCTTTTGACCTTTGACCTTTTGACCTTTGACCTTTCTAGCGTTTTGGCCAAAAAAAAGCAGTTTTCTATGCATTTCAGGGGTACTGTGGGGTTTTTTGAACCCCCAATTTTTTTATTGGCTGTGCCAAAAAAAGCAGTTTTCTATGCATTTCAGGGGTTTTGACCTTTGACCTTTCTAGTGTTTTGACCTTTGACCTTTCTAGCGATGAAAAAAAGTGCATCGTGGCATTTTGACCTTTCTAGCGATTTGACCTTTGACCTTTTGACCTTTGACCTTTTGACCTTTCTAGCGTTTTGACCTTTGACGTTTTGATTTTTGACCTTTCTAGCGATTTGACCTTTGACCTTTTGACCTTTGACCTTTTGACCTTTGACCTTTTGACCTTTGACCTTTCTAGCGTTTTGACCTTTGACCTTTCTAGCGATGAAAAAAGCGCATCGTGGCATTTTGACCTTTCTTGCGATTTGACCTTTGACCTTTTGACCTTTGACCTTTTGACCTTTGACCTTTCTAGCGTTTTGACATTTGACGTTTTGATTTTTGACCTTTCTAGTGATTTGACCTTTGACCTTTTGACCTTTGACCTTTTGACCTTTGACCTTTCTAGCGATGAAAAAGCGCATCGTGACGTTTTGAAAAAACCGCATCGTGGCATTTTGACCTTTCTATCGATTTTACCTTTTGACCTTTGACCTTTTGACCTTTGACCTTTCTAGTGTTTTGACCTTTGACCTTTCTAGCGATGAAAAAAGCGCATCGTGGCATTTTGACCTTTCTAGCGATTTGACCTTTGACGTTTTGAGTTTTGACCTTTCTAGCGATTTGACCTTTGACCTTTTGACCTTTGACCTTTTGACCTTTGACCTTTCTAGCGTTTTGGCAAAAAAAAAGCAGTTTTCTATGCATTTCAGGGGTACTGTGGGGTTTTTTGAACCCCCAATTTTTTTATTGGCTGTGCCAAAAAAAAGCAGTTTTCTATGCATTTCAGGGGTACTGTGGGGTTTTTTGAACCCCCAATTTTTTTATTGGCTGTGCCAAAAAAGCAGTTTTCTATGCATTTCAGGGGTACTGTGGGGTTTTTTTATTTTTTTATTGGCTGTGCCAAAAAAAAGCAGTTTTCTATGCATTTCAGGGGTACTGTGGGGTTTTTTGAACCCCCAATTTTTTTATTGGCTGTGCCAAAAAAAAGCAGTTTTCTATGCATTTCAGGGGTACTGTGGGGTTTTTTTATTTTTTTATTGGCTGTGCCAAAAAAAAGCAGTTTTCTATGCATTTCAGGGGTACTGTGGGGTTTTTTGAACCCCCAATTTTTTTATTGGCTGTGCCAAAAAAAAGCAGTTTTCTATGCATTTCAGGGGTACTGTGGGGTTTTTTGAACCCCCAATTTTTTTATTGGCTGTGCCAAAAAAAAGCAGTTTTCTATGCATTTCAGGGGTACTGTGGTTTTTTTTTTTTTTTTTTTGGCTGTGCCAAAAAAAAGCAGTTTTCTATGCATTTCAGGGGTACTGTGGGGTTTTTTGAACCCCCAATTTTTGTATTGGCTGTGCCAAAAAAAAGCAGTTTTCTATGCATTTCAGGGGTACTGTGGGGTTTTTTGAACCCCCAATTTTTTTATTGGCTGTGCCAAAAAAAAGCAGTTTTCTATGCATTTCAGGGGTACTGTGGGGTTTTTTGAACCCCCAATTTTTGTATTGGCTGTGCCAAAAAAAAGCAGTTTTCTATGCATTTCAGGGGTACTGTGGGGTTTTTTGAACCCCCAATTTTTTTTGACCTTTCTAGCGATTTGACCTTTGACCTTTTGACCTTTGACCTTTTGACCTTTGACCTTTTGACCTTTGACCTTTCTAGCGTTTTGGCCAAAAAAAAGCAGTTTTCTATGCATTTCAGGGGTACTGTGGGGTTTTTTGAACCCCCAATTTTTTTATTGGCTGTGCCAAAAAAAGCAGTTTTCTATGCATTTCAGGGGTTTTGACCTTTGACCTTTCTAGTGTTTTGACCTTTGACCTTTCTAGCGATGAAAAAAAGTGCATCGTGGCATTTTGACCTTTCTAGCGATTTGACCTTTGACCTTTTGACCTTTGACCTTTTGACCTTTCTAGCGTTTTGACCTTTGACGTTTTGATTTTTGACCTTTCTAGCGATTTGACCTTTGACCTTTTGACCTTTGACCTTTTGACCTTTGACCTTTTGACCTTTGACCTTTCTAGCGTTTTGACCTTTGACCTTTCTAGCGATGAAAAAAGCGCATCGTGGCATTTTGACCTTTCTTGCGATTTGACCTTTGACCTTTTGACCTTTGACCTTTTGACCTTTGACCTTTCTAGCGTTTTGACATTTGACGTTTTGATTTTTGACCTTTCTAGTGATTTGACCTTTGACCTTTTGACCTTTGACCTTTTGACCTTTGACCTTTCTAGCGATGAAAAAGCGCATCGTGACGTTTTGAAAAAACCGCATCGTGGCATTTTGACCTTTCTATCGATTTTACCTTTTGACCTTTGACCTTTTGACCTTTGACCTTTCTAGTGTTTTGACCTTTGACCTTTCTAGCGATGAAAAAAGCGCATCGTGGCATTTTGACCTTTCTAGCGATTTGACCTTTGACGTTTTGAGTTTTGACCTTTCTAGCGATTTGACCTTTGACCTTTTGACCTTTGACCTTTTGACCTTTGACCTTTCTAGCGTTTTGGCAAAAAAAAAAGCAGTTTTCTATGCATTTCAGGGGTACTGTGGGGTTTTTTGAACCCCCAATTTTTTTATTGGCTGTGCCAAAAAAAAGCAGTTTTCTATGCATTTCAGGGGTACTGTGGGGTTTTTTGAACCCCCAATTTTTTTATTGGCTGTGCCAAAAAAGCAGTTTTCTATGCATTTCAGGGGTACTGTGGGGTTTTTTTATTTTTTTATTGGCTGTGCCAAAAAAAAGCAGTTTTCTATGCATTTCAGGGGTACTGTGGGGTTTTTTGAACCCCCAATTTTTTTATTGGCTGTGCCAAAAAAAAGCAGTTTTCTATGCATTTCAGGGGTACTGTGGGGTTTTTTTATTTTTTTATTGGCTGTGCCAAAAAAAAGCAGTTTTCTATGCATTTCAGGGGTACTGTGGGGTTTTTTGAACCCCCAATTTTTTTATTGGCTGTGCCAAAAAAAAGCAGTTTTCTATGCATTTCAGGGGTACTGTGGGGTTTTTTGAACCCCCAATTTTTTTATTGGCTGTGCCAAAAAAAAGCAGTTTTCTATGCATTTCAGGGGTACTGTGGTTTTTTTTTTTTTTTTTTTGGCTGTGCCAAAAAAAAGCAGTTTTCTATGCATTTCAGGGGTACTGTGGGGTTTTTTGAACCCCCAATTTTTGTATTGGCTGTGCCAAAAAAAAGCAGTTTTCTATGCATTTCAGGGGTACTGTGGGGTTTTTTGAACCCCCAATTTTTGTATTGGCTGTGCCAAAAAAAAGCAGTTTTCTATGCATTTCAGGGGTACTGTGGGGTTTTTTGAACCCCCAATTTTTGTATTGGCTGTGCCAAAAAAAAGCAGTTTTCTATGCATTTCAGGGGTACTGTGGGGTTTTTTGAACCCCCAATTTTTTTATTGGCTGTGACAAAAAAAAAGCAGTTTTCTATGCATTTCAGGGGTACTGTGGGGTTTTTTGAACCCCCAATTTTTGTATTGGCTGTGCCAAAAAAAAGCAGTTTTCTGTGCATTTCAGGGGTACTGTGGGGTTTTTTGAACCCCCAATTTTTTTATTGGCTGTGCCAAAAAAAAGCAGTTTTCTATGCATTTCAGGGGTACTGTGGGGTTTTTTGAACCCCCAATTTTTTTATTGGCTGTGACAAAAAAAAAGCAGTTTTCTATGCATTTCAGGGGTACTGTGGGGTTTTTTGAACCCCCAATTTTTGTATTGGCTGTGCCAAAAAAAAGCAGTTTTCTGTGCATTTCAGGGGTACTGTGGGGTTTTTTGAACCCCCAATTTTTTTATTGGCTGTGCCAAAAAAAAGCAGTTTTCTATGCATTTCAGGGGTACTGTGGGGTTTTTTGAACCCCCAATTTTTTTATTGGCTGTGCCAAAAAAGCAGTTTTCTATGCATTTCAGGGGTACTGTGGGGTTTTTTTATTTTTTTATTGGCTGTGCCAAAAAAAAGCAGTTTTCTATGCATTTCAGGGGTACTGTGGGGTTTTTTGAACCCCCAATTTTTTTATTGGCTGTGCCAAAAAAAAGCAGTTTTCTATGCATTTCAGGGGTACTGTGGGGTTTTTTTATTTTTTTATTGGCTGTGCCAAAAAAAAGCAGTTTTCTATGCATTTCAGGGGTACTGTGGGGTTTTTTGAACCCCCAATTTTTTTATTGGCTGTGCCAAAAAAAAGCAGTTTTCTATGCATTTCAGGGGTACTGTGGTTTTTTTTTTTTTTTTTTTGGCTGTGCCAAAAAAAAGCAGTTTTCTATGCATTTCAGGGGTACTGTGGGGTTTTTTGAACCCCCAATTTTTGTATTGGCTGTGCCAAAAAAAAGCAGTTTTCTATGCATTTCAGGGGTACTGTGGGGTTTTTTGAACCCCCAATTTTTGTATTGGCTGTGCCAAAAAAAAGCAGTTTTCTATGCATTTCAGGGGTACTGTGGGGTTTTTTGAACCCCCAATTTTTGTATTGGCTGTGCCAAAAAAAAGCAGTTTTCTATGCATTTCAGGGGTACTGTGGGGTTTTTTGAACCCCCAATTTTTTTATTGGCTGTGACAAAAAAAAAGCAGTTTTCTATGCATTTCAGGGGTACTGTGGGGTTTTTTGAACCCCCAATTTTTGTATTGGCTGTGCCAAAAAAAAGCAGTTTTCTGTGCATTTCAGGGGTACTGTGGGGTTTTTTGAACCCCCAATTTTTTTATTGGCTGTGCCAAAAAAAAGCAGTTTTCTATGCATTTCAGGGGTACTGTGGGGTTTTTTGAACCCCCAATTTTTTTATTGGCTGTGACAAAAAAAAAGCAGTTTTCTATGCATTTCAGGGGTACTGTGGGGTTTTTTGAACCCCCAATTTTTGTATTGGCTGTGCCAAAAAAAAAGCAGTTTTCTGTGCATTTCAGGGGTACTGTGGGGTTTTTTGAACCCCCAATTTTTTTATTGGCTGTGCCAAAAAAAAGCAGTTTTCTATGCATTTCAGGGGTACTGTGGGGTTTTTTGAACCCCCAATTTTTTTATTGGCTGTGCCAAAAAAAAGAAGTTTTCTATGCATTTCAGGGGTACTGTGGGTTTTTTTGAACCCCCAATTTTTTTATTGGCTGTGCCAAAAAAAAGCAGTTTTCTATGCATTTCAGGGGTACTGTGGGGTTTTTTGAACCCCCAATTTTTTTATTGGCTGTGCCAAAAAAAAAGCAGTTTTCTATGCATTTCAGGGGTACTGTGGGGTTTTTTGAACCCCCAATTTTTTTATTGGCTGTGCCAAAAAAAAGCAGTTTTCTATGCATTTCAGGGGTACTGTGGGGTTTTTTGAACCCCCTATTTTTTTATTGGCTGTGCCAAAAAAAAGCAGTTTTCTATGCATTTCAGGGGTACTGTGGGGTTTTTTGAACCCCCAATTTTTTTATTGGCTGTGCCAAAAAAAAGCAGTTTTCTATGCATTTCAGGGGTACTGTGGGGTTTTTTGAACCCCCAATTTTTTTATTGGCTGTGCCAAAAAAGCAGTTTTCTATGCATTTCAGGGGTTTTGACCTTTGACCTTTCTAGTGTTTTGACCTTTGACCTTTCTAGCGATGAAAAAAGCGCATCGTGGCATTTTGACCTTTCTAGCGATTTGACCTTTGACCTTTTGACCTTTGACCTTTGACCTTTCTAGCGTTTTGACCTTAGACGTTTTGATTTTTGACCTTTCTAGCGATTTGACCTTTGACCTTTTGACCTTTGACCTTTTGACCTTTGACCTTTTGACCTTTGACCTTTCTAGCGTTTTGGCCCAAAAAAAAGCAGTTTTCTATGTATTTCAGGGGTACTGTGGGGTTTTTTGAACCCCCAATTTTTTTATTGGCTGTGCCAATAAAAAGCAGTTTTCTATGCATTTCAGGGGTACTGTGGGGTTTTTTGAACCCCCAATGTTTTTATTGGCTGTGCCAAAAAAAAGCAGTTTTCTATGCATTTCAGGGGTACTGTGGGGTTTTTTGAACCCCCAATTTTTGTATTGGCTGTGCCAAAAAAAAGCAGTTTTCTATGCATTTCAGGGGTACTGTGGTTTTTTTTTAATTTTTTTTATTGGCTGTGCCAAAAAAAAAGCAGTTTTCTATGCATTTCAGGGGTACTGTGGTTTTTTTTTTTTTTTTTTATTGGCTGTGCCAAAAAAAAGCAGTTTTCTATGCATTTCAGGGGTACTGTGGGGTTTTTTGAACCCCCAATTTTTTTATTGGCTGTGCCAAAAAAAAGCAGTTTTCTATGCATTTCAGGGGTACTGTGGGGTTTTTTGAACCCCCAATTTTTGTATTGGCTGTGCCAAAAAAAAGCAGTTTTCTATGCATTTCAGGGGTACTGTGGGGTTTTTTGAACCCCCAATTTTTTTATTGGCTGTGACAAAAAAAAAGCAGTTTTCTATGCATTTCAGGGGTACTGTGGGGTTTTTTGAACCCCCAATTTTTGTATTGGCTGTGCCAAAAAAAAGCAGTTTCCTGTGCATTTCAGGGGTACTGTGGGGTTTTTTGAACCCCCAATTTTTTTATTGGCTGTGCCAAAAAAAAGCAGTTTTCTATGCATTTCAGGGGTACTGTGGGGTTTTTTGAACCCCCAATTTTTTTATTGGCTGTGCCAAAAAAAAGAAGTTTTCTATGCATTTCAGGGGTACTGTGGGTTTTTTTGAACCCCCAATTTTTTTATTGGCTGTGCCAAAAAAAAGCAGTTTTCTATGCATTTCAGGGGTACTGTGGGGTTTTTTGAACCCCCAATTTTTTTATTGGCTGTGCCAAAAAAAAAGCAGTTTTCTATGCATTTCAGGGGTACTGTGGGGTTTTTTGAACCCCCAATTTTTTTATTGGCTGTGCCAAAAAAAAGCAGTTTTCTATGCATTTCAGGGGTACTGTGGGGTTTTTTGAACCCCCTATTTTTTTATTGGCTGTGCCAAAAAAAAGCAGTTTTCTATGCATTTCAGGGGTACTGTGGGGTTTTTTGAACCCCCAATTTTTTTATTGGCTGTGCCAAAAAAAAGCAGTTTTCTATGCATTTCAGGGGTACTGTGGGGTTTTTTGAACCCCCAATTTTTTTATTGGCTGTGCCAAAAAAGCAGTTTTCTATGCATTTCAGGGGTTTTGACCTTTGACCTTTCTAGTGTTTTGACCTTTGACCTTTCTAGCGATGAAAAAAGCGCATCGTGGCATTTTGACCTTTCTAGCGATTTGACCTTTGACCTTTTGACCTTTGACCTTTGACCTTTCTAGCGTTTTGACCTTAGACGTTTTGATTTTTGACCTTTCTAGCGATTTGACCTTTGACCTTTTGACCTTTGACCTTTTGACCTTTGACCTTTTGACCTTTGACCTTTCTAGCGTTTTGGCCCAAAAAAAAGCAGTTTTCTATGTATTTCAGGGGTACTGTGGGGTTTTTTGAACCCCCAATTTTTTTATTGGCTGTGCCAATAAAAAGCAGTTTTCTATGCATTTCAGGGGTACTGTGGGGTTTTTTGAACCCCCAATGTTTTTATTGGCTGTGCCAAAAAAAAGCAGTTTTCTATGCATTTCAGGGGTACTGTGGGGTTTTTTGAACCCCCAATTTTTGTATTGGCTGTGCCAAAAAAAAGCAGTTTTCTATGCATTTCAGGGGTACTGTGGTTTTTTTTTAATTTTTTTATTGGCTGTGCCAAAAAAAAAGCAGTTTTCTATGCATTTCAGGGGTACTGTGGTTTTTTTTTTTTTTTTTTATTGGCTGTGCCAAAAAAAAGCAGTTTTCTATGCATTTCAGGGGTACTGTGGGGTTTTTTGAACCCCCAATTTTTTTATTGGCTGTGCCAAAAAAAAGCAGTTTTCTATGCATTTCAGGGGTACTGTGGGGTTTTTTGAACCCCCAATTTTTTTATTGGCTGTGCCAAAAAAAAAGCAGTTTTCTATGCATTTCAGGGGTACTGTGGGGTTTTTTGAACCCCCAATTTTTGTATTGGCTGTGCCAAAAAAAAGCAGTTTTCTATGCATTTCAGGGGTACTGTGGGGTTTTTTGAACCCCCAATTTTTTTATTGGCTGTGCCAAAAAAAGCAGTTTTCTATGCATTTCAGGGGTTTTGACCTTTGACCTTTCTAGTGTTTTGACCTTTGACCTTTCTAGCGATGAAAAAAGCGCATCGTGGCATTTTGACCTTTCTAGCGATTTGACCTTTGACGTTTTGATTTTTGACCTTTCTAGCGATTTGACCTTTGACCTTTTGACCTTTGACCTTTTGACCTTTTGACCTTTGACCTTTTGACCTTTGACCTTTCTAGCGTTTTGGCCAAAAAAAAGCAGTTTTCTATGCATTTCAGGGGTACTGTGGGGTTTTTTGAACCCCCAATTTTTGTATTGGCTGTGCCAAAAAAAAGCAGTTTTCTATGCATTTCAGGGGTACTGTGGGGTTTTTTGAACCCCCAATTTTTTTATTGGCTGTGCCAAAAAAAAGCAGTTTTCTATGCATTTCAGGGGTACTGTGGGGTTTTTTGAACCCCCAATTTTTTTATTGGCTGTGCCAAAAAAAAGCAGTTTTCTATGCATTTCAGGGGTACTGTGGGGTTTTTTGAACCCCCAATTTTTTTATTGGCTGTGCCAAAAAAAAGCAGTTTTCTATGCATTTCAGGGGTACTGTGGGGTTTTTTGAACCCCCAATTTTTTTATTGGCTATGCCAAAAAAAAGCAGTTTTCTATGCATTTCAGGGGTACTGTGGGGTTTTTTGAACCCCCAATTTTTTTATTGGCTGTGCCAAAAAAAAGCAGTTTTCTATGCATTTCAGGGGTACTGTGGGGTTTTTTGAACCCCCAATTTTTGTATTGGCTGTGCCAAAAAAAAGCAGTTTTCTATGCATTTCAGGGGTACTGTGGGGTTTTTTGAACCCCCAATTTTTTTATTGGCTGTGCCAAAAAAAAGCAGTTTTCTATGCATTTCAGGGGTACTGTGGGGTTTTTTGAACCCCCAATTTTTTTATTGGCTGTGCCAAAAAAAAAGCAGTTTTCTATGCATTTCAGGGGTACTGTGGGGTTTTTTGAACCCCCAATTTTTTTTGACCTTTCTAGCGATTTGACCTTTGACCTTTTGACCTTTGACCTTTTGACCTTTGACCTTTTGACCTTTGACCTTTCTAGCGTTTTGGCCAAAAAAAAGCAGTTTTCTATGCATTTCAGGGGTACTGTGGGGTTTTTTGAACCCCCAATTTTTTTATTGGCTGTGCCAAAAAAAGCAGTTTTCTATGCATTTCAGGGGTTTTGACCTTTGACCTTTCTAGTGTTTTGACCTTTGACCTTTCTAGCGATGAAAAAAAGTGCATCGTGGCATTTTGACCTTTCTAGCGATTTGACCTTTGACCTTTTGACCTTTGACCTTTTGACCTTTCTAGCGTTTTGACCTTTGACGTTTTGATTTTTGACCTTTCTAGCGATTTGACCTTTGACCTTTTGACCTTTGACCTTTTGACCTTTGACCTTTTGACCTTTGACCTTTCTAGCGTTTTGACCTTTGACCTTTCTAGCGATGAAAAAAGCGCATCGTGGCATTTTGACCTTTCTTGCGATTTGACCTTTGACCTTTTGACCTTTGACCTTTTGACCTTTGACCTTTCTAGCGTTTTGACATTTGACGTTTTGATTTTTGACCTTTCTAGTGATTTGACCTTTGACCTTTTGACCTTTGACCTTTTGACCTTTGACCTTTCTAGCGATGAAAAAGCGCATCGTGACGTTTTGAAAAAACCGCATCGTGGCATTTTGACCTTTCTATCGATTTTACCTTTTGACCTTTGACCTTTTGACCTTTGACCTTTCTAGTGTTTTGACCTTTGACCTTTCTAGCGATGAAAAAAGCGCATCGTGGCATTTTGACCTTTCTAGCGATTTGACCTTTGACGTTTTGAGTTTTGACCTTTCTAGCGATTTGACCTTTGACCTTTTGACCTTTGACCTTTTGACCTTTGACCTTTCTAGCGTTTTGGCAAAAAAAAAGCAGTTTTCTATGCATTTCAGGGGTACTGTGGGGTTTTTTGAACCCCCAATTTTTTTATTGGCTGTGCCAAAAAAAAGCAGTTTTCTATGCATTTCAGGGGTACTGTGGGGTTTTTTGAACCCCCAATTTTTTTATTGGCTGTGCCAAAAAAGCAGTTTTCTATGCATTTCAGGGGTACTGTGGGGTTTTTTTATTTTTTTATTGGCTGTGCCAAAAAAAAGCAGTTTTCTATGCATTTCAGGGGTACTGTGGGGTTTTTTGAACCCCCAATTTTTTTATTGGCTGTGCCAAAAAAAAGCAGTTTTCTATGCATTTCAGGGGTACTGTGGGGTTTTTTTATTTTTTTATTGGCTGTGCCAAAAAAAAGCAGTTTTCTATGCATTTCAGGGGTACTGTGGGGTTTTTTGAACCCCCAATTTTTTTATTGGCTGTGCCAAAAAAAAGCAGTTTTCTATGCATTTCAGGGGTACTGTGGGGTTTTTTGAACCCCCAATTTTTTTATTGGCTGTGCCAAAAAAAAGCAGTTTTCTATGCATTTCAGGGGTACTGTGGTTTTTTTTTTTTTTTTTTTGGCTGTGCCAAAAAAAAGCAGTTTTCTATGCATTTCAGGGGTACTGTGGGGTTTTTTGAACCCCCAATTTTTGTATTGGCTGTGCCAAAAAAAAGCAGTTTTCTATGCATTTCAGGGGTACTGTGGGGTTTTTTGAACCCCCAATTTTTTTATTGGCTGTGCCAAAAAAAAGCAGTTTTCTATGCATTTCAGGGGTACTGTGGGGTTTTTTGAACCCCCAATTTTTGTATTGGCTGTGCCAAAAAAAAGCAGTTTTCTATGCATTTCAGGGGTACTGTGGGGTTTTTTGAACCCCCAATTTTTTTATTGGCTGTGACAAAAAAAAAGCAGTTTTCTATGCATTTCAGGGGTACTGTGGGGTTTTTTGAACCCCCAATTTTTGTATTGGCTGTGCCAAAAAAAAGCAGTTTTCTGTGCATTTCAGGGGTACTGTGGGGTTTTTTGAACCCCCAATTTTTTTATTGGCTGTGCCAAAAAAAAGCAGTTTTCTATGCATTTCAGGGGTACTGTGGGGTTTTTTGAACCCCCAATTTTTTTATTGGCTGTGCCAAAAAAAAGAAGTTTTCTATGCATTTCAGGGGTACTGTGGGTTTTTTTGAACCCCCAATTTTTTTATTGGCTGTGCCAAAAAAAAGCAGTTTTCTATGCATTTCAGGGGTACTGTGGGGTTTTTTGAACCCCCAATTTTTTTATTGGCTGTGCCAAAAAAAAAGCAGTTTTCTATGCATTTCAGGGGTACTGTGGGGTTTTTTGAACCCCCAATTTTTTTATTGGCTGTGCCAAAAAAAAGCAGTTTTCTATGCATTTCAGGGGTACTGTGGGGTTTTTTGAACCCCCTATTTTTTTATTGGCTGTGCCAAAAAAAAGCAGTTTTCTATGCATTTCAGGGGTACTGTGGGGTTTTTTGAACCCCCAATTTTTTTATTGGCTGTGCCAAAAAAAAGCAGTTTTCTATGCATTTCAGGGGTACTGTGGGGTTTTTTGAACCCCCAATTTTTTTATTGGCTGTGCCAAAAAAAAAGCAGTTTTCTATGCATTTCAGGGGTACTGTGGGGTTTTTTGAAACCCCAATTTTTTTATTGGCTGTGCCAAAAAAAAGCAGTTTTCTATGCATTTCAGGGGTACTGTGGGGTTTTTTGAACCCCCAATTTTTGTATTGGCTGTGCCAAAAAAAAGCAGTTTTCTATGCATTTCAGGGGTACTGTGGGGTTTTTTGAACCCCCAATTTTTTTATTGGCTGTGACAAAAAAAAAGCAGTTTTCTATGCATTTCAGGGGTACTGTGGGGTTTTTTGAACCCCCAATTTTTGTATTGGCTGTGCCAAAAAAAAGCAGTTTTCTATGCATTTCAGGGGTACTGTGGGGTTTTTTTGAACCCCCAATTTTTTTTGACCTTTCTAGCGATTTCACCTTTGACCTTTTGACCTTTGACCTTTTGACCTTTGACCTTTTGACCTTTGACCTTTCTAGCGTTTTGGCCAAAAAAAAGCAGTTTTCTATGCATTTCAGGGGTACTGTGGGGTTTTTTGAACCCCCAATTTTTTTATTGGGTGTGCCAAAAAAAGCAGTTTTCTATGCATTTCAGGGGTACTGTGGGGTTTTTTGAACCCCCAATTTTTTTATTGGCTGTGCCAAAAAAAAGCAGTTTTCTATGCATTTCAGGGGTACTGTGGGTTTTTTTTAACCCCCAATTTTTTATTGGCTGTGCCAAAAAAAAAGCAGTTTTCTATGCATTTCAGGGGTACTGTGGGTTTTTTTTAACCCCCAATTTTTGTATTGGCTGTGCAAAAAAAAAGCAGTTTTCTATGCATTTCAGGGGTACTGTGGGGTTTTTTGAACCCCCAATTTTTTTATTGGCTGTGCCAAAAAAAAGCAGTTTTCTATGCATTTCAGGGGTACTGTGGGTTTTTTTAACCCCCAATTTTTTATTGGCTGTGCCAAAAAAAAAGCAGTTTTCTATGCATTTCAGGGGTACTGTGGGGTTTTTTTAACCCCCAATTTTTTTATTGGCTGTGCCAAAAAAAAGCAGTTTTCTATGCATTTCAGGGGTACTGTGGGGTTTTTTGAACCCCCAATTTTTTTATTGGCTGTGCCAAAAAAAAAGCAGTTTTCTATGCATTTCAGGGGTACTGTGGGGTTTTTTGAAACCCCAATTTTTTTATTGGCTGTGCCAAAAAAAAGCAGTTTTCTATGCATTTCAGGGGTACTGTGGGGTTTTTTGAACCCCCAATTTTTGTATTGGCTGTGCCAAAAAAAAGCAGTTTTCTATGCATTTCAGGGGTACTGTGGGGTTTTTTGAACCCCCAATTTTTTTATTGGCTGTGACAAAAAAAAAGCAGTTTTCTATGCATTTCAGGGGTACTGTGGGGTTTTTTGAACCCCCAATTTTTGTATTGGCTGTGCCAAAAAAAAGCAGTTTTCTATGCATTTCAGGGGTACTGTGGGGTTTTTTGAACCCCCAATTTTTTTATTGGCTGTGCCAAAAAAAAGCAGTTTTCTATGCATTTCAGGGGTACTGTGGGGTTTTTTGAACCCCCAATTTTTTTATTGGCTGTGCCAAAAAAAAGCAGTTTTCTATGCATTTCAGGGGTACTGTGGGGTTTTTTGAACCCCCAATTTTTGTATTGGCTGTGCCAAAAAAAGCAGTTTTCTATGCATTTCAGGGGTACTGTGGGGTTTTTTGAACCCCCAATTTTTGTATTGGCTGTGCCAAAAAAAAGCAGTTTTCTATGCATTTCAGGGGTACTGTGGGGTTTTTTGAACCCCCAATTTTTTTATTGGCTGTGCCAAAAAAAAGCAGTTTTCTATGCATTTCAGGGGTACTGTGGGGTTTTTTGAACCCCCAATTTTTGTATTGGCTGTGCCAAAAAAAAGCAGTTTTCTATGCATTTCAGGGGTACTGTGGGGTTTTTTGAACCCCCAATTTTTTTATTGGCTGTGCCAAAAAAAAAGCAGTTTTCTATGCATTTCAGGGGTACTGTGGGGTTTTTTGAAACCCCAATTTTTTTATTGGCTGTGCCAAAAAAAAGCAGTTTTCTATGCATTTCAGGGGTACTGTGGGGTTTTTTGAACCCCCAATTTTTGTATTGGCTGTGCCAAAAAAAAGCAGTTTTCTATGCATTTCAGGGGTACTGTGGGGTTTTTTGAACCCCCAATTTTTTTATTGGCTGTGACAAAAAAAAAGCAGTTTTCTATGCATTTCAGGGGTACTGTGGGGTTTTTTGAACCCCCAATTTTTGTATTGGCTGTGCCAAAAAAAGCAGTTTTCTATGCATTTCAGGGGTACTGTGGGGTTTTTTTGAACCCCCAATTTTTTTTGACCTTTCTAGCGATTTCACCTTTGACCTTTTGACCTTTGACCTTTTGACCTTTGACCTTTTGACCTTTGACCTTTCTAGCGTTTTGGCCAAAAAAAAGCAGTTTTCTATGCATTTCAGGGGTACTGTGGGGTTTTTTGAACCCCCAATTTTTTTATTGGGTGTGCCAAAAAAAAGCAGTTTTCTATGCATTTCAGGGGTACTGTGGGGTTTTTTGAACCCCCAATTTTTGTATTGGCTGTGCCAAAAAAAAGCAGTTTTCTATGCATTTCAGGGGTACTCTGGGGTTTTTTGAACCCCCAATTTTTTTATTGGCTGTGCCAAAAAAAAAGCAGTTTTCTATGCATTTCAGGGGTACTGTGGGGTTTTTTGAACCCCCAATTTTTGTATTGGCTGTGCCAAAAAAAAGCAGTTTTCTATGCATTTCAGGGGTACTGTGGGGTTTTTTGAACCCCCAGTTTTTTTATTGGCTGTGCCAAAAAAAAGCAGTTTTCTATGCATTTCAGGGGTACTGTGGGGTTTTTTGAACCCCCAATTTTTTTATTGGCTGTGCCAAAAAAAAGCAGTTTTCTATGCATTTCAGGGGTACTGTGGGTTTTTTTTAACCCCCAATTTTTTTATTGGCTGTGCCAAAAAAAAGCAGTTTTCTATGCATTTCAGGGGTACTGTGGGTTTTTTTTTACCCCCAATTTTTTTATTGGCTGTGCCAAAAAAAAAGCAGTTTTCTATGCATTTCAGGGGTACTGTGGGGTTTTTTGAACCCCCAATTTTTTTATTGGCTGTGCCAAAAAAAAAGCAGTTTTCTATGCATTTCAGGGGTACTGTGGGGTTTTTTGAAACCCCAATTTTTGTATTGGCTGTGCCAAAAAAAAGCAGTTTTCTATGCATTTCAGGGGTACTGTGGGGTTTTTTGAACCCCCAATTTTTTTATTGGCTGTGCCAAAAAAAAGCAGTTTTCTATGCATTTCAGGGGTACTGTGGGGTTTTTTGAACCCCCAATTTTTTTATTGGCTGTGCCAAAAAAAAAGCAGTTTTCTATGCATTTCAGGGGTACTGTGGGGTTTTTTGAACCCCCAATTTTTTTTGACCTTTCTAGCGATTTGACCTTTGACCTTTTGACCTTTGACCTTTTGACCTTTGACCTTTCTAGCGTTTTGGCCAAAAAAAAGCAGTTTTCTATGCATTTCAGGGGTACTGTGGGGTTTTTTGAACCCCCAATTTTTTTATTGGGTGTGCCAAAAAAAAGCAGTTTTCTATGCATTTCAGGGGTACTGTGGGGTTTTTTGAACCCCCAATTTTTTTATTGGCTGTGCCAAAAAAAGCAGTTTTCTATGCATTTCAGGGGTTTTGACCTTTGACCTTTCTAGTGTTTTGACCTTTGACCTTTCTAGCGATGAAAAAAGTGCATCGTGGCATTTTGACCTTTCTAGCGATTTGACCTTTGACCTTTTGACCTTTGACCTTTTGACCTTTCTAGCGTTTTGACCTTTGACGTTTTGATTTTTGACCTTTCTAGCGATTTGACCTTTGACCTTTTGACCTTTGACCTTTTGACCTTTGACCTTTTGACCTTTGACCTTTTGACCTTTCTAGCGTTTTGACCTTTGACCTTTCTAGCGATGAAAAAAGCGCATCGTGGCATTTTGACCTTTCTTGCGATTTGACCTTTGACCTTTTGACCTTTGACCTTTTGACCTTTGACCTTTCTAGCGTTTTGACCTTTGACGTTTTGATTTTTGACCTTTCTAGTGATTTGACCTTTGACCTTTTGACCTTTGACCTTTTGACCTTTGACCTTTCTAGCGTTTTGGCCAAAAAAAAGCAGTTTTCTATGCATTTCAGGGGTACTGTGGGGTTTTTTTGAACCCCCAGTTTTTTTATTGGCTGTGCCAAAAAAAAGCAGTTTTCTATGCATTTCAGGGGTACTGTGGGGTTTTTTGAACCCCCAATTTTTTTATTGGCTGTGCCAAAAAAAAGCAGTTTTCTATGCATTTCAGGGGTACTGTGGGTTTTTTTTAACCCCCAATTTTTTATTGGCTGTGCCAAAAAAAAGCAGTTTTCTATGCATTTCAGGGGTACTGTGGGTTTTTTTTAACCCCCAATTTTTTTATTGGCTGTGCAAAAAAAAAAGCAGTTTTCTATGCATTTCAGGGGTACTGTGGGGTTTTTTGAACCCCCAATTTTTTTATTGGCTGTGCCAAAAGAAAAGCAGTTTTCTATGCATTTCAGGGGTACTGTGGGGTTTTTTGAAACCCCAATTTTTTTATTGGCTGTGCCAAAAAAAAGCAGTTTTCTATGCATTTCAGGGGTACTGTGGGGTTTTTTGAACCCCCAATTTTTGTATTGGCTGTGCCAAAAAAAAGCAGTTTTCTATGCATTTCAGGGGTACTGTGGGGTTTTTTGAACCCCCAATTTTTTTATTGGCTGTGCCAAAAAAAAAGCAGTTTTCTATGCATTTCAGGGGTACTGTGGGGTTTTTTGAACCCCCAATTTTTGTATTGGCTGTGCCAAAAAAAAGCAGTTTTCTATGCATTTCAGGGGTACTGTGGGGTTTTTTGAACCCCCAGTTTTTTTATTGGCTGTGCCAAAAAAAAGCAGTTTTCTATGCATTTCAGGGGTACTGTGGGGTTTTTTGAACCCCCAATTTTTTTATTGGCTGTGCCAAAAAAAAGCAGTTTTCTGTGCATTTCAGGGGTACTGTGGGGTTTTTTGAACCCCCAATTTTTTTATTGGCTGTGCCAAAAAAAAGCAGTTTTCTATGCATTTCAGGGGTACTGTGGGGTTTTTTGAACCCCCAATTTTTTTATTGGCTGTGCCAAAAAAAAGAAGTTTTCTATGCATTTCAGGGGTACTGTGGGTTTTTTTGAACCCCCAATTTTTTTATTGGCTGTGCCAAAAAAAAGCAGTTTTCTATGCATTTCAGGGGTACTGTGGGGTTTTTTGAACCCCCAATTTTTTTATTGGCTGTGCCAAAAAAAAAGCAGTTTTCTATGCATTTCAGGGGTACTGTGGGGTTTTTTGAACCCCCAATTTTTTTATTGGCTGTGCCAAAAAAAAGCAGTTTTCTATGCATTTCAGGGGTACTGTGGGGTTTTTTGAACCCCCTATTTTTTTATTGGCTGTGCCAAAAAAAAGCAGTTTTCTATGCATTTCAGGGGTACTGTGGGGTTTTTTGAACCCCCAATTTTTTTATTGGCTGTGCCAAAAAAAAGCAGTTTTCTATGCATTTCAGGGGTACTGTGGGGTTTTTTGAACCCCCAATTTTTTTATTGGCTGTGCCAAAAAAGCAGTTTTCTATGCATTTCAGGGGTTTTGACCTTTGACCTTTCTAGTGTTTTGACCTTTGACCTTTCTAGCGATGAAAAAAGCGCATCGTGGCATTTTGACCTTTCTAGCGATTTGACCTTTGACCTTTTGACCTTTGACCTTTGACCTTTCTAGCGTTTTGACCTTAGACGTTTTGATTTTTGACCTTTCTAGCGATTTGACCTTTGACCTTTTGACCTTTGACCTTTTGACCTTTGACCTTTTGACCTTTGACCTTTCTAGCGTTTTGGCCCAAAAAAAAGCAGTTTTCTATGTATTTCAGGGGTACTGTGGGGTTTTTTGAACCCCCAATTTTTTTATTGGCTGTGCCAATAAAAAGCAGTTTTCTATGCATTTCAGGGGTACTGTGGGGTTTTTTGAACCCCCAATGTTTTTATTGGCTGTGCCAAAAAAAAGCAGTTTTCTATGCATTTCAGGGGTACTGTGGGGTTTTTTGAACCCCCAATTTTTGTATTGGCTGTGCCAAAAAAAAGCAGTTTTCTATGCATTTCAGGGGTACTGTGGTTTTTTTTTAATTTTTTTATTGGCTGTGCCAAAAAAAAAGCAGTTTTCTATGCATTTCAGGGGTACTGTGGTTTTTTTTTTTTTTTTTTATTGGCTGTGCCAAAAAAAAGCAGTTTTCTATGCATTTCAGGGGTACTGTGGGGTTTTTTGAACCCCCAATTTTTTTATTGGCTGTGCCAAAAAAAAGCAGTTTTCTATGCATTTCAGGGGTACTGTGGGGTTTTTTGAACCCCCAATTTTTTTATTGGCTGTGCCAAAAAAAAAGCAGTTTTCTATGCATTTCAGGGGTACTGTGGGGTTTTTTGAACCCCCAATTTTTGTATTGGCTGTGCCAAAAAAAAGCAGTTTTCTATGCATTTCAGGGGTACTGTGGGGTTTTTTGAACCCCCAATTTTTTTATTGGCTGTGCCAAAAAAAGCAGTTTTCTATGCATTTCAGGGGTTTTGACCTTTGACCTTTCTAGTGTTTTGACCTTTGACCTTTCTAGCGATGAAAAAAGCGCATCGTGGCATTTTGACCTTTCTAGCGATTTGACCTTTGACGTTTTGATTTTTGACCTTTCTAGCGATTTGACCTTTGACCTTTTGACCTTTGACCTTTTGACCTTTTGACCTTTGACCTTTTGACCTTTGACCTTTCTAGCGTTTTGGCCAAAAAAAAGCAGTTTTCTATGCATTTCAGGGGTACTGTGGGGTTTTTTGAACCCCCAATTTTTGTATTGGCTGTGCCAAAAAAAAAGCAGTTTTCTATGCATTTCAGGGGTACTGTGGGGTTTTTTGAACCCCCAATTTTTTTATTGGCTGTGCCAAAAAAAAGCAGTTTTCTATGCATTTCAGGGGTACTGTGGGGTTTTTTGAACCCCCAATTTTTTTATTGGCTGTGCCAAAAAAAAGCAGTTTTCTATGCATTTCAGGGGTACTGTGGGGTTTTTTGAACCCCCAATTTTTTTATTGGCTGTGCCAAAAAAAAGCAGTTTTCTATGCATTTCAGGGGTACTGTGGGGTTTTTTGAACCCCCAATTTTTTTATTGGCTATGCCAAAAAAAAGCAGTTTTCTATGCATTTCAGGGGTACTGTGGGGTTTTTTGAACCCCCAATTTTTTTATTGGCTGTGCCAAAAAAAAGCAGTTTTCTATGCATTTCAGGGGTACTGTGGGGTTTTTTGAACCCCCAATTTTTGTATTGGCTGTGCCAAAAAAAAGCAGTTTTCTATGCATTTCAGGGGTACTGTGGGGTTTTTTGAACCCCCAATTTTTTTATTGGCTGTGCCAAAAAAAAGCAGTTTTCTATGCATTTCAGGGGTACTGTGGGGTTTTTTGAACCCCCAATTTTTTTATTGGCTGTGCCAAAAAAAAAGCAGTTTTCTATGCATTTCAGGGGTACTGTGGGGTTTTTTGAACCCCCAATTTTTTTTGACCTTTCTAGCGATTTGACCTTTGACCTTTTGACCTTTGACCTTTTGACCTTTGACCTTTTGACCTTTGACCTTTCTAGCGTTTTGGCCAAAAAAAAGCAGTTTTCTATGCATTTCAGGGGTACTGTGGGGTTTTTTGAACCCCCAATTTTTTTATTGGCTGTGCCAAAAAAAGCAGTTTTCTATGCATTTCAGGGGTTTTGACCTTTGACCTTTCTAGTGTTTTGACCTTTGACCTTTCTAGCGATGAAAAAAAGTGCATCGTGGCATTTTGACCTTTCTAGCGATTTGACCTTTGACCTTTTGACCTTTGACCTTTTGACCTTTCTAGCGTTTTGACCTTTGACGTTTTGATTTTTGACCTTTCTAGCGATTTGACCTTTGACCTTTTGACCTTTGACCTTTTGACCTTTGACCTTTTGACCTTTGACCTTTCTAGCGTTTTGACCTTTGACCTTTCTAGCGATGAAAAAAGCGCATCGTGGCATTTTGACCTTTCTTGCGATTTGACCTTTGACCTTTTGACCTTTGACCTTTTGACCTTTGACCTTTCTAGCGTTTTGACATTTGACGTTTTGATTTTTGACCTTTCTAGTGATTTGACCTTTGACCTTTTGACCTTTGACCTTTTGACCTTTGACCTTTCTAGCGATGAAAAAGCGCATCGTGACGTTTTGAAAAAACCGCATCGTGGCATTTTGACCTTTCTATCGATTTTACCTTTTGACCTTTGACCTTTTGACCTTTGACCTTTCTAGTGTTTTGACCTTTGACCTTTCTAGCGATGAAAAAAGCGCATCGTGGCATTTTGACCTTTCTAGCGATTTGACCTTTGACGTTTTGAGTTTTGACCTTTCTAGCGATTTGACCTTTGACCTTTTGACCTTTGACCTTTTGACCTTTGACCTTTCTAGCGTTTTGGCAAAAAAAAAGCAGTTTTCTATGCATTTCAGGGGTACTGTGGGGTTTTTTGAACCCCCAATTTTTTTATTGGCTGTGCCAAAAAAAAGCAGTTTTCTATGCATTTCAGGGGTACTGTGGGGTTTTTTGAACCCCCAATTTTTTTATTGGCTGTGCCAAAAAAGCAGTTTTCTATGCATTTCAGGGGTACTGTGGGGTTTTTTTATTTTTTTATTGGCTGTGCCAAAAAAAAGCAGTTTTCTATGCATTTCAGGGGTACTGTGGGGTTTTTTGAACCCCCAATTTTTTTATTGGCTGTGCCAAAAAAAAGCAGTTTTCTATGCATTTCAGGGGTACTGTGGGGTTTTTTTATTTTTTTATTGGCTGTGCCAAAAAAAAGCAGTTTTCTATGCATTTCAGGGGTACTGTGGGGTTTTTTGAACCCCCAATTTTTTTATTGGCTGTGCCAAAAAAAAGCAGTTTTCTATGCATTTCAGGGGTACTGTGGGGTTTTTTGAACCCCCAATTTTTTTATTGGCTGTGCCAAAAAAAAGCAGTTTTCTATGCATTTCAGGGGTACTGTGGTTTTTTTTTTTTTTTTTTTGGCTGTGCCAAAAAAAAGCAGTTTTCTATGCATTTCAGGGGTACTGTGGGGTTTTTTGAACCCCCAATTTTTTTATTGGCTGTGCCAAAAAAAAGCAGTTTTCTATGCATTTCAGGGGTACTGTGGGGTTTTTTGAACCCCCAATTTTTGTATTGGCTGTGCCAAAAAAAAGCAGTTTTCTATGCATTTCAGGGGTACTGTGGGGTTTTTTGAACCCCCAATTTTTTTATTGGCTGTGCCAAAAAAAAAGCAGTTTTCTATGCATTTCAGGGGTACTGTGGGGTTTTTTGAACCCCCAATTTTTTTATTGGCTGTGCCAAAAAAAAGCAGTTTTCTATGCATTTCAGGGGTACTGTGGGGTTTTTTGAACCCCCTATTTTTTTATTGGCTGTGCCAAAAAAAAGCAGTTTTCTATGCATTTCAGGGGTACTGTGGGGTTTTTTGAACCCCCAATTTTTTTATTGGCTGTGCCAAAAAAAAGCAGTTTTCTATGCATTTCAGGGGTACTGTGGGGTTTTTTGAACCCCCAATTTTTTTATTGGCTGTGCCAAAAAAAAAGCAGTTTTCTATGCATTTCAGGGGTACTGTGGGGTTTTTTGAAACCCCAATTTTTTTATTGGCTGTGCCAAAAAAAAGCAGTTTTCTATGCATTTCAGGGGTACTGTGGGGTTTTTTGAACCCCCAATTTTTGTATTGGCTGTGCCAAAAAAAAGCAGTTTTCTATGCATTTCAGGGGTACTGTGGGGTTTTTTGAACCCCCAATTTTTTTATTGGCTGTGACAAAAAAAAAGCAGTTTTCTATGCATTTCAGGGGTACTGTGGGGTTTTTTGAACCCCCAATTTTTGTATTGGCTGTGCCAAAAAAAAGCAGTTTTCTATGCATTTCAGGGGTACTGTGGGGTTTTTTTGAACCCCCAATTTTTTTTGACCTTTCTAGCGATTTCACCTTTGACCTTTTGACCTTTGACCTTTTGACCTTTGACCTTTTGACCTTTGACCTTTCTAGCGTTTTGGCCAAAAAAAAGCAGTTTTCTATGCATTTCAGGGGTACTGTGGGGTTTTTTGAACCCCCAATTTTTTTATTGGGTGTGCCAAAAAAAGCAGTTTTCTATGCATTTCAGGGGTACTGTGGGGTTTTTTGAACCCCCAATTTTTTTATTGGCTGTGCCAAAAAAAAGCAGTTTTCTATGCATTTCAGGGGTACTGTGGGTTTTTTTTAACCCCCAATTTTTTATTGGCTGTGCCAAAAAAAAAGCAGTTTTCTATGCATTTCAGGGGTACTGTGGGTTTTTTTTAACCCCCAATTTTTGTATTGGCTGTGCAAAAAAAAAGCAGTTTTCTATGCATTTCAGGGGTACTGTGGGGTTTTTTGAACCCCCAATTTTTTTATTGGCTGTGCCAAAAAAAAGCAGTTTTCTATGCATTTCAGGGGTACTGTGGGTTTTTTTAACCCCCAATTTTTTATTGGCTGTGCCAAAAAAAAAGCAGTTTTCTATGCATTTCAGGGGTACTGTGGGGTTTTTTTAACCCCCAATTTTTTTATTGGCTGTGCCAAAAAAAAGCAGTTTTCTATGCATTTCAGGGGTACTGTGGGGTTTTTTGAACCCCCAATTTTTTTATTGGCTGTGCCAAAAAAAAAGCAGTTTTCTATGCATTTCAGGGGTACTGTGGGGTTTTTTGAAACCCCAATTTTTTTATTGGCTGTGCCAAAAAAAAGCAGTTTTCTATGCATTTCAGGGGTACTGTGGGGTTTTTTGAACCCCCAATTTTTGTATTGGCTGTGCCAAAAAAAAGCAGTTTTCTATGCATTTCAGGGGTACTGTGGGGTTTTTTGAACCCCCAATTTTTTTATTGGCTGTGACAAAAAAAAAGCAGTTTTCTATGCATTTCAGGGGTACTGTGGGGTTTTTTGAACCCCCAATTTTTGTATTGGCTGTGCCAAAAAAAAGCAGTTTTCTATGCATTTCAGGGGTACTGTGGGGTTTTTTGAACCCCCAATTTTTTTATTGGCTGTGCCAAAAAAAAGCAGTTTTCTATGCATTTCAGGGGTACTGTGGGGTTTTTTGAACCCCCAATTTTTTTATTGGCTGTGCCAAAAAAAAGCAGTTTTCTATGCATTTCAGGGGTACTGTGGGGTTTTTTGAACCCCCAATTTTTGTATTGGCTGTGCCAAAAAAAGCAGTTTTCTATGCATTTCAGGGGTACTGTGGGGTTTTTTGAACCCCCAATTTTTGTATTGGCTGTGCCAAAAAAAAGCAGTTTTCTATGCATTTCAGGGGTACTGTGGGGTTTTTTGAACCCCCAATTTTTTTATTGGCTGTGCCAAAAAAAAGCAGTTTTCTATGCATTTCAGGGGTACTGTGGGGTTTTTTGAACCCCCAATTTTTGTATTGGCTGTGCCAAAAAAAAGCAGTTTTCTATGCATTTCAGGGGTACTGTGGGGTTTTTTGAACCCCCAATTTTTTTATTGGCTGTGCCAAAAAAAAAGCAGTTTTCTATGCATTTCAGGGGTACTGTGGGGTTTTTTGAAACCCCAATTTTTTTATTGGCTGTGCCAAAAAAAAGCAGTTTTCTATGCATTTCAGGGGTACTGTGGGGTTTTTTGAACCCCCAATTTTTGTATTGGCTGTGCCAAAAAAAAGCAGTTTTCTATGCATTTCAGGGGTACTGTGGGGTTTTTTGAACCCCCAATTTTTTTATTGGCTGTGACAAAAAAAAAGCAGTTTTCTATGCATTTCAGGGGTACTGTGGGGTTTTTTGAACCCCCAATTTTTGTATTGGCTGTGCCAAAAAAAGCAGTTTTCTATGCATTTCAGGGGTACTGTGGGGTTTTTTTGAACCCCCAATTTTTTTTGACCTTTCTAGCGATTTCACCTTTGACCTTTTGACCTTTGACCTTTTGACCTTTGACCTTTTGACCTTTGACCTTTCTAGCGTTTTGGCCAAAAAAAAGCAGTTTTCTATGCATTTCAGGGGTACTGTGGGGTTTTTTGAACCCCCAATTTTTTTATTGGGTGTGCCAAAAAAAAGCAGTTTTCTATGCATTTCAGGGGTACTGTGGGGTTTTTTGAACCCCCAATTTTTGTATTGGCTGTGCCAAAAAAAAGCAGTTTTCTATGCATTTCAGGGGTACTCTGGGGTTTTTTGAACCCCCAATTTTTGTATTGGCTGTGCCAAAAAAAAAGCAGTTTTCTATGCATTTCAGGGGTACTGTGGGGTTTTTTGAACCCCCAATTTTTGTATTGGCTGTGCCAAAAAAAAGCAGTTTTCTATGCATTTCAGGGGTACTGTGGGGTTTTTTGAACCCCCAGTTTTTTTATTGGCTGTGCCAAAAAAAAGCAGTTTTCTATGCATTTCAGGGGTACTGTGGGGTTTTTTGAACCCCCAATTTTTTTATTGGCTGTGCCAAAAAAAAGCAGTTTTCTATGCATTTCAGGGGTACTGTGGGTTTTTTTTAACCCCCAATTTTTTTATTGGCTGTGCCAAAAAAAAGCAGTTTTCTATGCATTTCAGGGGTACTGTGGGTTTTTTTTTACCCCCAATTTTTTTATTGGCTGTGCCAAAAAAAAAGCAGTTTTCTATGCATTTCAGGGGTACTGTGGGGTTTTTTGAACCCCCAATTTTTTTATTGGCTGTGCCAAAAAAAAAGCAGTTTTCTATGCATTTCAGGGGTACTGTGGGGTTTTTTGAAACCCCAATTTTTGTATTGGCTGTGCCAAAAAAAAGCAGTTTTCTATGCATTTCAGGGGTACTGTGGGGTTTTTTGAACCCCCAATTTTTTTATTGGCTGTGCCAAAAAAAAGCAGTTTTCTATGCATTTCAGGGGTACTGTGGGGTTTTTTGAACCCCCAATTTTTTTATTGGCTGTGCCAAAAAAAAAGCAGTTTTCTATGCATTTCAGGGGTACTGTGGGGTTTTTTGAACCCCCAATTTTTTTTGACCTTTCTAGCGATTTGACCTTTGACCTTTTGACCTTTGACCTTTTGACCTTTGACCTTTCTAGCGTTTTGGCCAAAAAAAAGCAGTTTTCTATGCATTTCAGGGGTACTGTGGGGTTTTTTGAACCCCCAATTTTTTTATTGGGTGTGCCAAAAAAAAGCAGTTTTCTATGCATTTCAGGGGTACTGTGGGGTTTTTTGAACCCCCAATTTTTTTATTGGCTGTGCCAAAAAAAGCAGTTTTCTATGCATTTCAGGGGTTTTGACCTTTGACCTTTCTAGTGTTTTGACCTTTGACCTTTCTAGCGATGAAAAAAGTGCATCGTGGCATTTTGACCTTTCTAGCGATTTGACCTTTGACCTTTTGACCTTTGACCTTTTGACCTTTCTAGCGTTTTGACCTTTGACGTTTTGATTTTTGACCTTTCTAGCGATTTGACCTTTGACCTTTTGACCTTTGACCTTTTGACCTTTGACCTTTTGACCTTTGACCTTTTGACCTTTCTAGCGTTTTGACCTTTGACCTTTCTAGCGATGAAAAAAGCGCATCGTGGCATTTTGACCTTTCTTGCGATTTGACCTTTGACCTTTTGACCTTTGACCTTTTGACCTTTGACCTTTCTAGCGTTTTGACCTTTGACGTTTTGATTTTTGACCTTTCTAGTGATTTGACCTTTGACCTTTTGACCTTTGACCTTTTGACCTTTGACCTTTCTAGCGTTTTGGCCAAAAAAAAGCAGTTTTCTATGCATTTCAGGGGTACTGTGGGGTTTTTTTGAACCCCCAGTTTTTTTATTGGCTGTGCCAAAAAAAAGCAGTTTTCTATGCATTTCAGGGGTACTGTGGGGTTTTTTGAACCCCCAATTTTTTTATTGGCTGTGCCAAAAAAAAGCAGTTTTCTATGCATTTCAGGGGTACTGTGGGTTTTTTTTAACCCCCAATTTTTTATTGGCTGTGCCAAAAAAAAGCAGTTTTCTATGCATTTCAGGGGTACTGTGGGTTTTTTTTAACCCCCAATTTTTTTATTGGCTGTGCAAAAAAAAAAGCAGTTTTCTATGCATTTCAGGGGTACTGTGGGGTTTTTTGAACCCCCAATTTTTTTATTGGCTGTGCCAAAAGAAAAGCAGTTTTCTATGCATTTCAGGGGTACTGTGGGGTTTTTTGAAACCCCAATTTTTTTATTGGCTGTGCCAAAAAAAAGCAGTTTTCTATGCATTTCAGGGGTACTGTGGGGTTTTTTGAACCCCCAATTTTTGTATTGGCTGTGCCAAAAAAAAGCAGTTTTCTATGCATTTCAGGGGTACTGTGGGGTTTTTTGAACCCCCAATTTTTTTATTGGCTGTGCCAAAAAAAAAGCAGTTTTCTATGCATTTCAGGGGTACTGTGGGGTTTTTTGAACCCCCAATTTTTGTATTGGCTGTGCCAAAAAAAAGCAGTTTTCTATGCATTTCAGGGGTACTGTGGGGTTTTTTGAACCCCCAGTTTTTTTATTGGCTGTGCCAAAAAAAAGCAGTTTTCTATGCATTTCAGGGGTACTGTGGGGTTTTTTGAACCCCCAATTTTTTTATTGGCTGTGCCAAAAAAAAGCAGTTTTCTATGCATTTCAGGGGTACTGTGGGTTTTTTTAACCCCCAATTTTTTATTGGCTGTGCCAAAAAAAAAGCAGTTTTCTATGCATTTCAGGGGTACTGTGGGGTTTTTTTAACCCCCAATTTTTTTATTGGCTGTGCCAAAAAAAAGCAGTTTTCTATGCATTTCAGGGGTACTGTGGGGTTTTTTGAACCCCCAATTTTTGTATTGGCTGTGCCAAAAAAAAAGCAGTTTTCTATGCATTTCAGGGGTACTGTGGGGTTTTTTGAAACCCCAATTTTTTTATTGGCTGTGCCAAAAAAAAGCAGTTTTCTATGCATTTCAGGGGTACTGTGGGGTTTTTTGAACCCCCAATTTTTGTATTGGCTGTGCCAAAAAAAAGCAGTTTTCTATGCATTTCAGGGGTACTGTGGGGTTTTTTGAACCCCCAATTTTTTTATTGGCTGTGACAAAAAAAAAGCAGTTTCTATGCATTTCAGGGGTACTGTGGGGTTTTTTTAACCCCCAATTTTTGTATTGGCTGTGCCAAAAAAAAGCAGTTTTCTATGCATTTCAGGGGTACTGTGGGGTTTTTTGAACCCCCAATTTTTTTATTGGCTGTGCCAAAAAAAAGCAGTTTTCTATGCATTTCAGGGGTACTGTGGGGTTTTTTGAACCCCCAATTTTTTTATTGGCTGTGCCAAAAAAAGCAGTTTTCTATGCATTTCAGGGGTTTTGACCTTTGACCTTTCTAGTGTTTTGACCTTTGACCTTTCTAGCGATGAAAAAAGTGCATCGTGGCATTTTGACCTTTCTAGCGATTTGACCTTTGACCTTTTGACCTTTGACCTTTTGACCTTTCTAGCGTTTTGACCTTTGACGTTTTGATTTTTGACCTTTCTAGCGATTTGACCTTTGACCTTTTGACCTTTGACCTTTTGACATTTGACCTTTTGACCTTTGACCTTTCTAGCGTTTTGGCCAAAAAAAAGCAGTTTTCTATGCATTTCAGGGGTACTGTGGGGTTTTTTGAACCCCCAATTTTTTTATTGGGTGTGCCAAAAAAAAGCAGTTTTCTATGCATTTCAGGGGTACTGTGGGGTTTTTTGAACCCCCAATTTTTTTATTGGCTGTGCCAAAAAAAGCAGTTTTCTATGCATTTCAGGGGTTTTGACCTTTGACCTTTCTAGTGTTTTGACCTTTGACCTTTCTAGCGATGAAAAAAGTGCATCGTGGCATTTTGACCTTTCTAGCGATTTGACCTTTGACCTTTTGACCTTTGACCTTTTGACCTTTCTAGCGTTTTGACCTTTGACGTTTTGATTTTTGACCTTTCTAGCGATTTGACCTTTGACCTTTTGACCTTTGACCTTTTGACCTTTGACCTTTTGACCTTTGACCTTTCTAGCGTTTTGACCTTTGACCTTTCTAGCGATGAAAAAAGCGCATCGTGGCATTTTGACCTTTCTTGCGATTTGACCTTTGACCTTTTGACCTTTGACCTTTTGACCTTTGACCTTTCTAGCGTTTTGACATTTGACGTTTTGATTTTTGACCTTTCTAGTGATTTGACCTTTGACCTTTTGACCTTTGACCTTTTGACCTTTGACCTTTCTAGCGATGAAAAAGCGCATCGTGACGTTTTGAAAAAACCGCATCGTGGCATTTTGACCTTTCTATCGATTTTACCTTTTGACCTTTGACCTTTTGACCTTTGACCTTTCTAGTGTTTTGACCTTTGACCTTTCTAGCGATGAAAAAAGCGCATCGTGGCATTTTGACCTTTCTAGCGATTTGACCTTTGACGTTTTGAGTTTTGACCTTTCTAGCGATTTGACCTTTGACCTTTTGACCTTTGACCTTTTGACCTTTGACCTTTCTAGCGTTTTGGCAAAAAAAAGCAGTTTTCTATGCATTTCAGGGGTACTGTGGGGTTTTTTGAACCCCCAATTTTTTTATTGGCTGTGCCAAAAAAAAGCAGTTTTCTATGCATTTCAGGGGTACTGTGGGGTTTTTTGAACCCCCAATTTTTTTATTGGCTGTGCCAAAAAAGCAGTTTTCTATGCATTTCAGGGGTACTGTGGGGTTTTTTTATTTTTTTATTGGCTGTGCCAAAAAAAAGCAGTTTTCTATGCATTTCAGGGGTACTGTGGGGTTTTTTGAACCCCCAATTTTTTTATTGGCTGTGCCAAAAAAAAGCAGTTTTCTATGCATTTCAGGGGTACTGTGGGGTTTTTTTATTTTTTTATTGGCTGTGCCAAAAAAAAGCAGTTTTCTATGCATTTCAGGGGTACTGTGGGGTTTTTTGAACCCCCAATTTTTTTATTGGCTGTGCCAAAAAAAAGCAGTTTTCTATGCATTTCAGGGGTACTGTGGGGTTTTTTGAACCCCCAATTTTTTTATTGGCTGTGCCAAAAAAAAAGCAGTTTTCTATGCATTTCAGGGGTACTGTGGTTTTTTTTTTTTTTTTTTTGGCTGTGCCAAAAAAAAGCAGTTTTCTATGCATTTCAGGGGTACTGTGGGGTTTTTTGAACCCCCAATTTTTTTATTGGCTGTGCCAAAAAAAAGCAGTTTTCTATGCATTTCAGGGGTACTGTGGGGTTTTTTGAACCCCCAATTTTTGTATTGGCTGTGCCAAAAAAAAGCAGTTTTCTATGCATTTCAGGGGTACTGTGGGGTTTTTTGAACCCCCAATTTTTTTATTGGCTGTGACAAAAAAAAAGCAGTTTTCTATGCATTTCAGGGGTACTGTGGGGTTTTTTGAACCCCCAATTTTTGTATTGGCTGTGCCAAAAAAAAGCAGTTTTCTGTGCATTTCAGGGGTACTGTGGGGTTTTTTGAACCCCCAATTTTTTTATTGGCTGTGCTAAAAAAAAGCAGTTTTCTATGCATTTCAGGGGTACTGTGGGGTTTTTTGAACCCCCAATTTTTTTATTGGCTGTGCCAAAAAAAAGCAGTTTTCTATGCATTTCAGGGGTACTGTGGGGTTTTTTGAACCCCCAATTTTTTTATTGGCTGTGCCAAAAAAAAGCAGTTTTCTATGCATTTCAGGGGTACTGTGGGGTTTTTTGAACCCCCAATTTTTTTATTGGCTGTGCCAAAAAAAAAGCAGTTTTCTATGCATTTCAGGGGTACTGTGGGGTTTTTTGAACCCCCAATTTTTTTATTGGCTGTGCCAAAAAAAAGCAGTTTTCTATGCATTTCAGGGGTACTGTGGGGTTTTTTGAACCCCCAATTTTTTTATTGGCTGTGCCAAAAAAAAGCAGTTTTCTATGCATTTCAGGGGTACTGTGGGGTTTTTTGAACCCCCAATTTTTTTATTGGCTGTGCCAAAAAAAAGCAGTTTTCTATGCATTTCAGGGGTACTGTGGGGTTTTTTGAACCCCCAATTTTTTTATTGGCTGTGCCAAAAAAGCAGTTTTCTATGCATTTCAGGGGTTTTGACCTTTGACCTTTCTAGTGTTTTGACCTTTGACCTTTCTAGCGATGAAAAAAGCGCATCGTGGCATTTTGACCTTTCTAGCGATTTGACCTTTGACCTTTTGACCTTTGACCTTTGACCTTTCTAGCGTTTTGACCTTAGACGTTTTGATTTTTGACCTTTCTAGCGATTTGACCTTTGACCTTTTGACCTTTGACCCTTTGACCTTTGACCTTTTGACCTTTGACCTTTCTAGCGTTTTGGCCCAAAAAAAAGCAGTTTTCTATGCATTTCAGGGGTACTGTGGGGTTTTTTGAACCCCCAATTTTTTTATTGGCTGTGCCAAAAAAAAGCAGTTTTCTATGCATTTCAGGGGTACTGTGGGTTTTTTTAACCCCCAATTTTTTATTGGCTGTGCCAAAAAAAAGCAGTTTTCTATGCATTTCAGGGGTACTGTGGGTTTTTTTTAACCCCCAATTTTTTTATTGGCTGTGCCAAAAAAAAGCAGTTTTCTATGCATTTCAGGGGTACTGTGGGGTTTTTTGAACCCCCAATTTTTTTATTGGCTGTGCCAAAAAAAAAGCAGTTTTCTATGCATTTCAGGGGTACTGTGGGGTTTTTTGAAACCCCAATTTTTTTATTGGCTGTGCCAAAAAAAAGCAGTTTTCTATGCATTTCAGGGGTACTGTGGGGTTTTTTGAACCCCCAATTTTTGTATTGGCTGTGCCAAAAAAAAGCAGTTTTCTATGCATTTCAGGGGTACTGTGGGGTTTTTTGAACCCCCAATTTTTTTATTGGCTGTGACAAAAAAAAAGCAGTTTTCTATGCATTTCAGGGGTACTGTGGGGTTTTTTGAACCCCCAATTTTTGTATTGGCTGTGCCAAAAAAAAGCAGTTTTCTATGCATTTCAGGGGTACTGTGGGGTTTTTTGAACCCCCAATTTTTTTATTGGCTGTGCCAAAAAAAAGCAGTTTTCTATGCATTTCAGGGGTACTGTGGGGTTTTTTGAACCCCCAATTTTTTTATTGGCTGTGCCAAAAAAAAGCAGTTTTCTATGCATTTCAGGGGTACTGTGGGGTTTTTTGAACCCCCAATTTTTTTATTGGCTGTGCCAAAAAAAAGCAGTTTTCTATGCATTTCAGGGGTACTGTGGGGTTTTTTGAACCCCCAATTTTTTTATTGGCTGTGCCAAAAAAAAGCAGTTTTCTATGCATTTCAGGGGTACTGTGGGGTTTTTTGAACCCCCAATTTTTTTATTGGCTGTGCCAAAAAAAAGCAGTTTTCTATGCATTTCAGGGGTACTGTGGGGTTTTTTGAACCCCCAATTTTTTTATTGGCTATGCCAAAAAAAAGCAGTTTTCTATGCATTTCAGGGGTACTGTGGGGTTTTTTGAACCCCCAATTTTTTTATTGGCTGTGCCAAAAAAAAGCAGTTTTCTATGCATTTCAGGGGTACTGTGGGGTTTTTTGAACCCCCAATTTTTGTATTGGCTGTGCCAAAAAAAAGCAGTTTTCTATGCATTTCAGGGGTACTGTGGGGTTTTTTGAACCCCCAATTTTTTTATTGGCTGTGCCAAAAAAAAGCAGTTTTCTATGCATTTCAGGGGTACTGTGGGGTTTTTTGAACCCCCAATTTTTTTATTGGCTGTGCCAAAAAAAAAGCAGTTTTCTATGCATTTCAGGGGTACTGTGGGGTTTTTTGAACCCCCAATTTCTTTTGACCTTTCTAGCGATTTGACCTTTGACCTTTTGACCTTTGACCTTTTGACCTTTGACCTTTTGACCTTTGACCTTTCTAGCGTTTTGGCCAAAAAAAAGCAGTTTTCTATGCATTTCAGGGGTACTGTGGGGTTTTTTGAACCCCCAATTTTTTTATTGGGTGTGCAAAAAAAAAGCAGTTTTCTATGCATTTCAGGGGTACTGTGGGGTTTTTTGAACCCCCAATTTTTTTATTGGCTGTGCCAAAAAAAGCAGTTTTCTATGCATTTCAGGGGTTTTGACCTTTGACCTTTCTAGTGTTTTGACCTTTGACCTTTCTAGCGATGAAAAAAGTGCATCGTGGCATTTTGACCTTTCTAGCGATTTGACCTTTGACCTTTTGACCTTTGACCTTTTGACCTTTCTAGCGTTTTGACCTTTGACGTTTTGATTTTTGACCTTTCTAGCGATTTGACCTTTGACCTTTTGACCTTTGACCTTTTGACCTTTGACCTTTTGACCTTTGACCTTTCTAGCGTTTTGACCTTTGACCTTTCTAGCGATGAAAAAAGCGCATCGTGGCATTTTGACCTTTCTTGCGATTTGACCTTTGACCTTTTGACCTTTGACCTTTTGACCTTTGACCTTTCTAGCGTTTTGACATTTGACGTTTTGATTTTTGACCTTTCTAGTGATTTGACCTTTGACCTTTTGACCTTTGACCTTTTGACCTTTGACCTTTCTAGCGATGAAAAAGCGCATCGTGACGTTTTGAAAAAACCGCATCGTGGCATTTTGACCTTTCTATCGATTTTACCTTTTGACCTTTGACCTTTTGACCTTTGACCTTTCTAGTGTTTTGACCTTTGACCTTTCTAGCGATGAAAAAAGCGCATCGTGGCATTTTGACCTTTCTAGCGATTTGACCTTTGACGTTTTGAGTTTTGACCTTTCTAGCGATTTGACCTTTGACCTTTTGACCTTTGACCTTTTGACCTTTGACCTTTCTAGCGTTTTGGCAAAAAAAAGCAGTTTTCTATGCATTTCAGGGGTACTGTGGGGTTTTTTGAACCCCCAATTTTTTTATTGGCTGTGCCAAAAAAAAGCAGTTTTCTATGCATTTCAGGGGTACTGTGGGGTTTTTTGAACCCCCAATTTTTTTATTGGCTGTGCCAAAAAAGCAGTTTTCTATGCATTTCAGGGGTACTGTGGGGTTTTTTTTATTTTTTTATTGGCTGTGCCAAAAAAAAGCAGTTTTCTATGCATTTCAGGGGTACTGTGGGGTTTTTTGAACCCCCAATTTTTTTATTGGCTGTGCCAAAAAAAAGCAGTTTTCTATGCATTTCAGGGGTACTGTGGGGTTTTTTGAACCCCCAATTTTTTTATTGGCTGTGCCAAAAAAAAGCAGTTTTCTATGCATTTCAGGGGTACTGTGGTTTTTTTTTTTTTTTTTATTGGCTGTGCCAAAAAAAAGCAGTTTTCTATGCATTTCAGGGGTACTGTGGGGTTTTTTGAACCCCCAATTTTTGTATTGGCTGTGCCAAAAAAAAGCAGTTTTCTATGCATTTCAGGGGTACTGTGGGGTTTTTTGAACCCCCAATTTTTTTATTGGCTGTGCCAAAAAAAAGCAGTTTTCTATGCATTTCAGGGGTACTGTGGGGTTTTTTGAACCCCCAATTTTTGTATTGGCTGTGCCAAAAAAAAGCAGTTTTCTATGCATTTCAGGGGTACTGTGGGGTTTTTTGAACCCCCAATTTTTTTATTGGCTGTGACAAAAAAAAAGCAGTTTTCTATGCATTTCAGGGGTACTGTGGGGTTTTTTGAACCCCCAATTTTTGTATTGGCTGTGCCAAAAAAAAGCAGTTTTCTGTGCATTTCAGGGGTACTGTGGGGTTTTTTGAACCCCCAATTTTTTTATTGGCTGTGCCAAAAAAAAGCAGTTTTCTATGCATTTCAGGGGTACTGTGGGGTTTTTTGAACCCCCAATTTTTTTATTGGCTGTGCCAAAAAAAAGCAGTTTTCTATGCATTTCAGGGGTACTGTGGGGTTTTTTGAACCCCCAATTTTTTTATTGGCTGTGCCAAAAAAAAGCAGTTTTCTATGCATTTCAGGGGTACTGTGGGGTTTTTTGAACCCCCAATTTTTTTATTGGCTGTGCCAAAAAAAAAAGCAGTTTTCTATGCATTTCAGGGGTACTGTGGGGTTTTTTGAACCCCCAATTTTTTTATTGGCTGTGCCAAAAAAAAGCAGTTTTCTATGCATTTCAGGGGTACTGTGGGGTTTTTTGAACCCCCAATTTTTTTATTGGCTGTGCCAAAAAAAAGCAGTTTTCTATGCATTTCAGGGGTACTGTGGGGTTTTTTGAACCCCCAATTTTTTTATTGGCTGTGCCAAAAAAAAGCAGTTTTCTATGCATTTCAGGGGTACTGTGGGGTTTTTTGAACCCCCAATTTTTTTATTGGCTGTGCCAAAAAAGCAGTTTTCTATGCATTTCAGGGGTTTTGACCTTTGACCTTTCTAGTGTTTTGACCTTTGACCTTTCTAGCGATGAAAAAAGCGCATCGTGGCATTTTGACCTTTCTAGCGATTTGACCTTTGACCTTTTGACCTTTGACCTTTGACCTTTCTAGCGTTTTGACCTTAGACGTTTTGATTTTTGACCTTTCTAGCGATTTGACCTTTGACCTTTTGACCTTTGACCTTTTGACCTTTGACCTTTTGACCTTTCTAGCGTTTTGGCCCAAAAAAAAGCAGTTTTCTATGCATTTCAGGGGTACTGTGGGGTTTTTTGAACCCCCAATTTTTTTATTGGCTGTGCCAATAAAAAGCAGTTTTCTATGCATTTCAGGGGTACTGTGGGGTTTTTTGAACCCCCAATGTTTTTATTGGCTGTGCCAAAAAAAAGCAGTTTTCAATGCATTTCAGGGGTACTGTGGGGTTTTTTGAACCCCCAATTTTTGTATTGGCTGTGCCAAAAAAAAGCAGTTTTCTATGCATTTCAGGGGTACTGTGTTTTTTTTTTAATTTTTTTATTGGCTGTGCAAAAAAAAAAGCAGTTTTCTATGCATTTCAGGGGTACTGTGGTTTTTTTTTTATTTTTTTATTGGCTGTGCCAAAAAAAAGCAGTTTTCTATGCATTTCAGGGGTACTGTGGGGTTTTTTGAACCCCCAATTTTTTTATTGGCTGTGCCAAAAAAAAGCAGTTTTCTATGCATTTCAGGTGTACTGTGGGGTTTTTTGAACCCCCAATTTTTTTATTGGCTGTGCCAAAAAAAAAGCAGTTTTCTATGCATTTCAGGGGTACTGTGGGGTTTTTTGAACCCCCAATTTTTGTATTGGCTGTGCCAAAAAAAAGCAGTTTTCTATGCATTTCAGGGGTACTGTGGGGTTTTTTGAACCCCCAATTTTTTTATTGGCTGTGCCAAAAAAAGCAGTTTTCTATGCATTTCAGGGGTTTTGACCTTTGACCTTTCTAGTGTTTTGACCTTTGACCTTTCTAGCGATGAAAAAAGCGCATCGTGGCATTTTGACCTTTCTAGCGATTTGACCTTTGACGTTTTGATTTTTGACCTTTCTAGCGATTTGACCTTTGACCTTTTGACCTTTGACCTTTTGACCTTTTGACCTTTGACCTTTTGACCTTTGACCTTTCTAGCGTTTTGGCCAAAAAAAAGCAGTTTTCTATGCATTTCAGGGGTACTGTGGGGTTTTTTGAACCCCCAATTTTTGTATTGGCTGTGCCAAAAAAAAGCAGTTTTCTATGCATTTCAGGGGTACTGTGGGGTTTTTTGAACCCCCAATTTTTTTATTGGCTGTGCCAAAAAAAAGCAGTTTTCTATGCATTTCAGGGGTACTGTGGGTTTTTTTTATTTTGTTATTGGCTGTGCCAAAAAAAAGCAGTTTTCTATGCATTTCAGGGGTACTGTGGGGTTTTTTGAACCCCCAATTTTTTTATTGGCTGTGCCAAAAACAAGCAGTTTTCTATGCATTTCAGGGGTACTGTGGGGTTTTTTGAACCCCCAATTTTTTTATTGGCTGTGCCAAAAAAAAGCAGTTTTCTATGCATTTCAGGGGTACTGTGGGGTTTTTTGAACCCCCAATTTTTGTATTGGCTGTGCCAAAAAAAGCAGTTTTCTATGCATTTCAGGGGTACTGTGGGGTTTTTTGAACCCCCAATTTTTGTATTGGCTGTGCCAAAAAAAAGCAGTTTTCTATGCATTTCAGGGGTACTGTGGGGTTTTTTGAACCCCCAATTTTTTTATTGGCTGTGCCAAAAAAAAAGCAGTTTTCTATGCATTTCAGGGGTACTGTGGGGTTTTTTGAACCCCCAATTTTTGTATTGGCTGTGCCAAAAAAAAGCAGTTTTCTATGCATTTCAGGGGTACTGTGGGGTTTTTTGAACCCCCAGTTTTTTTATTGGCTGTGCAAAAAAAAAGCAGTTTTCTATGCATTTCAGGGGTACTGTGGGGTTTTTTGAACCCCCAATTTTTTTATTGGCTGTGCCAAAAAAAAGCAGTTTTCTATGCATTTCAGGGGTACTGTGGGTTTTTTTTAACCCCCAATTTTTTATTGGCTGTGCCAAAAAAAAAGCAGTTTTCTATGCATTTCAGGGGTACTGTGGGGTTTTTTGAACCCCCAATTTTTTTATTGGCTGTGCCAAAAAAAAGCAGTTTTCTATGCATTTCAGGGGTACTGTGGGGTTTTTTGAACCCCCAATTTTTTTATTGGCTGTGCCAAAAAAAAAAGCAGTTTTCTATGCATTTCAGGGGTACTGTGGGGTTTTTTGAACCCCCAATTTTTTTATTGGCTGTGCCAAAAAAAAGCAGTTTTCTATGCATTTCAGGGGTACTGTGGGGTTTTTTGAACCCCCAATTTTGTTATTGGCTGTGCCAAAAAAAAGCAGTTTTCTATGCATTTCAGGGGTACTGTGGGGTTTTTTGAACCCCCAATTTTTTTATTGGCTGTGCCAAAAAAAAGCAGTTTTCTATGCATTTCAGGGGTACTGTGGGGTTTTTTGAACCCCCAATTTTTTTATTGGCTGTGCCAAAAAAAAAAGCAGTTTTCTATGCATTTCAGGGGTACTGTGGGGTTTTTTGAACCCCCAATTTTTTTATTGGCTGTGCCAAAAAAAAGCAGTTTTCTATGCATTTCAGGGGTACTGTGGGGTTTTTTGAACCCCCAATTTTTTTATTGGCTGTGCCAAAAAAAAGCAGTTTTCTATGCATTTCAGGGGTACTGTGGGGTTTTTTGAACCCCCAATTTTTTTATTGGCTGTGCCAAAAAAAAGCAGTTTTCTATGCATTTCAGGGGTACTGTGGGGTTTTTTGAACCCCCAATTTTTTTATTGGCTGTGCCAAAAAAGCAGTTTTCTATGCATTTCAGGGGTTTTGACCTTTGACCTTTCTAGTGTTTTGACCTTTGACCTTTCTAGCGATGAAAAAAGCGCATCGTGGCATTTTGACCTTTCTAGCGATTTGACCTTTGACCTTTTGACCTTTGACCTTTGACCTTTCTAGCGTTTTGACCTTAGACGTTTTGATGTTTGACCTTTCTAGCGATTTGACCTTTGACCTTTTGACCTTTGACCTTTTGACCTTTGACCTTTTGACCTTTCTAGCGTTTTGGCCCAAAAAAAAGCAGTTTTCTATGCATTTCAGGGGTACTGTGGGGTTTTTTGAACCCCCAATTTTTTTATTGGCTGTGCCAATAAAAAGCAGTTTTCTATGCATTTCAGGGGTACTGTGGGGTTTTTTGAACCCCCAATGTTTTTATTGGCTGTGCCAAAAAAAAGCAGTTTTCAATGCATTTCAGGGGTACTGTGGGGTTTTTTGAACCCCCAATTTTTGTATTGGCTGTGCCAAAAAAAAGCAGTTTTCTATGCATTTCAGGGGTACTGTGTTTTTTTTTTAATTTTTTTATTGGCTGTGCAAAAAAAAAAGCAGTTTTCTATGCATTTCAGGGGTACTGTGGTTTTTTTTTTATTTTTTTATTGGCTGTGCCAAAAAAAAGCAGTTTTCTATGCATTTCAGGGGTACTGTGGGGTTTTTTGAACCCCCAATTTTTTTATTGGCTGTGCCAAAAAAAAGCAGTTTTCTATGCATTTCAGGTGTACTGTGGGGTTTTTTGAACCCCCAATTTTTTTATTGGCTGTGCCAAAAAAAAAGCAGTTTTCTATGCATTTCAGGGGTACTGTGGGGTTTTTTGAACCCCCAATTTTTGTATTGGCTGTGCCAAAAAAAAGCAGTTTTCTATGCATTTCAGGGGTACTGTGGGGTTTTTTGAACCCCCAATTTTTTTATTGGCTGTGCCAAAAAAAGCAGTTTTCTATGCATTTCAGGGGTTTTGACCTTTGACCTTTCTAGTGTTTTGACCTTTGACCTTTCTAGCGATGAAAAAAGCGCATCGTGGCATTTTGACCTTTCTAGCGATTTGACCTTTGACGTTTTGATTTTTGACCTTTCTAGCGATTTGACCTTTGACCTTTTGACCTTTGACCTTTTGACCTTTTGACCTTTGACCTTTTGACCTTTGACCTTTCTAGCGTTTTGGCCAAAAAAAAGCAGTTTTCTATGCATTTCAGGGGTACTGTGGGGTTTTTTGAACCCCCAATTTTTGTATTGGCTGTGCCAAAAAAAAGCAGTTTTCTATGCATTTCAGGGGTACTGTGGGGTTTTTTGAACCCCCAATTTTTTTATTGGCTGTGCCAAAAAAAAGCAGTTTTCTATGCATTTCAGGGGTACTGTGGGTTTTTTTTATTTTGTTATTGGCTGTGCCAAAAAAAAGCAGTTTTCTATGCATTTCAGGGGTACTGTGGGGTTTTTTGAACCCCCAATTTTTTTATTGGCTGTGCCAAAAACAAGCAGTTTTCTATGCATTTCAGGGGTACTGTGGGGTTTTTTGAACCCCCAATTTTTTTATTGGCTGTGCCAAAAAAAAGCAGTTTTCTATGCATTTCAGGGGTACTGTGGGGTTTTTTGAACCCCCAATTTTTGTATTGGCTGTGCCAAAAAAAGCAGTTTTCTATGCATTTCAGGGGTACTGTGGGGTTTTTTGAACCCCCAATTTTTGTATTGGCTGTGCCAAAAAAAAGCAGTTTTCTATGCATTTCAGGGGTACTGTGGGGTTTTTTGAACCCCCAATTTTTTTATTGGCTGTGCCAAAAAAAAAGCAGTTTTCTATGCATTTCAGGGGTACTGTGGGGTTTTTTGAACCCCCAATTTTTGTATTGGCTGTGCCAAAAAAAAGCAGTTTTCTATGCATTTCAGGGGTACTGTGGGGTTTTTTGAACCCCCAGTTTTTTTATTGGCTGTGCAAAAAAAAAGCAGTTTTCTATGCATTTCAGGGGTACTGTGGGGTTTTTTGAACCCCCAATTTTTTTATTGGCTGTGCCAAAAAAAAGCAGTTTTCTATGCATTTCAGGGGTACTGTGGGTTTTTTTTAACCCCCAATTTTTTATTGGCTGTGCCAAAAAAAAAGCAGTTTTCTATGCATTTCAGGGGTACTGTGGGTTTTTTTTAACCCCCAATTTTTTTATTGGCTGTGCCAAAAAAAAGCAGTTTTCTATGCATTTCAGGGGTACTGTGGGGTTTTTTGAACCCCCAATTTTTTTATTGGCTGTGCCAAAAAAAAAGCAGTTTTCTATGCATTTCAGGGGTACTGTGGGGTTTTTTGAAACCCCAATTTTTTTATTGGCTGTGCCAAAAAAAAGCAGTTTTCTATGCATTTCAGGGGTACTGTGGGGTTTTTTGAACCCCCAATTTTTGTATTGGCTGTGCCAAAAAAAAGCAGTTTTCTATGCATTTCAGGGGTACTGTGGGGTTTTTTGAACCCCCAATTTTTTTATTGGCTGTGACAAAAAAAAAAGCAGTTTTCTATGCATTTCAGGGGTACTGTGGGGTTTTTTGAACCCCCAATTTTTGTATTGGCTGTGCCAAAAAAAAGCAGTTTTCTATGCATTTCAGGGGTACTGTGGGGTTTTTTGAACCCCCAATTTTTTTTGACCTTTCTAGCGATTTGACCTTTGACCTTTTGACCTTTGACCTTTTGACCTTTGACCTTTTGACCTTTGACCTTTCTAGCGTTTTGGCCCAAAAAAAGCAGTTTTCTATGCATTTCAGGGGTTTTGACCTTTGACCTTTCTAGTGTTTTGACCTTTGACCTTTCTAGCGATGAAAAAAGTGCATCGTGGCATTTTGACCTTTCTAGCGATTTGACCTTTGACCTTTTGACCTTTGACCTTTTGACCTTTCTAGCGTTTTGACCTTTGACGGTTTGATTTTTGACCTTTCTAGCGATTTGACCTTTGACCTTTTGACCTTTGACCTTTTGACCTTTGACCTTTTGACCTTTGCCCTTTCTAGCGTTTTGACCTTTGACCTTTCTAGCGATGAAAAAAGCGCATCGTGGCATTTTGACCTTTCTTGCGATTTGACCTTTGACCTTTTGACCTTTGACCTTTTGACCTTTGACCTTTTTAGCGTTTTGACCTTTGACGTTTTGATTTTTGACCTTTCTAGTGATTTGACCTTTGACCTTTTGACCTTTGACCTTTTGACCTTTGACCTTTCTAGTGTTTTGGCCCAAAAAAAGCAGTTTTCTATGCATTTCAGGGGTACTGTGGGTTTTTTTTAACCCCCAATTTTTTTATTGGCTGTGCCAAAAAAAAGCAGTTTTCTATGCATTTCAGGGGTACTGTGGGGTTTTTTGAACCCCCAATTTTTTTATTGGCTGTGCCAAAAAAAAAGCAGTTTTCTATGCATTTCAGGGGTACTGTGGGGTTTTTTGAAACCCCAATTTTTTTATTGGCTGTGCCAAAAAAAAGCAGTTTTCTATGCATTTCAGGGGTACTGTGGGGTTTTTTGAACCCCCAATTTTTGTATTGGCTGTGCCAAAAAAAAGCAGTTTTCTATGCATTTCAGGGGTACTGTGGGGTTTTTTGAACCCCCAATTTTTTTATTGGCTGTGACAAAAAAAAAGCAGTTTTCTATGCATTTCAGGGGTACTGTAGGGTTTTTTGAACCCCCAATTTTTGTATTGGCTGTGCAAAAAAAAAGCAGTTTTCTATACATTTCAGGGGTACTGTGGGGTTTTTTGAACCCCCAATTTTTTTTGACCTTTCTAGCGATTTGACCTTTGACCTTTTGACCTTTGACCTTTTGACCTTTGACCTTTCTAGCGTTTTGGCCAAAAAAAAGCAGTTTTCTATGCATTTCAGGGGTACTGTGGGGTTTTTGAACCCCCAATTTTTTTATTGGGTGTGCAAAAAAAAAGCAGTTTTCTATGCATTTCAGGGGTACTGTGGGGTTTTTTGAACCCCCAATTTTTTTATTGGCTGTGCCAAAAAAAAGCAGTTTTCTATGCATTTCAGGGGTACTGTGGGGTTTTTTGAACCCCCAATTTTTTTATTGGCTGTGCCAAAAAAAGCAGTTTTCTATGCATTTCAGGGGTTTTGACCTTTGACCTTTCTAGTGTTTTGACCTTTGACCTTTCTAGCGATGAAAAAAGTGCATCGTGGCATTTTGACCTTTCTAGCGATTTGACCTTTGACCTTTTGACCTTTGACCTTTTGACCTTTCTAGCGTTTTGACCTTTGACGGTTTGATTTTTGACCTTTCTAGCGATTTGACCTTTGACCTTTTGACCTTTGACCTTTTGACCTTTGACCTTTTGACCTTTGACCTTTCTAGCGTTTTGACCTTTGACCTTTCTAGCGATGAAAAAAGCGCATCGTGGCATTTTGACCTTTCTTGCGATTTGACCTTTGACCTTTTGACCTTTGACCTTTTGACCTTTGACCTTTCTAGCGTTTTGACCTTTGACGTTTTGATTTTTGACCTTTCTAGTGATTTGACCTTTGACCTTTTGACCTTTGACCTTTTGACCTTTGACCTTTCTAGCGTTTTGGCCAAAAAAAAGCAGTTTTCTATGCATTTCAGGGGTACTGTGGGGTTTTTTGAACCCCCAGTTTTTTTATTGGCTGTGCCAAAAAAAAGCAGTTTTCTATGCATTTCAGGGGTACTGTGGGTTTTTTTTAACCCCCAATTTTTTATTGGCTGTGCCAAAAAAAAAGCAGTTTTCTATGCATTTCAGGGGTACTGTGGGTTTTTTTTAACCCCCAATTTTTTTATTGGCTGTGCAAAAAAAAAGCAGTTTTCTATGCATTTCAGGGGTACTGTGGGGTTTTTTGAACCCCCAATTTTTTTATTGGCTGTGCCAAAAGAAAAGCAGTTTTCTATGCATTTCAGGGGTACTGTGGGGTTTTTTGAAACCCCAATTTTTTTATTGGCTGTGCCCAAAAAAAGCAGTTTTCTATGCATTTCAGGGGTACTGTGGGGTTTTTTGAACCCCCAATTTTTTTATTGGCTGTGCCAAAAAAAAAAGCAGTTTTCTATGCATTTCAGGGGTACTGTGGGGTTTTTTGAACCCCCAATTTTTTTATTGGCTGTGCCAAAAAAAAGCAGTTTTCTATGCATTTCAGGGGTACTGTGGGGTTTTTTGAACCCCCAATTTTTTTATTGGCTGTGCCAAAAAAAAGCAGTTTTCTATGCATTTCAGGGGTACTGTGGGGTTTTTTGAACCCCCAATTTTTTTATTGGCTGTGCCAAAAAAAAGCAGTTTTCTATGCATTTCAGGGGTACTGTGGGGTTTTTTGAACCCCCAATTTTTTTATTGGCTGTGCCAAAAAAGCAGTTTTCTATGCATTTCAGGGGTTTTGACCTTTGACCTTTCTAGTGTTTTGACCTTTGACCTTTCTAGCGATGAAAAAAGCGCATCGTGGCATTTTGACCTTTCTAGCGATTTGACCTTTGACCTTTTGACCTTTGACCTTTGACCTTTCTAGCGTTTTGACCTTAGACGTTTTGATTTTTGACCTTTCTAGCGATTTGACCTTTGACCTTTTGACCTTTGACCTTTTGACCTTTGACCTTTTGACCTTTCTAGCGTTTTGGCCCAAAAAAAAGCAGTTTTCTATGCATTTCAGGGGTACTGTGGGGTTTTTTGAACCCCCAATTTTTTTATTGGCTGTGCCAAAAACAAGCAGTTTTCTATGCATTTCAGGGGTACTGTGGGGTTTTTTGAACCCCCAATTTTTTTATTGGCTGTGCCAAAAAAAAGCAGTTTTCTATGCATTTCAGGGGTACTGTGGGGTTTTTTGAACCCCCAATTTTTGTATTGGCTGTGCCAAAAAAAGCAGTTTTCTATGCATTTCAGGGGTACTGTGGGGTTTTTTGAACCCCCAATTTTTGTATTGGCTGTGCCAAAAAAAAGCAGTTTTCTATGCATTTCAGGGGTACTGTGGGGTTTTTTGAACCCCCAATTTTTTTATTGGCTGTGCCAAAAAAAAAGCAGTTTTCTATGCATTTCAGGGGTACTGTGGGGTTTTTTGAACCCCCAATTTTTGTATTGGCTGTGCCAAAAAAAAGCAGTTTTCTATGCATTTCAGGGGTACTGTGGGGTTTTTTGAACCCCCAGTTTTTTTATTGGCTGTGCCAAAAAAAAGCAGTTTTCTATGCATTTCAGGGGTACTGTGGGGTTTTTTGAACCCCCAATTTTTTTATTGGCTGTGCCAAAAAAAAGCAGTTTTCTATGCATTTCAGGGGTACTGTGGGGTTTTTTTAACCCCCAATTTTTTATTGGCTGTGCCAAAAAAAAAGCAGTTTTCTATGCATTTCAGGGGTACTGTGGGTTTTTTTTAACCCCCAATTTTTTTATTGGCTGTGCCAAAAAAAAGCAGTTTTCTATGCATTTCAGGGGTACTGTGGGGTTTTTTGAACCCCCAATTTTTTTATTGGCTGTGCCAAAAAAAAAGCAGTTTTCTATGCATTTCAGGGGTACTGTGGGGTTTTTTGAAACCCCAATTTTTTTATTGGCTGTGCCAAAAAAAAGCAGTTTTCTATGCATTTCAGGGGTACTGTGGGGTTTTTTGAACCCCCAATTTTTGTATTGGCTGTGCCAAAAAAAAGCAGTTTTCTATGCATTTCAGGGGTACTGTGGGGTTTTTTGAACCCCCAATTTTTTTATTGGCTGTGACAAAAAAAAAAGCAGTTTTCTATGCATTTCAGGGGTACTGTGGGGTTTTTTGAACCCCCAATTTTTGTATTGGCTGTGCCAAAAAAAAGCAGTTTTCTATGCATTTCAGGGGTACTGTGGGGTTTTTTGAACCCCCAATTTTTTTTGACCTTTCTAGCGATTTGACCTTTGACCTTTTGACCTTTGACCTTTTGACCTTTGACCTTTTGACCTTTGACCTTTCTAGCGTTTTGGCCCAAAAAAAGCAGTTTTCTATGCATTTCAGGGGTTTTGACCTTTGACCTTTCTAGTGTTTTGACCTTTGACCTTTCTAGCGATGAAAAAAGTGCATCGTGGCATTTTGACCTTTCTAGCGATTTGACCTTTGACCTTTTGACCTTTGACCTTTTGACCTTTCTAGCGTTTTGACCTTTGACGGTTTGATTTTTGACCTTTCTAGCGATTTGACCTTTGACCTTTTGACCTTTGACCTTTTGACCTTTGACCTTTTGACCTTTGCCCTTTCTAGCGTTTTGACCTTTGACCTTTCTAGCGATGAAAAAAGCGCATCGTGGCATTTTGACCTTTCTTGCGATTTGACCTTTGACCTTTTGACCTTTGACCTTTTGACCTTTGACCTTTTTAGCGTTTTGACCTTTGACGTTTTGATTTTTGACCTTTCTAGTGATTTGACCTTTGACCTTTTGACCTTTGACCTTTTGACCTTTGACCTTTCTAGCGTTTTGGCCCAAAAAAAGCAGTTTTCTATGCATTTCAGGTCAAAGGTCAAAACCCCTGAAATGCATAGAAAACTGCTTTTTTTGGGCCAAAACGCTAGAAAGGTCAAAGGTCAAAAGGTCAAAGGTCAAAAGGTCAAAGGTCAAAAGGTCAAAGGTCAAATCGCTAGAAAGGTCAAAAAAAATTGGGGGTTCAAAAAACCCCACAGTACCCCTGAATAGCGATTTGACCTTTGACCTTTTGACCTTTGACCTTTTGACCTTTGACCTTTCTAGCGTTTTGGCCAAAAAAAAGCAGTTTTCTATGCATTTCAGGGGTACTGTGGGGTTTTTGAACCCCCAATTTTTTTATTGGGTGTGCAAAAAAAAAGCAGTTTTCTATGCATTTCAGGGGTACTGTGGGGTTTTTTGAACCCCCAATTTTTTTATTGGCTGTGCCAAAAAAAAGCAGTTTTCTATGCATTTCAGGGGTACTGTGGGGTTTTTTGAACCCCCAATTTTTTTATTGGCTGTGCCAAAAAAAGCAGTTTTCTATGCATTTCAGGGGTTTTGACCTTTGACCTTTCTAGTGTTTTGACCTTTGACCTTTCTAGCGATGAAAAAAGTGCATCGTGGCATTTTGACCTTTCTAGCGATTTGACCTTTGACCTTTTGACCTTTGACCTTTTGACCTTTCTAGCGTTTTGACCTTTGACGGTTTGATTTTTGACCTTTCTAGCGATTTGACCTTTGACCTTTTGACCTTTGACCTTTTGACCTTTGACCTTTTGACCTTTGACCTTTCTAGCGTTTTGACCTTTGACCTTTCTAGCGATGAAAAAAGCGCATCGTGGCATTTTGACCTTTCTTGCGATTTGACCTTTGACCTTTTGACCTTTGACCTTTTGACCTTTGACCTTTCTAGCGTTTTGACCTTTGACGTTTTGATTTTTGACCTTTCTAGTGATTTGACCTTTGACCTTTTGACCTTTGACCTTTTGACCTTTGACCTTTCTAGCGTTTTGGCCAAAAAAAAGCAGTTTTCTATGCATTTCAGGGGTACTGTGGGGTTTTTTGAACCCCCAGTTTTTTTATTGGCTGTGCCAAAAAAAAGCAGTTTTCTATGCATTTCAGGGGTACTGTGGGTTTTTTTTAACCCCCAATTTTTTATTGGCTGTGCCAAAAAAAAAGCAGTTTTCTATGCATTTCAGGGGTACTGTGGGTTTTTTTTAACCCCCAATTTTTTTATTGGCTGTGCAAAAAAAAAGCAGTTTTCTATGCATTTCAGGGGTACTGTGGGGTTTTTTGAACCCCCAATTTTTTTATTGGCTGTGCCAAAAGAAAAGCAGTTTTCTATGCATTTCAGGGGTACTGTGGGTTTTTTTTAACCCCCAATTTTTTTATTGGCTGTGCAAAAAAAAAGCAGTTTTCTATGCATTTCAGGGGTACTGTGGGTTTTTTTTAACCCCCAATTTTTTATTGGCTGTGCCAAAAAAAAAGCAGTTTTCTATGCATTTCAGGGGTACTGTGGGTTTTTTTTAACCCCCAATTTTTTTATTGGCTGTGCCAAAAAAAAGCAGTTTTCTATGCATTTCAGGGGTACTGTGGGGTTTTTTGAACCCCCAATTTTTTTATTGGCTGTGCCAAAAAAAAAGCAGTTTTCTATGCATTTCAGGGGTACTGTGGGGTTTTTTGAAACCCCAATTTTTTTATTGGCTGTGCCAAAAAAAAGCAGTTTTCTATGCATTTCAGGGGTACTGTGGGGTTTTTTGAACCCCCAATTTTTGTATTGGCTGTGCCAAAAAAAAGCAGTTTTCTATGCATTTCAGGGGTACTGTGGGGTTTTTTGAACCCCCAATTTTTTTATTGGCTGTGACAAAAAAAAAAGCAGTTTTCTATGCATTTCAGGGGTACTGTGGGGTTTTTTGAACCCCCAATTTTTGTATTGGCTGTGCCAAAAAAATGCAGTTTTCTATGCATTTCAGGGGTACTGTGGGGTTTTTTGAACCCCCAATTTTTTTTGACCTTTCTAGCGATTTGACCTTTGACCTTTTGACCTTTGACCTTTTGACCTTTGACCTTTTGACCTTTGACCTTTCTAGCGTTTTGGCCCAAAAAAAGCAGTTTTCTATGCATTTCAGGGGTTTTGACCTTTGACCTTTCTAGTGTTTTGACCTTTGACCTTTCTAGCGATGAAAAAAGTGCATCGTGGCATTTTGACCTTTCTAGCGATTTGACCTTTGACCTTTTGACCTTTGACCTTTTGACCTTTCTAGCGTTTTGACCTTTGACGGTTTGATTTTTGACCTTTCTAGCGATTTGACCTTTGACCTTTTGACCTTTGACCTTTTGACCTTTGACCTTTTGACCTTTGCCCTTTCTAGCGTTTTGACCTTTGACCTTTCTAGCGATGAAAAAAGCGCATAGTGGCATTTTGACCTTTCTTGCGATTTGACCTTTGACCTTTTGACCTTTGACCTTTTGACCTTTGACCTTTTTAGCGTTTTGACCTTTGACGTTTTGATTTTTGACCTTTCTAGTGATTTGACCTTTGACCTTTTGACCTTTGACCTTTTGACCTTTGACCTTTCTAGCGTTTTGGCCCAAAAAAAGCAGTTTTCTATGCATTTCAGGTCAAAGGTCAAAACCCCTGAAATGCATAGAAAACTGCTTTTTTTGGGCCAAAACGCTAGAAAGGTCAAAGGTCAAAAGGTCAAAGGTCAAAAGGTCAAAGGTCAAAAGGTCAAAGGTCAAATCGCTAGAAAGGTCAAAAAAAATTGGGGGTTCAAAAAACCCCACAGTACCCCTGAATAGCGATTTGACCTTTGACCTTTTGACCTTTGACCTTTTGACCTTTGACCTTTCTAGCGTTTTGGCCAAAAAAAAGCAGTTTTCTATGCATTTCAGGGGTACTGTGGGGTTTTTGAACCCCCAATTTTTTTATTGGGTGTGCAAAAAAAAAGCAGTTTTCTATGCATTTCAGGGGTACTGTGGGGTTTTTTGAACCCCCAATTTTTTTATTGGCTGTGCCAAAAAAAAGCAGTTTTCTATGCATTTCAGGGGTACTGTGGGGTTTTTTGAACCCCCAATTTTTTTATTGGCTGTGCCAAAAAAAGCAGTTTTCTATGCATTTCAGGGGTTTTGACCTTTGACCTTTCTAGTGTTTTGACCTTTGACCTTTCTAGCGATGAAAAAAGTGCATCGTGGCATTTTGACCTTTCTAGCGATTTGACCTTTGACCTTTTGACCTTTGACCTTTTGACCTTTCTAGCGTTTTGACCTTTGACGGTTTGATTTTTGACCTTTCTAGCGATTTGACCTTTGACCTTTTGACCTTTGACCTTTTGACCTTTGACCTTTTGACCTTTGACCTTTCTAGCGTTTTGACCTTTGACCTTTCTAGCGATGAAAAAAGCGCATCGTGGCATTTTGACCTTTCTTGCGATTTGACCTTTGACCTTTTGACCTTTGACCTTTTGACCTTTGACCTTTCTAGCGTTTTGACCTTTGACGTTTTGATTTTTGACCTTTCTAGTGATTTGACCTTTGACCTTTTGACCTTTGACCTTTTGACCTTTGACCTTTCTAGCGTTTTGGCCAAAAAAAAGCAGTTTTCTATGCATTTCAGGGGTACTGTGGGGTTTTTTGAACCCCCAGTTTTTTTATTGGCTGTGCCAAAAAAAAGCAGTTTTCTATGCATTTCAGGGGTACTGTGGGTTTTTTTTAACCCCCAATTTTTTATTGGCTGTGCCAAAAAAAAAGCAGTTTTCTATGCATTTCAGGGGTACTGTGGGTTTTTTTTAACCCCCAATTTTTTTATTGGCTGTGCAAAAAAAAAGCAGTTTTCTATGCATTTCAGGGGTACTGTGGGGTTTTTTGAACCCCCAATTTTTTTATTGGCTGTGCCAAAAGAAAAGCAGTTTTCTATGCATTTCAGGGGTACTGTGGGGTTTTTTGAAACCCCAATTTTTTTATTGGCTGTGCCCAAAAAAAGCAGTTTTCTATGCATTTCAGGGGTACTGTGGGGTTTTTTGAACCCCCAATTTTTGTATTGGCTGTGCCAAAAAAAAGCAGTTTTCTATGCATTTCAGGGGTACTGTGGGGTTTTTTGAACCCCCAATTTTTTTATTGGCTGTGCCAAAAAAAAAGCAGTTTTCTATGCATTTCAGGGGTACTGTGGGGTTTTTTGAACCCCCAATTTTTGTATTGGCTGTGCCAAAAAAAAGCAGTTTTCTATGCATTTCAGGGGTACTGTGGGGTTTTTTGAACCCCCAGTTTTTTTATTGGCTGTGCCAAAAAAAAGCAGTTTTCTATGCATTTCAGGGGTACTGTGGGGTTTTTTGAACCCCCAATTTTTTTATTGGCTGTGCCAAAAAAAAGCAGTTTTCTATGCATTTCAGGGGTACTGTGGGTTTTTTTAACCCCCAATTTTTTATTGGCTGTGCCAAAAAAAAAGCAGTTTTCTATGCATTTCAGGGGTACTGTGGGTTTTTTTTAACCCCCAATTTTTTTATTGGCTGTGCCAAAAAAAAGCAGTTTTCTATGCATTTCAGGGGTACTGTGGGGTTTTTTGAACCCCCAATTTTTTTATTGGCTGTGCCAAAAAAAAAGCAGTTTTCTATGCATTTCAGGGGTACTGTGGGGTTTTTTGAAACCCCAATTTTTTTATTGGCTGTGCCAAAAAAAAGCAGTTTTCTATGCATTTCAGGGGTACTGTGGGGTTTTTTGAACCCCCAATTTTTGTATTGGCTGTGCCAAAAAAAAGCAGTTTTCTATGCATTTCAGGGGTACTGTGGGGTTTTTTTGAACCCCCAATTTTTTTATTGGCTGTGACAAAAAAAAAGCAGTTTTCTATGCATTTCAGGGGTACTGTGGGGTTTTTTGAACCCCCAATTTTTGTATTGGCTGTGCCAAAAAAAAGCAGTTTTCTATGCATTTCAGGGGTACTGTGGGGTTTTTTGAACCCCCAATTTTTTTATTGGCTGTGCCAAAAAAAAGCAGTTTTCTATGCATTTCAGGGGTACTGTGGGGTTTTTTGAACCCCCAATTTTTTTATTGGCTGTGCCAAAAAAAAGCAGTTTTCTATGCATTTCAGGGGTACTGTGGGGTTTTTTGAACCCCCAATTTTTGTATTGGCTGTGCCAAAAAAAAGCAGTTTTCTGTGCATTTCAGGGGTACTGTGGGGTTTTTTGAACCCCCAATGTTTTTATTGGCTGTGCCAAAAAAAAGCAGTTTTCTATGCATTTCAGGGGTACTGTGGGGTTTTTTGAACCCCCAATTTTTTTATTGGCTGTGCCAAAAAAAAGCAGTTTTCTATGCATTTCAGGGGTTTTGACCTTTGACCTTTCTAGTGTTTTGACCTTTGACCTTTCTAGCGATGAAAAAAGTGCATCGTGGCATTTTGACCTTTCTAGCGATTTGACCTTTGACCTTTTGACCTTTGACCTTTTGACCTTTCTAGCGTTTTGACCTTTGACGTTTTGATTTTTGACCTTTCTAGCGATTTGACCTTTGACCTTTTGACCTTTGACCTTTTGCCCTTTGACCTTTTGACCTTTGACCTTTCTAGCGTTTTGACCTTTGACCTTTCTAGCAATGAAAAAAGCGCATCGTGGCATTTTGACCTTTCTTGCGATTTGACCTTTGACCTTTTGACCTTTGACCTTTTGACCTTTGACCTTTCTAGCGTTTTGACATTTGACGTTTTGATTTTTGACCTTTCTAGTGATTTGACCTTTGACCTTTTGACCTTTGACCTTTTGACCTTTGACCTTTCTAGCGATGAAAAAGCGCATCGTGACGTTTTGAAAAAACCGCATCGTGGCATTTTGACCTTTCTATCGATTTTACCTTTTGACCTTTGACCTTTTGACCTTTGACCTTTCTAGTGTTTTGACCTTTGACCTTTCTAGCGATGAAAAAAGCGCATCGTGGCATTTTGACCTTTCTAGCGATTTGACCTTTGACGTTTTGAGTTTTGACCTTTCTAGCGATTTGACCTTTGACCTTTTGACCTTTGACCTTTTGACCTTTGACCTTTCTAGCGTTTTGGCAAAAAAAAAGCAGTTTTCTATGCATTTCAGGGGTACTGTGGGGTTTTTTGAACCCCCAATTTTTTTATTGGCTGTGCCAAAAAAAAGCAGTTTTCTATGCATTTCAGGGGTACTGTGGGGTTTTTTGAACCCCCAATTTTTGTATTGGCTGTGCCAAAAAAGCAGTTTTCTATGCATTTCAGGGGTACTGTGGGGTTTTTTTATTTTTTTATTGGCTGTGCCAAAAAAAAGCAGTTTTCTATGCATTTCAGGGGTACTGTGGGGTTTTTTGAACCCCCAATTTTTTTATTGGCTGTGCCAAAAAAAAGCAGTTTTCTATGCATTTCAGGGGTACTGTGGGGTTTTTTTATTTTTTTATTGGCTGTGCCAAAAAAAAGCAGTTTTCTATGCATTTCAGGGGTACTGTGGGGTTTTTTGAACCCCCAATTTTTTTATTGGCTGTGCCAAAAAAAAGCAGTTTTCTATGCATTTCAGGGGTACTGTGGGGTTTTTTGAACCCCCAATTTTTTTATTGGCTGTGCCAAAAAAAAAGCAGTTTTCTATGCATTTCAGGGGTACTGTGGTTTTTTTTATTTTTTTTATTGGCTGTGCCAAAAAAAAGCAGTTTTCTATGCATTTCAGGGGTACTGTGGGGTTTTTTGAACCCCCAATTTTTGTATTGGCTGTGCCAAAAAAAGCAGTTTTCTATGCATTTCAGGGGTACTGTGGGGTTTTTTGAACCCCCAATTTTTTTATTGGCTGTGCCAAAAAAAAGCAGTTTTCTATGCATTTCAGGGGTACTGTGGGGTTTTTTGAACCCCCAATTTTTGTATTGGCTGTGCCAAAAAAAAGCAGTTTTCTATGCATTTCAGGGGTACTGTGGGGTTTTTTGAACCCCCAATTTTTTTATTGGCTGTGACAAAAAAAAGGCAGTTTTCTATGCATTTCAGGGGTACTGTGGGGTTTTTTGAACCCCCAATTTTTGTATTGGCTGTGCCAAAAAAAAGCAGTTTTCTGTGCATTTCAGGGGTACTGTGGGGTTTTTTGAACCCCCAATTTTTTTATTGGCTGTGCCAAAAAAAAGCAGTTTTCTATGCATTTCAGGGGTACTGTGGGGTTTTTTGAACCCCCAATTTTTTTATTGGCTGTGCCAAAAAAAAGCAGTTTTCTATGCATTTCAGGGGTACTGTGGGGTTTTTTGAACCCCCAATTTTTTTATTGGCTGTGCCAAAAAAAAGCAGTTTTCTATGCATTTCAGGGGTACTGTGGGGTTTTTTGAACCCCCAATGTTTTTATTGGCTGTGCCAAAAAAAAGCAGTTTTCAATGCATTTCAGGGGTACTGTGGGGTTTTTTGAACCCCCAATTTTTGTATTGGCTGTGCCAAAAAAAAGCAGTTTTCTATGCATTTCAGGGGTACTGTGTTTTTTTTTTAATTTTTTTATTGGCTGTGCAAAAAAAAAAGCAGTTTTCTATGCATTTCAGGGGTACTGTGGTTTTTTTTTTATTTTTTTATTGGCTGTGCCAAAAAAAAGCAGTTTTCTATGCATTTCAGGGGTACTGTGGGGTTTTTTGAACCCCCAATTTTTTTATTGGCTGTGCCAAAAAAAAGCAGTTTTCTATGCATTTCAGGTGTACTGTGGGGTTTTTTGAACCCCCAATTTTTTTATTGGCTGTGCCAAAAAAAAAGCAGTTTTCTATGCATTTCAGGGGTACTGTGGGGTTTTTTGAACCCCCAATTTTTGTATTGGCTGTGCCAAAAAAAAGCAGTTTTCTATGCATTTCAGGGGTACTGTGGGGTTTTTTGAACCCCCAATTTTTTTATTGGCTGTGCCAAAAAAAGCAGTTTTCTATGCATTTCAGGGGTTTTGACCTTTGACCTTTCTAGTGTTTTGACCTTTGACCTTTCTAGCGATGAAAAAAGCGCATCGTGGCATTTTGACCTTTCTAGCGATTTGACCTTTGACGTTTTGATTTTTGACCTTTCTAGCGATTTGACCTTTGACCTTTTGACCTTTGACCTTTTGACCTTTTGACCTTTGACCTTTTGACCTTTGACCTTTCTAGCGTTTTGGCCAAAAAAAAGCAGTTTTCTATGCATTTCAGGGGTACTGTGGGGTTTTTTGAACCCCCAATTTTTGTATTGGCTGTGCCAAAAAAAAGCAGTTTTCTATGCATTTCAGGGGTACTGTGGGGTTTTTTGAACCCCCAATTTTTTTATTGGCTGTGCCAAAAAAAAGCAGTTTTCTATGCATTTCAGGGGTACTGTGGGTTTTTTTTATTTTGTTATTGGCTGTGCCAAAAAAAAGCAGTTTTCTATGCATTTCAGGGGTACTGTGGGGTTTTTTGAACCCCCAATTTTTTTATTGGCTGTGCCAAAAACAAGCAGTTTTCTATGCATTTCAGGGGTACTGTGGGGTTTTTTGAACCCCCAATTTTTTTATTGGCTGTGCCAAAAAAAAGCAGTTTTCTATGCATTTCAGGGGTACTGTGGGGTTTTTTGAACCCCCAATTTTTGTATTGGCTGTGCCAAAAAAAGCAGTTTTCTATGCATTTCAGGGGTACTGTGGGGTTTTTTGAACCCCCAATTTTTGTATTGGCTGTGCCAAAAAAAAGCAGTTTTCTATGCATTTCAGGGGTACTGTGGGGTTTTTTGAACCCCCAATTTTTTTATTGGCTGTGCCAAAAAAAAAGCAGTTTTCTATGCATTTCAGGGGTACTGTGGGGTTTTTTGAACCCCCAATTTTTGTATTGGCTGTGCCAAAAAAAAGCAGTTTTCTATGCATTTCAGGGGTACTGTGGGGTTTTTTGAACCCCCAGTTTTTTTATTGGCTGTGCAAAAAAAAAGCAGTTTTCTATGCATTTCAGGGGTACTGTGGGGTTTTTTGAACCCCCAATTTTTTTATTGGCTGTGCCAAAAAAAAGCAGTTTTCTATGCATTTCAGGGGTACTGTGGGTTTTTTTTAACCCCCAATTTTTTATTGGCTGTGCCAAAAAAAAAGCAGTTTTCTATGCATTTCAGGGGTACTGTGGGTTTTTTTTAACCCCCAATTTTTTTATTGGCTGTGCCAAAAAAAAGCAGTTTTCTATGCATTTCAGGGGTACTGTGGGGTTTTTTGAACCCCCAATTTTTTTATTGGCTGTGCCAAAAAAAAAGCAGTTTTCTATGCATTTCAGGGGTACTGTGGGGTTTTTTGAAACCCCAATTTTTTTATTGGCTGTGCCAAAAAAAAGCAGTTTTCTATGCATTTCAGGGGTACTGTGGGGTTTTTTGAACCCCCAATTTTTGTATTGGCTGTGCCAAAAAAAAGCAGTTTTCTATGCATTTCAGGGGTACTGTGGGGTTTTTTGAACCCCCAATTTTTTTATTGGCTGTGACAAAAAAAAAAGCAGTTTTCTATGCATTTCAGGGGTACTGTGGGGTTTTTTGAACCCCCAATTTTTGTATTGGCTGTGCCAAAAAAAAGCAGTTTTCTATGCATTTCAGGGGTACTGTGGGGTTTTTTGAACCCCCAATTTTTTTTGACCTTTCTAGCGATTTGACCTTTGACCTTTTGACCTTTGACCTTTTGACCTTTGACCTTTTGACCTTTGACCTTTCTAGCGTTTTGGCCCAAAAAAAGCAGTTTTCTATGCATTTCAGGGGTTTTGACCTTTGACCTTTCTAGTGTTTTGACCTTTGACCTTTCTAGCGATGAAAAAAGTGCATCGTGGCATTTTGACCTTTCTAGCGATTTGACCTTTGACCTTTTGACCTTTGACCTTTTGACCTTTCTAGCGTTTTGACCTTTGACGGTTTGATTTTTGACCTTTCTAGCGATTTGACCTTTGACCTTTTGACCTTTGACCTTTTGACCTTTGACCTTTTGACCTTTGCCCTTTCTAGCGTTTTGACCTTTGACCTTTCTAGCGATGAAAAAAGCGCATCGTGGCATTTTGACCTTTCTTGCGATTTGACCTTTGACCTTTTGACCTTTGACCTTTTGACCTTTGACCTTTTTAGCGTTTTGACCTTTGACGTTTTGATTTTTGACCTTTCTAGTGATTTGACCTTTGACCTTTTGACCTTTGACCTTTTGACCTTTGACCTTTCTAGCGTTTTGGCCCAAAAAAAGCAGTTTTCTATGCATTTCAGGGGTACTGTGGGTTTTTTTTAACCCCCAATTTTTTTATTGGCTGTGCCAAAAAAAAGCAGTTTTCTATGCATTTCAGGGGTACTGTGGGGTTTTTTGAACCCCCAATTTTTTTATTGGCTGTGCCAAAAAAAAAGCAGTTTTCTATGCATTTCAGGGGTACTGTGGGGTTTTTTGAAACCCCAATTTTTTTATTGGCTGTGCCAAAAAAAAGCAGTTTTCTATGCATTTCAGGGGTACTGTGGGGTTTTTTGAACCCCCAATTTTTGTATTGGCTGTGCCAAAAAAAAGCAGTTTTCTATGCATTTCAGGGGTACTGTGGGGTTTTTTGAACCCCCAATTTTTTTATTGGCTGTGACAAAAAAAAAGCAGTTTTCTATGCATTTCAGGGGTACTGTAGGGTTTTTTGAACCCCCAATTTTTGTATTGGCTGTGCAAAAAAAAAGCAGTTTTCTATACATTTCAGGGGTACTGTGGGGTTTTTTGAACCCCCAATTTTTTTTGACCTTTCTAGCGATTTGACCTTTGACCTTTTGACCTTTGACCTTTTGACCTTTGACCTTTCTAGCGTTTTGGCCAAAAAAAAGCAGTTTTCTATGCATTTCAGGGGTACTGTGGGGTTTTTGAACCCCCAATTTTTTTATTGGGTGTGCAAAAAAAAAGCAGTTTTCTATGCATTTCAGGGGTACTGTGGGGTTTTTTGAACCCCCAATTTTTTTATTGGCTGTGCCAAAAAAAAGCAGTTTTCTATGCATTTCAGGGGTACTGTGGGGTTTTTTGAACCCCCAATTTTTTTATTGGCTGTGCCAAAAAAAGCAGTTTTCTATGCATTTCAGGGGTTTTGACCTTTGACCTTTCTAGTGTTTTGACCTTTGACCTTTCTAGCGATGAAAAAAGTGCATCGTGGCATTTTGACCTTTCTAGCGATTTGACCTTTGACCTTTTGACCTTTGACCTTTTGACCTTTCTAGCGTTTTGACCTTTGACGGTTTGATTTTTGACCTTTCTAGCGATTTGACCTTTGACCTTTTGACCTTTGACCTTTTGACCTTTGACCTTTTGACCTTTGACCTTTCTAGCGTTTTGACCTTTGACCTTTCTAGCGATGAAAAAAGCGCATCGTGGCATTTTGACCTTTCTTGCGATTTGACCTTTGACCTTTTGACCTTTGACCTTTTGACCTTTGACCTTTCTAGCGTTTTGACCTTTGACGTTTTGATTTTTGACCTTTCTAGTGATTTGACCTTTGACCTTTTGACCTTTGACCTTTTGACCTTTGACCTTTCTAGCGTTTTGGCCAAAAAAAAGCAGTTTTCTATGCATTTCAGGGGTACTGTGGGGTTTTTTGAACCCCCAGTTTTTTTATTGGCTGTGCCAAAAAAAAGCAGTTTTCTATGCATTTCAGGGGTACTGTGGGTTTTTTTTAACCCCCAATTTTTTATTGGCTGTGCCAAAAAAAAAGCAGTTTTCTATGCATTTCAGGGGTACTGTGGGTTTTTTTTAACCCCCAATTTTTTTATTGGCTGTGCAAAAAAAAAGCAGTTTTCTATGCATTTCAGGGGTACTGTGGGGTTTTTTGAACCCCCAATTTTTTTATTGGCTGTGCCAAAAGAAAAGCAGTTTTCTATGCATTTCAGGGGTACTGTGGGGTTTTTTGAAACCCCAATTTTTTTATTGGCTGTGCCCAAAAAAAGCAGTTTTCTATGCATTTCAGGGGTACTGTGGGGTTTTTTGAACCCCCAATTTTTTTATTGGCTGTGCCAAAAAAAAAAGCAGTTTTCTATGCATTTCAGGGGTACTGTGGGGTTTTTTGAACCCCCAATTTTTTTATTGGCTGTGCCAAAAAAAAGCAGTTTTCTATGCATTTCAGGGGTACTGTGGGGTTTTTTGAACCCCCAATTTTTTTATTGGCTGTGCCAAAAAAAAGCAGTTTTCTATGCATTTCAGGGGTACTGTGGGGTTTTTTGAACCCCCAATTTTTTTATTGGCTGTGCCAAAAAAAAGCAGTTTTCTATGCATTTCAGGGGTACTGTGGGGTTTTTTGAACCCCCAATTTTTTTATTGGCTGTGCCAAAAAAGCAGTTTTCTATGCATTTCAGGGGTTTTGACCTTTGACCTTTCTAGTGTTTTGACCTTTGACCTTTCTAGCGATGAAAAAAGCGCATCGTGGCATTTTGACCTTTCTAGCGATTTGACCTTTGACCTTTTGACCTTTGACCTTTTGACCTTTCTAGCGTTTTGACCTTTGACGTTTTGATTTTTGACCTTTCTAGCGATTTGACCTTTGACCTTTTGACCTTTGACCTTTTGCCCTTTGACCTTTTGACCTTTGACCTTTCTAGCGTTTTGACCTTTGACCTTTCTAGCGATGAAAAAAGCGCATCGTGGCATTTTGACCTTTCTTGCGATTTGACCTTTGACCTTTTGACCTTTGACCTTTTGACCTTTGACCTTTCTAGCGTTTTGACATTTGACGTTTTGATTTTTGACCTTTCTAGTGATTTGACCTTTGACCTTTTGACCTTTGACCTTTTGACCTTTGACCTTTCTAGCGATGAAAAAGCGCATCGTGACGTTTTGAAAAAACCGCATCGTGGCATTTTGACCTTTCTATCGATTTTACCTTTTGACCTTTGACCTTTTGACCTTTGACCTTTCTAGTGTTTTGACCTTTGACCTTTCTAGCGATGAAAAAAGCGCATCGTGGCATTTTGACCTTTCTAGCGATTTGACCTTTGACGTTTTGAGTTTTGACCTTTCTAGCGATTTGACCTTTGACCTTTTGACCTTTGACCTTTTGACCTTTGACCTTTCTAGCGTTTTGGCAAAAAAAAAGCAGTTTTCTATGCATTTCAGGGGTACTGTGGGGTTTTTTGAACCCCCAATTTTTTTATTGGCTGTGCCAAAAAAAAGCAGTTTTCTATGCATTTCAGGGGTACTGTGGGGTTTTTTGAACCCCCAATTTTTGTATTGGCTGTGCCAAAAAAGCAGTTTTCTATGCATTTCAGGGGTACTGTGGGGTTTTTTTATTTTTTTATTGGCTGTGCCAAAAAAAAGCAGTTTTCTATGCATTTCAGGGGTACTGTGGGGTTTTTTGAACCCCCAATTTTTTTATTGGCTGTGCCAAAAAAAAGCAGTTTTCTATGCATTTCAGGGGTACTGTGGGGTTTTTTTATTTTTTTATTGGCTGTGCCAAAAAAAAGCAGTTTTCTATGCATTTCAGGGGTACTGTGGGGTTTTTTGAACCCCCAATTTTTTTATTGGCTGTGCCAAAAAAAAGCAGTTTTCTATGCATTTCAGGGGTACTGTGGGGTTTTTTGAACCCCCAATTTTTTTATTGGCTGTGCCAAAAAAAAAGCAGTTTTCTATGCATTTCAGGGGTACTGTGGTTTTTTTTATTTTTTTTATTGGCTGTGCCAAAAAAAAGCAGTTTTCTATGCATTTCAGGGGTACTGTGGGGTTTTTTGAACCCCCAATTTTTGTATTGGCTGTGCCAAAAAAAGCAGTTTTCTATGCATTTCAGGGGTACTGTGGGGTTTTTTGAACCCCCAATTTTTTTATTGGCTGTGCCAAAAAAAAGCAGTTTTCTATGCATTTCAGGGGTACTGTGGGGTTTTTTGAACCCCCAATTTTTGTATTGGCTGTGCCAAAAAAAAGCAGTTTTCTATGCATTTCAGGGGTACTGTGGGGTTTTTTGAACCCCCAATTTTTTTATTGGCTGTGACAAAAAAAAGGCAGTTTTCTATGCATTTCAGGGGTACTGTGGGGTTTTTTGAACCCCCAATTTTTGTATTGGCTGTGCCAAAAAAAAGCAGTTTTCTGTGCATTTCAGGGGTACTGTGGGGTTTTTTGAACCCCCAATTTTTTTATTGGCTGTGCCAAAAAAAAGCAGTTTTCTATGCATTTCAGGGGTACTGTGGGGTTTTTTGAACCCCCAATTTTTTTATTGGCTGTGCCAAAAAAAAGCAGTTTTCTATGCATTTCAGGGGTACTGTGGGGTTTTTTGAACCCCCAATTTTTTTATTGGCTGTGCCAAAAAAAAGCAGTTTTCTATGCATTTCAGGGGTACTGTGGGGTTTTTTGAACCCCCAATGTTTTTATTGGCTGTGCCAAAAAAAAGCAGTTTTCAATGCATTTCAGGGGTACTGTGGGGTTTTTTGAACCCCCAATTTTTGTATTGGCTGTGCCAAAAAAAAGCAGTTTTCTATGCATTTCAGGGGTACTGTGTTTTTTTTTTAATTTTTTTATTGGCTGTGCAAAAAAAAAAGCAGTTTTCTATGCATTTCAGGGGTACTGTGGTTTTTTTTTTATTTTTTTATTGGCTGTGCCAAAAAAAAGCAGTTTTCTATGCATTTCAGGGGTACTGTGGGGTTTTTTGAACCCCCAATTTTTTTATTGGCTGTGCCAAAAAAAAGCAGTTTTCTATGCATTTCAGGTGTACTGTGGGGTTTTTTGAACCCCCAATTTTTTTATTGGCTGTGCCAAAAAAAAAGCAGTTTTCTATGCATTTCAGGGGTACTGTGGGGTTTTTTGAACCCCCAATTTTTGTATTGGCTGTGCCAAAAAAAAGCAGTTTTCTATGCATTTCAGGGGTACTGTGGGGTTTTTTGAACCCCCAATTTTTTTATTGGCTGTGCCAAAAAAAGCAGTTTTCTATGCATTTCAGGGGTTTTGACCTTTGACCTTTCTAGTGTTTTGACCTTTGACCTTTCTAGCGATGAAAAAAGCGCATCGTGGCATTTTGACCTTTCTAGCGATTTGACCTTTGACGTTTTGATTTTTGACCTTTCTAGCGATTTGACCTTTGACCTTTTGACCTTTGACCTTTTGACCTTTTGACCTTTGACCTTTTGACCTTTGACCTTTCTAGCGTTTTGGCCAAAAAAAAGCAGTTTTCTATGCATTTCAGGGGTACTGTGGGGTTTTTTGAACCCCCAATTTTTGTATTGGCTGTGCCAAAAAAAAGCAGTTTTCTATGCATTTCAGGGGTACTGTGGGGTTTTTTGAACCCCCAATTTTTTTATTGGCTGTGCCAAAAAAAAGCAGTTTTCTATGCATTTCAGGGGTACTGTGGGTTTTTTTTATTTTGTTATTGGCTGTGCCAAAAAAAAGCAGTTTTCTATGCATTTCAGGGGTACTGTGGGGTTTTTTGAACCCCCAATTTTTTTATTGGCTGTGCCAAAAACAAGCAGTTTTCTATGCATTTCAGGGGTACTGTGGGGTTTTTTGAACCCCCAATTTTTTTATTGGCTGTGCCAAAAAAAAGCAGTTTTCTATGCATTTCAGGGGTACTGTGGGGTTTTTTGAACCCCCAATTTTTGTATTGGCTGTGCCAAAAAAAGCAGTTTTCTATGCATTTCAGGGGTACTGTGGGGTTTTTTGAACCCCCAATTTTTGTATTGGCTGTGCCAAAAAAAAGCAGTTTTCTATGCATTTCAGGGGTACTGTGGGGTTTTTTGAACCCCCAATTTTTTTATTGGCTGTGCCAAAAAAAAAGCAGTTTTCTATGCATTTCAGGGGTACTGTGGGGTTTTTTGAACCCCCAATTTTTGTATTGGCTGTGCCAAAAAAAAGCAGTTTTCTATGCATTTCAGGGGTACTGTGGGGTTTTTTGAACCCCCAGTTTTTTTATTGGCTGTGCAAAAAAAAAGCAGTTTTCTATGCATTTCAGGGGTACTGTGGGGTTTTTTGAACCCCCAATTTTTTTATTGGCTGTGCCAAAAAAAAGCAGTTTTCTATGCATTTCAGGGGTACTGTGGGTTTTTTTTAACCCCCAATTTTTTATTGGCTGTGCCAAAAAAAAAGCAGTTTTCTATGCATTTCAGGGGTACTGTGGGTTTTTTTTAACCCCCAATTTTTTTATTGGCTGTGCCAAAAAAAAGCAGTTTTCTATGCATTTCAGGGGTACTGTGGGGTTTTTTGAACCCCCAATTTTTTTATTGGCTGTGCCAAAAAAAAAGCAGTTTTCTATGCATTTCAGGGGTACTGTGGGGTTTTTTGAAACCCCAATTTTTTTATTGGCTGTGCCAAAAAAAAGCAGTTTTCTATGCATTTCAGGGGTACTGTGGGGTTTTTTGAACCCCCAATTTTTGTATTGGCTGTGCCAAAAAAAAGCAGTTTTCTATGCATTTCAGGGGTACTGTGGGGTTTTTTGAACCCCCAATTTTTTTATTGGCTGTGACAAAAAAAAAAGCAGTTTTCTATGCATTTCAGGGGTACTGTGGGGTTTTTTGAACCCCCAATTTTTGTATTGGCTGTGCCAAAAAAAAGCAGTTTTCTATGCATTTCAGGGGTACTGTGGGGTTTTTTGAACCCCCAATTTTTTTTGACCTTTCTAGCGATTTGACCTTTGACCTTTTGACCTTTGACCTTTTGACCTTTGACCTTTTGACCTTTGACCTTTCTAGCGTTTTGGCCCAAAAAAAGCAGTTTTCTATGCATTTCAGGGGTTTTGACCTTTGACCTTTCTAGTGTTTTGACCTTTGACCTTTCTAGCGATGAAAAAAGTGCATCGTGGCATTTTGACCTTTCTAGCGATTTGACCTTTGACCTTTTGACCTTTGACCTTTTGACCTTTCTAGCGTTTTGACCTTTGACGGTTTGATTTTTGACCTTTCTAGCGATTTGACCTTTGACCTTTTGACCTTTGACCTTTTGACCTTTGACCTTTTGACCTTTGCCCTTTCTAGCGTTTTGACCTTTGACCTTTCTAGCGATGAAAAAAGCGCATCGTGGCATTTTGACCTTTCTTGCGATTTGACCTTTGACCTTTTGACCTTTGACCTTTTGACCTTTGACCTTTTTAGCGTTTTGACCTTTGACGTTTTGATTTTTGACCTTTCTAGTGATTTGACCTTTGACCTTTTGACCTTTGACCTTTTGACCTTTGACCTTTCTAGCGTTTTGGCCCAAAAAAAGCAGTTTTCTATGCATTTCAGGGGTACTGTGGGTTTTTTTTAACCCCCAATTTTTTTATTGGCTGTGCCAAAAAAAAGCAGTTTTCTATGCATTTCAGGGGTACTGTGGGGTTTTTTGAACCCCCAATTTTTTTATTGGCTGTGCCAAAAAAAAAGCAGTTTTCTATGCATTTCAGGGGTACTGTGGGGTTTTTTGAAACCCCAATTTTTTTATTGGCTGTGCCAAAAAAAAGCAGTTTTCTATGCATTTCAGGGGTACTGTGGGGTTTTTTGAACCCCCAATTTTTGTATTGGCTGTGCCAAAAAAAAGCAGTTTTCTATGCATTTCAGGGGTACTGTGGGGTTTTTTGAACCCCCAATTTTTTTATTGGCTGTGACAAAAAAAAAGCAGTTTTCTATGCATTTCAGGGGTACTGTAGGGTTTTTTGAACCCCCAATTTTTGTATTGGCTGTGCAAAAAAAAAGCAGTTTTCTATACATTTCAGGGGTACTGTGGGGTTTTTTGAACCCCCAATTTTTTTTGACCTTTCTAGCGATTTGACCTTTGACCTTTTGACCTTTGACCTTTTGACCTTTGACCTTTCTAGCGTTTTGGCCAAAAAAAAGCAGTTTTCTATGCATTTCAGGGGTACTGTGGGGTTTTTGAACCCCCAATTTTTTTATTGGGTGTGCAAAAAAAAAGCAGTTTTCTATGCATTTCAGGGGTACTGTGGGGTTTTTTGAACCCCCAATTTTTTTATTGGCTGTGCCAAAAAAAAGCAGTTTTCTATGCATTTCAGGGGTACTGTGGGGTTTTTTGAACCCCCAATTTTTTTATTGGCTGTGCCAAAAAAAGCAGTTTTCTATGCATTTCAGGGGTTTTGACCTTTGACCTTTCTAGTGTTTTGACCTTTGACCTTTCTAGCGATGAAAAAAGTGCATCGTGGCATTTTGACCTTTCTAGCGATTTGACCTTTGACCTTTTGACCTTTGACCTTTTGACCTTTCTAGCGTTTTGACCTTTGACGGTTTGATTTTTGACCTTTCTAGCGATTTGACCTTTGACCTTTTGACCTTTGACCTTTTGACCTTTGACCTTTTGACCTTTGACCTTTCTAGAGTTTTGACCTTTGACCTTTCTAGCGATGAAAAAAGCGCATCGTGGCATTTTGACCTTTCTTGCGATTTGACCTTTGACCTTTTGACCTTTGACCTTTTGACCTTTGACCTTTCTAGCGTTTTGACCTTTGACGTTTTGATTTTTGACCTTTCTAGTGATTTGACCTTTGACCTTTTGACCTTTGACCTTTTGACCTTTGACCTTTCTAGCGTTTTGGCCAAAAAAAAGCAGTTTTCTATGCATTTCAGGGGTACTGTGGGGTTTTTTGAACCCCCAGTTTTTTTATTGGCTGTGCCAAAAAAAAGCAGTTTTCTATGCATTTCAGGGGTACTGTGGGTTTTTTTTAACCCCCAATTTTTTATTGGCTGTGCCAAAAAAAAAGCAGTTTTCTATGCATTTCAGGGGTACTGTGGGTTTTTTTTAACCCCCAATTTTTTTATTGGCTGTGCAAAAAAAAAGCAGTTTTCTATGCATTTCAGGGGTACTGTGGGGTTTTTTGAACCCCCAATTTTTTTATTGGCTGTGCCAAAAGAAAAGCAGTTTTCTATGCATTTCAGGGGTACTGTGGGGTTTTTTGAAACCCCAATTTTTTTATTGGCTGTGCCCAAAAAAAGCAGTTTTCTATGCATTTCAGGGGTACTGTGGGGTTTTTTGAACCCCCAATTTTTTTATTGGCTGTGCCAAAAAAAAAAGCAGTTTTCTATGCATTTCAGGGGTACTGTGGGGTTTTTTGAACCCCCAATTTTTTTATTGGCTGTGCCAAAAAAAAGCAGTTTTCTATGCATTTCAGGGGTACTGTGGGGTTTTTTGAACCCCCAATTTTTTTATTGGCTGTGCCAAAAAAAAGCAGTTTTCTATGCATTTCAGGGGTACTGTGGGGTTTTTTGAACCCCCAATTTTTTTATTGGCTGTGCCAAAAAAAAGCAGTTTTCTATGCATTTCAGGGGTACTGTGGGGTTTTTTGAACCCCCAATTTTTTTATTGGCTGTGCCAAAAAAGCAGTTTTCTATGCATTTCAGGGGTTTTGACCTTTGACCTTTCTAGTGTTTTGACCTTTGACCTTTCTAGCGATGAAAAAAGCGCATCGTGGCATTTTGACCTTTCTAGCGATTTGACCTTTGACCTTTTGACCTTTGACCTTTGACCTTTCTAGCGTTTTGACCTTAGACGTTTTGATTTTTGACCTTTCTAGCGATTTGACCTTTGACCTTTTGACCTTTGACCTTTTGACCTTTGACCTTTTGACCTTTCTAGCGTTTTGGCCCAAAAAAAAGCAGTTTTCTATGCATTTCAGGGGTACTGTGGGGTTTTTTGAACCCCCAATTTTTTTATTGGCTGTGCCAAAAACAAGCAGTTTTCTATGCATTTCAGGGGTACTGTGGGGTTTTTTGAACCCCCAATTTTTTTATTGGCTGTGCCAAAAAAAAGCAGTTTTCTATGCATTTCAGGGGTACTGTGGGGTTTTTTGAACCCCCAATTTTTGTATTGGCTGTGCCAAAAAAAGCAGTTTTCTATGCATTTCAGGGGTACTGTGGGGTTTTTTGAACCCCCAATTTTTGTATTGGCTGTGCCAAAAAAAAGCAGTTTTCTATGCATTTCAGGGGTACTGTGGGGTTTTTTGAACCCCCAATTTTTTTATTGGCTGTGCCAAAAAAAAAGCAGTTTTCTATGCATTTCAGGGGTACTGTGGGGTTTTTTGAACCCCCAATTTTTGTATTGGCTGTGCCAAAAAAAAGCAGTTTTCTATGCATTTCAGGGGTACTGTGGGGTTTTTTGAACCCCCAGTTTTTTTATTGGCTGTGCCAAAAAAAAGCAGTTTTCTATGCATTTCAGGGGTACTGTGGGGTTTTTTGAACCCCCAATTTTTTTATTGGCTGTGCCAAAAAAAAGCAGTTTTCTATGCATTTCAGGGGTACTGTGGGTTTTTTTTAACCCCCAATTTTTTATTGGCTGTGCCAAAAAAAAAGCAGTTTTCTATGCATTTCAGGGGTACTGTGGGTTTTTTTTAACCCCCAATTTTTTTATTGGCTGTGCCAAAAAAAAGCAGTTTTCTATGCATTTCAGGGGTACTGTGGGGTTTTTTGAACCCCCAATTTTTTTATTGGCTGTGCCAAAAAAAAAGCAGTTTTCTATGCATTTCAGGGGTACTGTGGGGTTTTTTGAAACCCCAATTTTTTTATTGGCTGTGCCAAAAAAAAGCAGTTTTCTATGCATTTCAGGGGTACTGTGGGGTTTTTTGAACCCCCAATTTTTGTATTGGCTGTGCCAAAAAAAAGCAGTTTTCTATGCATTTCAGGGGTACTGTGGGGTTTTTTGAACCCCCAATTTTTGTATTGGCTGTGCCAAAAAAAAAGCAGTTTTCTATGCATTTCAGGGGTACTGTGGGGTTTTTTGAACCCCCAATTTTTTTTGACCTTTCTAGCGATTTGACCTTTGACCTTTTGACCTTTGACCTTTTGACCTTTGACCTTTTGACCTTTGACCTTTCTAGCGTTTTGGCCCAAAAAAAGCAGTTTTCTATGCATTTCAGGGGTTTTGACCTTTGACCTTTCTAGTGTTTTGACCTTTGACCTTTCTAGCGATGAAAAAAGTGCATCGTGGCATTTTGACCTTTCTAGCGATTTGACCTTTGACCTTTTGACCTTTGACCTTTTGACCTTTCTAGCGTTTTGACCTTTGACGGTTTGATTTTTGACCTTTCTAGCGATTTGACCTTTGACCTTTTGACCTTTGACCTTTTGACCTTTGACCTTTTGACCTTTGCCCTTTCTAGCGTTTTGACCTTTGACCTTTCTAGCGATGAAAAAAGCGCATCGTGGCATTTTGACCTTTCTTGCGATTTGACCTTTGACCTTTTGACCTTTGACCTTTTGACCTTTGACCTTTTTAGCGTTTTGACCTTTGACGTTTTGATTTTTGACCTTTCTAGTGATTTGACCTTTGACCTTTTGACCTTTGACCTTTTGACCTTTGACCTTTCTAGCGTTTTGGCCCAAAAAAAGCAGTTTTCTATGCATTTCAGGTCAAAGGTCAAAACCCCTGAAATGCATAGAAAACTGCTTTTTTTGGGCCAAAACGCTAGAAAGGTCAAAGGTCAAAAGGTCAAAGGTCAAAAGGTCAAAGGTCAAAAGGTCAAAGGTCAAATCGCTAGAAAGGTCAAAAAAAATTGGGGGTTCAAAAAACCCCACAGTACCCCTGAATAGCGATTTGACCTTTGACCTTTTGACCTTTGACCTTTTGACCTTTGACCTTTCTAGCGTTTTGGCCAAAAAAAAGCAGTTTTCTATGCATTTCAGGGGTACTGTGGGGTTTTTGAACCCCCAATTTTTTTATTGGGTGTGCAAAAAAAAAGCAGTTTTCTATGCATTTCAGGGGTACTGTGGGGTTTTTTGAACCCCCAATTTTTTTATTGGCTGTGCCAAAAAAAAGCAGTTTTCTATGCATTTCAGGGGTACTGTGGGGTTTTTTGAACCCCCAATTTTTTTATTGGCTGTGCCAAAAAAAGCAGTTTTCTATGCATTTCAGGGGTTTTGACCTTTGACCTTTCTAGTGTTTTGACCTTTGACCTTTCTAGCGATGAAAAAAGTGCATCGTGGCATTTTGACCTTTCTAGCGATTTGACCTTTGACCTTTTGACCTTTGACCTTTTGACCTTTCTAGCGTTTTGACCTTTGACGGTTTGATTTTTGACCTTTCTAGCGATTTGACCTTTGACCTTTTGACCTTTGACCTTTTGACCTTTGACCTTTTGACCTTTGACCTTTCTAGCGTTTTGACCTTTGACCTTTCTAGCGATGAAAAAAGCGCATCGTGGCATTTTGACCTTTCTTGCGATTTGACCTTTGACCTTTTGACCTTTGACCTTTTGACCTTTGACCTTTCTAGCGTTTTGACCTTTGACGTTTTGATTTTTGACCTTTCTAGTGATTTGACCTTTGACCTTTTGACCTTTGACCTTTTGACCTTTGACCTTTCTAGCGTTTTGGCCAAAAAAAAGCAGTTTTCTATGCATTTCAGGGGTACTGTGGGGTTTTTTGAACCCCCAGTTTTTTTATTGGCTGTGCCAAAAAAAAGCAGTTTTCTATGCATTTCAGGGGTACTGTGGGTTTTTTTTAACCCCCAATTTTTTATTGGCTGTGCCAAAAAAAAAGCAGTTTTCTATGCATTTCAGGGGTACTGTGGGTTTTTTTTAACCCCCAATTTTTTTATTGGCTGTGCAAAAAAAAAGCAGTTTTCTATGCATTTCAGGGGTACTGTGGGGTTTTTTGAACCCCCAATTTTTTTATTGGCTGTGCCAAAAGAAAAGCAGTTTTCTATGCATTTCAGGGGTACTGTGGGTTTTTTTTAACCCCCAATTTTTTTATTGGCTGTGCAAAAAAAAAGCAGTTTTCTATGCATTTCAGGGGTACTGTGGGTTTTTTTTAACCCCCAATTTTTTATTGGCTGTGCCAAAAAAAAAGCAGTTTTCTATGCATTTCAGGGGTACTGTGGGTTTTTTTTAACCCCCAATTTTTTTATTGGCTGTGCCAAAAAAAAGCAGTTTTCTATGCATTTCAGGGGTACTGTGGGGTTTTTTGAACCCCCAATTTTTTTTGACCTTTCTAGCGATTTGACCTTTGACCTTTTGACCTTTGACCTTTTGACCTTTGACCTTTTGACCTTTGACCTTTCTAGCGTTTTGGCCCAAAAAAAGCAGTTTTCTATGCATTTCAGGGGTTTTGACCTTTGACCTTTCTAGTGTTTTGACCTTTGACCTTTCTAGCGATGAAAAAAGTGCATCGTGGCATTTTGACCTTTCTAGCGATTTGACCTTTGACCTTTTGACCTTTGACCTTTTGACCTTTCTAGCGTTTTGACCTTTGACGGTTTGATTTTTGACCTTTCTAGCGATTTGACCTTTGACCTTTTGACCTTTGACCTTTTGACCTTTGACCTTTTGACCTTTGCCCTTTCTAGCGTTTTGACCTTTGACCTTTCTAGCGATGAAAAAAGCGCATCGTGGCATTTTGACCTTTCTTGCGATTTGACCTTTGACCTTTTGACCTTTGACCTTTTGACCTTTGACCTTTTTAGCGTTTTGACCTTTGACGTTTTGATTTTTGACCTTTCTAGTGATTTGACCTTTGACCTTTTGACCTTTGACCTTTTGACCTTTGACCTTTCTAGCGTTTTGGCCCAAAAAAAGCAGTTTTCTATGCATTTCAGGTCAAAGGTCAAAACCCCTGAAATGCATAGAAAACTGCTTTTTTTGGGCCAAAACGCTAGAAAGGTCAAAGGTCAAAAGGTCAAAGGTCAAAAGGTCAAAGGTCAAAAGGTCAAAGGTCAAATCGCTAGAAAGGTCAAAAAAAATTGGGGGTTCAAAAAACCCCACAGTACCCCTGAATAGCGATTTGACCTTTGACCTTTTGACCTTTGACCTTTTGACCTTTGACCTTTCTAGCGTTTTGGCCAAAAAAAAAGCAGTTTTCTATGCATTTCAGGGGTACTGTGGGGTTTTTGAACCCCCAATTTTTTTATTGGGTGTGCAAAAAAAAAGCAGTTTTCTATGCATTTCAGGGGTACTGTGGGGTTTTTTGAACCCCCAATTTTTTTATTGGCTGTGCCAAAAAAAAGCAGTTTTCTATGCATTTCAGGGGTACTGTGGGGTTTTTTGAACCCCCAATTTTTTTATTGGCTGTGCCAAAAAAAGCAGTTTTCTATGCATTTCAGGGGTTTTGACCTTTGACCTTTCTAGTGTTTTGACCTTTGACCTTTCTAGCGATGAAAAAAGTGCATCGTGGCATTTTGACCTTTCTAGCGATTTGACCTTTGACCTTTTGACCTTTGACCTTTTGACCTTTCTAGCGTTTTGACCTTTGACGGTTTGATTTTTGACCTTTCTAGCGATTTGACCTTTGACCTTTTGACCTTTGACCTTTTGACCTTTGACCTTTTGACCTTTGACCTTTCTAGCGTTTTGACCTTTGACCTTTCTAGCGATGAAAAAAGCGCATCGTGGCATTTTGACCTTTCTTGCGATTTGACCTTTGCCCTTTTGACCTTTGACCTTTTGACCTTTGACCTTTCTAGCGTTTTGACCTTTGACGTTTTGATTTTTGACCTTTCTAGTGATTTGACCTTTGACCTTTTGACCTTTGACCTTTTGACCTTTGACCTTTCTAGCGTTTTGGCCAAAAAAAATCAGTTTTCTATGCATTTCAGGGGTACTGTGGGGTTTTTTGAACCCCCAGTTTTTTTATTGGCTGTGCCAAAAAAAAGCAGTTTTCTATGCATTTCAGGGGTACTGTGGGTTTTTTTTAACCCCCAATTTTTTATTGGCTGTGCCAAAAAAAAAGCAGTTTTCTATGCATTTCAGGGGTACTGTGGGTTTTTTTTAACCCCCAATTTTTTTATTGGCTGTGCAAAAAAAAAGCAGTTTTCTATGCATTTCAGGGGTACTGTGGGGTTTTTTGAACCCCCAATTTTTTTATTGGCTGTGCCAAAAGAAAAGCAGTTTTCTATGCATTTCAGGGGTACTGTGGGGTTTTTTGAAACCCCAATTTTTTTATTGGCTGTGCCCAAAAAAAGCAGTTTTCTATGCATTTCAGGGGTACTGTGGGGTTTTTTGAACCCCCAATTTTTGTATTGGCTGTGCCAAAAAAAAGCAGTTTTCTATGCATTTCAGGGGTACTGTGGGGTTTTTTGAACCCCCAATTTTTTTATTGGCTGTGCCAAAAAAAAAGCAGTTTTCTATGCATTTCAGGGGTACTGTGGGGTTTTTTGAACCCCCAATTTTTGTATTGGCTGTGCCAAAAAAAAGCAGTTTTCTATGCATTTCAGGGGTACTGTGGGGTTTTTTGAACCCCCAGTTTTTTTATTGGCTGTGCCAAAAAAAAGCAGTTTTCTATGCATTTCAGGGGTACTGTGGGGTTTTTTGAACCCCCAATTTTTTTATTGGCTGTGCCAAAAAAAAGCAGTTTTCTATGCATTTCAGGGGTACTGTGGGTTTTTTTAACCCCCAATTTTTTATTGGCTGTGCCAAAAAAAAAGCAGTTTTCTATGCATTTCAGGGGTACTGTGGGTTTTTTTTAACCCCCAATTTTTTTATTGGCTGTGCCAAAAAAAAGCAGTTTTCTATGCATTTCAGGGGTACTGTGGGGTTTTTTGAACCCCCAATTTTTTTATTGGCTGTGCCAAAAAAAAAGCAGTTTTCTATGCATTTCAGGGGTACTGTGGGGTTTTTTGAAACCCCAATTTTTTTATTGGCTGTGCCAAAAAAAAGCAGTTTTCTATGCATTTCAGGGGTACTGTGGGGTTTTTTGAACCCCCAATTTTTGTATTGGCTGTGCCAAAAAAAAGCAGTTTTCTATGCATTTCAGGGGTACTGTGGGGTTTTTTGAACCCCCAATTTTTTTATTGGCTGTGACAAAAAAAAAGCAGTTTTCTATGCATTTCAGGGGTACTGTGGGGTTTTTTGAACCCCCAATTTTTGTATTGGCTGTGCCAAAAAAAAGCAGTTTTCTATGCATTTCAGGGGTACTGTGGGGTTTTTTGAACCCCCAATTTTTTTATTGGCTGTGCCAAAAAAAAGCAGTTTTCTATGCATTTCAGGGGTACTGTGGGGTTTTTTGAACCCCCAATTTTTTTATTGGCTGTGCCAAAAAAAAGCAGTTTTCTATGCATTTCAGGGGTACTGTGGGGTTTTTTGAACCCCCAATTTTTGTATTGGCTGTGCCAAAAAAAAGCAGTTTTCTGTGCATTTCAGGGGTACTGTGGGGTTTTTTGAACCCCCAATTTTTTTATTGGCTGTGCCAAAAAAAAGCAGTTTTCTATGCATTTCAGGGGTACTGTGGGGTTTTTTGAACCCCCAATTTTTTTATTGGCTGTGCCAAAAAAAAGCAGTTTTCTATGCATTTCAGGGGTTTTGACCTTTGACCTTTCTAGTGTTTTGACCTTTGACCTTTCTAGCGATGAAAAAAGTGCATCGTGGCATTTTGACCTTTCTAGCGATTTGACCTTTGACCTTTTGACCTTTGACCTTTTGACCTTTCTAGCGTTTTGACCTTTGACGTTTTGATTTTTGACCTTTCTAGCGATTTGACCTTTGACCTTTTGACCTTTGACCTTTTGCCCTTTGACCTTTTGACCTTTGACCTTTCTAGCGTTTTGACCTTTGACCTTTCTAGCGATGAAAAAAGCGCATCGTGGCATTTTGACCTTTCTTGCGATTTGACCTTTGACCTTTTGACCTTTGACCTTTTGACCTTTGACCTTTCTAGCGTTTTGACATTTGACGTTTTGATTTTTGACCTTTCTAGTGATTTGACCTTTGACCTTTTGACCTTTGACCTTTTGACCTTTGACCTTTCTAGCGATGAAAAAGCGCATCGTGACGTTTTGAAAAAACCGCATCGTGGCATTTTGACCTTTCTATCGATTTTACCTTTTGACCTTTGACCTTTTGACCTTTGACCTTTCTAGTGTTTTGACCTTTGACCTTTCTAGCGATGAAAAAAGCGCATCGTGGCATTTTGACCTTTCTAGCGATTTGACCTTTGACGTTTTGAGTTTTGACCTTTCTAGCGATTTGACCTTTGACCTTTTGACCTTTGACCTTTTGACCTTTGACCTTTCTAGCGTTTTGGCAAAAAAAAAGCAGTTTTCTATGCATTTCAGGGGTACTGTGGGGTTTTTTGAACCCCCAATTTTTTTATTGGCTGTGCCAAAAAAAAGCAGTTTTCTATGCATTTCAGGGGTACTGTGGGGTTTTTTGAACCCCCAATTTTTGTATTGGCTGTGCCAAAAAAGCAGTTTTCTATGCATTTCAGGGGTACTGTGGGGTTTTTTTATTTTTTTATTGGCTGTGCCAAAAAAAAGCAGTTTTCTATGCATTTCAGGGGTACTGTGGGGTTTTTTGAACCCCCAATTTTTTTATTGGCTGTGCCAAAAAAAAGCAGTTTTCTATGCATTTCAGGGGTACTGTGGGTTTTTTTTATTTTTTTATTGGCTGTGCCAAAAAAAAGCAGTTTTCTATGCATTTCAGGGGTACTGTGGGGTTTTTTGAACCCCCAATTTTTTTATTGGCTGTGCCAAAAAAAAGCAGTTTTCTATGCATTTCAGGGGTACTGTGGGGTTTTTTGAACCCCCAATTTTTTTATTGGCTGTGCCAAAAAAAAAGCAGTTTTCTATGCATTTCAGGGGTACTGTGGTTTTTTTTATTTTTTTTATTGGCTGTGCCAAAAAAAAGCAGTTTTCTATGCATTTCAGGGGTACTGTGGGGTTTTTTGAACCCCCAATTTTTGTATTGGCTGTGCCAAAAAAAAGCAGTTTTCTATGCATTTCAGGGGTACTGTGGGGTTTTTTGAAACCCCAATTTTTTTATTGGCTGTGCCCAAAAAAAGCAGTTTTCTATGCATTTCAGGGGTACTGTGGGGTTTTTTGAACCCCCAATTTTTTTATTGGCTGTGCCAAAAAAAAGCAGTTTTCTATGCATTTCAGGGGTACTGTGGGTTTTTTTTATTTTTTTATTGGCTGTGCCAAAAAAAAGCAGTTTTCTATGCATTTCAGGGGTACTGTGGGGTTTTTTGAACCCCCAATTTTTTTATTGGCTGTGCCAAAAAAAAGCAGTTTTCTATGCATTTCAGGGGTACTGTGGGGTTTTTTGAACCCCCAATTTTTTTATTGGCTGTGCCAAAAAAAAAGCAGTTTTCTATGCATTTCAGGGGTACTGTGGTTTTTTTTATTTTTTTTATTGGCTGTGCCAAAAAAAAGCAGTTTTCTATGCATTTCAGGGGTACTGTGGGGTTTTTTGAACCCCCAATTTTTGTATTGGCTGTGCCAAAAAAAAGCAGTTTTCTATGCATTTCAGGGGTACTGTGGGGTTTTTTGAAACCCCAATTTTTTTATTGGCTGTGCCCAAAAAAAGCAGTTTTCTATGCATTTCAGGGGTACTGTGGGGTTTTTTGAACCCCCAATTTTTTTATTGGCTGTGCCAAAAAAAAAGCAGTTTTCTATGCATTTCAGGGGTACTGTGGGGTTTTTTGAACCCCCAATTTTTGTATTGGCTGTGCCAAAAAAAAGCAGTTTTCTATGCATTTCAGGGGTACTGTGGGGTTTTTTGAACCCCCAGTTTTTTTATTGGCTGTGCCAAAAAAAAGCAGTTTTCTATGCATTTCAGGGGTACTGTGGGGTTTTTTGAACCCCCAATTTTTTTATTGGCTGTGCCAAAAAAAAGCAGTTTTCTATGCATTTCAGGGGTACTGTGGGTTTTTTTAACCCCCAATTTTTTATTGGCTGTGCCAAAAAAAAAGCAGTTTTCTATGCATTTCAGGGGTACTGTGGGTTTTTTTTAACCCCCAATTTTTTTATTGGCTGTGCCAAAAAAAAGCAGTTTTCTATGCATTTCAGGGGTACTGTGGGGTTTTTTGAACCCCCAATTTTTTTATTGGCTGTGCCAAAAAAAAAGCAGTTTTCTATGCATTTCAGGGGTACTGTGGGGTTTTTTGAAACCCCAATTTTTTTATTGGCTGTGCCAAAAAAAAGCAGTTTTCTATGCATTTCAGGGGTACTGTGGGGTTTTTTGAACCCCCAATTTTTGTATTGGCTGTGCCAAAAAAAAGCAGTTTTCTATGCATTTCAGGGGTACTGTGGGGTTTTTTGAACCCCCAATTTTTTTATTGGCTGTGACAAAAAAAAAGCAGTTTTCTATGCATTTCAGGGGTACTGTGGGGTTTTTTGAACCCCCAATTTTTGTATTGGCTGTGCCAAAAAAAAGCAGTTTTCTATGCATTTCAGGGGTACTGTGGGGTTTTTTGAACCCCCAATTTTTTTATTGGCTGTGCCAAAAAAAAGCAGTTTTCTATGCATTTCAGGGGTACTGTGGGGTTTTTTGAACCCCCAATTTTTTTATTGGCTGTGCCAAAAAAAAGCAGTTTTCTATGCATTTCAGGGGTACTGTGGGGTTTTTTGAACCCCCAATTTTTGTATTGGCTGTGCCAAAAAAAAGCAGTTTTCTGTGCATTTCAGGGGTACTGTGGGGTTTTTTGAACCCCCAATTTTTTTATTGGCTGTGCCAAAAAAAAGCAGTTTTCTATGCATTTCAGGGGTACTGTGGGGTTTTTTGAACCCCCAATTTTTTTATTGGCTGTGCCAAAAAAAAGCAGTTTTCTATGCATTTCAGGGGTTTTGACCTTTGACCTTTCTAGTGTTTTGACCTTTGACCTTTCTAGCGATGAAAAAAGTGCATCGTGGCATTTTGACCTTTCTAGCGATTTGACCTTTGACCTTTTGACCTTTGACCTTTTGACCTTTCTAGCGTTTTGACCTTTGACGTTTTGATTTTTGACCTTTCTAGCGATTTGACCTTTGACCTTTTGACCTTTGACCTTTTGCCCTTTGACCTTTTGACCTTTGACCTTTCTAGCGTTTTGACCTTTGACCTTTCTAGCGATGAAAAAAGCGCATCGTGGCATTTTGACCTTTCTTGCGATTTGACCTTTGACCTTTTGACCTTTGACCTTTTGACCTTTGACCTTTCTAGCGTTTTGACATTTGACGTTTTGATTTTTGACCTTTCTAGTGATTTGACCTTTGACCTTTTGACCTTTGACCTTTTGACCTTTGACCTTTCTAGCGATGAAAAAGCGCATCGTGACGTTTTGAAAAAACCGCATCGTGGCATTTTGACCTTTCTATCGATTTTACCTTTTGACCTTTGACCTTTTGACCTTTGACCTTTCTAGTGTTTTGACCTTTGACCTTTCTAGCGATGAAAAAAGCGCATCGTGGCATTTTGACCTTTCTAGCGATTTGACCTTTGACGTTTTGAGTTTTGACCTTTCTAGCGATTTGACCTTTGACCTTTTGACCTTTGACCTTTTGACCTTTGACCTTTCTAGCGTTTTGGCAAAAAAAAAAGCAGTTTTCTATGCATTTCAGGGGTACTGTGGGGTTTTTTGAACCCCCAATTTTTTTATTGGCTGTGCCAAAAAAAAGCAGTTTTCTATGCATTTCAGGGGTACTGTGGGGTTTTTTGAACCCCCAATTTTTGTATTGGCTGTGCCAAAAAAGCAGTTTTCTATGCATTTCAGGGGTACTGTGGGGTTTTTTTATTTTTTTATTGGCTGTGCCAAAAAAAAGCAGTTTTCTATGCATTTCAGGGGTACTGTGGGGTTTTTTGAACCCCCAATTTTTTTATTGGCTGTGCCAAAAAAAAGCAGTTTTCTATGCATTTCAGGGGTACTGTGGGTTTTTTTTATTTTTTTATTGGCTGTGCCAAAAAAAAGCAGTTTTCTATGCATTTCAGGGGTACTGTGGGGTTTTTTGAACCCCCAATTTTTTTATTGGCTGTGCCAAAAAAAAGCAGTTTTCTATGCATTTCAGGGGTACTGTGGGGTTTTTTGAACCCCCAATTTTTTTATTGGCTGTGCCAAAAAAAAAGCAGTTTTCTATGCATTTCAGGGGTACTGTGGTTTTTTTTATTTTTTTTATTGGCTGTGCCAAAAAAAAGCAGTTTTCTATGCATTTCAGGGGTACTGTGGGGTTTTTTGAACCCCCAATTTTTGTATTGGCTGTGCCAAAAAAAAGCAGTTTTCTATGCATTTCAGGGGTACTGTGGGGTTTTTTGAACCCCCAATTTTTTTATTGGCTGTGCCAAAAAAAAGCAGTTTTCTATGCATTTCAGGGGTACTGTGGGGTTTTTTGAACCCCCAATTTTTGTATTGGCTGTGCCAAAAAAAAGCAGTTTTCTATGCATTTCAGGGGTACTGTGGGGTTTTTTGAACCCCCAATTTTTTTATTGGCTGTGACAAAAAAAAGGCAGTTTTCTATGCATTTCAGGGGTACTGTGGGGTTTTTTGAACCCCCAATTTTTGTATTGGCTGTGCCAAAAAAAAGCAGTTTTCTGTGCATTTCAGGGGTACTGTGGGGTTTTTTGAACCCCCAATTTTTTTATTGGCTGTGCCAAAAAAAAGCAGTTTTCTATGCATTTCAGGGGTACTGTGGGGTTTTTTGAACCCCCAATTTTTTTATTGGCTGTGCCAAAAAAAAGCAGTTTTCTATGCATTTCAGGGGTACTGTGGGGTTTTTTGAACCCCCAATTTTTTTATTGGCTGTGCCAAAAAAAAGCAGTTTTCTATGCATTTCAGGGGTACTGTGGGGTTTTTTTAACCCCCAATTTTTTTATTGGCTGTGCCAAAAAAAAAGCAGTTTTCTATGCATTTCAGGGGTACTGTGGGGTTTTTTGAACCCCCAATTTTTTTATTGGCTGTGCCAAAAAAAAGCAGTTTTCTATGCATTTCAGGGGTACTGTGGGGTTTTTTGAACCCCCAATTTTTTTATTGGCTGTGCCAAAAAAAAGCAGTTTTCTATGCATTTCAGGGGTACTGTGGGTTTTTTTGAACCCCCAATTTTTTTATTGGCTGTGCCAAAAAAGCAGTTTTCTATGCATTTCAGGGGTTTTGACCTTTGACCTTTCTAGTGTTTTGACCTTTGACCTTTCTAGCGATGAAAAAAGCGCATCGTGGCATTTTGACCTTTCTAGCGATTTGACCTTTGACCTTTTGACCTTTGACCTTTCTAGCGTTTTGACCTTAGACGTTTTGATTTTTGACCTTTCTAGCGATTTGACCTTTGACCTTTTGACCTTTGACCTTTTGACCTTTGACCTTTTGACCTTTGACCTTTCTAGCGTTTTGGCCCAAAAAAAAGCAGTTTTCTATGCATTTCAGGGGTACTGTGGGGTTTTTTGAACCCCCAATTTTTTTATTGGCTGTGCCAAAAAAAAGCAGTTTTCTATGCATTTCAGGGGTTTTGACCTTTGACCTTTCTAGTGTTTTGACCTTTGACCTTTCTAGCGATGAAAAAAGTGCATCGTGGCATTTTGACCTTTCTAGCGATTTGACCTTTGACCTTTTGACCTTTTGACCTTTCTAGCGTTTTGACCTTTGACGTTTTGATTTTTGACCTTTCTAGCGATTTGACCTTTGACCTTTTGACCTTTGACCTTTTGCCCTTTGACCTTTTGACCTTTGACCTTTCTAGCGTTTTGACCTTTGACCTTTCTAGCGATGAAAAAAGCACATCGTGGCATTTTGACCTTTCTTGCGATTTGACCTTTGACCTTTTGACCTTTGACCTTTTGACCTTTGACCTTTCTAGCGTTTTGACATTTGACGTTTTGATTTTTGACCTTTCTAGTGATTTGACCTTTGACCTTTTGACCTTTGACCTTTTGACCTTTGACCTTTCTAGCGATGAAAAAGCGCATCGTGACGTTTTGAAAAAACCGCATCGTGGCATTTTGACCTTTCTATCGATTTTACCTTTTGACCTTTGACCTTTCTAGTGTTTTGACCTTTGACCTTTCTAGCGATGAAAAAAGCGCATCGTGGCATTTTGACCTTTCTAGCGATTTGACCTTTGACGTTTTGAGTTTTGACCTTTCTAGCGATTTGACCTTTGACCTTTTGACCTTTGACCTTTTGACCTTTGACCTTTCTAGCGTTTTGGCAAAAAAAAGCAGTTTTCTATGCATTTCAGGGGTACTGTGGGGTTTTTTGAACCCCCAATTTTTTTATTGGCTGTGCCAAAAAAAAGCAGTTTTCTATGCATTTCAGGGGTACTGTGGGGTTTTTTGAACCCCCAATTTTTTTATTGGCTGTGCCAAAAAAGCAGTTTTCTATGCATTTCAGGGGTACTGTGGGGTTTTTTTATTTTTTTATTGGCTGTGCCAAAAAAAAGCAGTTTTCTATGCATTTCAGGGGTACTGTGGGGTTTTTTGAACCCCCAATTTTTTTATTGGCTGTGCCAAAAAAAAGCAGTTTTCTATGCATTTCAGGGGTACTGTGGGGTTTTTTTATTTTTTTATTGGCTGTGCCAAAAAAAAGCAGTTTTCTATGCATTTCAGGGGTACTGTGGGGTTTTTTGAACCCCCAATTTTTTTATTGGCTGTGCCAAAAAAAAGCAGTTTTCTATGCATTTCAGGGGTACTGTGGGGTTTTTTGAACCCCCAATTTTTTTATTGGCTGTGCCAAAAAAAAAGCAGTTTTCTATGCATTTCAGGGGTACTGTGGTTTTTTTTATTTTTTTTATTGGCTGTGCCAAAAAAAAGCAGTTTTCTATGCATTTCAGGGGTACTGTGGTTTTTTTTATTTTTTTTATTGGCTGTGCCAAAAAAAAGCAGTTTTCTATGCATTTCAGGGGTACTGTGGGGTTTTTTGAAACCCCAATTTTTTTATTGGCTGTGCCAAAAAAAAGCAGTTTTCTATGCATTTCAGGGGTACTGTGGGGTTTTTTGAACCCCCGATTTTTGTATTGGCTGTGCCAAAAAAAAGCAGTTTTCTATGCATTTCAGGGGTACTGTGGGGTTTTTTGAACCCCCAATTTTTTTATTGGCTGTGCCAAAAAAAAGCAGTTTTCTATGCATTTCAGGGGTACTGTGGGGTTTTTTGAACCCCCAATTTTTGTATTGGCTGTGCCAAAAAAAAGCAGTTTTCTATGCATTTCAGGGGTACTGTGGGGTTTTTTGAACCCCCAATTTTTTTATTGGCTGTGACAAAAAAAAGGCAGTTTTCTATGCATTTCAGGGGTACTGTGGGGTTTTTTGAACCCCCAATTTTTGTATTGGCTGTGCCAAAAAAAAGCAGTTTTCTGTGCATTTCAGGGGTACTGTGGGGTTTTTTGAACCCCCAATTTTTTTATTGGCTGTGCCAAAAAAAAGCAGTTTTCTATGCATTTCAGGGGTACTGTGGGGTTTTTTGAACCCCCAATTTTTTTATTGGCTGTGCCAAAAAAAAGCAGTTTTCTATGCATTTCAGGGGTACTGTGGGGTTTTTTGAACCCCCAATTTTTTTATTGGCTGTGCCAAAAAAAAGCAGTTTTCTATGCATTTCAGGGGTACTGTGGGGTTTTTTGAACCCCCAATTTTTTTATTGGCTGTGCCAAAAAAAAAGCAGTTTTCTATGCATTTCAGGGGTACTGTGGGGTTTTTTGAACCCCCAATTTTTTTATTGGCTGTGCCAAAAAAAAGCAGTTTTCTATGCATTTCAGGGGTACTGTGGGGTTTTTTGAACCCCCAATTTTTTTATTGGCTGTGCCAAAAAAAAGCAGTTTTCTATGCATTTCAGGGGTACTGTGGGGTTTTTTGAACCCCCAATTTTTTTATTGGCTGTGCCAAAAAAAAGCAGTTTTCTATGCATTTCAGGGGTACTGTGGGTTTTTTTGAACCCCCAATTTTTTTATTGGCTGTGCCAAAAAAGCAGTTTTCTATGCATTTCAGGGGTTTTGACCTTTGACCTTTCTAGTGTTTTGACCTTTGACCTTTCTAGCGATGAAAAAAGCGCATCGTGGCATTTTGACCTTTCTAGCGATTTGACCTTTGACCTTTTGACCTTTGACCTTTGACCTTTCTAGCGTTTTGACCTTAGACGTTTTGATTTTTGACCTTTCTAGCGATTTGACCTTTGACCTTTTGACCTTTGACCTTTTGACCTTTGACCTTTTGACCTTTGACCTTTCTAGCGTTTTGGCCCAAAAAAAAGCAGTTTTCTATGCATTTCAGGGGTACTGTGGGGTTTTTTGAACCCCCAATTTTTTTATTGGCTGTGCCAATAAAAAGCAGTTTTCTATGCATTTCAGGGGTACTGTGGGGTTTTTTGAACCCCCAATGTTTTTATTGGCTGTGCCAAAAAAAAGCAGTTTTCTATGCATTTCAGGGGTACTGTGGTTTTTTTTTTATTTTTTTATTGGCTGTGCCAAAAAAAAAGCAGTTTTCTATGCATTTCAGGGGTACTGTGGGGTTTTTTGAACCCCCAATTTTTGTATTGGCTGTGCCAAAAAAAAAGCAGTTTTCTATGCATTTCAGGGGTACTGTGGGGTTTTTTGAACCCCCAATTTTTGTATTGGCTGTGCCAAAAAAAAAGCAGTTTTCTATGCATTTCAGGGGTACTGTGGGGTTTTTTGAACCCCCAATTTTTGTATTGGCTGTGCCAAAAAAAGCAGTTTTCTATGCATTTCAGGGGTTTTGACCTTTGACCTTTCTAGTGTTTTGACCTTTGACCTTTCTAGCGATGAAAAAAGCGCATCGTGGCATTTTGACCTTTCTAGCGATTTGACCTTTGACGTTTTGATTTTTGACCTTTCTAGCGATTTGACCTTTGACCTTTTGACCTTTGACCTTTTGACCTTTTGACCTTTGACCTTTTGACCTTTGACCTTTCTAGCGTTTTGGCCAAAAAAAAGCAGTTTTCTATGCATTTCAGGGGTACTGTGGGGTTTTTTGAACCCCCAATTTTTTTATTGGCTGTGCCAAAAAAAAGCAGTTTTCTATGCATTTCAGGGGTACTGTGGGGTTTTTTGAACCCCCAATTTTTTTATTGGCTGTGCCAAAAAAAAGCAGTTTTCTATGCATTTCAGGGGTACTGTGGGTTTTTTTTATTTTGTTATTGGCTGTGCCAAAAAAAAGCAGTTTTCTATGCATTTCAGGGGTACTGTGGGGTTTTTTGAACCCCCAATTTTTTTATTGGCTGTGCCAAAAACAAGCAGTTTTCTATGCATTTCAGGGGTACTGTGGGGTTTTTTGAACCCCCAATTTTTTTATTGGCTGTGCCAAAAAAAAGCAGTTTTCTATGCATTTCAGGGGTACTGTGGGGTTTTTTGAACCCCCAATTTTTGTATTGGCTGTGCCAAAAAAAGCAGTTTTCTATGCATTTCAGGGGTACTGTGGGGTTTTTTGAACCCCCAATTTTTGTATTGGCTGTGCCAAAAAAAAGCAGTTTTCTATGCATTTCAGGGGTACTGTGGGGTTTTTTGAACCCCCAATTCTTTTATTGGCTGTGCCAAAAAAAAGCAGTTTTCTATGCATTTCAGGGGTACTGTGGGGTTTTTTGAACCCCCAATTTTTTTATTGGCTGTGCCAAAAAAAAAGCAGTTTTCTATGCATTTCAGGGGTACTGTGGGGTTTTTTGAAACCCCAATTTTTTTATTGGCTGTGCCAAAAAAAAGCAGTTTTCTATGCATTTCAGGGGTACTGTGGTTTTTTTTTATTTTGTTATTGGCTGTGCCAAAAAAAAGCAGTTTTCTATGCATTTCAGGGGTACTGTGGGGTTTTTTGAACCCCCAATTTTTTTATTGGCTGTGCCAAAAACAAGCAGTTTTCTATGCATTTCAGGGGTACTGTGGGGTTTTTTGAACCCCCAATTTTTTTATTGGCTGTGCCAAAAAAAAGCAGTTTTCTATGCATTTCAGGGGTACTGTGGGGTTTTTTGAACCCCCAATTTTTGTATTGGCTGTGCCAAAAAAAGCAGTTTTCTATGCATTTCAGGGGTACTGTGGGGTTTTTTGAACCCCCAATTTTTGTATTGGCTGTGCCAAAAAAAAGCAGTTTTCTATGCATTTCAGGGGTACTGTGGGGTTTTTTGAACCCCCAATTCTTTTATTGGCTGTGCCAAAAAAAAGCAGTTTTCTATGCATTTCAGGGGTACTGTGGGGTTTTTTGAACCCCCAATTTTTGTATTGGCTGTGCCAAAAAAAAAGCAGTTTTCTATGCATTTCAGGGGTACTGTGGGGTTTTTTGAAACCCCAATTTTTTTATTGGCTGTGCCAAAAAAAAGCAGTTTTCTATGCATTTCAGGGGTACTGTGGGGTTTTTTGAACCCCCAATTTTTTTATTGGCTGTGCCAAAAAAAAGCAGTTTTCTATGCATTTCAGGGGTACTGTGGGGTTTTTTTGAACCCCCAATTTTTTTATTGGCTGTGCCAAAAAAAAAGCAGTTTTCTATGCATTTCAGGGGTACTGTGGGGTTTTTTGAAACCCCAATTTTTTTATTGGCTGTGCCAAAAAAAAGCAGTTTTCTATGCATTTCAGGGGTACTGTGGGGTTTTTTGATTTTTTTATTGGCTGTGCAAAAAAAAAGCAGTTTTCTATGCATTTCAGGGGTACTGTGGGGTTTTTTGAACCCCCAATTTTTTTATTGGCTGTGCCAAAAAAAGCAGTTTTCTATGCATTTCAGGGGTACTGTGGGGTTTTTTGAACCCCCAATTTTTTTATTGGCTGTGCCAAAAAAAGCAGTTTTCTATGCATTTCAGGGGTACTGTGGGGTTTTTTGAACCCCCAATTTTTTTATTGGCTGTGCCAAAAAAAAGCAGTTTTCTATGCATTTCAGGGGTACTGTGGGGTTTTTTTAACCCCCAATTTTTTTATTGGCTGTGCCAAAAAAAAAGCAGTTTTCTATGCATTTCAGGGGTACTGTGGGGTTTTTTGAACCCCCAATTTTTGTATTGGCTGTGCCAAAAAAAATGCAGTTTTCTATGCATTTCAGGGGTACTGTGGGTTTTTTTTAACCCCCAATTTTTTTATTGGCTGTGCCAAAAAAAAGCAGTTTTCTATGCATTTCAGGGGTACTGTGGGGTTTTTTGAACCCCCAATTTTTTTATTGGCTGTGCAAAAAAAAAGCAGTTTTCTATGCATTTCAGGGGTACTGTGGGGTTTTTTGAACCCCCAATTTTTTTATTGGCTGTGCCAAAAAAGCTGTTTTCTATGCATTTCAGGGGTACTGTGGGGTTTTTTGAACCCCCAATTTTTGTATTGGCTGTGCCAAAAAAAAGCAGTTTTCTATGCATTTCAGGGGTACTGTGGGGTTTTTTGAACCCCCAATTTTTTTATTGGCTGTGCCAAAAAAAAGCAGTTTTCTATGCATTTCAGGGGTACTGTGGGGTTTTTTGAACCCCCAATTTTTGTATTGGCTGTGCCAAAAAAAAGCAGTTTTCTATGCATTTCAGGGGTACTGTGGGGTTTTTTGAACCCCCAATTTTTTTATTGGCTGTGACAAAAAAAAGGCAGTTTTCTATGCATTTCAGGGGTACTGTGGGGTTTTTTGAACCCCCAATTTTTGTATTGGCTGTGCCAAAAAAAAGCAGTTTTCTGTGCATTTCAGGGGTACTGTGGGGTTTTTTGAACCCCCAATTTTTTTATTGGCTGTGCCAAAAAAAAGCAGTTTTCTATGCATTTCAGGGGTACTGTGGGGTTTTTTGAACCCCCAATTTTTTTATTGGCTGTGCCAAAAAAAAGCAGTTTTCTATGCATTTCAGGGGTTTTGACCTTTGACCTTTCTAGTGTTTTGACCTTTGACCTTTCTAGCGATGAAAAAAGTGCATCGTGGCATTTTGACCTTTCTAGCGATTTGACCTTTGACCTTTTGACCTTTGACCTTTTGACCTTTCTAGCGTTTTGACCTTTGACGTTTTGATTTTTGACCTTTCTAGCGATTTGACCTTTGACCTTTTGACCTTTGACCTTTTGCCCTTTGACCTTTTGACCTTTGACCTTTCTAGCGTTTTGACCTTTGACCTTTCTAGCGATGAAAAAAGCGCATCGTGGCATTTTGACCTTTCTTGCGATTTGACCTTTGACCTTTTGACCTTTGACCTTTTGACCTTTGACCTTTCTAGCGTTTTGACATTTGACGTTTTGATTTTTGACCTTTCTAGTGGTTTGACCTTTGACCTTTTGACCTTTGACCTTTTGACCTTTGACCTTTCTAGCGATGAAAAAGCGCATCGTGACGTTTTGAAAAAACCGCATCGTGGCATTTTGACCTTTCTATCGATTTTACCTTTTGACCTTTGACCTTTTGACCTTTGACCTTTCTAGTGTTTTGACCTTTGACCTTTCTAGCGATGAAAAAAGCGCATCGTGGCATTTTGACCTTTCTAGCGATTTGACCTTTGACGTTTTGAGTTTTGACCTTTCTAGCGATTTGACCTTTGACCTTTTGACCTTTGACCTTTTGACCTTTGACCTTTCTAGCGTTTTGGCAAAAAAAAGCAGTTTTCTATGCATTTCAGGGGTACTGTGGGGTTTTTTGAACCCCCAATTTTTTTATTGGCTGTGCCAAAAAAAAGCAGTTTTCTATGCATTTCAGGGGTACTGTGGGGTTTTTTGAACCCCCAATTTTTTTATTGGCTGTGCCAAAAAAGCAGTTTTCTATGCATTTCAGGGGTACTGTGGGGTTTTTTTATTTTTTTATTGGCTGTGCCAAAAAAAAGCAGTTTTCTATGCATTTCAGGGGTACTGTGGGGTTTTTTGAACCCCCAATTTTTTTATTGGCTGTGCCAAAAAAAAGCAGTTTTCTATGCATTTCAGGGGTACTGTGGGGTTTTTTTATTTTTTTATTGGCTGTGCCAAAAAAAAGCAGTTTTCTATGCATTTCAGGGGTACTGTGGGGTTTTTTGAACCCCCAATTTTTTTATTGGCTGTGCCAAAAAAAAGCAGTTTTCTATGCATTTCAGGGGTACTGTGGGGTTTTTTGAACCCCCAATTTTTTTATTGGCTGTGCCAAAAAAAAAGCAGTTTTCTATGCATTTCAGGGGTACTGTGGTTTTTTTTATTTTTTTTATTGGCTGTGCCAAAAAAAAGCAGTTTTCTATGCATTTCAGGGGTACTGTGGGGTTTTTTGAACCCCCAATTTTTGTATTGGCTGTGCCAAAAAAAGCAGTTTTCTATGCATTTCAGGGGTACTGTGGGGTTTTTTGAACCCCCAATTTTTTTATTGGCTGTGCCAAAAAAAAGCAGTTTTCTATGCATTTCAGGGGTACTGTGGGGTTTTTTGAACCCCCAATTTTTGTATTGGCTGTGCCAAAAAAAAGCAGTTTTCTATGCATTTCAGGGGTACTGTGGGGTTTTTTGAACCCCCAATTTTTTTATTGGCTGTGCCAAAAAAAAGCAGTTTTCTATGCATTTCAGGGGTACTGTGGGGTTTTTTGAACCCCCAATTTTTTTATTGGCTGTGCCAAAAAAAAAGCAGTTTTCTATGCATTTCAGGGGTACTGTGGGGTTTTTTGAACCCCCAATTTTTTTATTGGCTGTGCCAAAAAAAAGCAGTTTTCTATGCATTTCAGGGGTACTGTGGGGTTTTTTGAACCCCCATTTTTTGTATTGGCTGTGCCAAAAAAAAGCAGTTTTCTATGCATTTCAGGGGTACTGTGGGGTTTTTTGAACCCCCAATTTTTTTATTGGCTGTGCCAAAAAAAAGCAGTTTTCTATGCATTTCAGGGGTACTGTGGGGTTTTTTGAACCCCCAATTTTTGTATTGGCTGTGCCAAAAAAAAGCAGTTTTCTATGCATTTCAGGGGTACTGTGGGGTTTTTTGAACCCCCAATTTTTTTATTGGCTGTGACAAAAAAAAGGCAGTTTTCTATGCATTTCAGGGGTACTGTGGGGTTTTTTGAACCCCCAATTTTTGTATTGGCTGTGCCAAAAAAAAGCAGTTTTCTGTGCATTTCAGGGGTACTGTGGGGTTTTTTGAACCCCCAATTTTTTTATTGGCTGTGCCAAAAAAAAGCAGTTTTCTATGCATTTCAGGGGTACTGTGGGGTTTTTTGAACCCCCAATTTTTTTATTGGCTGTGCCAAAAAAAAGCAGTTTTCTATGCATTTCAGGGGTACTGTGGGGTTTTTTGAACCCCCAATTTTTTTATTGGCTGTGCCAAAAAAAAAGCAGTTTTCTATGCATTTCAGGGGTACTGTGGGGTTTTTTGAACCCCCAATTTTTTTATTGGCTGTGCCAAAAAAAAGCAGTTTTCTATGCATTTCAGGGGTACTGTGGGGTTTTTTGAACCCCCAATTTTTTTATTGGCTGTGCCAAAAAAAAGCAGTTTTCTATGCATTTCAGGGGTACTGTGGGGTTTTTTGAACCCCCAATTTTTTTATTGGCTGTGCCAAAAAAAAGCAGTTTTCTATGCATTTCAGGGGTACTGTGGGTTTTTTTGAACCCCCAATTTTTTTATTGGCTGTGCCAAAAAAGCAGTTTTCTATGCATTTCAGGGGTTTTGACCTTTGACCTTTCTAGTGTTTTGACCTTTGACCTTTCTAGCGATGAAAAAAGCGCATCGTGGCATTTTGACCTTTCTAGCGATTTGACCTTTGACCTTTTGACCTTTGACCTTTGACCTTTCTAGCGTTTTGACCTTAGACGTTTTGATTTTTGACCTTTCTAGCGATTTGACCTTTGACCTTTTGACCTTTGACCTTTTGACCTTTGACCTTTTGACCTTTGACCTTTCTAGCGTTTTGGCCCAAAAAAAAGCAGTTTTCTATGCATTTCAGGGGTACTGTGGGGTTTTTTGAACCCCCAATTTTTTTATTGGCTGTGCCAATAAAAAGCAGTTTTCTATGCATTTCAGGGGTACTGTGGGGTTTTTTGAACCCCCAATGTTTTTATTGGCTGTGCCAAAAAAAAGCAGTTTTCTATGCATTTCAGGGGTACTGTGGTTTTTTTTTTTTTTTTTTATTGGCTGTGCCAAAAAAAAAGCAGTTTTCTATGCATTTCAGGGGTACTGTGGGGTTTTTTGAACCCCCAATTTTTGTATTGGCTGTGCCAAAAAAAAAGCAGTTTTCTATGCATTTCAGGGGTACTGTGGGGTTTTTTGAACCCCCAATTTTTGTATTGGCTGTGCCAAAAAAAAAGCAGTTTTCTATGCATTTCAGGGGTACTGTGGGGTTTTTTGAACCCCCAATTTTTTTATTGGCTGTGCCAAAAAAAGCAGTTTTCTATGCATTTCAGGGGTTTTGACCTTTGACCTTTCTAGTGTTTTGACCTTTGACCTTTCTAGCGATGAAAAAAGCGCATCGTGGCATTTTGACCTTTCTAGCGATTTGACCTTTGACGTTTTGATTTTTGACCTTTCTAGCGATTTGACCTTTGACCTTTTGACCTTTGACCTTTTGACCTTTTGACCTTTGACCTTTTGACCTTTGACCTTTCTAGCGTTTTGGCCAAAAAAAAGCAGTTTTCTATGCATTTCAGGGGTACTGTGGGGTTTTTTGAACCCCCAATTTTTTTATTGGCTGTGCCAAAAAAAAGCAGTTTTCTATGCATTTCAGGGGTACTGTGGGGTTTTTTGAACCCCCAATTTTTTTATTGGCTGTGCCAAAAAAAAGCAGTTTTCTATGCATTTCAGGGGTACTGTGGGTTTTTTTTATTTTGTTATTGGCTGTGCCAAAAAAAAGCAGTTTTCTATGCATTTCAGGGGTACTGTGGGGTTTTTTGAACCCCCAATTTTTTTATTGGCTGTGCCAAAAACAAGCAGTTTTCTATGCATTTCAGGGGTACTGTGGGGTTTTTTGAACCCCCAATTTTTTTATTGGCTGTGCCAAAAAAAAGCAGTTTTCTATGCATTTCAGGGGTACTGTGGGGTTTTTTGAACCCCCAATTTTTGTATTGGCTGTGCCAAAAAAAGCAGTTTTCTATGCATTTCAGGGGTACTGTGGGGTTTTTTGAACCCCCAATTTTTGTATTGGCTGTGCCAAAAAAAAGCAGTTTTCTATGCATTTCAGGGGTACTGTGGGGTTTTTTGAACCCCCAATTCTTTTATTGGCTGTGCCAAAAAAAAGCAGTTTTCTATGCATTTCAGGGGTACTGTGGGGTTTTTTGAACCCCCAATTTTTTTATTGGCTGTGCCAAAAAAAAAGCAGTTTTCTATGCATTTCAGGGGTACTGTGGGGTTTTTTGAAACCCCAATTTTTTTATTGGCTGTGCCAAAAAAAAGCAGTTTTCTATGCATTTCAGGGGTACTGTGGGTTTTTTTTATTTTGTTATTGGCTGTGCCAAAAAAAAGCAGTTTTCTATGCATTTCAGGGGTACTGTGGGGTTTTTTGAACCCCCAATTTTTTTATTGGCTGTGCCAAAAACAAGCAGTTTTCTATGCATTTCAGGGGTACTGTGGGGTTTTTTGAACCCCCAATTTTTTTATTGGCTGTGCCAAAAAAAAGCAGTTTTCTATGCATTTCAGGGGTACTGTGGGGTTTTTTGAACCCCCAATTTTTGTATTGGCTGTGCCAAAAAAAGCAGTTTTCTATGCATTTCAGGGGTACTGTGGGGTTTTTTGAACCCCCAATTTTTGTATTGGCTGTGCCAAAAAAAAGCAGTTTTCTATGCATTTCAGGGGTACTGTGGGGTTTTTTGAACCCCCAATTCTTTTATTGGCTGTGCCAAAAAAAAGCAGTTTTCTATGCATTTCAGGGGTACTGTGGGGTTTTTTGAACCCCCAATTTTTGTATTGGCTGTGCCAAAAAAAAAGCAGTTTTCTATGCATTTCAGGGGTACTGTGGGGTTTTTTGAAACCCCAATTTTTTTATTGGCTGTGCCAAAAAAAAGCAGTTTTCTATGCATTTCAGGGGTACTGTGGGGTTTTTTGATTTTTGTATTGGCTGTGCAAAAAAAAAGCAGTTTTCTATGCATTTCAGGGGTACTGTGGGGTTTTTTGAACCCCCAATTTTTTTATTGGCTGTGCCAAAAAAAAGCAGTTTTCTATGCATTTCAGGGGTACTGTGGGGTTTTTTTGAACCCCCAATTTTTTTATTGGCTGTGCCAAAAAAAAAGCAGTTTTCTATGCATTTCAGGGGTACTGTGGGGTTTTTTGAAACCCCAATTTTTTTATTGGCTGTGCCAAAAAAAAGCAGTTTTCTATGCATTTCAGGGGTACTGTGGGGTTTTTTGATTTTTTTATTGGCTGTGCAAAAAAAAAGCAGTTTTCTATGCATTTCAGGGGTACTGTGGGGTTTTTTGAACCCCCAATTTTTTTATTGGCTGTGCCAAAAAAAGCAGTTTTCTATGCATTTCAGGGGTACTGTGGGGTTTTTTGAACCCCCAATTTTTTTATTGGCTGTGCCAAAAAAAAGCAGTTTTCTATGCATTTCAGGGGTACTGTGGGGTTTTTTTAACCCCCAATTTTTTTATTGGCTGTGCCAAAAAAAAAGCAGTTTTCTATGCATTTCAGGGGTACTGTGGGGTTTTTTGAACCCCCAATTTTTGTATTGGCTGTGCCAAAAAAAATGCAGTTTTCTATGCATTTCAGGGGTACTGTGGGTTTTTTTTAACCCCCAATTTTTTTATTGGCTGTGCCAAAAAAAAGCAGTTTTCTATGCATTTCAGGGGTACTGTGGGGTTTTTTGAACCCCCAATTTTTTTATTGGCTGTGCAAAAAAAAAGCAGTTTTCTATGCATTTCAGGGGTACTGTGGGGTTTTTTGAACCCCCAATTTTTTTATTGGCTGTGCCAAAAAAGCTGTTTTCTATGCATTTCAGGGGTACTGTGGGGTTTTTTGAACCCCCAATTTTTGTATTGGCTGTGCCAAAAAAAAGCAGTTTTCTATGCATTTCAGGGGTACTGTGGGGTTTTTTTATTTTTTTATTGGCTGTGCCAAAAAAAAGCAGTTTTCTATGCATTTCAGGGGTACTGTGGGGTTTTTTGAACCCCCAATTTTTTTATTGGCTGTGCCAAAAAAAAGCAGTTTTCTATGCATTTCAGGGGTACTGTGGGGTTTTTTGAACCCCCAATTTTTTTATTGGCTGTGCCAAAAAAAAGCAGTTTTCTATGCATTTCAGGGGTACTGTGGGGTTTTTTGAAACCCCAATTTTTGTATTGGCTGTGCCAAAAAAAAAGCAGTTTTCTATGCATTTCAGGGGTACTGTGGGGTTTTTGGAACCCCCAATTTTTGTATTGGCTGTGCCAAAAAAAAGCAGTTTTCTATGCATTTCAGGGGTACTGTGGGGTTTTTTGAACCCCCAATTTTTTTATTGGCTGTGCCAAAAAAAAGCAGTTTTCTATGCATTTCAGGGGTACTGTGGGGTTTTTTGAACCCCCAATTTTTTTATTGGCTGTGCCAAAAAAAAAGCAGTTTTCTATGCATTTCAGGGGTACTGTGGGGTTTTTTGAACCCCCAATTTTTTTATTGGCTGTGCCAAAAAAAAGCAGTTTTCTATGCATTTCAGGGGTACTGTGGGGTTTTTTGAACCCCCAATTTTTTTATTGGCTGTGCCAAAAAAGCAGTTTTCTATGCATTTCAGGGGTTTTGACCTTTGACCTTTCTAGTGTTTTGACCTTTGACCTTTCTAGCGATGAAAAAAGCGCATCGTGGCATTTTGACCTTTCTAGCGATTTGACCTTTGACCTTTTGACCTTTGAACTTTGACCTTTCTAGCGTTTTGACCTTAGACGTTTTGATTTTTGACCTTTCTAGCGATTTGACCTTTGACCTTTTGACCTCTGACCTTTTGACCTTTGACCTTTCTAGCGTTTTGGCCAAAAAAAAGCAGTTTTCTATGCATTTCAGGGGTACTGTGGGGTTTTTTGAACCCCCAATTATTTTATTGGCTGTGCCAATAAAAAGCAGTTTTCTATGCATTTCAGGGGTACTGTGGGGTTTTTTGAACCCCCAATGTTTTTATTGGCTGTGCCAAAAAAAAGCAGTTTTCTATGCATTTCAGGGGTACTGTGGGGTTTTTTGAACCCCCAATTTTTGTATTGGCTGTGCCAAAAAAAAGCAGTTTTCTATGCATTTCAGGGGTACTGTGGTTTTTTTTTAATTTTTTTATTGGCTGTGCCAAAAAAAAGCAGTTTTCTATGCATTTCAGGGGTACTGTGGTTTTTTTTTTATTTTTTTATTGGCTGTGCCAAAAAAAAGCAGTTTTCTATGCATTTCAGGGGTACTGTGGGTTTTTTTGAACCCCCAATTTTTTTATTGGCTGTGCCAAAAAAAAAGCAGTTTTCTATGCATTTCAGGGGTACTGTGGGGTTTTTTGAACCCCCAATTTTTTTATTGGCTGTGCCAAAAAAAAAGCAGTTTTCTATGCATTTCAGGGGTACTGTGGGTTTTTTTTAACCCCCAATTTTTGTATTGGCTGTGCCAAAAAAAAGCAGTTTTCTATGCATTTCAGGGGTACTGTGGGGTTTTTTGAACCCCCAATTTTTTTATTGGCTGTGCCAAAAAAAGCAGTTTTCTATGCATTTCAGGGGTTTTGACCTTTGACCTTTCTAGTGTTTTGACCTTTGACCTTTCTAGCGATGAAAAAAGCGCATCGTGGCATTTTGACCTTTCTAGCGATTTGACCTTTGACCTTTTGACCTTTGACCTTTCTAGCGATTTGACCTTTGACGTTTTGATTTTTGACCTTTCTAGCGATTTGACCTTTGACCTTTTGACCTTTGACCTTTTGACCTTTGACCTTTCTAGCGTTTTGGCCAAAAAAAAGCAGTTTTCTATGCATTTCAGGGGTACTGTGGGGTTTTTTGAACCCCCAATTTTTTTATTGGCTGTGCCAAAAACAAGCAGTTTTCTATGCATTTCAGGGGTACTGTGGGGTTTTTTGAACCCCCAATTTTTTTATTGGCTGTGCCAAAAAAAAGCAGTTTTCTATGCATTTCAGGGGTACTGTGGGGTTTTTTGAACCCCCAATTTTTGTATTGGCTGTGCCAAAAAAAGCAGTTTTCTATGCATTTCAGGGGTACTGTGGGGTTTTTTGAACCCCCAATTTTTGTATTGGCTGTGCCAAAAAAAAAGCAGTTTTCTATGCATTTCAGGGGTACTGTGGGGTTTTTTGAACCCCCAATTCTTTTATTGGCTGTGCCAAAAAAAAGCAGTTTTCTATGCATTTCAGGGGTACTGTGGGGTTTTTTGAACCCCCAATTTTTTTATTGGCTGTGCCAAAAAAAAAGCAGTTTTCTATGCATTTCAGGGGTACTGTGGGGTTTTTTGATTTTTTTATTGGCTGTGCAAAAAAAAAGCAGTTTTCTATGCATTTCAGGGGTACTGTGGGGTTTTTTGAACCCCCAATTTTTTTATTGGCTGTGCCAAAAAAAGCAGTTTTCTATGCATTTCAGGGGTACTGTGGGGTTTTTTGAACCCCCAATTTTTTTATTGGCTGTGCCAAAAAAAGCAGTTTTCTATGCATTTCAGGGGTACTGTGGGGTTTTTTGAACCCCCAATTTTTTTATTGGCTGTGCCAAAAAAAAGCAGTTTTCTATGCATTTCAGGGGTACTGTGGGGTTTTTTTAACCCCCAATTTTTTTATTGGCTGTGCCAAAAAAAAAGCAGTTTTCTATGCATTTCAGGGGTACTGTGGGGTTTTTTGAACCCCCAATTTTTGTATTGGCTGTGCCAAAAAAAATGCAGTTTTCTATGCATTTCAGGGGTACTGTGGGTTTTTTTTAACCCCCAATTTTTTTATTGGCTGTGCCAAAAAAAAGCAGTTTTCTATGCATTTCAGGGGTACTGTGGGGTTTTTTGAACCCCCAATTTTTTTATTGGCTGTGCAAAAAAAAAGCAGTTTTCTATGCATTTCAGGGGTACTGTGGGGTTTTTTGAACCCCCAATTTTTTTATTGGCTGTGCCAAAAAAGCTGTTTTCTATGCATTTCAGGGGTACTGTGGGGTTTTTTTAACCCCCAATTTTTGTATTGGCTGTGCCAAAAAAAAGCAGTTTTCTATGCATTTCAGGGGTACTGTGGGGTTTTTTTATTTTTTTATTGGCTGTGCCAAAAAAAAGCAGTTTTCTATGCATTTCAGGGGTACTGTGGGGTTTTTTGAACCCCCAATTTTTTTATTGGCTGTGCCAAAAAAAAGCAGTTTTCTATGCATTTCAGGGGTACTGTGGGGTTTTTTGAACCCCCAATTTTTTTATTGGCTGTGCCAAAAAAAAGCAGTTTTCTATGCATTTCAGGGGTACTGTGGGGTTTTTTGAAACCCCAATTTTTGTATTGGCTGTGCCAAAAAAAAAGCAGTTTTCTATGCATTTCAGGGGTACTGTGGGGTTTTTGGAACCCCCAATTTTTGTATTGGCTGTGCCAAAAAAAAGCAGTTTTCTATGCATTTCAGGGGTACTGTGGGGTTTTTTGAACCCCCAATTTTTTTATTGGCTGTGCCAAAAAAAAGCAGTTTTCTATGCATTTCAGGGGTACTGTGGGGTTTTTTGAACCCCCAATTTTTTTATTGGCTGTGCCAAAAAAAGCAGTTTTCTATGCATTTCAGGGGTTTTGACCTTTGACCTTTCTAGTGTTTTGACCTTTGACCTTTCTAGCGATGAAAAAAGCGCATCGTGGCATTTTGACCTTTCTAGCGATTTGACCTTTGACCTTTTGACCTTTGACCTTTCTAGCGTTTTGACCTTTGACGTTTTGATTTTTGACCTTTCTAGCGATTTGACCTTTGACCTTTTGACCTTTGACCTTTTGACCTTTTGACCTTTGACCTTTTGACCTTTGACCTTTCTAGCGTTTTGGCCAAAAAAAAGCAGTTTTCTATGCATTTCAGGGGTACTGTGGGGTTTTTTGAACCCCCAATTTTTTTATTGGCTGTGCAAAAAAAAAGCAGTTTTCTATGCATTTCAGGGGTACTGTGGGGTTTTTTGAACCCCCAATTTTTTTATTGGCTGTGCCAAAAAAAAGCAGTTTTCTATGCATTTCAGGGGTACTGTGGTTTTTTTTTATTTTGTTATTGGCTGTGCCAAAAAAAAGGAGTTTTCTATGCATTTCAGGGGTACTGTGGGGTTTTTTGAACCCCCAATTTTTTTATTGGCTGTGCCAAAAACAAGCAGTTTTCTATGCATTTCAGGGGTACTGTGGGGTTTTTTGAACCCCCAATTTTTTTATTGGCTGTGCCAAAAAAAAGCAGTTTTCTATGCATTTCAGGGGTACTGTGGGGTTTTTTGAACCCCCAATTTTTGTATTGGCTGTGCCAAAAAAAGCAGTTTTCTATGCATTTCAGGGGTACTGTGGGGTTTTTTGAACCCCCAATTTTTGTATTGGCTGTGCCAAAAAAAAGCAGTTTTCTATGCATTTCAGGGGTACTGTGGGGTTTTTTGAACCCCCAATTCTTTTATTGGCTGTGCCAAAAAAAAGCAGTTTTCTATGCATTTCAGGGGTACTGTGGGGTTTTTTGAACCCCCAATTTTTTTATTGGCTGTGCCAAAAAAAAAGCAGTTTTCTATGCATTTCAGGGGTACTGTGGGGTTTTTTGAAACCCCAATTTTTTTATTGGCTGTGCCAAAAAAAAGCAGTTTTCTATGCATTTCAGGGGTACTGTGGGGTTTTTTGATTTTTGTATTGGCTGTGCAAAAAAAAAGCAGTTTTCTATGCATTTCAGGGGTACTGTGGGGTTTTTTGAACCCCCAATTTTTTTATTGGCTGTGCCAAAAAAAAGCAGTTTTCTATGCATTTCAGGGGTTCTGTGGGGTTTTTTGAACCCCCAATTCTTTTATTGGCTGTGCCAAAAAAAAGCAGTTTTCTATGCATTTCAGGGGTACTGTGGGGTTTTTTGAACCCCCAATTTTTTTATTGGCTGTGCCAAAAAAAAAACAGTTTTCTATGCATTTCAGGGGTACTGTGGGGTTTTTTTATTTTTTTATTGGCTGTGCAAAAAAAAAGCAGTTTTCTATGCATTTCAGGGGTACTGTGGGGTTTTTTGAACCCCCAATTTTTTTATTGGCTGTGCCAAAAAAAAGCAGTTTTCTATGCATTTCAGGGGTACTGTGGGGTTTTTTTATTTTTTTATTGGCTGTGCAAAAAAAAAGCAGTTTTCTATGCATTTCAGGGGTACTGTGGGGTTTTTTGAACCCCCAATTTTTTTATTGGCTGTGCCAAAAAAAAGCAGTTTTCTATGCATTTCAGGGGTACTGTGGGGTTTTTTGATTTTTGTATTGGCTGTGCAAAAAAAAAAGCAGTTTTCTATGCATTTCAGGGGTACTGTGGGGTTTTTTGAACCCCCAATTTTTTTATTGGCTGTGCCAAAAAAAAGCAGTTTTCTATGCATTTCAGGGGTACTGTGGGGTTTTTTTGAACCCCCAATTTTTTTATTGGCTGTGCCAAAAAAAAAGCAGTTTTCTATGCATTTCAGGGGTACTGTGGGGTTTTTTGAAACCCCAATTTTTTTATTGGCTGTGCCAAAAAAAAGCAGTTTTCTATGCATTTCAGGGGTACTGTGGGGTTTTTTGATTTTTTTATTGGCTGTGCAAAAAAAAAGCAGTTTTCTATGCATTTCAGGGGTACTGTGGGGTTTTTTGAACCCCCAATTTTTTTATTGGCTGTGCCAAAAAAAGCAGTTTTCTATGCATTTCAGGGGTACTGTGGGGTTTTTTGAACCCCCAATTTTTTTATTGGCTGTGCCAAAAAAAGCAGTTTTCTATGCATTTCAGGGGTACTGTGGGGTTTTTTGAACCCCCAATTTTTTTATTGGCTGTGCCAAAAAAAAGCAGTTTTCTATGCATTTCAGGGGTACTGTGGGGTTTTTTTAACCCCCAATTTTTTTATTGGCTGTGCCAAAAAAAAAGCAGTTTTCTATGCATTTCAGGGGTACTGTGGGGTTTTTTGAACCCCCAATTTTTGTATTGGCTGTGCCAAAAAAAATGCAGTTTTCTATGCATTTCAGGGGTACTGTGGGTTTTTTTTAACCCCCAATTTTTTTATTGGCTGTGCCAAAAAAAAGCAGTTTTCTATGCATTTCAGGGGTACTGTGGGGTTTTTTGAACCCCCAATTTTTTTATTGGCTGTGCAAAAAAAAAGCAGTTTTCTATGCATTTCAGGGGTACTGTGGGGTTTTTTGAACCCCCAATTTTTTTATTGGCTGTGCCAAAAAAGCTGTTTTCTATGCATTTCAGGGGTACTGTGGGGTTTTTTGAACCCCCAATTTTTGTATTGGCTGTGCCAAAAAAAAGCAGTTTTCTATGCATTTCAGGGGTACTGTGGGGTTTTTTGAACCCCCAATTTTTTTATTGGCTGTGCCAAAAAAAAGCAGTTTTCTATGCATTTCAGGGGTACTGTGGGGTTTTTTGAACCCCCAATTTTTGTATTGGCTGTGCCAAAAAAAAGCAGTTTTCTATGCATTTCAGGGGTACTGTGGGGTTTTTTGAACCCCCAATTTTTTTATTGGCTGTGACAAAAAAAAGGCAGTTTTCTATGCATTTCAGGGGTACTGTGGGGTTTTTTGAACCCCCAATTTTTGTATTGGCTGTGCCAAAAAAAAGCAGTTTTCTGTGCATTTCAGGGGTACTGTGGGGTTTTTTGAACCCCCAATTTTTTTATTGGCTGTGCCAAAAAAAAGCAGTTTTCTATGCATTTCAGGGGTACTGTGGGGTTTTTTGAACCCCCAATTTTTTTATTGGCTGTGCCAAAAAAAAGCAGTTTTCTATGCATTTCAGGGGTTTTGACCTTTGACCTTTCTAGTGTTTTGACCTTTGACCTTTCTAGCGATGAAAAAAGTGCATCGTGGCATTTTGACCTTTCTAGCGATTTGACCTTTGACCTTTTGACCTTTGACCTTTTGACCTTTCTAGCGTTTTGACCTTTGACGTTTTGATTTTTGACCTTTCTAGCGATTTGACCTTTGACCTTTTGACCTTTGACCTTTTGCCCTTTGACCTTTTGACCTTTGACCTTTCTAGCGTTTTGACCTTTGACCTTTCTAGCGATGAAAAAAGCGCATCGTGGCATTTTGACCTTTCTTGCGATTTGACCTTTGACCTTTTGACCTTTGACCTTTTGACCTTTGACCTTTCTAGCGTTTTGACATTTGACGTTTTGATTTTTGACCTTTCTAGTGATTTGACCTTTGACCTTTTGACCTTTGACCTTTTGACCTTTGACCTTTCTAGCGATGAAAAAGCGCATCGTGACGTTTTGAAAAAACCGCATCGTGGCATTTTGACCTTTCTATCGATTTTACCTTTTGACCTTTGACCTTTTGACCTTTGACCTTTCTAGTGTTTTGACCTTTGACCTTTCTAGCGATGAAAAAAGCGCATCGTGGCATTTTGACCTTTCTAGCGATTTGACCTTTGACGTTTTGAGTTTTGACCTTTCTAGCGATTTGACCTTTGACCTTTTGACCTTTGACCTTTTGACCTTTGACCTTTCTAGCGTTTTGGCAAAAAAAAGCAGTTTTCTATGCATTTCAGGGGTACTGTGGGGTTTTTTGAACCCCCAATTTTTTTATTGGCTGTGCCAAAAAAAAGCAGTTTTCTATGCATTTCAGGGGTACTGTGGGGTTTTTTGAACCCCCAATTTTTTTATTGGCTGTGCCAAAAAAGCAGTTTTCTATGCATTTCAGGGGTACTGTGGGGTTTTTTTATTTTTTTATTGGCTGTGCCAAAAAAAAGCAGTTTTCTATGCATTTCAGGGGTACTGTGGGGTTTTTTGAACCCCCAATTTTTTTATTGGCTGTGCCAAAAAAAAGCAGTTTTCTATGCATTTCAGGGGTACTGTGGGGTTTTTTTATTTTTTTATTGGCTGTGCCAAAAAAAAGCAGTTTTCTATGCATTTCAGGGGTACTGTGGGGTTTTTTGAACCCCCAATTTTTTTATTGGCTGTGCCAAAAAAAAGCAGTTTTCTATGCATTTCAGGGGTACTGTGGGGTTTTTTGAACCCCCAATTTTTTTATTGGCTGTGCCAAAAAAAAGCAGTTTTCTATGCATTTCAGGGGTACTGTGGGGTTTTTTGAACCCCCAATTTTTTTATTGGCTGTGCCAAAAAAAAGCAGTTTTCTATGCATTTCAGGGGTACTGTGGGGTTTTTTGAACCCCCAATTTTTGTATTGGCTGTACCAAAAAAAAGCAGTTTTCTATGCATTTCAGGGGTACTGTGGGGTTTTTTGAACCCCCAATTTTTTTATTGGCTGTGCCAAAAAAAAGCAGTTTTCTATGCATTTCAGGGGTACTGTGGGGTTTTTTGAACCCCCAATTTTTGTATTGGCTGTGCCAAAAAAAAGCAGTTTTCTATGCATTTCAGGGGTACTGTGGGGTTTTTTGAACCCCCAATTTTTGTATTGGCTGTGACAAAAAAAAGGCAGTTTTCTATGCATTTCAGGGGTACTGTGGGGTTTTTTGAACCCCCAATTTTTGTATTGGCTGTGCCAAAAAAAAGCAGTTTTCTGTGCATTTCAGGGGTACTGTGGGGTTTTTTGAACCCCCAATTTTTTTATTGGCTGTGCCAAAAAAAAGCAGTTTTCTATGCATTTCAGGGGTACTGTGGGGTTTTTTGAACCCCCAATTTTTTTATTGGCTGTGCCAAAAAAAAGCAGTTTTCTATGCATTTCAGGGGTACTGTGGGGTTTTTTGAACCCCCAATTTTTTTATTGGCTGTGCCAAAAAAAAAGCAGTTTTCTATGCATTTCAGGGGTACTGTGGGGTTTTTTGAACCCCCAATTTTTTTATTGGCTGTGCCAAAAAAAAGCAGTTTTCTATGCATTTCAGGGGTACTGTGGGGTTTTTTGAACCCCCAATTTTTGTATTGGCTGTGCCAAAAAAAAGCAGTTTTCTATGCATTTCAGGGGTACTGTGGGGTTTTTTGAACCCCCAATTTTTTTATTGGCTGTGCCAAAAAAAAGCAGTTTTCTATGCATTTCAGGGGTACTGTGGGGTTTTTTGAACCCCCAATTTTTGTATTGGCTGTGCCAAAAAAAAGCAGTTTTCTATGCATTTCAGGGGTACTGTGGGGTTTTTTGAACCCCCAATTTTTTTATTGGCTGTGACAAAAAAAAGGCAGTTTTCTATGCATTTCAGGGGTACTGTGGGGTTTTTTGAACCCCCAATTTTTGTATTGGCTGTGCCAAAAAAAAGCAGTTTTCTATGCATTTCAGGGGTACTGTGGGGTTTTTTGAACCCCCAATTTTTGTATTGGCTGTGCCAAAAAAAAGCAGTTTTCTATGCATTTCAGGGGTACTGTGGGGTTTTTTGAACCCCCAATTTTTTTATTGGCTGTGCCAAAAAAAAGCAGTTTTCTATGCATTTCAGGGGTACTGTGGGGTTTTTTGAACCCCCAATTTTTTTATTGGCTGTGCCAAAAAAAAGCAGTTTTCTATGCATTTCAGGGGTACTGTGGGGTTTTTTGAACCCCCAATTTTTTTATTGGCTGTGCCAAAAAAAAAGCAGTTTTCTATGCATTTCAGGGGTACTGTGGGGTTTTTTGAACCCCCAATTTTTTTATTGGCTGTGCCAAAAAAAAGCAGTTTTCTATGCATTTCAGGGGTACTGTGGGGTTTTTTGAACCCCCAATTTTTTTATTGGCTGTGCCAAAAAAAAGCAGTTTTCTATGCATTTCAGGGGTACTGTGGGGTTTTTTGAACCCCCAATTTTTTTATTGGCTGTGCCAAAAAAAAGCAGTTTTCTATGCATTTCAGGGGTACTGTGGGGTTTTTTGAACCCCCAATTTTTTTATTGGCTGTGCCAAAAAAAAGCAGTTTTCTATGCATTTCAGGGGTACTGTGGGTTTTTTTGAACCCCCACTTTTTTTATTGGCTGTGCCAAAAAAGCAGTTTTCTATGCATTTCAGGGGTTTTGACCTTTGACCTTTCTAGTGTTTTGACCTTTGACCTTTCTAGCGATGAAAAAAGCGCATCGTGGCATTTTGACCTTTCTAGCGATTTGACCTTTGACCTTTTGACCTTTGACCTTTGACCTTTCTAGCGTTTTGACCTTAGACGTTTTGATTTTTGACCTTTCTAGCGATTTGACCTTTGACCTTTTGACCTTTGACCTTTTGACCTTTGACCTTTTGACCTTTGACCTTTCTAGCGTTTTGGCCCAAAAAAAAGCAGTTTTCTATGCATTTCAGGGGTACTGTGGGGTTTTTTGAACCCCCAATTTTTTTATTGGCTGTGCCAATAAAAAGCAGTTTTCTATGCATTTCAGGGGTACTGTGGGGTTTTTTGAACCCCCAATGTTTTTATTGGCTGTGCCAAAAAAAAGCAGTTTTCTATGCATTTCAGGGGTACTGTGGTTTTTTTTTTATTTTTTTATTGGCTGTGCCAAAAAAAAAGGAGTTTTCTATGCATTTCAGGGGTACTGTGGGGTTTTTTGAACCCCCAATTTTTGTATTGGCTGTGCCAAAAAAAAAGCAGTTTTCTATGCATTTCAGGGGTACTGTGGGGTTTTTTGAACCCCCAATTTTTGTATTGGCTGTGCCAAAAAAAAAGCAGTTTTCTATGCATTTCAGGGGTACTGTGGGGTTTTTTGAACCCCCAATTTTTTTATTGGCTGTGCCAAAAAAAGCAGTTTTCTATGCATTTCAGGGGTTTTGACCTTTGACCTTTCTAGTGTTTTGACCTTTGACCTTTCTAGCGATGAAAAAAGCGCATCGTGGCATTTTGACCTTTCTAGCGATTTGACCTTTGACGTTTTGATTTTTGACCTTTCTAGCGATTTGACCTTTGACCTTTTGACCTTTGACCTTTTGACCTTTTGACCTTTGACCTTTTGACCTTTGACCTTTCTAGCGTTTTGGCCAAAAAAAAGCAGTTTTCTATGCATTTCAGGGGTACTGTGGGGTTTTTTGAACCCCCAATTTTTTTATTGGCTTTGCCAAAAAAAAGCAGTTTTCTATGCATTTCAGGGGTACTGTGGGGTTTTTTGAACCCCCAATTTTTTTATTGGCTGTGCCAAAAAAAAGCAGTTTTCTATGCATTTCAGGGGTACTGTGGGTTTTTTTTATTTTGTTATTGGCTGTGCCAAAAAAAAGCAGTTTTCTATGCATTTCAGGGGTACTGTGGGGTTTTTTGAACCCCCAATTTTTTTATTGGCTGTGCCAAAAACAAGCAGTTTTCTATGCATTTCAGGGGTACTGTGGGGTTTTTTGAACCCCCAATTTTTTTATTGGCTGTGCCAAAAAAAAGCAGTTTTCTATGCATTTCAGGGGTACTGTGGGGTTTTTTGAACCCCCAATTTTTGTATTGGCTGTGCCAAAAAAAGCAGTTTTCTATGCATTTCAGGGGTACTGTGGGGTTTTTTGAACCCCCAATTTTTGTATTGGCTGTGCCAAAAAAAAGCAGTTTTCTATGCATTTCAGGGGTACTGTGGGGTTTTTTGAACCCCCAATTCTTTTATTGGCTGTGCCAAAAAAAAGCAGTTTTCTATGCATTTCAGGGGTACTGTGGGGTTTTTTGAACCCCCAATTTTTTTATTGGCTGTGCCAAAAAAAAAGCAGTTTTCTATGCATTTCAGGGGTACTGTGGGGTTTTTTGAAACCCCAATTTTTTTATTGGCTGTGCCAAAAAAAAGCAGTTTTCTATGCATTTCAGGGGTACTGTGGGTTTTTTTTATTTTGTTATTGGCTGTGCCAAAAAAAAGCAGTTTTCTATGCATTTCAGGGGTACTGTGGGGTTTTTTGAACCCCCAATTTTTTTATTGGCTGTGCCAAAAACAAGCAGTTTTCTATGCATTTCAGGGGTACTGTGGGGTTTTTTGAACCCCCAATTTTTTTATTGGCTGTGCCAAAAAAAAGCAGTTTTCTATGCATTTCAGGGGTACTGTGGGGTTTTTTGAACCCCCAATTTTTGTATTGGCTGTGCCAAAAAAAGCAGTTTTCTATGCATTTCAGGGGTACTGTGGGGTTTTTTGAACCCCCAATTTTTGTATTGGCTGTGCCAAAAAAAAGCAGTTTTCTATGCATTTCAGGGGTACTGTGGGGTTTTTTGAACCCCCAATTCTTTTATTGGCTGTGCCAAAAAAAAGCAGTTTTCTATGCATTTCAGGGGTACTGTGGGGTTTTTTGAACCCCCAATTTTTGTATTGGCTGTGCCAAAAAAAAAGCAGTTTTCTATGCATTTCAGGGGTACTGTGGGGTTTTTTGAAACCCCAATTTTTTTATTGGCTGTGCCAAAAAAAAGCAGTTTTCTATGCATTTCAGGGGTACTGTGGGGTTTTTTGATTTTTGTATTGGCTGTGCAAAAAAAAAGCAGTTTTCTATGCATTTCAGGGGTACTGTGGGGTTTTTTGAACCCCCAATTTTTTTATTGGCTGTGCCAAAAAAAAGCAGTTTTCTATGCATTTCAGGGGTACTGTGGGGTTTTTTTGAACCCCCAATTTTTTTATTGGCTGTGCCAAAAAAAAAGCAGTTTTCTATGCATTTCAGGGGTACTGTGGGGTTTTTTGAAACCCCAATTTTTTTATTGGCTGTGCCAAAAAAAAGCAGTTTTCTATGCATTTCAGGGGTACTGTGGGGTTTTTTGATTTTTTTATTGGCTGTGCAAAAAAAAAGCAGTTTTCTATGCATTTCAGGGGTACTGTGGGGTTTTTTGAACCCCCAATTTTTTTATTGGCTGTGCCAAAAAAAGCAGTTTTCTATGCATTTCAGGGGTACTGTGGGGTTTTTTGAACCCCCAATTTTTTTATTGGCTGTGCCAAAAAAAGCAGTTTTCTATGCATTTCAGGGGTACTGTGGGGTTTTTTGAACCCCCAATTTTTTTATTGGCTGTGCCAAAAAAAAGCAGTTTTCTATGCATTTCAGGGGTACTGTGGGGTTTTTTTAACCCCCAATTTTTTTATTGGCTGTGCCAAAAAAAAAGCAGTTTTCTATGCATTTCAGGGGTACTGTGGGGTTTTTTGAACCCCCAATTTTTGTATTGGCTGTGCCAAAAAAAATGCAGTTTTCTATGCATTTCAGGGGTACTGTGGGTTTTTTTTAACCCCCAATTTTTTTATTGGCTGTGCCAAAAAAAAGCAGTTTTCTATGCATTTCAGGGGTACTGTGGGGTTTTTTGAACCCCCAATTTTTTTATTGGCTGTGCAAAAAAAAAGCAGTTTTCTATGCATTTCAGGGGTACTGTGGGGTTTTTTGAACCCCCAATTTTTTTATTGGCTGTGCCAAAAAAGCTGTTTTCTATGCATTTCAGGGGTACTGTGGGGTTTTTTGAACCCCCAATTTTTGTATTGGCTGTGCCAAAAAAAAGCAGTTTTCTATGCATTTCAGGGGTACTGTGGGGTTTTTTTATTTTTTTATTGGCTGTGCCAAAAAAAAGCAGTTTTCTATGCATTTCAGGGGTACTGTGGGGTTTTTTGAACCCCCAATTTTTTTATTGGCTGTGCCAAAAAAAAGCAGTTTTCTATGCATTTCAGGGGTACTGTGGGGTTTTTTGAACCCCCAATTTTTTTATTGGCTGTGCCAAAAAAAAGCAGTTTTCTATGCATTTCAGGGGTACTGTGGGGTTTTTTGAAACCCCAATTTTTGTATTGGCTGTGCCAAAAAAAAAGCAGTTTTTTATGCATTTCAGGGGTACTGTGGGGTTTTTGGAACCCCCAATTTTTGTATTGGCTGTGCCAAAAAAAAGCAGTTTTCTATGCATTTCAGGGGTACTGTGGGGTTTTTTGAACCCCCAATTTTTTTATTGGCTGTGCAAAAAAAAAGCAGTTTTCTATGCATTTCAGGGGTACTGTGGGGTTTTTTGAACCCCCAATTTTTTTATTGGCTGTGCCAAAAAAAAAGCAGTTTTCTATGCATTTCAGGGGTACTGTGGGGTTTTTTGAACCCCCAATTTTTTTATTGGCTGTGCCAAAAAAAAGCAGTTTTCTATGCATTTCAGGGGTACTGTGGGGTTTTTTGAACCCCCAATTTTTGTATTGGCTGTGCCAAAAAAAAGCAGTTTTCTATGCATTTCAGGGGTACTGTGGGGTTTTTTGAACCCCCAATTTTTTTATTGGCTGTGCCAAAAAAAAGCAGTTTTCTATGCATTTCAGGGGTACTGTGGGGTTTTTTGAACCCCCAATTTTTGTATTGGCTGTGCCAAAAAAAAGCAGTTTTCTATGCATTTCAGGGGTACTGTGGGGTTTTTTGAACCCCCAATTTTTTTATTGGCTGTGACAAAAAAAAGGCAGTTTTCTATGCATTTCAGGGGTACTGTGGGGTTTTTTGAACCCCCAATTTTTGTATTGGCTGTGCCAAAAAAAAGCAGTTTTCTGTGCATTTCAGGGGTACTGTGGGGTTTTTTGAACCCCCAATTTTTTTATTGGCTGTGCCAAAAAAAAGCAGTTTTCTATGCATTTCAGGGGTACTGTGGGGTTTTTTGAACCCCCAATTTTTTTATTGGCTGTGCCAAAAAAAAGCAGTTTTCTATGCATTTCAGGGGTTTTGACCTTTGACCTTTCTAGTGTTTTGACCTTTGACCTTTCTAGCGATGAAAAAAGTGCATCGTGGCATTTTGACCTTTCTAGCGATTTGACCTTTGACCTTTTGACCTTTGACCTTTTGACCTTTCTAGCGTTTTGACCTTTGACGTTTTGATTTTTGACCTTTCTAGCGATTTGACCTTTGACCTTTTGACCTTTGACCTTTTGCCCTTTGACCTTTTGACCTTTGACCTTTCTAGCGTTTTGACCTTTGACCTTTCTAGCGATGAAAAAAGCGCATCGTGGCATTTTGACCTTTCTTGCGATTTGACCTTTGACCTTTTGACCTTTGACCTTTTGACCTTTGACCTTTCTAGCGTTTTGACATTTGACGTTTTGATTTTTGACCTTTCTAGTGATTTGACCTTTGACCTTTTGACCTTTGACCTTTTGACCTTTGACCTTTCTAGCGATGAAAAAGCGCATCGTGACGTTTTGAAAAAACCGCATCGTGGCATTTTGACCTTTCTATCGATTTTACCTTTTGACCTTTGACCTTTTGACCTTTGACCTTTCTAGTGTTTTGACCTTTGACCTTTCTAGCGATGAAAAAAGCGCATCGTGGCATTTTGACCTTTCTAGCGATTTGACCTTTGACGTTTTGAGTTTTGACCTTTCTAGCGATTTGACCTTTGACCTTTTGACCTTTGACCTTTTGACCTTTGACCTTTCTAGCGTTTTGGCAAAAAAAAGCAGTTTTCTATGCATTTCAGGGGTACTGTGGGGTTTTTTGAACCCCCAATTTTTTTATTGGCTGTGCCAAAAAAAAGCAGTTTTCTATGCATTTCAGGGGTACTGTGGGGTTTTTTGAACCCCCAATTTTTTTATTGGCTGTGCCAAAAAAGCAGTTTTCTATGCATTTCAGGGGTACTGTGGGGTTTTTTTATTTTTTTATTGGCTGTGCCAAAAAAAAGCAGTTTTCTATGCATTTCAGGGGTACTGTGGGGTTTTTTGAACCCCCAATTTTTTTATTGGCTGTGCCAAAAAAAAGCAGTTTTCTATGCATTTCAGGGGTACTGTGGGGTTTTTTTATTTTTTTATTGGCTGTGCCAAAAAAAAGCAGTTTTCTATGCATTTCAGGGGTACTGTGGGGTTTTTTGAACCCCCAATTTTTTTATTGGCTGTGCCAAAAAAAAGCAGTTTTCTATGCATTTCAGGGGTACTGTGGGGTTTTTTGAACCCCCAATTTTTTTATTGGCTGTGCCAAAAAAAAGCAGTTTTCTATGCATTTCAGGGGTACTGTGGGGTTTTTTGAACCCCCAATTTTTTTATTGGCTGTGCCAAAAAAAAGCAGTTTTCTATGCATTTCAGGGGTACTGTGGGGTTTTTTGAACCCCCAATTTTTGTATTGGCTGTACCAAAAAAAAGCAGTTTTCTATGCATTTCAGGGGTACTGTGGGGTTTTTTGAACCCCCAATTTTTTTATTGGCTGTGCCAAAAAAAAGCAGTTTTCTATGCATTTCAGGGGTACTGTGGGGTTTTTTGAACCCCCAATTTTTGTATTGGCTGTGCCAAAAAAAAGCAGTTTTCTATGCATTTCAGGGGTACTGTGGGGTTTTTTGAACCCCCAATTTTTGTATTGGCTGTGACAAAAAAAAGGCAGTTTTCTATGCATTTCAGGGGTACTGTGGGGTTTTTTGAACCCCCAATTTTTGTATTGGCTGTGCCAAAAAAAAGCAGTTTTCTGTGCATTTCAGGGGTACTGTGGGGTTTTTTGAACCCCCAATTTTTTTATTGGCTGTGCCAAAAAAAAGCAGTTTTCTATGCATTTCAGGGGTACTGTGGGGTTTTTTGAACCCCCAATTTTTTTATTGGCTGTGCCAAAAAAAAGCAGTTTTCTATGCATTTCAGGGGTACTGTGGGGTTTTTTGAACCCCCAATTTTTTTATTGGCTGTGCCAAAAAAAAAGCAGTTTTCTATGCATTTCAGGGGTACTGTGGGGTTTTTTGAACCCCCAATTTTTTTATTGGCTGTGCCAAAAAAAAGCAGTTTTCTATGCATTTCAGGGGTACTGTGGGGTTTTTTGAACCCCCAATTTTTGTATTGGCTGTGCCAAAAAAAAGCAGTTTTCTATGCATTTCAGGGGTACTGTGGGGTTTTTTGAACCCCCAATTTTTTTATTGGCTGTGCCAAAAAAAAGCAGTTTTCTATGCATTTCAGGGGTACTGTGGGGTTTTTTGAACCCCCAATTTTTGTATTGGCTGTGCCAAAAAAAAGCAGTTTTCTATGCATTTCAGGGGTACTGTGGGGTTTTTTGAACCCCCAATTTTTTTATTGGCTGTGACAAAAAAAAGGCAGTTTTCTATGCATTTCAGGGGTACTGTGGGGTTTTTTGAACCCCCAATTTTTGTATTGGCTGTGCCAAAAAAAAGCAGTTTTCTGTGCATTTCAGGGGTACTGTGGGGTTTTTTGAACCCCCAATTTTTTTATTGGCTGTGCCAAAAAAAAGCAGTTTTCTATGCATTTCAGGGGTACTGTGGGGTTTTTTGAACCCCCAATTTTTTTATTGGCTGTGCCAAAAAAAAGCAGTTTTCTATGCATTTCAGGGGTACTGTGGGGTTTTTTGAACCCCCAATTTTTTTATTGGCTGTGCCAAAAAAAAAGCAGTTTTCTATGCATTTCAGGGGTACTGTGGGGTTTTTTGAACCCCCAATTTTTTTATTGGCTGTGCCAAAAAAAAGCAGTTTTCTATGCATTTCAGGGGTACTGTGGGGTTTTTTGAACCCCCAATTTTTTTATTGGCTGTGCCAAAAAAAAGCAGTTTTCTATGCATTTCAGGGGTACTGTGGGGTTTTTTGAACCCCCAATTTTTTTATTGGCTGTGCCAAAAAAAAGCAGTTTTCTATGCATTTCAGGGGTACTGTGGGGTTTTTTGAACCCCCAATTTTTTTATTGGCTGTGCCAAAAAAAAGCAGTTTTCTATGCATTTCAGGGGTACTGTGGGTTTTTTTGAACCCCCACTTTTTTTATTGGCTGTGCCAAAAAAGCAGTTTTCTATGCATTTCAGGGGTTTTGACCTTTGACCTTTCTAGTGTTTTGACCTTTGACCTTTCTAGCGATGAAAAAAGCGCATCGTGGCATTTTGACCTTTCTAGCGATTTGACCTTTGACCTTTTGACCTTTGACCTTTGACCTTTCTAGCGTTTTGACCTTAGACGTTTTGATTTTTGACCTTTCTAGCGATTTGACCTTTGACCTTTTGACCTTTGACCTTTTGACCTTTGACCTTTTGACCTTTGACCTTTCTAGCGTTTTGGCCCAAAAAAAAGCAGTTTTCTATGCATTTCAGGGGTACTGTGGGGTTTTTTGAACCCCCAATTTTTTTATTGGCTGTGCCAATAAAAAGCAGTTTTCTATGCATTTCAGGGGTACTGTGGGGTTTTTTGAACCCCCAATGTTTTTATTGGCTGTGCCAAAAAAAAGCAGTTTTCTATGCATTTCAGGGGTACTGTGGTTTTTTTTTTATTTTTTTATTGGCTGTGCCAAAAAAAAAGGAGTTTTCTATGCATTTCAGGGGTACTGTGGGGTTTTTTGAACCCCCAATTTTTGTATTGGCTGTGCCAAAAAAAAAGCAGTTTTCTATGCATTTCAGGGGTACTGTGGGGTTTTTTGAACCCCCAATTTTTGTATTGGCTGTGCCAAAAAAAAAGCAGTTTTCTATGCATTTCAGGGGTACTGTGGGGTTTTTTGAACCCCCAATTTTTTTATTGGCTGTGCCAAAAAAAGCAGTTTTCTATGCATTTCAGGGGTTTTGACCTTTGACCTTTCTAGTGTTTTGACCTTTGACCTTTCTAGCGATGAAAAAAGCGCATCGTGGCATTTTGACCTTTCTAGCGATTTGACCTTTGACGTTTTGATTTTTGACCTTTCTAGCGATTTGACCTTTGACCTTTTGACCTTTGACCTTTTGACCTTTTGACCTTTGACCTTTTGACCTTTGACCTTTCTAGCGTTTTGGCCAAAAAAAAGCAGTTTTCTATGCATTTCAGGGGTACTGTGGGGTTTTTTGAACCCCCAATTTTTTTATTGGCTGTGCCAAAAAAAAGCAGTTTTCTATGCATTTCAGGGGTACTGTGGGGTTTTTTGAACCCCCAATTTTTTTATTGGCTGTGCCAAAAAAAAGCAGTTTTCTATGCATTTCAGGGGTACTGTGGGTTTTTTTTATTTTGTTATTGGCTGTGCCAAAAAAAAGCAGTTTTCTATGCATTTCAGGGGTACTGTGGGGTTTTTTGAACCCCCAATTTTTTTATTGGCTGTGCCAAAAACAAGCAGTTTTCTATGCATTTCAGGGGTACTGTGGGGTTTTTTGAACCCCCAATTTTTTTATTGGCTGTGCCAAAAAAAAGCAGTTTTCTATGCATTTCAGGGGTACTGTGGGGTTTTTTGAACCCCCAATTTTTGTATTGGCTGTGCCAAAAAAAGCAGTTTTCTATGCATTTCAGGGGTACTGTGGGGTTTTTTGAACCCCCAATTTTTGTATTGGCTGTGCCAAAAAAAAGCAGTTTTCTATGCATTTCAGGGGTACTGTGGGGTTTTTTGAACCCCCAATTCTTTTATTGGCTGTGCCAAAAAAAAGCAGTTTTCTATGCATTTCAGGGGTACTGTGGGGTTTTTTGAACCCCCAATTTTTTTATTGGCTGTGCCAAAAAAAAAGCAGTTTTCTATGCATTTCAGGGGTACTGTGGGGTTTTTTGAAACCCCAATTTTTTTATTGGCTGTGCCAAAAAAAAGCAGTTTTCTATGCATTTCAGGGGTACTGTGGGTTTTTTTTATTTTGTTATTGGCTGTGCCAAAAAAAAGCAGTTTTCTATGCATTTCAGGGGTACTGTGGGGTTTTTTGAACCCCCAATTTTTTTATTGGCTGTGCCAAAAACAAGCAGTTTTCTATGCATTTCAGGGGTACTGTGGGGTTTTTTGAACCCCCAATTTTTTTATTGGCTGTGCCAAAAAAAAGCAGTTTTCTATGCATTTCAGGGGTACTGTGGGGTTTTTTGAACCCCCAATTTTTGTATTGGCTGTGCCAAAAAAAGCAGTTTTCTATGCATTTCAGGGGTACTGTGGGGTTTTTTGAACCCCCAATTTTTGTATTGGCTGTGCCAAAAAAAAGCAGTTTTCTATGCATTTCAGGGGTACTGTGGGGTTTTTTGAACCCCCAATTCTTTTATTGGCTGTGCCAAAAAAAAGCAGTTTTCTATGCATTTCAGGGGTACTGTGGGGTTTTTTGAACCCCCAATTTTTGTATTGGCTGTGCCAAAAAAAAAGCAGTTTTCTATGCATTTCAGGGGTACTGTGGGGTTTTTTGAAACCCCAATTTTTTTATTGGCTGTGCCAAAAAAAAGCAGTTTTCTATGCATTTCAGGGGTACTGTGGGGTTTTTTGATTTTTGTATTGGCTGTGCAAAAAAAAAGCAGTTTTCTATGCATTTCAGGGGTACTGTGGGGTTTTTTGAACCCCCAATTTTTTTATTGGCTGTGCCAAAAAAAAGCAGTTTTCTATGCATTTCAGGGGTACTGTGGGGTTTTTTTGAACCCCCAATTTTTTTATTGGCTGTGCCAAAAAAAAAGCAGTTTTCTATGCATTTCAGGGGTACTGTGGGGTTTTTTGAAACCCCAATTTTTTTATTGGCTGTGCCAAAAAAAAGCAGTTTTCTATGCATTTCAGGGGTACTGTGGGGTTTTTTGATTTTTTTATTGGCTGTGCAAAAAAAAAGCAGTTTTCTATGCATTTCAGGGGTACTGTGGGGTTTTTTGAACCCCCAATTTTTTTATTGGCTGTGCCAAAAAAAGCAGTTTTCTATGCATTTCAGGGGTACTGTGGGGTTTTTTGAACCCCCAATTTTTTTATTGGCTGTGCCAAAAAAAGCAGTTTTCTATGCATTTCAGGGGTACTGTGGGGTTTTTTGAACCCCCAATTTTTTTATTGGCTGTGCCAAAAAAAAGCAGTTTTCTATGCATTTCAGGGGTACTGTGGGGTTTTTTTAACCCCCAATTTTTTTATTGGCTGTGCCAAAAAAAAAGCAGTTTTCTATGCATTTCAGGGGTACTGTGGGGTTTTTTGAACCCCCAATTTTTGTATTGGCTGTGCCAAAAAAAATGCAGTTTTCTATGCATTTCAGGGGTACTGTGGGTTTTTTTTAACCCCCAATTTTTTTATTGGCTGTGCCAAAAAAAAGCAGTTTTCTATGCATTTCAGGGGTACTGTGGGGTTTTTTGAACCCCCAATTTTTTTATTGGCTGTGCAAAAAAAAAGCAGTTTTCTATGCATTTCAGGGGTACTGTGGGGTTTTTTGAACCCCCAATTTTTTTATTGGCTGTGCCAAAAAAGCTGTTTTCTATGCATTTCAGGGGTACTGTGGGGTTTTTTGAACCCCCAATTTTTGTATTGGCTGTGCCAAAAAAAAGCAGTTTTCTATGCATTTCAGGGGTACTGTGGGGTTTTTTTATTTTTTTATTGGCTGTGCCAAAAAAAAGCAGTTTTCTATGCATTTCAGGGGTACTGTGGGGTTTTTTGAACCCCCAATTTTTTTATTGGCTGTGCCAAAAAAAAGCAGTTTTCTATGCATTTCAGGGGTACTGTGGGGTTTTTTGAACCCCCAATTTTTTTATTGGCTGTGCCAAAAAAAAGCAGTTTTCTATGCATTTCAGGGGTACTGTGGGGTTTTTTGAAACCCCAATTTTTGTATTGGCTGTGCCAAAAAAAAAGCAGTTTTTTATGCATTTCAGGGGTACTGTGGGGTTTTTGGAACCCCCAATTTTTGTATTGGCTGTGCCAAAAAAAAGCAGTTTTCTATGCATTTCAGGGGTACTGTGGGGTTTTTTGAACCCCCAATTTTTTTATTGGCTGTGCAAAAAAAAAGCAGTTTTCTATGCATTTCAGGGGTACTGTGGGGTTTTTTGAACCCCCAATTTTTTTATTGGCTGTGCCAAAAAAAAAGCAGTTTTCTATGCATTTCAGGGGTACTGTGGGGTTTTTTGAACCCCCAATTTTTTTATTGGCTGTGCCAAAAAAAAGCAGTTTTCTATGCATTTCAGGGGTACTGTGGGGTTTTTTGAACCCCCAATTTTTTTATTGGCTGTGCCAAAAAAGCAGTTTTCTATGCATTTCAGGGGTTTTGACCTTTGACCTTTCTAGTGTTTTGACCTTTGACCTTTCTAGCGATGAAAAAAGCGCATCGTGGCATTTTGACCTTTCTAGCGATTTGACCTTTGACCTTTTGACCTTTGAACTTTGACCTTTCTAGCGTTTTGACCTTATACGTTTTGATTTTTGACCTTTCTAGCGATTTGACCTTTGACCTTTTGACCTCTGACCTTTTGACCTTTGACCTTTCTAGCGTTTTGGCCAAAAAAAAAGCAGTTTTCTATGCATTTCAGGGGTACTGTGGGGTTTTTTGAACCCCCAATTATTTTATTGGCTGTGCCAATAAAAAGCAGTTTTCTATGCATTTCAGGGGTACTGTGGGGTTTTTTGAACCCCCAATGTTTTTATTGGCTGTGCCAAAAAAAAGCAGTTTTCTATGCATTTCAGGGGTACTGTGGGGTTTTTTGAACCCCCAATTTTTGTATTGGCTGTGCCAAAAAAAAGCAGTTTTCTATGCATTTCAGGGGTACTGTGGTTTTTTTTTAATTTTTTTATTGGCTGTGCCAAAAAAAAGCAGTTTTCTATGCATTTCAGGGGTACTGTGGTTTTTTTTTTATTTTTTTATTGGCTGTGCCAAAAAAAAGCAGTTTTCTATGCATTTCAGGGGTACTGTGGGGTTTTTTGAACCCCCAATTTTTTTATTGGCTGTGCCAAAAAAAAGCAGTTTTCTATGCATTTCAGGGGTACTGTGGGGTTTTTTTAACCCCCAATTTTTTTATTGGCTGTGCCAAAAAAAAAGCAGTTTTCTATGCATTTCAGGGGTACTGTGGGTTTTTTTTAACCCCCAATTTTTGTATTGGCTGTGCCAAAAAAAAGCAGTTTTCTATGCATTTCAGGGGTACTGTGGGGTTTTTTGAACCCCCAATTTTTTTATTGGCTGTGCCAAAAAAAGCAGTTTTCTATGCATTTCAGGGGTTTTGACCTTTGACCTTTCTAGTGTTTTGACCTTTGACCTTTCTAGCGATGAAAAAAGCGCATCGTGGCATTTTGACCTTTCTAGCGATTTGACCTTTGACCTTTTGACCTTTGACCTTTCTAGCGATTTGACCTTTGACGTTTTGATTTTTGACCTTTCTAGCGATTTGACCTTTGACCTTTTGACCTTTGACCTTTTGACCTTTGACCTTTCTAGCGTTTTGGCCAAAAAAAAGCAGTTTTCTATGCATTTCAGGGGTACTGTGGGGTTTTTTGAACCCCCAATTTTTTTATTGGCTGTGCCAAAAACAAGCAGTTTTCTATGCATTTCAGGGGTACTGTGGGGTTTTTTGAACCCCCAATTTTTTTATTGGCTGTGCCAAAAAAAAGCAGTTTTCTATGCATTTCAGGGGTACTGTGGGGTTTTTTGAACCCCCAATTTTTGTATTGGCTGTGCCAAAAAAAGCAGTTTTCTATGCATTTCAGGGGTACTGTGGGGTTTTTTGAACCCCCAATTTTTGTATTGGCTGTGCCAAAAAAAAAAGCAGTTTTCTATGCATTTCAGGGGTACTGTGGGGTTTTTTGAACCCCCAATTCTTTTATTGGCTGTGCCAAAAAAAAGCAGTTTTCTATGCATTTCAGGGGTACTGTGGGGTTTTTTGAACCCCCAATTTTTTTATTGGCTGTGCCAAAAAAAAAGCAGTTTTCTATGCATTTCAGGGGTACTGTGGGGTTTTTTGATTTTTTTATTGGCTGTGCAAAAAAAAAGCAGTTTTCTATGCATTTCAGGGGTACTGTGGGGTTTTTTGAACCCCCAATTTTTTTATTGGCTGTGCCAAAAAAAGCAGTTTTCTATGCATTTCAGGGGTACTGTGGGGTTTTTTGAACCCCCAATTTTTTTATTGGCTGTGCCAAAAAAAGCAGTTTTCTATGCATTTCAGGGGTACTGTGGGGTTTTTTGAACCCCCAATTTTTTTATTGGCTGTGCCAAAAAAAAGCAGTTTTCTATGCATTTCAGGGGTACTGTGGGGTTTTTTTAACCCCCAATTTTTTTATTGGCTGTGCCAAAAAAAAAGCAGTTTTCTATGCATTTCAGGGGTACTGTGGGGTTTTTTGAACCCCCAATTTTTGTATTGGCTGTGCCAAAAAAAATGCAGTTTTCTATGCATTTCAGGGGTACTGTGGGTTTTTTTGAACCCCCAATTTTTTTATTGGCTGTGCAAAAAAAAAGCAGTTTTCTATGCATTTCAGGGGTACTGTGGGGTTTTTTGAACCCCCAATTTTTTTATTGGCTGTGCCAAAAAAGCTGTTTTCTATGCATTTCAGGGGTACTGTGGGGTTTTTTTAACCCCCAATTTTTGTATTGGCTGTGCCAAAAAAAAGCAGTTTTCTATGCATTTCAGGGGTACTGTGGGGTTTTTTTATTTTTTTATTGGCTGTGCCAAAAAAAAGCAGTTTTCTATGCATTTCAGGGGTACTGTGGGGTTTTTTGAACCCCCAATTTTTTTATTGGCTGTGCCAAAAAAAAGCAGTTTTCTATGCATTTCAGGGGTACTGTGGGGTTTTTTGAACCCCCAATTTTTTTATTGGCTGTGCCAAAAAAAAGCAGTTTTCTATGCATTTCAGGGGTACTGTGGGGTTTTTTGAAACCCCAATTTTTGTATTGGCTGTGCCAAAAAAAAAGCAGTTTTCTATGCATTTCAGGGGTACTGTGGGGTTTTTGGAACCCCCAATTTTTGTATTGGCTGTGCCAAAAAAAAGCAGTTTTCTATGCATTTCAGGGGTACTGTGGGGTTTTTTGAACCCCCAATTTTTTTATTGGCTGTGCCAAAAAAAAGCAGTTTTCTATGCATTTCAGGGGTACTGTGGGGTTTTTTGAACCCCCAATTTTTTTATTGGCTGTGCCAAAAAAAGCAGTTTTCTATGCATTTCAGGGGTTTTGACCTTTGACCTTTCTAGTGTTTTGACCTTTGACCTTTCTAGCGATGAAAAAAGCGCATCGTGGCATTTTGACCTTTCTAGCGATTTGACCTTTGACCTTTTGACCTTTGACCTTTCTAGCGTTTTGACCTTTGACGTTTTGATTTTTGACCTTTCTAGCGATTTGACCTTTGACCTTTTGACCTTTGACCTTTTGACCTTTTGACCTTTGACCTTTTGACCTTTGACCTTTCTAGCGTTTTGGCCAAAAAAAAGCAGTTTTCTATGCATTTCAGGGGTACTGTGGGGTTTTTTGAACCCCCAATTTTTTTATTGGCTGTGCAAAAAAAAAGCAGTTTTCTATGCATTTCAGGGGTACTGTGGGGTTTTTTGAACCCCCAATTTTTTTATTGGCTGTGCCAAAAAAAAGCAGTTTTCTATGCATTTCAGGGGTACTGTGGTTTTTTTTTATTTTGTTATTGGCTGTGCCAAAAAAAAGCAGTTTTCTATGCATTTCAGGGGTACTGTGGGGTTTTTTGAACCCCCAATTTTTTTATTGGCTGTGCCAAAAACAAGCAGTTTTCTATGCATTTCAGGGGTACTGTGGGGTTTTTTGAACCCCCAATTTTTTTATTGGCTGTGCCAAAAAAAAGCAGTTTTCTATGCATTTCAGGGGTACTGTGGGGTTTTTTGAACCCCCAATTTTTGTATTGGCTGTGCCAAAAAAAGCAGTTTTCTATGCATTTCAGGGGTACTGTGGGGTTTTTTGAACCCCCAATTTTTGTATTGGCTGTGCCAAAAAAAAGCAGTTTTCTATGCATTTCAGGGGTACTGTGGGGTTTTTTGAACCCCCAATTCTTTTATTGGCTGTGCCAAAAAAAAGCAGTTTTCTATGCATTTCAGGGGTACTGTGGGGTTTTTTGAACCCCCAATTTTTTTATTGGCTGTGCCAAAAAAAAAGCAGTTTTCTATGCATTTCAGGGGTACTGTGGGGTTTTTTGAAACCCCAATTTTTTTATTGGCTGTGCCAAAAAAAAGCAGTTTTCTATGCATTTCAGGGGTACTGTGGGGTTTTTTGATTTTTGTATTGGCTGTGCAAAAAAAAAGCAGTTTTCTATGCATTTCAGGGGTACTGTGGGGTTTTTTGAACCCCCAATTTTTTTATTGGCTGTGCCAAAAAAAAGCAGTTTTCTATGCATTTCATGGGTTCTGTGGGGTTTTTTGAACCCCCAATTCTTTTATTGGCTGTGCCAAAAAAAAGCAGTTTTCTATGCATTTCAGGGGTACTGTGGGGTTTTTTGAACCCCCAATTTTTTTATTGGCTGTGCCAAAAAAAAAACAGTTTTCTATGCATTTCAGGGGTACTGTGGGGTTTTTTTATTTTTTTATTGGCTGTGCAAAAAAAAAGCAGTTTTCTATGCATTTCAGGGGTACTGTGGGGTTTTTTGAACCCCCAATTTTTTTATTGGCTGTGCCAAAAAAAAGCAGTTTTCTATGCATTTCAGGGGTACTGTGGGGTTTTTTTATTTTTTTATTGGCTGTGCAAAAAAAAAGCAGTTTTCTATGCATTTCAGGGGTACTGTGGGGTTTTTTGAACCCCCAATTTTTTTATTGGCTGTGCCAAAAAAAAGCAGTTTTCTATGCATTTCAGGGGTACTGTGGGGTTTTTTTATTTTTTTATTGGCTGTGCAAAAAAAAAGCAGTTTTCTATGCATTTCAGGGGTACTGTGGGGTTTTTTGAACCCCCAATTTTTTTATTGGCTGTGCCAAAAAAAAGCAGTTTTCTATGCATTTCAGGGGTACTGTGGGGTTTTTTGAACCCCCAATTTTTTTATTGGCTGTGCCAAAAAAAGCAGTTTTCTATGCATTTCAGGGGTACTGTGGGGTTTTTTGAACCCCCAATTTTTTATTGGCTGTGCCAAAAAAAGCAGTTTTCTATGCATTTCAGGGGTTTTGACCTTTGACCTTTCTAGTGTTTTGACCTGTGACCTTTCTAGCGATGAAAAAAGCGCATCGTGGCATTTTGACCTTTCTAGCGATTTGACCTTTGACCTTTTGACCTTTCTAGCGTTTTGACCTTTGACGTTTAGATTTTTGACCTTTCTAGCGATTTGACCTTTGACCTTTTGACCTTTGACCTTTTGACCTTTCTAGCGTTTTGACCTTTGACCTTTCTAGCGATAAAAAAAGCGCATCGTGGCATTTTGACCTTTCTTGCGATTTGACCTTTGACCTTTTGACTTTTGACCTTTCTAGCGTTTTGACCTTTGACGTTTTGATTTTTTGACCTTTCTAGTGATTTGACCTTTGACCTTTGACCTTTTGACCTTTGACCTTTTGACCTTTGACCTTTCTAGCGTTTTGACCTTTGACCTTTCTAGCGATGAAAAAGCGCATCATGACGTTTTGAAAAAAACGCATCGTGGCATTTTGACCTTTCTATCGATTTGACCTTTTGACCTTTGACCTTTTGGCCTTTGACCTTTCTAGTGTTTTGACCTTTGACCTTTCTAGCGATGAAAAAAGCGCATCGTGGCATTTTGACCTTTCTAGCGATTTGACCTTTGACGTTTTGATTTTTGACCTTTCTAGCGATTTGACCTTTGACCTTTTGACCTTTGACCTTTTGACCTTTGACCTTTTGACCTTTGACCTTTCTAGCGTTTTGGCCAAAAAAAAGCAGTTTTCTATGCATTTCAGGGGTACTGTGGGGTTTTTTGAACCCCCAATTTTTTTATTGGCTGTGCCAAAAAAAAGCAGTTTTCTATGCATTTCAGGGGTACTGTGGGGTTTTTTGAACCCCCAATTTTTTTATTGGCTGTGCCAAAAAAAGCAGTTTTCTATGCATTTCAGGGGTACTGTGGGGTTTTTTGATTTTTTTATTGGCTGTGCCAAAAAAAAGCAGTTTTCTATGCATTTCAGGGGTACTGTGGGGTTTTTTGAACCCCCAATTTTTTTATTGGCTGTGCCAAAAAAAAGCAGTTTTCTATGCATTTCAGGGGTACTGTGGGGTTTTTTGAACCCCCAATTTTTTTATTGGCTGTGCCAAAAAAAACAGTTTTCTATGCATTTCAGGGGTACTGTGGGGTTTTTTGAACCCCCAATTTTTTTATTGGCTGTGCCAAAAAAAAAGCAGTTTTCTATGCATTTCAGGGGTACTGTGGGGTTTTTTGAACCCCCAATTTTTTTATTGGCTGTGCCAAAAAAAAGCAGTTTTCTATGCATTTCAGGGGTACTGTGGGTTTTTTTTAACCCCCAATTTTTTTATTGGCTGTGCCAAAAAAAAGCAGTTTTCTATGCATTTCAGGGGTACTGTGGGGTTTTTTGAACCCCCAATTTTTTTATTGGCTGTGCCAAAAAAAAGCAGTTTTCTATGCATTTCAGGGGTACTGTGGGGTTTTTTGAACCCCCAATTGTTGTATTGGCTGTGCCAAAAAAAAGCAGTTTTCTATGCATTTCAGGGGTACTGTGGGGTTTTTTGAACCCCCAATTTTTTTATTGGCTGTGCCAAAAAAAAGCAGTTTTCTATGCATTTCAGGGGTACTGTGGGGTTTTTTGAACCCCCAATTTTTTTATTGGCTGTGCCAAAAAAAAAGCAGTTTTCTATGCATTTCAGGAGTACTGTGGGGTTTTTTGAACCCCCAATTTTTGTATTGGCTGTGCCAAAAAAAAGCAGTTTTCTATGCATTTCAGGGGTACTGTGGGGTTTTTTGAACCCCCAATTTTTTTATTGGCTGTGCCAAAAAAAAAGCAGTTTTCTATGCATTTCAGGGGTACTGTGGGGTTTTTGGAACCCCCAATTTTTGTATTGGCTGTGCCAAAAAAAAGCAGTTTTCTATGCATTTCAGGGGTACTGTGGGGTTTTTTGAACCCCCAATTTTTTTATTGGCTGTGCCAAAAAAAAGCAGTTTTCTATGCATTTCAGGGGTACTGTGGGGTTTTTTGAACCCCCAATTTTTGTATTGGCTGTGCCAAAAAAAAGCAGTTTTCTATGCATTTCAGGGGTACTGTGGGGTTTTTTGAACCCCCAATTTTTGTATTGGCTGTGCCAAAAAAAAAACAGTTTTCTATGCATTTCAGGGGTACTGTGGGGTTTTTTGAACCCCCAATTTTTTTATTGGCTGTGCCAAAAAAAAGCAGTTTTCTATGCATTTCAGGGGTACTGTGGGGTTTTTTGAACCCCCAATTTTTTTATTGGCTGTGCCAAAAAAAAAGCAGTTTTCTATGCATTTCAGGGGTACTGTGGGGTTTTCTGAAACCCCAATTTTTTTATTGGCTGTGCCAAAAAAAAGCAGTTTTCTATGCATTTCAGGGGTACTGTGGGGTTTTTTGAACCCCCAATTTTTTTATTGGCTGTGCCAAAAAAAAAGCAGTTTTCTATGCATTTCAGGGGTACTGTGGGGTTTTTTGAAACCCCAATTTTTTTATTGGCTGTGCCAAAAAAAAGCAGTTTTCTATGCATTTCAGGGGTACTGTGGGGTTTTTTGATTTTTGTATTGGCTGTGCAAAAAAAAAGCAGTTTTCTATGCATTTCAGGGGTACTGTGGGGTTTTTTGAACCCCCAATTTTTTTATTGGCTGTGCCAAAAAAAAGCAGTTTTCTATGCATTTCAGGGGTTCTGTGGGGTTTTTTGAACCCCCAATTCTTTTATTGGCTGTGCCAAAAAAAAGCAGTTTTCTATGCATTTCAGGGGTACTGTGGGGTTTTTTGAACCCCCAATTTTTTTATTGGCTGTGCCAAAAAAAAAGCAGTTTTCTATGCATTTCAGGGGTACTGTGGGGTTTTTTGAAACCCCAATTTTTTTATTGGCTGTGCCAAAAAAAAGCAGTTTTCTATGCATTTCAGGGGTACTGTGGGGTTTTTTGATTTTTTTATTGGCTGTGCAAAAAAAAAGCAGTTTTCTATGCATTTCAGGGGTACTGTGGGGTTTTTTGAACCCCCAATTTTTTTATTGGCTGTGCCAAAAAAAAGCAGTTTTCTATGCATTTCAGGGGTACTGTGGGGTTTTTTGAACCCCCAATTTTTTTATTGGCTGTGCCAAAAAAAGCAGTTTTCTATGCATTTCAGGGGTACTGTGGGGTTTTTTGAACCCCCAATTTTTTTATTGGCTGTGCCAAAAAAAGCAGTTTTCTATGCATTTCAGGGGTTTTGACCTTTGACCTTTCTAGTGTTTTGACCTGTGACCTTTCTAGCGATGAAAAAAGCGCATCGTGGCATTTTGACCTTTCTAGCGATTTGACCTTTGACCTTTTGACCTTTCTAGCGTTTTGACCTTTGACGTTTAGATTTTTGACCTTTCTAGCGATTTGACCTTTGACCTTTTGACCTTTGACCTTTGACCTTTCTAGCGTTTTGACCTTAGACGTTTTGATTTTTGACCTTTCTAGCGATTTGACCTTTGACCTTTTGACCTTTGACCTTTTGACCTTTGACCTTTTGACCTTTGACCTTTCTAGCGTTTTGGCCCAAAAAAAAGCAGTTTTCTATGCATTTCAGGGGTACTGTGGGGTTTTTTGAACCCCCAATTTTTTTATTGGCTGTGCCAATAAAAAGCAGTTTTCTATGCATTTCAGGGGTACTGTGGGGTTTTTTGAACCCCCAATGTTTTTATTGGCTGTGCCAAAAAAAAGCAGTTTTCTATGCATTTCAGGGGTACTGTGGTTTTTTTTTTATTTTTTTATTGGCTGTGCCAAAAAAAAAGCAGTTTTCTATGCATTTCAGGGGTACTGTGGGGTTTTTTGAACCCCCAATTTTTGTATTGGCTGTGCCAAAAAAAAAGCAGTTTTCTATGCATTTCAGGGGTACTGTGGGGTTTTTTGAACCCCGAATTTTTGTATTGGCTGTGCCAAAAAAAAAGCAGTTTTCTATGCATTTCAGGGGTACTGTGGGGTTTTTTGAACCCCCAATTTTTTTATTGGCTGTGCCAAAAAAAGCAGTTTTCTATGCATTTCAGGGGTTTTGACCTTTGACCTTTCTAGTGTTTTGACCTTTGACCTTTCTAGCGATGAAAAAAGCGCATCGTGGCATTTTGACCTTTCTAGCGATTTGACCTTTGACGTTTTGATTTTTGACCTTTCTAGCGATTTGACCTTTGACCTTTTGACCTTTGACCTTTTGACCTTTTGACCTTTGACCTTTTGACCTTTGACCTTTCTAGCGTTTTGGCCAAAAAAAAGCAGTTTTCTATGCATTTCAGGGGTACTGTGGGGTTTTTTGAACCCCCAATTTTTTTATTGGCTGTGCCAAAAAAAAGCAGTTTTCTATGCATTTCAGGGGTACTGTGGGGTTTTTTGAACCCCCAATTTTTTTATTGGCTGTGCCAAAAAAAAGCAGTTTTCTATGCATTTCAGGGGTACTGTGGGTTTTTTTTATTTTGTTATTGGCTGTGCCAAAAAAAAGCAGTTTTCTATGCATTTCAGGGGTACTGTGGGGTTTTTTGAACCCCCAATTTTTTTATTGGCTGTGCCAAAAACAAGCAGTTTTCTATGCATTTCAGGGGTACTGTGGGGTTTTTTGAACCCCCAATTTTTTTATTGGCTGTGCCAAAAAAAAGCAGTTTTCTATGCATTTCAGGGGTACTGTGGGGTTTTTTGAACCCCCAATTTTTGTATTGGCTGTGCCAAAAAAAGCAGTTTTCTATGCATTTCAGGGGTACTGTGGGGTTTTTTGAACCCCCAATTTTTGTATTGGCTGTGCCAAAAAAAAGCAGTTTTCTATGCATTTCAGGGGTACTGTGGGGTTTTTTGAACCCCCAATTCTTTTATTGGCTGTGCCAAAAAAAAGCAGTTTTCTATGCATTTCAGGGGTACTGTGGGGTTTTTTGAACCCCCAATTTTTTTATTGGCTGTGCCAAAAAAAAAGCAGTTTTCTATGCATTTCAGGGGTACTGTGGGGTTTTTTGAAACCCCAATTTTTTTATTGGCTGTGCCAAAAAAAAGCAGTTTTCTATGCATTTCAGGGGTACTGTGGGTTTTTTTTATTTTGTTATTGGCTGTGCCAAAAAAAAGCAGTTTTCTATGCATTTCAGGGGTACTGTGGGGTTTTTTGAACCCCCAATTTTTTTATTGGCTGTGCCAAAAACAAGCAGTTTTCTATGCATTTCAGGGGTACTGTGGGGTTTTTTGAACCCCCAATTTTTTTATTGGCTGTGCCAAAAAAAAGCAGTTTTCTATGCATTTCAGGGGTACTGTGGGGTTTTTTGAACCCCCAATTTTTGTATTGGCTGTGCCAAAAAAAAAGCAGTTTTCTATGCATTTCAGGGGTACTGTGGGGTTTTTTGAAACCCCAATTTTTTTATTGGCTGTGCCAAAAAAAAGCAGTTTTCTATGCATTTCAGGGGTACTGTGGGGTTTTTTGATTTTTGTATTGGCTGTGCAAAAAAAAAGCAGTTTTCTATGCATTTCAGGGGTACTGTGGGGTTTTTTGAACCCCCAATTTTTTTATTGGCTGTGCCAAAAAAAAGCAGTTTTCTATGCATTTCAGGGGTACTGTGGGGTTTTTTGAACCCCCAATTCTTTTATTGGCTGTGCCAAAAAAAAGCAGTTTTCTATGCATTTCAGGGGTACTGTGGGGTTTTTTTGAACCCCCAATTTTTTTATTGGCTGTGCCAAAAAAAAAGCAGTTTTCTATGCATTTCAGGGGTACTGTGGGGTTTTTTGAAACCCCAATTTTTTTATTGGCTGTGCCAAAAAAAAGCAGTTTTCTATGCATTTCAGGGGTACTGTGGGGTTTTTTGATTTTTTTATTGGCTGTGCAAAAAAAAAGCAGTTTTCTATGCATTTCAGGGGTACTGTGGGGTTTTTTGAACCCCCAATTTTTTTATTGGCTGTGCCAAAAAAAGCAGTTTTCTATGCATTTCAGGGGTACTGTGGGGTTTTTTGAACCCCCAATTTTTTTATTGGCTGTGCCAAAAAAAGCAGTTTTCTATGCATTTCAGGGGTACTGTGGGGTTTTTTGAACCCCCAATTTTTTTATTGGCTGTGCCAAAAAAAAGCAGTTTTCTATGCATTTCAGGGGTACTGTGGGGTTTTTTTAACCCCCAATTTTTTTTATTGGCTGTGCCAAAAAAAAAGCAGTTTTCTATGCATTTCAGGGGTACTGTGGGGTTTTTTGAACCCCCAATTTTTGTATTGGCTGTGCCAAAAAAAATGCAGTTTTCTATGCATTTCAGGGGTACTGTGGGTTTTTTTTAACCCCCAATTTTTTTATTGGCTGTGCCAAAAAAAAGCAGTTTTCTATGCATTTCAGGGGTACTGTGGGGTTTTTTGAACCCCCAATTTTTTTATTGGCTGTGCAAAAAAAAAGCAGTTTTCTATGCATTTCAGGGGTACTGTGGGGTTTTTTGAACCCCCAATTTTTTTATTGGCTGTGCCAAAAAAGCTGTTTTCTATGCATTTCAGGGGTACTGTGGGGTTTTTTGAACCCCCAATTTTTGTATTGGCTGTGCCAAAAAAAAGCAGTTTTCTATGCATTTCAGGGGTACTGTGGGGTTTTTTTATTTTTTTATTGGCTGTGCCAAAAAAAAGCAGTTTTCTATGCATTTCAGGGGTACTGTGGGGTTTTTTGAACCCCCAATTTTTTTATTGGCTGTGCCAAAAAAAAGCAGTTTTCTATGCATTTCAGGGGTACTGTGGGGTTTTTTGAACCCCCAATTTTTTTATTGGCTGTGCCAAAAAAAAAGCAGTTTTCTATGCATTTCAGGGGTACTGTGGGGTTTTTTGAAACCCCAATTTTTGTATTGGCTGTGCCAAAAAAAAAGCAGTTTTCTATGCATTTCAGGGGTACTGTGGGGTTTTTGGAACCCCCAATTTTTGTATTGGCTGTGCCAAAAAAAAGCAGTTTTCTATGCATTTCAGGGGTACTGTGGGGTTTTTTGAACCCCCAATTTTTTTATTGGCTGTGCCAAAAAAAGCAGTTTTCTATGCATTTCAGGGGTACTGTGGGGTTTTTTGAACCCCCAATTTTTTTATTGGCTGTGCCAAAAAAAAAGCAGTTTTCTATGCATTTCAGGGGTACTGTGGGGTTTTTTGAACCCCCAATTTTTTTATTGGCTGTGCCAAAAAAAAGCAGTTTTCTATGCATTTCAGGGGTACTGTGGGGTTTTTTGAACCCCCAATTTTTTTATTGGCTGTGCCAAAAAAGCAGTTTTCTATGCATTTCAGGGGTTTTGACCTTTGACCTTTCTAGTGTTTTGACCTTTGACCTTTCTAGCGATGAAAAAAGCGCATCGTGGCATTTTGACCTTTCTAGCGATTTGACCTTTGACCTTTTGACCTTTGAACTTTGACCTTTCTAGCGTTTTGACCTTAGACGTTTTGATTTTTGACCTTTCTAGCGATTTGACCTTTGACCTTTTGACCTCTGACCTTTTGACCTTTGACCTTTCTAGCGTTTTGGCCAAAAAAAAAGCAGTTTTCTATGCATTTCAGGGGTACTGTGGGGTTTTTTGAACCCCCAATTTTTTTATTGGCTGTGCCAATAAAAAGCAGTTTTCTATGCATTTCAGGGGTACTGTGGGGTTTTTTGAACCCCCAATGTTTTTATTGGCTGTGCCAAAAAAAAGCAGTTTTCTATGCATTTCAGGGGTACTGTGGGGTTTTTTGAACCCCCAATTTTTGTATTGGCTGTGCCAAAAAAAAGCAGTTTTCTATGCATTTCAGGGGTACTGTGGTTTTTTTTTAATTTTTTTATTGGCTGTGCCAAAAAAAAGCAGTTTTCTATGCATTTCAGGGGTACTGTGGTTTTTTTTTTATTTTTTTATTGGCTGTGCCAAAAAAAAGCAGTTTTCTATGCATTTCAGGGGTACTGTGGGGTTTTTTGAACCCCCAATTTTTTTATTGGCTGTGCCAAAAAAAAGCAGTTTTCTATGCATTTCAGGGGTACTGTGGGGTTTTTTTAACCCCCAATTTTTGTATTGGCTGTGCCAAAAAAAAGCAGTTTTCTATGCATTTCAGGGGTACTGTGGGGTTTTTTGAACCCCCAATTTTTTTATTGGCTGTGCCAAAAAAAGCAGTTTTCTATGCATTTCAGGGGTTTTGACCTTTGACCTTTCTAGTGTTTTGACCTTTGACCTTTCTAGCGATGAAAAAAGCGCATCGTGGCATTTTGACCTTTCTAGCGATTTGACCTTTGACCTTTTGACCTTTGACCTTTCTAGCGATTTGACCTTTGACGTTTTGATTTTTGACCTTTCTAGCGATTTGACCTTTGACCTTTTGACCTTTGACCTTTTGACCTTTGACCTTTTGACCTTTGACCTTTCTAGCGTTTTGGCCAAAAAAAAGCAGTTTTCTATGCATTTCAGGGGTACTGTGGGGTTTTTTGAACCCCCAATTTTTTTATTGGCTGTGCCAAAAAAAAGCAGTTTTCTATGCATTTCAGGGGTACTGTGGGTTTTTTTTATTTTGTTATTGGCTGTGCCAAAAAAAAGCAGTTTTCTATGCATTTCAGGGGTACTGTGGGGTTTTTTGAACCCCCAATTTTTTTATTGGCTGTGCCAAAAACAAGCAGTTTTCTATGCATTTCAGGGGTACTGTGGGGTTTTTTGAACCCCCAATTTTTTTATTGGCTGTGCCAAAAAAAAGCAGTTTTCTATGCATTTCAGGGGTACTGTGGGGTTTTTTGAACCCCCAATTTTTGTATTGGCTGTGCCAAAAAAAGCAGTTTTCTATGCATTTCAGGGGTACTGTGGGGTTTTTTGAACCCCCAATTTTTGTATTGGCTGTGCCAAAAAAAAAGCAGTTTTCTATGCATTTCAGGGGTACTGTGGGGTTTTTTGAACCCCCAATTCTTTTATTGGCTGTGCCAAAAAAAAGCAGTTTTCTATGCATTTCAGGGGTACTGTGGGGTTTTTTGAACCCCCAATTTTTTTATTGGCTGTGCCAAAAAAAAAGCAGTTTTCTATGCATTTCAGGGGTACTGTGGGGTTTTTTGAAACCCCAATTTTTTTATTGGCTGTGCCAAAAAAAAGCAGTTTTCTATGCATTTCAGGGGTACTGTGGGGTTTTTTGATTTTTGTATTGGCTGTGCAAAAAAAAAGCAGTTTTCTATGCATTTCAGGGGTACTGTGGGGTTTTTTGAACCCCCAATTTTTTTATTGGCTGTGCCAAAAAAAAGCAGTTTTCTATGCATTTCAGGGGTACTGTGGGGTTTTTTGAACCCCCAATTCTTTTATTGGCTGTGCCAAAAAAAAGCAGTTTTCTATGCATTTCAGGGGTACTGTGGGGTTTTTTGAACCCCCAATTTTTTTATTGGCTGTGCCAAAAAAAAAGCAGTTTTCTATGCATTTCAGGGGTACTGTGGGGTTTTTTGAAACCCCAATTTTTTTATTGGCTGTGCCAAAAAAAAGCAGTTTTCTATGCATTTCAGGGGTACTGTGGGGTTTTTTGATTTTTTTATTGGCTGTGCAAAAAAAAAGCAGTTTTCTATGCATTTCAGGGGTACTGTGGGGTTTTTTGAACCCCCAATTTTTTTATTGGCTGTGCCAAAAAAAGCAGTTTTCTATGCATTTCAGGGGTACTGTGGGGTTTTTTGAACCCCCAATTTTTTTATTGGCTGTGCCAAAAAAAGCAGTTTTCTATGCATTTCAGGGGTACTGTGGGGTTTTTTGAACCCCCAATTTTTTTATTGGCTGTGCCAAAAAAAAGCAGTTTTCTATGCATTTCAGGGGTACTGTGGGGTTTTTTGAACCCCCAATTTTTTTATTGGCTGTGCCAAAAAAAAAGCAGTTTTCTATGCATTTCAGGGGTACTGTGGGGTTTTTTGAACCCCCAATTTTTGTATTGGCTGTGCCAAAAAAAATGCAGTTTTCTATGCATTTCAGGGGTACTGTGGGGTTTTTTTAACCCCCAATTTTTTTATTGGCTGTGCCAAAAAAAAGCAGTTTTCTATGCATTTCAGGGGTACTGTGGGGTTTTTTGAACCCCCAATTTTTTTATTGGCTGTGCAAAAAAAAAGCAGTTTTCTATGCATTTCAGGGGTACTGTGGGGTTTTTTGAACCCCCAATTTTTTTATTGGCTGTGCCAAAAAAGCTGTTTTCTATGCATTTCAGGGGTACTGTGGGGTTTTTTGAACCCCCAATTTTTGTATTGGCTGTGCCAAAAAAAAGCAGTTTTCTATGCATTTCAGGGGTACTGTGGGGTTTTTTTATTTTTTTATTGGCTGTGCCAAAAAAAAGCAGTTTTCTATGCATTTCAGGGGTACTGTGGGGTTTTTTGAACCCCCAATTTTTGTATTGGCTGTGCCAAAAAAAAGCAGTTTTCTATGCATTTCAGGGGTACTGTGGGGTTTTTTGAACCCCCAATTTTTTTATTGGCTGTGCCAAAAAAAAAGCAGTTTTCTATGCATTTCAGGGGTACTGTGGGGTTTTTTGAAACCCCAATTTTTTTATTGGCTGTGCCAAAAAAAAGCAGTTTTCTATGCATTTCAGGAGTACTGTGGGGTTTTTTGAACCCCCAATTTTTGTATTGGCTGTGCCAAAAAAAAAGCAGTTTTCTATGCATTTCAGGGGTACTGTGGGGTTTTTGGAACCCCCAATTTTTGTATTGGCTGTGCCAAAAAAAAGCAGTTTTCTATGCATTTCAGGGGTACTGTGGGGTTTTTTGAACCCCCAATTTTTTTATTGGCTGTGCCAAAAAAAAGCAGTTTTCTATGCATTTCAGGGGTACTGTGGGGTTTTTTGAACCCCCAATTTTTTTATTGGCTGTGCCAAAAAAAAGCAGTTTTCTATGCATTTCACGGGTACTGTGGGGTTTTTTGAACCCCCAATTTTTTTATTGGCTGTGCCAAAAAAAAAGCAGTTTTCTATGCATTTCAGGGGTACTGTGGGGTTTTTTGAACCCCCAATTTTTTTATTGGCTGTGCCAAAAAAAAGCAGTTTTCTATGCATTTCAGGGGTACTGTGGGGTTTTTTGAACCCCCAATTTTTTTATTGGCTGTGCCAAAAAAGCAGTTTTCTATGCATTTCAGGGGTTTTGACCTTTGACCTTTCTAGTGTTTTGACCTTTGACCTTTCTAGCGATGAAAAAAGCGCATCGTGGCATTTTGACCTTTCTAGCGATTTGACCTTTGACCTTTTGACCTTTGACCTTTGACCTTTCTAGCGTTTTGACCTTATACGTTTTGATTTTTGACCTTTCTAGCGATTTGACCTTTGACCTTTTGACCTTTGACCTTTTGACCTCTGACCTTTTGACCTTTGACCTTTCTAGCGTTTTGGCCAAAAAAAAAAGCAGTTTTCTATGCATTTCAGGGGTACTGTGGGGTTTTTTGAACCCCCAATTTTTTTATTGGCTGTGCCAATAAAAAGCAGTTTTCTATGCATTTCAGGGGTACTGTGGGGTTTTTTGAACCCCCAATGTTTTTATTGGCTGTGCCAAAAAAAAGCAGTTTTCTATGCATTTCAGGGGTACTGTGGGGTTTTTTGAACCCCCAATTTTTGTATTGGCTGTGCCAAAAAAAAGCAGTTTTCTATGCATTTCAGGGGTACTGTGGTTTTTTTTTAATTTTTGTATTGGCTGTGCCAAAAAAAAGCAGTTTTCTATGCATTTCAGGGGTACTGTGTTTTTTTTTTTTTTTTTTTTTTGGCTGTGCCAAAAAAAAGCAGTTTTCTATGCATTTCAGGGGTACTGTGGGGTTTTTTGAACCCCCAATTTTTTTATTGGCTGTGCCAAAAAAAGCAGTTTTCTATGCATTTCAGGGGTTTTGACCTTTGACCTTTCTAGTGTTTTGACCTTTGACCTTTCTAGCGATGAAAAAAGCGCATCGTGGCATTTTGACCTTTCTAGCGATTTGACCTTTGACCTTTTGACCTTTGACCTTTCTAGCGTTTTGACCTTTGACGTTTTGATTTTTGACCTTTCTAGCGATTTGACCTTTGACCTTTTGACCTTTGACCTTTTGACCTTTTGACCTTTGACCTTTTGACCTTTGACCTTTCTAGCGTTTTGGCCAAAAAAAAGCAGTTTTCTATGCATTTCAGGGGTACTGTGGGGTTTTTTGAACCCCCAATTTTTTTATTGGCTGTGCAAAAAAAAAGCAGTTTTCTATGCATTTCAGGGGTACTGTGGGGTTTTTTGAACCCCCAATTTTTTTATTGGCTGTGCCAAAAAAAGCAGTTTTCTATGCATTTCAGGGGTACTGTGGTTTTTTTTTATTTTGTTATTGGCTGTGCCAAAAAAAAGCAGTTTTCTATGCATTTCAGGGGTACTGTGGGGTTTTTTGAACCCCCAATTTTTTTATTGGCTGTGCCAAAAACAAGCAGTTTTCTATGCATTTCAGGGGTACTGTGGGGTTTTTTGAACCCCCAATTTTTTTATTGGCTGTGCCAAAAAAAAGCAGTTTTCTATGCATTTCAGGGGTACTGTGGGGTTTTTTGAACCCCCAATTTTTGTATTGGCTGTGCCAAAAAAAGCAGTTTTCTATGCATTTCAGGGGTACTGTGGGGTTTTTTGAACCCCCAATTTTTGTATTGGCTGTGCCAAAAAAAAGCAGTTTTCTATGCATTTCAGGGGTACTGTGGGGTTTTTTGAACCCCCAATTCTTTTATTGGCTGTGCCAAAAAAAAGCAGTTTTCTATGCATTTCAGGGGTACTGTGGGGTTTTTTGAACCCCCAATTTTTTTATTGGCTGTGCCAAAAAAAAAGCAGTTTTCTATGCATTTCAGGGGTACTGTGGGGTTTTTTGAAACCCCAATTTTTTTATTGGCTGTGCCAAAAAAAAGCAGTTTTCTATGCATTTCAGGGGTACTGTGGGGTTTTTTGATTTTTGTATTGGCTGTGCAAAAAAAAAGCAGTTTTCTATGCATTTCAGGGGTACTGTGGGGTTTTTTGAACCCCCAATTTTTTTATTGGCTGTGCCAAAAAAAAGCAGTTTTCTATGCATTTCAGGGGTTCTGTGGGGTTTTTTGAACCCCCAATTCTTTTATTGGCTGTGCCAAAAAAAAGCAGTTTTCTATGCATTTCAGGGGTACTGTGGGGTTTTTTGAACCCCCAATTTTTTTATTGGCTGTGCCAAAAAAAAACAGTTTTCTATGCATTTCAGGGGTACTGTGGGGTTTTTTGAAACCCCAATTTTTTTATTGGCTGTGCCAAAAAAAAGCAGTTTTCTATGCATTTCAGGGGTACTGTGGGGTTTTTTTATTTTTTTATTGGCTGTGCAAAAAAAAAGCAGTTTTCTATGCATTTCAGGGGTACTGTGGGGTTTTTTGAACCCCCAATTTTTTTATTGGCTGTGCCAAAAAAAAGCAGTTTTCTATGCATTTCAGGGGTACTGTGGGGTTTTTTTATTTTTTTATTGGCTGTGCAAAAAAAAAGCAGTTTTCTATGCATTTCAGGGGTACTGTGGGATTTTTTGAACCCCCAATTTTTTTATTGGCTGTGCCAAAAAAAAGCAGTTTTCTATGCATTTCAGGGGTACTGTGGGGTTTTTTGAACCCCCAATTTTTTTATTGGCTGTGCCAAAAAAAGCAGTTTTCTATGCATTTCAGGGGTACTGTGGGGTTTTTTGAACCCCCAATTTTTTTATTGGCTGTGCCAAAAAAAGCAGTTTTCTATGCATTTCAGGGGTTTTGACCTTTGACCTTTCTAGTGTTTTGACCTGTGACCTTTCTAGCGATGAAAAAAGCGCATCGTGGCATTTTGACCTTTCTAGCGATTTGACCTTTGACCTTTTGACCTTTCTAGCGTTTTGACCTTTGACGTTTAGATTTTTGACCTTTCTAGCGATTTGACCTTTGACCTTTTGACCTTTGACCTTTTGACCTTTCTAGCGTTTTGACCTTTGACCTTTCTAGCGATAAAAAAAGCGCATCGTGGCATTTTGACCTTTCTTGCGATTTGACCTTTGACCTTTTGACCTTTGACCTTTCTAGCGTTTTGACCTTTGACGTTTTGATTTTTTGACCTTTCTAGTGATTTGACCTTTGACCTTTGACCTTTTGACCTTTGACCTTTTGACCTTTGACCTTTCTAGCGTTTTGACCTTTGACCTTTCTAGCGATGAAAAAGCGCATCATGACGTTTTGAAAAAAACGCATCGTGGCATTTTGACCTTTCTATCGATTTGACCTTTTGACCTTTGACCTTTTGGCCTTTGACCTTTCTAGTGTTTTGACCTTTGACCTTTCTAGCGATGAAAAAAGCGCATCGTGGCATTTTGACCTTTCTAGCGATTTGACCTTTGACGTTTTGATTTTTGACCTTTCTAGCGATTTGACCTTTGACCTTTTGACCTTTGACCTTTTGACCTTTGACCTTTTGACCTTTGACCTTTCTAGCGTTTTGGCCAAAAAAAAGCAGTTTTCTATGCATTTCAGGGGTACTGTGGGGTTTTTTGAACCCCCAATTTTTTTATTGGCTGTGCCAAAAAAAAGCAGTTTTCTATGCATTTCAGGGGTACTGTGGGGTTTTTTGAACCCCCAATTTTTTTATTGGCTGTGCCAAAAAAAGCAGTTTTCTATGCATTTCAGGGGTACTGTGGGGTTTTTTGATTTTTTTATTGGCTGTGCCAAAAAAAAGCAGTTTTCTATGCATTTCAGGGGTACTGTGGGGTTTTTTGAACCCCCAATTTTTTTATTGGCTGTGCCAAAAAAAAGCAGTTTTCTATGCATTTCAGGGGTACTGTGGGGTTTTTTGAACCCCCAATTTTTGTATTGGCTGTGCCAAAAAAAACAGTTTTCTATGCATTTCAGGGGTACTGTGGGGTTTTTTGAACCCCCAATTTTTTTATTGGCTGTGCCAAAAAAAAGCAGTTTTCTATGCATTTCAGGGGTACTGTGGGGTTTTTTGAACCCCCAATTTTTTTATTGGCTGTGCCAAAAAAAAGCAGTTTTCTATGCATTTCAGGGGTACTGTGGGGTTTTTTGAACCCCCAATTTTTTTATTGGCTGTGCCAAAAAAAAGCAGTTTTCTATGCATTTCAGGGGTACTGTGGGTTTTTTTTAACCCCCAATTTTTGTATTGGCTGTGCCAAAAAAAAGCAGTTTTCTATGCATTTCAGGGGTACTGTGGGGTTTTTTGAACCCCCAATTTTTTTATTGGCTGTGCCAAAAAAAAGCAGTTTTCTATGCATTTCAGGGGTACTGTGGGGTTTTTTGAACCCCCAATTTTTGTATTGGCTGTGCCAAAAAAAAGCAGTTTTCTATGCATTTCAGGGGTACTGTGGGGTTTTTTGAACCCCCAAATTTTTTTATTGGCTGTGCCAAAAAAAAGCAGTTTTCTATGCATTTCAGGGGTACTGTGGGGTTTTTTGAACCCCCAATTTTTTTATTGGCTGTGCCAAAAAAAAAGCAGTTTTCTATGCATTTCAGGGGTACTGTGGGTTTTTTTTAACCCCCAATTTTTTTATTGGCTGTGCCAAAAAAAAGCAGTTTTCTATGCATTTCAGGGGTACTGTGGGGTTTTTTGAACCCCCAATTTTTTTATTGGCTGTGCCAAAAAAAAAGCAGTTTTCTATGCATTTCAGGAGTACTGTGGGGTTTTTTGAACCCCCAATTTTTGTATTGGCTGTGCCAAAAAAAAGCAGTTTTCTATGCATTTCAGGGGTACTGTGGGGTTTTTTGAACCCCCAATTTTTTTATTGGCTGTGCCAAAAAAAAAGCAGTTTTCTATGCATTTCAGGGGTACTGTGGGGTTTTTGGAACCCCCAATTTTTGTATTGGCTGTGCCAAAAAAAAGCAGTTTTCTATGCATTTCAGGGGTACTGTGGGGTTTTTTGAACCCCCAATTTTTTTATTGGCTGTGCCAAAAAAAAGCAGTTTTCTATGCATTTCAGGGGTACTGTGGGGTTTTTTGAACCCCCAATTTTTGTATTGGCTGTGCCAAAAAAAAGCAGTTTTCTATGCATTTCAGGGGTACTGTGGGGTTTTTTGAACCCCCAATTTTTTTTTTGGCTGTGCCAAAAAAAAGCAGTTTTCTATGCATTTCAGGGGTACTGTGGGGTTTTTTGAACCCCCAATTTTTGTATTGGCTGTGCCAAAAGAAAAACAGTTTTCTATGCATTTCAGGGGTACTGTGGGGTTTTTTGAACCCCCAATTTTTTTATTGGCTGTGCCAAAAAAAAAGCAGTTTTCTATGCATTTCAGGGGTACTGTGGGGTTTTCTGAAACCCCAATTTTTTTATTGGCTGTGCCAAAAAAAAGCAGTTTTCTATGCATTTCAGGGGTACTGTGGGGTTTTTTGAACCCCCAATTTTTTTATTGGCTGTGCCAAAAAAAAAGCAGTTTTCTATGCATTTCAGGGGTACTGTGGGGTTTTTTGAAACCCCAATTTTTTTATTGGCTGTGCCAAAAAAAAGCAGTTTTCTATGCATTTCAGGGGTACTGTGGGGTTTTTTGATTTTTGTATTGGCTGTGCAAAAAAAAAGCAGTTTTCTATGCATTTCAGGGGTACTGTGGGGTTTTTTGAACCCCCAATTTTTTTATTGGCTGTGCCAAAAAAAAGCAGTTTTCTATGCATTTCAGGGGTTCTGTGGGGTTTTTTGAACCCCCAATTCTTTTATTGGCTGTGCCAAAAAAAAGCAGTTTTCTATGCATTTCAGGGGTACTGTGGGGTTTTTTGAACCCCCAATTTTTTTATTGGCTGTGCCAAAAAAAAAGCAGTTTTCTATGCATTTCAGGGGTACTGTGGGGTTTTTTGAAACCCCAATTTTTTTATTGGCTGTGCCAAAAAAAAGCAGTTTTCTATGCATTTCAGGGGTACTGTGGGGTTTTTTGATTTTTTTATTGGCTGTGCAAAAAAAAAGCAGTTTTCTATGCATTTCAGGGGTACTGTGGGGTTTTTTGAACCCCCAATTTTTTTATTGGCTGTGCCAAAAAAAAGCAGTTTTCTATGCATTTCAGGGGTACTGTGGGGTTTTTTGAACCCCCAATTTTTTTATTGGCTGTGCCAAAAAAAGCAGTTTTCTATGCATTTCAGGGGTACTGTGGGGTTTTTTGAACCCCCAATTTTTTTATTGGCTGTGCCAAAAAAAGCAGTTTTCTATGCATTTCAGGGGTTTTGACCTTTGACCTTTCTAGTGTTTTGACCTGTGACCTTTCTAGCGATGAAAAAAGCGCATCGTGGCATTTTGACCTTTCTAGCGATTTGACCTTTGACCTTTTGACCTTTCTAGCGTTTTGACCTTTGACGTTTAGATTTTTGACCTTTCTAGCGATTTGACCTTTGACCTTTTGACCTTTGACCTTTTGACCTTTCTAGCGTTTTGACCTTTGACCTTTCTAGCGATAAAAAAAGCGCATCGTGGCATTTTGACCTTTCTTGCGATTTGACCTTTGACCTTTTGACCTTTGACCTTTCTAGCGTTTTGACCTTTGACGTTTTGATTTTTTGACCTTTCTAGTGATTTGACCTTTGACCTTTGACCTTTTGACCTTTGACCTTTTGACCTTTGACCTTTCTAGCGTTTTGACCTTTGACCTTTCTAGCGATGAAAAAGCGCATCATGACGTTTTGAAAAAAACGCATCGTGGCATTTTGACCTTTCTATCGATTTGACCTTTTGACCTTTGACCTTTTGACCTTTGACCTTTCTAGTGTTTTGACCTTTGACCTTTCTAGCGATGAAAAAAGCGCATCGTGGCATTTTGACCTTTCTAGCGATTTGACCTTTGACGTTTTGATTTTTGACCTTTCTAGCGATTTGACCTTTGACCTTTTGACCTTTGACCTTTTGACCTTTGACCTTTTGACCTTTGACCTTTCTAGCGTTTTGGCCAAAAAAAAGCAGTTTTCTATGCATTTCAGGGGTACTGTGGGGTTTTTTGAACCCCCAATTTTTTTATTGGCTGTGCCAAAAAAAAGCAGTTTTCTATGCATTTCAGGGGTACTGTGGGGTTTTTTGAACCCCCAATTTTTTTATTGGCTGTGCCAAAAAAAGCAGTTTTCTATGCATTTCAGGGGTACTGTGGGGTTTTTTGATTTTTTTATTGGCTGTGCCAAAAAAAAGCAGTTTTCTATGCATTTCAGGGGTACTGTGGGGTTTTTTTAACCCCCAATTTTTGTATTGGCTGTGCCAAAAAAAAGCAGTTTTCTATGCATTTCAGGGGTACTGTGGGGTTTTTTGAACCCCCAATTTTTTTATTGGCTGTGCCAAAAAAAACAGTTTTCTATGCATTTCAGGGGTACTGTGGGGTTTTTTGAACCCCCAATTTTTGTATTGGCTGTGCCAAAAAAAAGCAGTTTTCTATGCATTTCAGGGGTACTGTGGGGTTTTTTGAACCCCCAAATTTTTTTATTGGCTGTGCCAAAAAAAAGCAGTTTTCTATGCATTTCAGGGGTACTGTGGGGTTTTTTGAACCCCCAATTTTTTTATTGGCTGTGCCAAAAAAAAAGCAGTTTTCTATGCATTTCAGGGGTACTGTGGGGTTTTTTTAACCCCCAATTTTTTTATTGGCTGTGCCAAAAAAAAGCAGTTTTCTATGCATTTCAGGGGTACTGTGGGGTTTTTTGAACCCCCAATTTTTTTATTGGCTGTGCCAAAAAAAAAGCAGTTTTCTATGCATTTCAGGAGTACTGTGGGGTTTTTTGAACCCCCAATTTTTGTATTGGCTGTGCCAAAAAAAAGCAGTTTTCTATGCATTTCAGGGGTACTGTGGGGTTTTTTGAACCCCCAATTTTTTTATTGGCTGTGCCAAAAAAAAAGCAGTTTTCTATGCATTTCAGGGGTACTGTGGGGTTTTTGGAACCCCCAATTTTTGTATTGGCTGTGCCAAAAAAAAGCAGTTTTCTATGCATTTCAGGGGTACTGTGGGGTTTTTTGAACCCCCAATTTTTTTATTGGCTGTGCCAAAAAAAAGCAGTTTTCTATGCATTTCAGGGGTACTGTGGGGTTTTTTGAACCCCCAATTTTTGTATTGGCTGTGCCAAAAAAAAGCAGTTTTCTATGCATTTCAGGGGTACTGTGGGGTTTTTTGAACCCCCAATTTTTTTTTTGGCTGTGCCAAAAAAAAGCAGTTTTCTATGCATTTCAGGGGTACTGTGGGGTTTTTTGAACCCCCAATTTTTGTATTGGCTGTGCCAAAAAAAAAACAGTTTTCTATGCATTTCAGGGGTACTGTGGGGTTTTTTGAACCCCCAATTTTTTTATTGGCTGTGCCAAAAAAAAAGCAGTTTTCTATGCATTTCAGGGGTACTGTGGGGTTTTCTGAAACCCCAATTTTTTTATTGGCTGTGCCAAAAAAAAGCAGTTTTCTATGCATTTCAGGGGTACTGTGGGGTTTTTTGAACCCCCAATTTTTTTATTGGCTGTGCCAAAAAAAAAGCAGTTTTCTATGCATTTCAGGGGTACTGTGGGGTTTTTTGAAACCCCAATTTTTTTATTGGCTGTGCCAAAAAAAAGCAGTTTTCTATGCATTTCAGGGGTACTGTGGGGTTTTTTGATTTTTGTATTGGCTGTGCAAAAAAAAAGCAGTTTTCTATGCATTTCAGGGGTACTGTGGGGTTTTTTGAACCCCCAATTTTTTTATTGGCTGTGCCAAAAAAAAGCAGTTTTCTATGCATTTCAGGGGTTCTGTGGGGTTTTTTGAACCCCCAATTCTTTTATTGGCTGTGCCAAAAAAAAGCAGTTTTCTATGCATTTCAGGGGTACTGTGGGGTTTTTTGAACCCCCAATTTTTTTATTGGCTGTGCCAAAAAAAAAGCAGTTTTCTATGCATTTCAGGGGTACTGTGGGGTTTTTTGAAACCCCAATTTTTTTATTGGCTGTGCCAAAAAAAAGCAGTTTTCTATGCATTTCAGGGGTACTGTGGGGTTTTTTGATTTTTTTATTGGCTGTGCAAAAAAAAAGCAGTTTTCTATGCATTTCAGGGGTACTGTGGGGTTTTTTGAACCCCCAATTTTTTTATTGGCTGTGCCAAAAAAAAGCAGTTTTCTATGCATTTCAGGGGTACTGTGGGGTTTTTTGAACCCCCAATTTTTTTATTGGCTGTGCCAAAAAAAGCAGTTTTCTATGCATTTCAGGGGTACTGTGGGGTTTTTTGAACCCCCAATTTTTTTATTGGCTGTGCCAAAAAAAGCAGTTTTCTATGCATTTCAGGGGTTTTGACCTTTGACCTTTCTAGTGTTTTGACCTGTGACCTTTCTAGCGATGAAAAAAGCGCATCGTGGCATTTTGACCTTTCTAGCGATTTGACCTTTGACCTTTTGACCTTTCTAGCGTTTTGACCTTTGACGTTTAGATTTTTGACCTTTCTAGCGATTTGACCTTTGACCTTTTGACCTTTGACCTTTTGACCTTTCTAGCGTTTTGACCTTTGACCTTTCTAGCGATAAAAAAAGCGCATCGTGGCATTTTGACCTTTCTTGCGATTTGACCTTTGACCTTTTGACCTTTGACCTTTCTAGCGTTTTGACCTTTGACGTTTTGATTTTTTGACCTTTCTAGTGATTTGACCTTTGACCTTTGACCTTTTGACCTTTGACCTTTTGACCTTTGACCTTTCTAGCGTTTTGACCTTTGACCTTTCTAGCGATGAAAAAGCGCATCATGACGTTTTGAAAAAAACGCATCGTGGCATTTTGACCTTTCTATCGATTTGACCTTTTGACCTTTGACCTTTTGACCTTTGACCTTTCTAGTGTTTTGACCTTTGACCTTTCTAGCGATGAAAAAAGCGCATCGTGGCATTTTTACCTTTCTAGCGATTTGACCTTTGACGTTTTGATTTTTGACCTTTCTAGCGATTTGACCTTTGACCTTTTGACCTTTGACCTTTTGACCTTTGACCTTTTGACCTTTGACCTTTCTAGCGTTTTGGCCAAAAAAAAGCAGTTTTCTATGCATTTCAGGGGTACTGTGGGGTTTTTTGAACCCCCAATTTTTTTATTGGCTGTGCCAAAAAAAAGCAGTTTTCTATGCATTTCAGGGGTACTGTGGGGTTTTTTGAACCCCCAATTTTTTTATTGGCTGTGCCAAAAAAAGCAGTTTTCTATGCATTTCAGGGGTACTGTGGGGTTTTTTGATTTTTTTATTGGCTGTGCCAAAAAAAAGCAGTTTTCTATGCATTTCAGGGGTACTGTGGGGTTTTTTGAACCCCCAATTTTTGTATTGGCTGTGCCAAAAAAAAGCAGTTTTCTATGCATTTCAGGGGTACTGTGGGGTTTTTTGAACCCCCAATTTTTTTATTGGCTGTGCCAAAAAAAACAGTTTTCTATGCATTTCAGGGGTACTGTGGGGTTTTTTGAACCCCCAATTTTTGTATTGGCTGTGCCAAAAAAAACAGTTTTCTATGCATTTCAGGGGTACTGTGGGGTTTTTTGAACCCCCAATTTTTGTATTGGCTGTGCCAAAAAAAAGCAGTTTTCTATGCATTTCAGGGGTACTGTGGGGTTTTTTGAACCCCCAATTTTTTTATTGGCTGTGCCAAAAAAAAGCAGTTTTCTATGCATTTCAGGGGTACTGTGGGGTTTTTTGAACCCCCAATTTTTTTATTGGCTGTGCCAAAAAAAAGCAGTTTTCTATGCATTTCAGGGGTACTGTGGGGTTTTTTGAACCCCCAATTTTTTTATTGGCTGTGCCAAAAAAAAGCAGTTTTCTATGCATTTCAGGGGTACTGTGGGGTTTTTTGAACCCCCAATTTTTGTATTGGCTGTGCCAAAAAAAAGCAGTTTTCTATGCATTTCAGGGGTACTGTGGGGTTTTTTGAACCCCCAATTTTTTTATTGGCTGTGCCAAAAAAAAGCAGTTTTCTATGCATTTCAGGGGTACTGTGGGGTTTTTTGAACCCCCAATTTTTTTATTGGCTGTGCCAAAAAAAAAGCAGTTTTCTATGCATTTCAGGGGTACTGTGGGGTTTTTTTTAACCCCCAATTTTTTTATTGGCTGTGCCAAAAAAAAGCAGTTTTCTATGCATTTCAGGGGTACTGTGGGGTTTTTTGAACCCCCAATTTTTGTATTGGCTGTGCCAAAAAAAAGCAGTTTTCTATGCATTTCAGGGGTACTGTGGGGTTTTTTGAACCCCCAATTTTTTTATTGGCTGTGCCAAAAAAAAAGCAGTTTTCTATGCATTTCAGGGGTACTGTGGGGTTTTTGGAACCCCCAATTTTTGTATTGGCTGTGCCAAAAAAAAGCAGTTTTCTATGCATTTCAGGGGTACTGTGGGGTTTTTTGAACCCCCAAATTTTTTTATTGGCTGTGCCAAAAAAAAGCAGTTTTCTATGCATTTCAGGGGTACTGTGGGGTTTTTTGAACCCCCAATTTTTGTATTGGCTGTGCCAAAAAAAAGCAGTTTTCTATGCATTTCAGGGGTACTGTGGGGTTTTTTGAACCCCCAATTTTTTTTTTGGCTGTGCCAAAAAAAAGCAGTTTTCTATGCATTTCAGGGGTACTGTGGGGTTTTTTGAACCCCCAATTTTTTTATTGGCTGTGCCAAAAAAAAAACAGTTTTCTATGCATTTCAGGGGTACTGTGGGGTTTTTTGAACCCCCAATTTTTTTATTGGCTGTGCCAAAAAAAAGCAGTTTTCTATGCATTTCAGGGGTACTGTGGGGTTTTTTGAACCCCCAATTTTTTTATTGGCTGTGCCAAAAAAAAAGCAGTTTTCTATGCATTTCAGGGGTACTGTGGGGTTTTCTGAAACCCCAATTTTTTTATTGGCTGTGCCAAAAAAAAGCAGTTTTCTATGCATTTCAGGAGTACTGTGGGGTTTTTTGAACCCCCAATTTTTGTATTGGCTGTGCCAAAAAAAAGCAGTTTTCTATGCATTTCAGGGGTACTGTGGGGTTTTTTGAACCCCCAATTTTTTTATTGGCTGTGCCAAAAAAAAGCAGTTTTCTATGCATTTCAGGGGTACTGTGGGGTTTTTTTATTTTTTTATTGGCTGTGCCAAAAAAAAGCAGTTTTCTATGCATTTCAGGGGTACTTTGGGGTTTTTTGAACCCCCAATTTTTTTATTGGCTGTGCCAAAAAAAAGCAGTTTTCTATGCATTTCAGGGGTACTGTGGGGTTTTTTGAACCCCCAATTTTTTTATTGGCTGTGCCAAAAAAAAAGCAGTTTTCTATGCATTTCAGGGGTACTGTGGGGTTTTCTGAAACCCCAATTTTTTTATTGGCTGTGCCAAAAAAAAGCAGTTTTCTATGCATTTCAGGAGTACTGTGGGGTTTTTTGAACCCCCAATTTTTGTATTGGCTGTGCCAAAAAAAAGCAGTTTTCTATGCATTTCAGGGGTACTGTGGGGTTTTTTGAACCCCCAATTTTTGTATTGGCTGTGCCAAAAAAAAGCAGTTTTCTATGCATTTCAGGGGTACTGTGGGGTTTTTTGAACCCCCAATTTTTTTTTTGGCTGTGCCAAAAAAAAGCAGTTTTCTATGCATTTCAGGGGTACTGTGGGGTTTTTTGAACCCCCAATTTTTTTATTGGCTGTGCCAAAAAAAAAACAGTTTTCTATGCATTTCAGGGGTACTGTGGGGTTTTTTGAACCCCCAATTTTTTTATTGGCTGTGCCAAAAAAAAGCAGTTTTCTATGCATTTCAGGGGTACTGTGGGGTTTTTTGAACCCCCAATTTTTTTATTGGCTGTGCCAAAAAAAAAGCAGTTTTCTATGCATTTCAGGGGTACTGTGGGGTTTTCTGAAACCCCAATTTTTTTATTGGCTGTGCCAAAAAAAAGCAGTTTTCTATGCATTTCAGGAGTACTGTGGGGTTTTTTGAACCCCCAATTTTTGTATTGGCTGTGCCAAAAAAAAGCAGTTTTCTATGCATTTCAGGGGTACTGTGGGGTTTTTTGAACCCCCAATTTTTTTATTGGCTGTGCCAAAAAAAAGCAGTTTTCTATGCATTTCAGGGGTACTGTGGGGTTTTTTTATTTTTTTATTGGCTGTGCCAAAAAAAAGCAGTTTTCTATGCATTTCAGGGGTACTTTGGGGTTTTTTGAACCCCCAATTTTTTTATTGGCTGTGCAAAAAAAAAGCAGTTTTCTATGCATTTCAGGGGTACTGTGGGGTTTTTTGAACCCCCAATTTTTTTATTGGCTGTGCCAAAAAAAAAACAGTTTTCTATGCATTTCAGGGGTACTGTGGGGTTTTTTGAACCCCCAATTTTTTTATTGGCTGTGCAAAAAAAAAGCAGTTTTCTATGCATTTGACCTTTCTAGCGTTTTGACCTTTGACGTTTAGATTTTTTGACCTTTCTAGTGATTTGACCTTTGACCTTTTGACCTTTGACCTTTTGACCTTTGACCTTTCTAGCGTTTTGACCTTTGACCTTTCTAGCGATGAAAAAGCGCATCGTGACGTTTTGAAAAAACCGCATCGTGGCATTTTGACCTTTCTATCGATTTGACCTTTTCACCTTTGACCTTTTGACCTCTGACCTTTCTAGTGTTTTGACCTTTGACCTTTCTAGCGATGAAAAAAGCGCATCGTGGCATTTTGACCTTTCTAGCGATTTGACCTTTGACGTTTTGATTTTTGACCTTTCTAGCGATTTGACCTTTGACCTTTTGACCTTTGACCTTTTGACCTTTGACCTTCTATGCATTTCAGGGGTACTGTGGGGTTTTTTGAACCCCCAATTTTTTTATTGGCTGTGCCAAAAAAAACAGTTTTCTATGCATTTCAGGGGTACTGTGGGGTTTTTTGAACCCCCAATTTTTTTATTGGCTGTGCCAAAAAAAAGCAGTTTTCTATGCATTTCAGGGGTACTGTGGGGTTTTTTGAACCCCCAATTTTTTTATTGGCTGTGCCAAAAAAAAGCAGTTTTCTATGCATTTCAGGGGTACTGTGGGGTTTTTTGAACCCCCAATTTTTTTATTGGCTATGCCAAAAAAAAGCAGTTTTCTATGCATTTCAGGGGTACTGTGGGGTTTTTTGAACCCCCAATTTTTTTATTGGCTGTGCCAAAAAAAAGCAGTTTTCTATGCATTTCAGGGGTACTGTGGGGTTTTTTGAACCCCCAATTTTTGTATTGGCTGTGCCAAAAAAAAGCAGTTTTCTATGCATTTCAGGGGTACTGTGGGGTTTTTTGAACCCCCAATTTTTGTATTGGCTGTGCCAAAAAAAAGCAGTTTTCTATGCATTTCAGGGGTACTGTGGGGTTTTTTGAACCCCCAATTTTTTTATTGGCTGTTCCAAAAAAAAGCAGTTTTCTATGCATTTCAGGAGTACTGTGGGGTTTTTTGAACCCCCAATTTTTTTATTGGCTGTGCCAAAAAAAAGCAGTTTTCTATGCATTTCAGGGGTACTGTGGGGTTTTTTGAACCCCCAATTTTTTTATTGGCTATGCCAAAAAAAAAGCAGTTTTCTATGCATTTCAGGGGTACTGTGGGGTTTTTGGAACCCCCAATTTTTGTATTGGCTGTGCCAAAAAAAAGCAGTTTTCTATGCATTTCAGGGGTACTGTGGGGTTTTTTGAACCCCCAATTTTTGTATTGGCTGTGCCAAAAAAAAGCAGTTTTCTATGCATTTCAGGGGTACTGTGGGGTTTTTTGAACCCCCAACTTTTTTATTGGCTGTGCCAAAAAAAAACAGTTTTCTATGCATTTCAGGGGTACTGTGGGGTTTTTTGAACCCCCAATTTTTTTATTGGCTGTGCCAAAAAAAAAACAGTTTTCTATGCATTTCAGGGGTACTGTGGGGTTTTTTGAACCCCCAATTTTTTTATTGGCTGTGCCAAAAAAAAAGCAGTTTTCTATGCATTTGACCTTTCTAGCGTTTTGACCTTTGACGTTTTGATTTTTTGACCTTTCTAGTGATTTGACCTTTGACCTTTTGACCTTTGACCTTTTGACCTTTGACCTTTCTAGCGTTTTGACCTTTGACCTTTCTAGCGATGAAAAAGCGCATCGTGACGTTTTGAAAAAACCGCATCGTGGCATTTTGACCTTTCTATCGATTTGACCTTTTGACCTTTGACCTTTTGACCTTTGACCTTTCTAGTGTTTTGACCTTTGACCTTTCTAGCGATGAAAAAAGCGCATCGTGGCATTTTGACCTTTCTAGCGATTTGACCTTTGACCTTTTGACCTTTGACCTTTCTAGCGGTTTGGCCAAAAAAAAGCAGTTTTCTATGCATTTCAGGGGTACTGTGGGGTTTTTTGAACCCCCAATTTTTTTATTGGCTGTGCCAAAAAAAAGCAGTTTTCTATGCATTTCAGGGGTACTGTGGGGTTTTTTGAACCCCCAATTTTTTTATTGGCTGTGCCAAAAAAAAAGCAGTTTTCTATGCATTTCAGGGGTACTGTGGGGTTTTTGGGACCCCCAATTTTTGTATTGGCTGTGCCAAAAAAAAGCAGTTTTCTATGCATTTCAGGGGTACTGTGGGGTTTTTTGAACCCCCAATTTTTTTATTGGCTGTGCCAAAAAAAAGCAGTTTTCTATGCATTTCAGGGGTACTGTGGGGTTTTTTGAACCCCCAATTTTTTTATTGGCTGTGCCAAAAAAAAGCAGTTTCATGCATTTCAGGGGTACTGTGGGGTTTTTTGAACCCCCCATTTTTTTATTGGCTGTGCAAAAAAAAAAAACAGTTTTCTATGCATTTCAGGGGTACTGTGGGTTTTTTTGAACCCCCAATTTTTTTATTGGCTGTGCCAAAAAAAAGCAGTTTTCTATGCATTTCAGGGGTACTGTGGGGTTTTTTGATTTTTTTATTGGCTGTGCCAAAAAAAAGCAGTTTTCTATGCATTTCAGGGGTACTGTGGGGTTTTTTGAACCCCCAATTTTTTTATTGGCTGTGCCAAAAAAAAGCAGTTTTCTATGCATTTCAGGGGTACTGTGGGGTTTTTTGAACCCCCAATTTTTTTATTGGCTGTGCCAAAAAAAGCAGTTTTCTATGCATTTCAGGGGTTTTGACCTTTGACCTTTCTAGTGTTTTGACCTTTGACCTTTCTAGCGATGAAAAAAGCGCATCGTGGCATTTTGACCTTTCTAGCGATTTGACATTTGACCTTTGACCTTTGACCTTTGACCTTTTGACCTTTGACCTTTCTAGCGTTTTGATTTTTGACCTTTCTAGCGATTTGACCTTTGACCTTTTGACCTTTGACCTTTTGTCCTTTGACCTTTTGACCTTTGACCTTTCTAGCGTTTTGACCTTTGACCTTTCTAGCGATGAAAAAAGCGCATCGTGGCATTTTGACCTTTCTTGCGATTTGACCTTTGACCTTTTGACCTTTGACCTTTCTAGCGTTTTGACCTTTCTAGCGTTTTGACCTTTGACGTTTAGATTTTTTGACCTTTCTAGTGATTTTACCTTTGACCTTTTGACCTTTGACCTTTTGACCTTTGACCTTTCTAGCGTTTTGACCTTTGACCTTTCTAGCGATGAAAAAGCGCATCGTGACGTTTTGAAAAAACCGCATCGTGGCATTTTGACCTTTCTATCGATTTGACCTTTTGACCTTTGACCTTTTGACCTTTGACCTTTCTAGTGTTTTGACCTTTGACCTTTCTAGCGATGAAAAAAGCGCATCGTGGCATTTTGACCTTTCTAGCGATTTGACCTTTGACGTTTAGATTTTTGACCTTTCTAGCGATTTGACCTTTGACCTTTTGACCTTTGACCTTTGACCTTTTGACCTTTGACCTTTCTAGCGGTTTGGCCAAAAAAAAGCAGTTTTCTATGCATTTCAGGGGTACTGTGGGGTTTTTTGAACCCCCAATTTTTTTATTGGCTGTGCCAAAAAAAAGCAGTTTTCTATGCATTTCAGGGGTACTGTGGGGTTTTTTGAACCCCCAATTGTTTTATTGGCTGTGCCAAAAAAAGCAGTTTTCTATGCATTTCAGGGGTACTGTGGGGTTTTTTGATTTTTTTATTGGCTGTGCCAAAAAAAAGCAGTTTTCTATGCATTTCAGGGGTACTGTGGGGTTTTTTGAACCCCCAATTTTTTTATTGGCTGTGCCAAAAAAAAGCAGTTTTCTATGCATTTCAGGGGTACTGTGGGGTTTTTTGAACCCCCAATTTTTTTATTGGCTGTGCCAAAAAAAAGCAGTTTTCTATGCATTTCAGGGGTACTGTGGGGTTTTTTGAACCCCCAATTTTTTTATTGGCTGTGCCAAAAAAAAGCAGTTTTCTATGCATTTCAGGGGTACTGTGGGGTTTTTTGAACCCCCAATTTTTTTATTGGCTGTGCCAAAAAAAAGCAGTTTTCTATGCATTTCAGGGGTACTGTGGGGTTTTTTGAACCCCCAATTTTTTTATTGGCTGTGCCAAAAAAAAGCAGTTTTCTATGCATTTCAGGGGTACTGTGGGGTTTTTTGAACCCCCAATTTTTGTATTGGCTGTGCCAAAAAAAAGCAGTTTTCTATGCATTTCAGGGGTACTGTGGGGTTTTTTGAACCCCCAATTTTTGAGTGGTGTAAACCACTCCTACAACTGGCTTTTGAGTGGTGTAAACCACTCCTACAACTGGCTTTTGTGTGCAGAAAAAATGACCATGGTTGCTATGTTCAAAATAATTTCTGACGTAATTAAATCACACCCGGGTGAACAGGGTGAACATAACAACCGTGGTCATTTTCTCTGCGCACATTACGTCAGACATGATTTCATTACCTTACACCACTCAGTTCACACGGGTGTGATTTTTTTATTGGCTGTGACCAAAAAAAAGCAGTTTTCTATGCATTTCAGGGGTACTGTGGGGTTTTTTGAACCCCCAACTTTTGTATTGGCTGTGCCAAAAAAAAGCGATGAAAAAAGCGCATCGTGGCATTTTGACCTTTCTAGCGATTTGACCTTTGACGTTTAGATTTTTGACCTTTCTAGCGATTTGACCTTTGACCTTTTGACCTTTGACCTTTGACCTTTTGACCTTTGACCTTTCTAGCGGTTTGGCAAAAAAAAGCAGTTTTCTATGCATTTCAGGGGTACTGTGGGGTTTTTTGAACCCCCAATTTTTTTATTGGCTGTGCCAAAAAAAAGCAGTTTTCTATGCATTTCAGGGGTACTGTGGGGTTTTTTGAACCCCCAATTGTTTTATTGGCTGTGCCAAAAAAAAGCAGTTTTCTATGCATTTCAGGGGTACTGTGGGGTTTTTTGAACCCCCAATTTTTTTATTGGCTGTGCCAAAAAAAAGCAGTTTTCTATGCATTTCAGGGGTACTGTGGGGTTTTTTGAACCCCCAATTTTTTTATTGGCTGTGCCAAAAAAAAGCAGTTTTCTATGCATTTCAGGGGTACTGTGGGGTTTTTTGAACCCCCAATTTTTTTATTGGCTGTGCCAAAAAAAAGCAGTTTTCTATGCATTTCAGGGGTACTGTGGGGTTTTTTGAAACCCCAATTTTTTTATTGGCTGTGCCAAAAAAAAGCAGTTTTCTATGCATTTCAGGGGTACTGTGGGGTTTTTTGAACCCCCAATTTTTGTATTGGCTGTGCCAAAAAAAAGCAGTTTTCTATGCATTTCAGGGGTACTGTGGGGTTTTTTGAACCCCCAATTTTTTTATTGGCTGTGACAAAAAAAAGCAGTTTTCTATGCATTTCAGGGGTACTGTGGGGTTTTTTGAACCCCCAACTTTTGTATTGGCTGTGCCAAAAAAAAGCAGTTTTCTATGCATTTCAGGGGTACTGTGGGGTTTTTTGAACCCCCAATTTTTTTATTGGCTGTGCCAAAAAAAAGCAGTTTTCTATGCATTTCAGGGGTACTGTGGGGTTTTTTGAACCCCCAATTTTTTTATTGGCTGTGCCAAAAAAAGCAGTTTTCTATGCATTTCAGGGGTACTGTGGGGTTTTTTGAACCCCCAATTTTTTTATTGGCTGTGCCAAAAAAAAGCAGTTTTATATGCATTTCAGGGGTACTGTGGGGTTTTTTGAACCCCCAATTTTTGTATTGGCTGTGCCAAAAAAAAGCAGTTTTCTATGCATTTCATTGAACCCCCAATTTTTTTATTGGCTGTGCCAAAAAAAAGCAGTTTTCTATGCATTTCAGGGGTACTGTGGGGTTTTTTGAAACCCCAATTTTTTTATTGGCTGTGCCAAAAAAAAGCAGTTTTCTATGCATTTCAGGGGTACTGTGGGGTTTTTTGAACCCCCAATTTTTGTATTGGCTGTGCCAAAAAAAAAGCAGTTTTCTATGCATTTCAGGGGTACTGTGGGGTTTTTTGAACCCCCAATTTTTTTATTGGCTGTGACAAAAAAAAAGCAGTTTTCTATGCATTTCAGGGGTACTGTGGGGTTTTTTGAACCCCCAACTTTTGTATTGGCTGTGCCAAAAAAAAGCGATGAAAAAAGCGCATCGTGGCATTTTGACCTTTCTAGCGATTTGACCTTTGACGTTTAGATTTTTGACCTTTCTAGCGATTTGACCTTTGACCTTTTGACCTTTGACCTTTGACCTTTTGACCTTTGACCTTTCTAGCGGTTTGGCCAAAAAAAAGCAGTTTTCTATGCATTTCAGGGGTACTGTGGGGTTTTTTGAACCCCCAATTTTTTTATTGGCTGTGCCAAAAAAAGCAGTTTTCTATGCATTTCAGGGGTACTGTGGGGTTTTTTGAACCCCCAATTTTTTTATTGGCTGTGCCAAAAAAAAGCAGTTTTCTATGCATTTCAGGGGTACTGTGGGGTTTTTTGAACCCCCAATTTTTTTATTGGCTGTGCCAAAAAAAAGCAGTTTTCTATGCATTTCAGGGGTACTGTGGGGTTTTTTGAACCCCCAATTTTTTTATTGGCTGTGCCAAAAAAAAGCAGTTTTCTATGCATTTCAGGGGTACTGTGGGGTTTTTTGAACCCCCAATTTTTTTATTGGCTGTGCCAAAAAAAGCAGTTTTCTATGCATTTCAGGGGTACTGTGGGGTTTTTTGATTTTTTTATTGGCTGTGCCAAAAAAAAGCAGTTTTCTATGCATTTCAGGGGTACTGTGGGGTTTTTTGAACCCCCAATTTTTTTATTGGCTGTGCCAAAAAAAAGCAGTTTTCTATGCATTTCAGGGGTACTGTGGGGTTTTTTGAACCCCCAATTTTTTTATTGGCTGTGCCAAAAAAAACAGTTTTCTATGCATTTCAGGGGTACTGTGGGGTTTTTTGAACCCCCAATTTTTGTATTGGCTGTGCCAAAAAAAAGCAGTTTTCTATGCATTTCAGGGGTACTGTGGGTTTTTTTGAACCCCCAATTTTTTTATTGGCTGTGCCAAAAAAAAGCAGTTTTCTATGCATTTCAGGGGTACTGTGGGGTTTTTTGAACCCCCAATTTTTTTATTGGCTGTGCCAAAAAAAAGCAGTTTTCTATGCATTTCAGGGGTACTGTGGGGTTTTTTTAACCCCCAATTTTTTTATTGGCTGTGCCAAAAAAAAGCAGTTTTCTATGCATTTCAGGGGTACTGTGGGGTTTTTTGAACCCCCAATTTTTTTATTGGCTGTGCCAAAAAAAAGCAGTTTTCTATGCATTTCAGGGGTACTGTGGGGTTTTTTGAACCCCCAATTTTTGTATTGGCTGTGCCAAAAAAAAGCAGTTTTCTATGCATTTCAGGGGTACTGTGGGGTTTTTTGAACCCCCAATTTTTTTATTGGCTGTGCCAAAAAAAAGCAGTTTTCTATGCATTTCAGGGGTACTGTGGGGTTTTTTGAACCCCCAATTTTTTTATTGGCTGTGCCAAAAAAAAAGCAGTTTTCTATGCATTTCAGGGGTACTGTGGGGTTTTTTTAACCCCCAATTTTTTTATTGGCTGTGCCAAAAAAAAGCAGTTTTCTATGCATTTCAGGGGTACTGTGGGGTTTTTTGAACCCCCAATTTTTTTATTGGCTGTGCCAAAAAAAAAGCAGTTTTCTATGCATTTCAGGAGTACTGTGGGGTTTTTTGAACCCCCAATTTTTGTATTGGCTGTGCCAAAAAAAAGCAGTTTTCTATGCATTTCAGGGGTACTGTGGGGTTTTTTGAACCCCCAATTTTTTTATTGGCTGTGCCAAAAAAAAAGCAGTTTTCTATGCATTTCAGGGGTACTGTGGGGTTTTTGGAACCCCCAATTTTTGTATTGGCTGTGCAAAAAAAAAGCAGTTTTCTATGCATTTCAGGGGTACTGTGGGGTTTTTTGAACCCCCAATTTTTTTATTGGCTGTGCCAAAAAAAAGCAGTTTTCTATGCATTTCAGGGGTACTGTGGGGTTTTTTGAACCCCCAATTTTTGTATTGGCTGTGCCAAAAAAAAGCAGTTTTCTATGCATTTCAGGGGTACTGTGGGGTTTTTTGAACCCCCAATTTTTTTTTTGGCTGTGCCAAAAAAAAGCAGTTTTCTATGCATTTCAGGGGTACTGTGGGGTTTTTTGAACCCCCAATTTTTTTATTGGCTGTGCCAAAAAAAAAACAGTTTTCTATGCATTTCAGGGGTACTGTGGGGTTTTTTGAACCCCCAATTTTTTTATTGGCTGTGCCAAAAAAAAGCAGTTTTCTATGCATTTCAGGGGTACTGTGGGGTTTTTTGAACCCCCAATTTTTTTATTGGCTGTGCCAAAAAAAAAGCAGTTTTCTATGCATTTCAGGGGTACTGTGGGGTTTTCTGAAACCCCAATTTTTTTATTGGCTGTGCCAAAAAAAAGCAGTTTTCTATGCATTTCAGGAGTACTGTGGGGTTTTTTGAACCCCCAATTTTTGTATTGGCTGTGCCAAAAAAAAGCAGTTTTCTATGCATTTCAGGGGTACTGTGGGGTTTTTTGAACCCCCAATTTTTTTATTGGCTGTGCCAAAAAAAAAGCAGTTTTCTATGCATTTCAGGGGTACTGTGGGGTTTTTGGAACCCCCAATTTTTGTATTGGCTGTGCCAAAAAAAAGCAGTTTTCTATGCATTTCAGGGGTACTGTGGGGTTTTTTGAACCCCCAATTTTTTTATTGGCTGTGCCAAAAAAAAGCAGTTTTCTATGCATTTCAGGGGTACTGTGGGGTTTTTTGATTTTTTTATTGGCTGTGCCAAAAAAAAGCAGTTTTCTATGCATTTCAGGGGTACTGTGGGGTTTTTTGAACCCCCAATTTTTTTATTGGCTGTGCCAAAAAAAAGCAGTTTTCTATGCATTTCAGGGGTACTGTGGGGTTTTTTTATTTTTTTATTGGCTGTGCCAAAAAAAAGCAGTTTTCTATGCATTTCAGGGGTACTTTGGGGTTTTTTGAACCCCCAATTTTTTTATTGGCTGTGCAAAAAAAAAGCAGTTTTCTATGCATTTCAGGGGTACTGTGGGGTTTTTTTATTTTTTTATTGGCTGTGCCAAAAAAAAGCAGTTTTCTATGCATTTCAGGGGTACTGTGGGGTTTTTTGATTTTTTTATTGGCTGTGCCAAAAAAAAGCAGTTTTCTATGCATTTCAGGGGTACTGTGGGGTTTTTTGAACCCCCAATTTTTTTATTGGCTGTGCCAAAAAAAAGCAGTTTTCTATGCATTTCAGGGGTACTGTGGGGTTTTTTGAACCCCCAATTTTTGTATTGGCTGTGCCAAAAAAAACAGTTTTCTATGCATTTCAGGGGTACTGTGGGGTTTTTTGAACCCCCAATTTTTTTATTGGCTGTGCCAAAAAAAAGCAGTTTTCTATGCATTTCAGGGGTACTGTGGGGTTTTTTGAACCCCCAATTTTTTTATTGGCTGTGCCAAAAAAAAGCAGTTTTCTATGCATTTCAGGGGTACTGTGGGGTTTTTTGAACCCCCAATTTTTTTATTGGCTGTGCCAAAAAAAAGCAGTTTTCTATGCATTTCAGGGGTACTGTGGGTTTTTTTTAACCCCCAATTTTTTTATTGGCTGTGCCAAAAAAAAGCAGTTTTCTATGCATTTCAGGGGTACTGTGGGGTTTTTTGAACCCCCAATTTTTTTATTGGCTGTGCCAAAAAAAAGCAGTTTTCTATGCATTTCAGGGGTACTGTGGGGTTTTTTGAACCCCCAATTTTTGTATTGGCTGTGCCAAAAAAAAGCAGTTTTCTATGCATTTCAGGGGTACTGTGGGGTTTTTTGAACCCCCAATTTTTTTATTGGCTGTGCCAAAAAAAAAGCAGTTTTCTATGCATTTCAGGGGTACTGTGGGTTTTTTTTAACCCCCAATTTTTTTATTGGCTGTGCCAAAAAAAAGCAGTTTTCTATGCATTTCAGGGGTACTGTGGGGTTTTTTGAACCCCCAATTTTTTTATTGGCTGTGCCAAAAAAAAAGCAGTTTTCTATGCATTTCAGGAGTACTGTGGGGTTTTTTGAACCCCCAATTTTTGTATTGGCTGTGCCAAAAAAAAGCAGTTTTCTATGCATTTCAGGGGTACTGTGGGGTTTTTTGAACCCCCAAATTTTTTATTGGCTGTGCCAAAAAAAAAGCAGTTTTCTATGCATTTCAGGGGTACTGTGGGGTTTTTGGAACCCCCAATTTTTGTATTGGCTGTGCCAAAAAAAAGCAGTTTTCTATGCATTTCAGGGGTACTGTGGGGTTTTTTGAACCCCCAATTTTTTTATTGGCTGTGCCAAAAAAAAGCAGTTTTCTATGCATTTCAGGGGTACTGTGGGGTTTTTTGAACCCCCAATTTTTGTATTGGCTGTGCCAAAAAAAAGCAGTTTTCTATGCATTTCAGGGGTACTGTGGGGTTTTTTGAACCCCCAATTTTTTTTTTGGCTGTGCCAAAAAAAAGCAGTTTTCTATGCATTTCAGGGGTACTGTGGGGTTTTTTGAACCCCCAATTTTTGTATTGGCTGTGCCAAAAAAAAAACAGTTTTCTATGCATTTCAGGGGTACTGTGGGGTTTTTTGAACCCCCAATTTTTTTATTGGCTGTGCCAAAAAAAAAGCAGTTTTCTATGCATTTCAGGGGTACTGTGGGGTTTTCTGAAACCCCAATTTTTTTATTGGCTGTGCCAAAAAAAAGCAGTTTTCTATGCATTTCAGGGGTACTGTGGGGTTTTTTGAACCCCCAATTTTTTTATTGGCTGTGCCAAAAAAAAAGCAGTTTTCTATGCATTTCAGGGGTACTGTGGGGTTTTTTGAAACCCCAATTTTTTTATTGGCTGTGCCAAAAAAAAGCAGTTTTCTATGCATTTCAGGGGTACTGTGGGGTTTTTTGATTTTTGTATTGGCTGTGCAAAAAAAAAGCAGTTTTCTATGCATTTCAGGGGTACTGTGGGGTTTTTTGAACCCCCAATTTTTTTATTGGCTGTGCCAAAAAAAAGCAGTTTTCTATGCATTTCAGGGGTTCTGTGGGGTTTTTTGAACCCCCAATTCTTTTATTGGCTGTGCCAAAAAAGAGCAGTTTTCTATGCATTTCAGGGGTACTGTGGGGTTTTTTGAACCCCCAATTTTTTTATTGGCTGTGCCAAAAAAAAAGCAGTTTTCTATGCATTTCAGGGGTACTGTGGGGTTTTTTGAAACCCCAATTTTTTTATTGGCTGTGCCAAAAAAAAGCAGTTTTCTATGCATTTCAGGGGTACTGTGGGGTTTTTTGATTTTTTTATTGGCTGTGCAAAAAAAAAGCAGTTTTCTATGCATTTCAGGGGTACTGTGGGGTTTTTTGAACCCCCAATTTTTTTATTGGCTGTGCCAAAAAAAAGCAGTTTTCTATGCATTTCAGGGGTACTGTGGGGTTTTTTGAACCCCCAATTTTTTTATTGGCTGTGCCAAAAAAAGCAGTTTTCTATGCATTTCAGGGGTACTGTGGGGTTTTTTGAACCCCCAATTTTTTTATTGGCTGTGCCAAAAAAAGCAGTTTTCTATGCATTTCAGGGGTTTTGACCTTTGACCTTTCTAGTGTTTTGACCTGTGACCTTTCTAGCGATGAAAAAAGCGCATCGTGGCATTTTGACCTTTCTAGCGATTTGACCTTTGACCTTTTGACCTTTCTAGCGTTTTGACCTTTGACGTTTAGATTTTTGACCTTTCTAGCGATTTGACCTTTGACCTTTTGACCTTTGACCTTTTGACCTTTCTAGCGTTTTGACCTTTGACCTTTCTAGCGATAAAAAAAAGCGCATCGTGGCATTTTGACCTTTCTTGCGATTTGACCTTTGACCTTTTGACCTTTGACCTTTCTAGCGTTTTGACCTTTGACGTTTTGATTTTTTGACCTTTCTAGTGATTTGACCTTTGACCTTTGACCTTTTGACCTTTGACCTTTTGACCTTTGACCTTTCTAGCGTTTTGACCTTTGACCTTTCTAGCGATGAAAAAGCGCATCATGACGTTTTGAAAAAAACGCATCGTGGCATTTTGACCTTTCTATCGATTTGACCTTTTGACCTTTGACCTTTTGACCTTTGACCTTTCTAGTGTTTTGACCTTTGACCTTTCTAGCGATGAAAAAAGCGCATCGTGGCATTTTGACCTTTCTAGCGATTTGACCTTTGACGTTTTGATTTTTGACCTTTCTAGCGATTTGACCTTTGACCTTTTGACCTTTGACCTTTTGACCTTTGACCTTTTGACCTTTGACCTTTCTAGCGTTTTGGCCAAAAAAAAGCAGTTTTCTATGCATTTCAGGGGTACTGTGGGGTTTTTTGAACCCCCAATTTTTTTATTGGCTGTGCCAAAAAAAAGCAGTTTTCTATGCATTTCAGGGGTACTGTGGGGTTTTTTGAACCCCCAATTTTTTTATTGGCTGTGCCAAAAAAAGCAGTTTTCTATGCATTTCAGGGGTACTGTGGGGTTTTTTGATTTTTTTATTGGCTGTGCCAAAAAAAAGCAGTTTTCTATGCATTTCAGGGGTACTGTGGGGTTTTTTGAACCCCCAATTTTTTTATTGGCTGTGCCAAAAAAAAGCAGTTTTCTATGCATTTCAGGGGTACTGTGGGGTTTTTTGAACCCCCAATTTTTTTATTGGCTGTGCCAAAAAAAACAGTTTTCTATGCATTTCAGGGGTACTGTGGGGTTTTTTGAACCCCCAATTTTTGTATTGGCTGTGCCAAAAAAAAGCAGTTTTCTATGCATTTCAGGGGTACTGTGGGTTTTTTTGAACCCCCAATTTTTTTATTGGCTGTGCCAAAAAAAAGCAGTTTTCTATGCATTTCAGGGGTACTGTGGGGTTTTTTGAACCCCCAATTTTTTTATTGGCTGTGCCAAAAAAAAGCAGTTTTCTATGCATTTCAGGGGTACTGTGGGGTTTTTTTAACCCCCAATTTTTTTATTGGCTGTGCCAAAAAAAAGCAGTTTTCTATGCATTTCAGGGGTACTGTGGGGTTTTTTGAACCCCCAATTTTTTTATTGGCTGTGCCAAAAAAAAGCAGTTTTCTATGCATTTCAGGGGTACTGTGGGGTTTTTTGAACCCCCAATTTTTGTATTGGCTGTGCCAAAAAAAAGCAGTTTTCTATGCATTTCAGGGGTACTGTGGGGTTTTTTGAACCCCCAATTTTTTTATTGGCTGTGCCAAAAAAAAGCAGTTTTCTATGCATTTCAGGGGTACTGTGGGGTTTTTTGAACCCCCAATTTTTTTATTGGCTGTGCCAAAAAAAAAGCAGTTTTCTATGCATTTCAGGGGTACTGTGGGGTTTTTTTTAACCCCCAATTTTTTTATTGGCTGTGCCAAAAAAAAGCAGTTTTCTATGCATTTCAGGGGTACTGTGGGGTTTTTTGAACCCCCAATTTTTTTATTGGCTGTGCCAAAAAAAAAGCAGTTTTCTATGCATTTCAGGAGTACTGTGGGGTTTTTTGAACCCCCAATTTTTGTATTGGCTGTGCCAAAAAAAAGCAGTTTTCTATGCATTTCAGGGGTACTGTGGGGTTTTTTGAACCCCCAATTTTTTTATTGGCTGTGCCAAAAAAAAAGCAGTTTTCTATGCATTTCAGGGGTACTGTGGGGTTTTTGGAACCCCCAATTTTTGTATTGGCTGTGCCAAAAAAAAGCAGTTTTCTATGCATTTCAGGGGTACTGTGGGGTTTTTTGAACCCCCAAATTTTTTTATTGGCTGTGCCAAAAAAAAGCAGTTTTCTATGCATTTCAGGGGTACTGTGGGGTTTTTTGAACCCCCAATTTTTGTATTGGCTGTGCCAAAAAAAAGCAGTTTTCTATGCATTTCAGGGGTACTGTGGGGTTTTTTGAACCCCCAATTTTTTTTTTGGCTGTGCCAAAAAAAAGCAGTTTTCTATGCATTTCAGGGGTACTGTGGGGTTTTTTGAACCCCCAATTTTTTTATTGGCTGTGCCAAAAAAAAAAACAGTTTTCTATGCATTTCAGGGGTACTGTGGGGTTTTTTGAACCCCCAATTTTTGTATTGGCTGTGCCAAAAAAAAGCAGTTTTCTATGCATTTCAGGGGTACTGTGGGGTTTTTTGAACCCCCAAATTTTTTTATTGGCTGTGCCAAAAAAAAGCAGTTTTCTATGCATTTCAGGGGTACTGTGGGGTTTTTTGAACCCCCAATTTTTGTATTGGCTGTGCCAAAAAAAAGCAGTTTTCTATGCATTTCAGGGGTACTGTGGGGTTTTTTGAACCCCCAATTTTTTTTTTGGCTGTGCCAAAAAAAAGCAGTTTTCTATGCATTTCAGGGGTACTGTGGGGTTTTTTGAACCCCCAATTTTTTTATTGGCTGTGCCAAAAAAAAAAACAGTTTTCTATGCATTTCAGGGGTACTGTGGGGTTTTTTGAACCCCCAATTTTTTTATTGGCTGTGCCAAAAAAAAGCAGTTTTCTATGCATTTCAGGGGTACTGTGGGGTTTTTTGAACCCCCAATTTTTTTATTGGCTGTGCCAAAAAAAAAGCAGTTTTCTATGCATTTCAGGGGTACTGTGGGGTTTTCTGAAACCCCAATTTTTTTATTGGCTGTGCCAAAAAAAAGCAGTTTTCTATGCATTTCAGGAGTACTGTGGGGTTTTTTGAACCCCCAATTTTTGTATTGGCTGTGCCAAAAAAAAGCAGTTTTCTATGCATTTCAGGGGTACTGTGGGGTTTTTTGAACCCCCAATTTTTTTATTGGCTGTGCCAAAAAAAAAGCAGTTTTCTATGCATTTCAGGGGTACTGTGGGGTTTTTGGAACCCCCAATTTTTGTATTGGCTGTGCCAAAAAAAAGCAGTTTTCTATGCATTTCAGGGGTACTGTGGGGTTTTTTGAACCCCCAATTTTTTTATTGGCTGTGCCAAAAAAAAGCAGTTTTCTATGCATTTCAGGGGTACTGTGGGGTTTTTTTATTTTTTTATTGGCTGTGCCAAAAAAAAGCAGTTTTCTATGCATTTCAGGGGTACTTTGGGGTTTTTTGAACCCCCAATTTTTTTATTGGCTGTTCCAAAAAAAAGCAGTTTTCTATGCATTTCAGGAGTACTGTGGGGTTTTTTGAACCCCCAATTTTTGTATTGGCTGTGCCAAAAAAAAGCAGTTTTCTATGCATTTCAGGGGTACTGTGGGGTTTTTTGAACCCCCAATTTTTTTATTGGCTATGCCAAAAAAAAAGCAGTTTTCTATGCATTTCAGGGGTACTGTGGGGTTTTTGGAACCCCCAATTTTTGTATTGGCTGTGCCAAAAAAAAGCAGTTTTCTATGCATTTCAGGGGTACTGTGGGGTTTTTTGAACCCCCAATTTTTGTATTGGCTGTGCCAAAAAAAAGCAGTTTTCTATGCATTTCAGGGGTACTGTGGGGTTTTTTGAACCCCCAACTTTTTTATTGGCTGTGCCAAAAAAAAACAGTTTTCTATGCATTTCAGGGGTACTGTGGGGTTTTTTGAACCCCCAATTTTTTTATTGGCTGTGCCAAAAAAAAAACAGTTTTCTATGCATTTCAGGGGTACTGTGGGGTTTTTTGAACCCCCAATTTTTTTATTGGCTGTGCCAAAAAAAAAGCAGTTTTCTATGCATTTGACCTTTCTAGCGTTTTGACCTTTGACGTTTTGATTTTTTGACCTTTCTAGTGATTTGACCTTTGACCTTTTGACCTTTGACCTTTTGACCTTTGACCTTTCTAGCGTTTTGACCTTTGACCTTTCTAGCGATGAAAAAGCGCATCGTGACGTTTTGAAAAAACCGCATCGTGGCATTTTGACCTTTCTATCGATTTGACCTTTTGACCTTTGACCTTTTGACCTTTGACCTTTCTAGTGTTTTGACCTTTGACCTTTCTAGCGATGAAAAAAGCGCATCGTGGCATTTTGACCTTTCTAGCGATTTGACCTTTGACCTTTTGACCTTTGACCTTTCTAGCGGTTTGGCCAAAAAAAAGCAGTTTTCTATGCATTTCAGGGGTACTGTGGGGTTTTTTGAACCCCCAATTTTTTTATTGGCTGTGCCAAAAAAAAGCAGTTTTCTATGCATTTCAGGGGTACTGTGGGGTTTTTTGAACCCCCAATTTTTGTATTGGCTGTGCCAAAAAAAAAGCAGTTTTCTATGCATTTCAGGGGTACTGTGGGGTTTTTGGAACCCCCAATTTTTTTATTGGCTGTGCCAAAAAAAAGCAGTTTTCTATGCATTTCAGGGGTACTGTGGGGTTTTTTGATTTTTTTATTGGCTGTGCCAAAAAAAAGCAGTTTTCTATGCATTTCAGGGGTACTGTGGGGTTTTTTGAACCCCCAATTTTTTTATTGGCTGTGCCAAAAAAAAGCAGTTTTCTATGCATTTCAGGGGTACTGTGGGGTTTTTTGAACCCCCAATTTTTTTATTGGCTGTGCCAAAAAAAGCAGTTTTCTATGCATTTCAGGGGTTTTGACCTTTGACCTTTCTAGTGTTTTGACCTTTGACCTTTCTAGCGATGAAAAAAGCGCATCGTGGCATTTTGACCTTTCTAGCGATTTGACATTTGACCTTTGACCTTTGACCTTTGACCTTTTGACCTTTGACCTTTCTAGCGTTTTGATTTTTGACCTTTCTAGCGATTTGACCTTTGACCTTTTGACCTTTGACCTTTTGTCCTTTGACCTTTTGACCTTTGACCTTTCTAGCGTTTTGACCTTTGACCTTTCTAGCGATGAAAAAAGCGCATCGTGGCATTTTGACCTTTCTTGCGATTTGACCTTTGACCTTTTGACCTTTGACCTTTCTAGCGTTTTGACCTTTCTAGCGTTTTGACCTTTGACGTTTAGATTTTTTGACCTTTCTAGTGATTTTACCTTTGACCTTTTGACCTTTGACCTTTTGACCTTTGACCTTTCTAGCGTTTTGACCTTTGACCTTTCTAGCGATGAAAAAGCGCATTGTGACGTTTTGAAAAAACCGCATCGTGGCATTTTGACCTTTCTATCGATTTGACCTTTTGACCTTTGACCTTTTGACCTTTGACCTTTCTAGTGTTTTGACCTTTGACCTTTCTAGCGATGAAAAAAGCGCATCGTGGCATTTTGACCTTTCTAGCGATTTGACCTTTGACGTTTAGATTTTTGACCTTTCTAGCGATTTGACCTTTGACCTTTTGACCTTTGACCTTTGACCTTTTGACCTTTGACCTTTCTAGCGGTTTGGCCAAAAAAAAGCAGTTTTCTATGCATTTCAGGGGTACTGTGGGGTTTTTTGAACCCCCAATTTTTTTATTGGCTGTGCCAAAAAAAGCAGTTTTCTATGCATTTCAGGGGTACTGTGGGGTTTTTTGAACCCCCAATTGTTTTATTGGCTGTGCCAAAAAAAGCAGTTTTCTATGCATTTCAGGGGTACTGTGGGGTTTTTTTATTTTTTTATTGGCTGTGCCAAAAAAAAGCAGTTTTCTATGCATTTCAGGGGTACTGTGGGGTTTTTTGAACCCCCAATTTTTTTATTGGCTGTGCCAAAAAAAAGCAGTTTTCTATGCATTTCAGGGGTACTGTGGGGTTTTTTGAACCCCCAATTTTTTTATTGGCTGTGCCAAAAAAAGCAGTTTTCTATGCATTTCAGGGGTACTGTGGGGTTTTTTGAACCCCCAATTTTTTTATTGGCTGTGCCAAAAAAAAGCAGTTTTCTATGCATTTCAGGGGTACTGTGGGGTTTTTTGAACCCCCAATTTTTTTATTGGCTGTGCCAAAAAAAAGCAGTTTTCTATGCATTTCAGGGGTACTGTGGGGTTTTTTGAACCCCCAATTTTTTTATTGGCTGTGCCAAAAAAAAGCAGTTTTCTATGCATTTCAGGGGTACTGTGGGGTTTTTTGAACCCCCAATTTTTGTATTGGCTGTGCCAAAAAAAAGCAGTTTTCTATGCATTTCAGGGGTACTGTGGGGTTTTTTGAACCCCCAATTTTTGAGTGGTGTAAACCACTCCTACAACTGGCTTTTGAGTGGTGTAAACCACTCCTACAACTGGCTTTTGTGTGCAGAAAAAATGACCATGGTTGCTATGTTCAAAATAATTTCTGACGTAATTAAATCACACCCGGGTGAACAGGGTGAACATAACAACCGTGGTCATTTTCTCTGCGCACATTACGTCAGACATGATTTCATTACCTTACACCACTCAGTTCACACGGGTGTGATTTTTTTATTGGCTGTGACCAAAAAAAAGCAGTTTTCTATGCATTTCAGGGGTACTGTGGGGTTTTTTGAACCCCCAACTTTTGTATTGGCTGTGCCAAAAAAAAGCGATGAAAAAAGCGCATCGTGGCATTTTGACCTTTCTAGCGATTTGACCTTTGACGTTTAGATTTTTGACCTTTCTAGCGATTTGACCTTTGACCTTTTGACCTTTGACCTTTGACCTTTGACCTTTTGACCTTTGACCTTTCTAGCGGTTTGGCAAAAAAAAGCAGTTTTCTATGCATTTCAGGGGTACTGTGGGGTTTTTTGAACCCCCAATTTTTTTATTGGCTGTGCCAAAAAAAAGCAGTTTTCTATGCATTTCAGGGGTACTGTGGGGTTTTTTGAACCCCCAATTGTTTTATTGGCTGTGCCAAAAAAAAGCAGTTTTCTATGCATTTCAGGGGTACTGTGGGGTTTTTTGAACCCCCAATTTTTTTATTGGCTGTGCCAAAAAAAAGCAGTTTTCTATGCATTTCAGGGGTACTGTGGGGTTTTTTGAACCCCCAATTTTTTTATTGGCTGTGCCAAAAAAAAGCAGTTTTCTATGCATTTCAGGGGTACTGTGGGGTTTTTTGAACCCCCAATTTTTTTATTGGCTGTGCCAAAAAAAAGCAGTTTTCTATGCATTTCAGGGGTACTGTGGGGTTTTTTGAAACCCCAATTTTTTTATTGGCTGTGCCAAAAAAAAGCAGTTTTCTATGCATTTCAGGGGTACTGTGGGGTTTTTTGAACCCCCAATTTTTGTATTGGCTGTGCCAAAAAAAAGCAGTTTTCTATGCATTTCAGGGGTACTGTGGGGTTTTTTGAACCCCCAATTTTTTTATTGGCTGTGACAAAAAAAAGCAGTTTTCTATGCATTTCAGGGGTACTGTGGGGTTTTTTGAACCCCCAACTTTTGTATTGGCTGTGCCAAAAAAAAGCAGTTTTCTATGCATTTCAGGGGTACTGTGGGGTTTTTTGAACCCCCAATTTTTTTATTGGCTGTGCCAAAAAAAAGCAGTTTTCTATGCATTTCAGGGGTACTGTGGGGTTTTTTGAACCCCCAATTTTTTTATTGGCTGTGCCAAAAAAAGCAGTTTTCTATGCATTTCAGGGGTACTGTGGGGTTTTTTGAACCCCCAATTTTTTTATTGGCTGTGCCAAAAAAAAGCAGTTTTATATGCATTTCAGGGGTACTGTGGGGTTTTTTGAACCCCCAATTTTTTTATTGGCTGTGCCAAAAAAAAGCAGTTTTCTATGCATTTCAGGGGTACTGTGGGGTTTTTTGAACCCCCAATTTTTTTATTGGCTGTGCCAAAAAAAAGCAGTTTTCTATGCATTTCAGGGGTACTGTGGGGTTTTTTGAAACCCCAATTTTTTTATTGGCTGTGCCAAAAAAAAGCAGTTTTCTATGCATTTCAGGGGTACTGTGGGGTTTTTTGAACCCCCAATTTTTGTATTGGCTGTGCCAAAAAAAAAGCAGTTTTCTATGCATTTCAGGGGTACTGTGGGGTTTTTTGAACCCCCAATTTTTTTATTGGCTGTGACAAAAAAAAAGCAGTTTTCTATGCATTTCAGGGGTACTGTGGGGTTTTTTGAACCCCCAACTTTTGTATTGGCTGTGCCAAAAAAAAGCGATGAAAAAAGCGCATCGTGGCATTTTGACCTTTCTAGCGATTTGACCTTTGACGTTTAGATTTTTGACCTTTCTAGCGATTTGACCTTTGACCTTTTGACCTTTGACCTTTGACCTTTTGACCTTTGACCTTTCTAGCGGTTTGGCCAAAAAAAAGCAGTTTTCTATGCATTTCAGGGGTACTGTGGGGTTTTTTGAACCCCCAATTTTTTTATTGGCTGTGCCAAAAAAAGCAGTTTTCTATGCATTTCAGGGGTACTGTGGGGTTTTTTGAACCCCCAATTTTTGTATTGGCTGTGCCAAAAAAAAGCAGTTTTCTATGCATTTCAGGGGTACTGTGGGGTTTTTTGAACCCCCAATTTTTTTATTGGCTGTGCCAAAAAAAAGCAGTTTTCTATGCATTTCAGGGGTACTGTGGGGTTTTTTGAACCCCCAATTTTTTTATTGGCTGTGCCAAAAAAAAGCAGTTTTCTATGCATTTCAGGGGTACTGTGGGGTTTTTTGAACCCCCAATTTTTTTATTGGCTGTGCCAAAAAAAGCAGTTTTCTATGCATTTCAGGGGTACTGTGGGGTTTTTTGATTTTTTTATTGGCTGTGCCAAAAAAAAGCAGTTTTCTATGCATTTCAGGGGTACTGTGGGGTTTTTTGAACCCCCAATTTTTTTATTGGCTGTGCCAAAAAAAAGCAGTTTTCTATGCATTTCAGGGGTACTGTGGGGTTTTTTGAACCCCCAATTTTTTTATTGGCTGTGCCAAAAAAAACAGTTTTCTATGCATTTCAGGGGTACTGTGGGGTTTTTTGAACCCCCAATTTTTGTATTGGCTGTGCCAAAAAAAAGCAGTTTTCTATGCATTTCAGGGGTACTGTGGGTTTTTTTGAACCCCCAATTTTTTTATTGGCTGTGCCAAAAAAAAGCAGTTTTCTATGCATTTCAGGGGTACTGTGGGGTTTTTTGAACCCCCAATTTTTTTATTGGCTGTGCCAAAAAAAAGCAGTTTTCTATGCATTTCAGGGGTACTGTGGGGTTTTTTTAACCCCCAATTTTTTTATTGGCTGTGCCAAAAAAAAGCAGTTTTCTATGCATTTCAGGGGTACTGTGGGGTTTTTTGAACCCCCAATTTTTTTATTGGCTGTGCCAAAAAAAAGCAGTTTTCTATGCATTTCAGGGGTACTGTGGGGTTTTTTGAACCCCCAATTTTTGTATTGGCTGTGCCAAAAAAAAGCAGTTTTCTATGCATTTCAGGGGTACTGTGGGGTTTTTTGAACCCCCAATTTTTTTATTGGCTGTGCCAAAAAAAAGCAGTTTTCTATGCATTTCAGGGGTACTGTGGGGTTTTTTGAACCCCCAATTTTTTTATTGGCTGTGCCAAAAAAAAAGCAGTTTTCTATGCATTTCAGGGGTACTGTGGGGTTTTTTTAACCCCCAATTTTTTTATTGGCTGTGCCAAAAAAAAGCAGTTTTCTATGCATTTCAGGGGTACTGTGGGGTTTTTTGAACCCCCAATTTTTTTATTGGCTGTGCCAAAAAAAAAGCAGTTTTCTATGCATTTCAGGAGTACTGTGGGGTTTTTTTGAACCCCCAATTTTTGTATTGGCTGTGCCAAAAAAAAGCAGTTTTCTATGCATTTCAGGGGTACTGTGGGGTTTTTTGAACCCCCAATTTTTTTATTGGCTGTGCCAAAAAAAAAGCAGTTTTCTATGCATTTCAGGGGTACTGTGGGGTTTTTGGAACCCCCAATTTTTGTATTGGCTGTGCCAAAAAAAAGCAGTTTTCTATGCATTTCAGGGGTACTGTGGGGTTTTTTGAACCCCCAATTTTTTTATTGGCTGTGCCAAAAAAAAGCAGTTTTCTATGCATTTCAGGGGTACTGTGGGGTTTTTTGAACCCCCAATTTTTTTATTGGCTGTGCCAAAAAAAAGCAGTTTTCTATGCATTTCAGGGGTACTGTGGGGTTTTTTGAACCCCCAATTTTTGTATTGGCTGTGCCAAAAAAAAAGCAGTTTTCTATGCATTTCAGGGGTACTGTGGGGTTTTTGGAACCCCCAATTTTTTTATTGGCTGTGCCAAAAAAAAAACAGTTTTCTATGCATTTCAGGGGTACTGTGGGGTTTTTTGAACCCCCAATTTTTTTATTGGCTGTGCCAAAAAAAAGCAGTTTTCTATGCATTTCAGGGGTACTGTGGGGTTTTTTGAACCCCCAATTTTTTTATTGGCTGTGCCAAAAAAAAAGCAGTTTTCTATGCATTTCAGGGGTACTGTGGGGTTTTCTGAAACCCCAATTTTTTTATTGGCTGTGCCAAAAAAAAGCAGTTTTCTATGCATTTCAGGAGTACTGTGGGGTTTTTTGAACCCCCAATTTTTGTATTGGCTGTGCCAAAAAAAAGCAGTTTTCTATGCATTTCAGGGGTACTGTGGGGTTTTTTGAACCCCCAATTTTTTTATTGGCTGTGCCAAAAAAAAAGCAGTTTTCTATGCATTTCAGGGGTACTGTGGGGTTTTTGGAACCCCCAATTTTTGTATTGGCTGTGCCAAAAAAAAGCAGTTTTCTATGCATTTCAGGGGTACTGTGGGGTTTTTTGAACCCCCAATTTTTTTATTGGCTGTGCCAAAAAAAAGCAGTTTTCTATGCATTTCAGGGGTACTGTGGGGTTTTTTGATTTTTTTATTGGCTGTGCCAAAAAAAAGCAGTTTTCTATGCATTTCAGGGGTACTGTGGGGTTTTTTGAACCCCCAATTTTTTTATTGGCTGTGCCAAAAAAAAGCAGTTTTCTATGCATTTCAGGGGTACTGTGGGGTTTTTTTATTTTTTTATTGGCTGTGCCAAAAAAAAGCAGTTTTCTATGCATTTCAGGGGTACTTTGGGGTTTTTTGAACCCCCAATTTTTTTATTGGCTGTGCAAAAAAAAAGCAGTTTTCTATGCATTTCAGGGGTACTGTGGGGTTTTTTGAACCCCCAATTTTTTTATTGGCTGTGCCAAAAAAACAACAGTTTTCTATGCATTTCAGGGGTACTGTGGGGTTTTTTGAACCCCCAATTTTTTTATTGGCTGTGCAAAAAAAAAGCAGTTTTCTATGCATTTGACCTTTCTAGCGTTTTGACCTTTGACGTTTTGATTTTTTGACCTTTCTAGTGATTTGACCTTTGACCTTTTGACCTTTGACCTTTTGACCTTTGACCTTTCTAGCGTTTTGACCTTTGACCTTTCTAGCGATGAAAAAGCGCATCGTGACGTTTTGAAAAAACCGCATCGTGGCATTTTGACCTTTCTAGCGATTTGACCTTTGACGTTTTGATTTTTGACCTTTCTAGCGATTTGACCTTTGACCTTTTGACCTTTGACCTTTTGACCTTTGACCTTCTATGCATTTTCTATGCATTTCAGGAGTACTGTGGGGTTTTTTGAACCCCCAATTTTTGTATTGGCTGTGCCAAAAAAAAGCAGTTTTCTATGCATTTCAGGGGTACTGTGGGGTTTTTTGAACCCCCAATTTTTTTATTGGCTGTGCCAAAAAAAAAGCAGTTTTCTATGCATTTCAGGGGTACTGTGGGGTTTTTGGAACCCCCAATTTTTGTATTGGCTGTGCCAAAAAAAAGCAGTTTTCTATGCATTTCAGGGGTACTGTGGGGTTTTTTGAACCCCCAATTTTTTTATTGGCTGTGCCAAAAAAAAGCAGTTTTCTATGCATTTCAGGGGTACTGTGGGGTTTTTTGAACCCCCAATTTTTTTATTGGCTGTGCCAAAAAAAAGCAGTTTCATGCATTTCAGGGGTACTGTGGGGTTTTTTGAACCCCCCATTTTTTTATTGGCTGTGCAAAAAAAAAACAGTTTTCTATGCATTTCAGGGGTACTGTGGGTTTTTTTGAACCCCCAATTTTTTTATTGGCTGTGCCAAAAAAAAGCAGTTTTCTATGCATTTCAGGGGTACTGTGGGGTTTTTTGATTTTTTTATTGGCTGTGCCAAAAAAAAGCAGTTTTCTATGCATTTCAGGGGTACTGTGGGGTTTTTTGAACCCCCAATTTTTTTATTGGCTGTGCCAAAAAAAAGCAGTTTTCTATGCATTTCAGGGGTACTGTGGGGTTTTTTGAACCCCCAATTTTTTTATTGGCTGTGCCAAAAAAAGCAGTTTTCTATGCATTTCAGGGGTTTTGACCTTTGACCTTTCTAGTGTTTTGACCTTTGACCTTTCTAGCGATGAAAAAAGCGCATCGTGGCATTTTGACCTTTCTAGCGATTTGACATTTGACCTTTGACCTTTGACCTTTGACCTTTTGACCTTTGACCTTTCTAGCGTTTTGATTTTTGACCTTTCTAGCGATTTGACCTTTGACCTTTTGACCTTTGACCTTTGACCTTTTGTCCTTTTGACCTTTGACCTTTCTAGCGTTTTGACCTTTGACCTTTCTAGCGATGAAAAAAGCGCATCGTGGCATTTTGACCTTTCTTGCGATTTGACCTTTGACCTTTTGACCTTTGACCTTTCTAGCGTTTTGACCTTTCTAGCGTTTTGACCTTTGACGTTTTGATTTTTTGACCTTTCTAGTGATTTTACCTTTGACCTTTTGACCTTTGACCTTTTGACCTTTGACCTTTCTAGCGTTTTGACCTTTGACCTTTCTAGCGATGAAAAAGCGCATCGTGACGTTTTGAAAAAAACGCATCGTGGCATTTTGACCTTTCTATCGATTTGACCTTTTGACCTTTGACCTTTTGACCTTTGACCTTTCTAGTGTTTTGACCTTTGACCTTTCTAGCGATGAAAAAAGCGCATCGTGGCATTTTGACCTTTCTAGCGATTTGACCTTTGACGTTTAGATTTTTGACCTTTCTAGCGATTTGACCTTTGACCTTTTGACCTTTGACCTTTGACCTTTTGACCTTTGACCTTTCTAGCGGTTTGGCCAAAAAAAAGCAGTTTTCTATGCATTTCAGGGGTACTGTGGGGTTTTTTGAACCCCCAATTTTTGTATTGGCTGTGCCAAAAAAAAGCAGTTTTCTATGCATTTCAGGGGTACTGTGGGGTTTTTTGAACCCCCAATTGTTTTATTGGCTGTGCCAAAAAAAGCAGTTTTCTATGCATTTCAGGGGTACTGTGGGGTTTTTTGATTTTTTTATTGGCTGTGCCAAAAAAAAGCAGTTTTCTATGCATTTCAGGGGTACTGTGGGGTTTTTTGAACCCCCAATTTTTTTATTGGCTGTGCCAAAAAAAAGCAGTTTTCTATGCATTTCAGGGGTACTGTGGGGTTTTTTGAACCCCCAATTTTTTTATTGGCTGTGCCAAAAAAAGCAGTTTTCTATGCATTTCAGGGGTACTGTGGGGTTTTTTGAACCCCCAATTTTTTTATTGGCTGTGCCAAAAAAAAGCAGTTTTCTATGCATTTCAGGGGTACTGTGGGGTTTTTTGAACCCCCAATTTTTTTATTGGCTGTGCCAAAAAAAAGCAGTTTTCTATGCATTTCAGGGGTACTGTGGGGTTTTTTGAACCCCCAATTTTTTTATTGGCTGTGCCAAAAAAAAGCAGTTTTCTATGCATTTCAGGGGTACTGTGGGGTTTTTTGAACCCCCAATTTTTGTATTGGCTGTGCCAAAAAAAAGCAGTTTTCTATGCATTTCAGGGGTACTGTGGGGTTTTTTGAACCCCCAATTTTTGAGTGGTGTAAACCACTCCTACAACTGGCTTTTGAGTGGTGTAAACCACTCCTACAACTGGCTTTTGTGTGCAGAAAAAATGACCATGGTTGCTATGTTCAAAATAATTTCTGACGTAATTAAATCACACCCGGGTGAACAGGGTGAACATAACAACCGTGGTCATTTTCTCTGCGCACATTACGTCAGACATGATTTCATTACCTTACACCACTCAGTTCACACGGGTGTGATTTTTTTATTGGCTGTGACCAAAAAAAAGCAGTTTTCTATGCATTTCAGGGGTACTGTGGGGTTTTTTGAACCCCCAACTTTTGTATTGGCTGTGCCAAAAAAAAGCGATGAAAAAAGCGCATCGTGGCATTTTGACCTTTCTAGCGATTTGACCTTTGACGTTTAGATTTTTGACCTTTCTAGCGATTTGACCTTTGACCTTTTGACCTTTGACCTTTGACCTTTTGACCTTTGACCTTTCTAGCGGTTTGGCAAAAAAAAAGCAGTTTTCTATGCATTTCAGGGGTACTGTGGGGTTTTTTGAACCCCCAATTTTTTTATTGGCTGTGCCAAAAAAAAGCAGTTTTCTATGCATTTCAGGGGTACTGTGGGGTTTTTTGAACCCCCAATTGTTTTATTGGCTGTGCCAAAAAAAAGCAGTTTTCTATGCATTTCAGGGGTACTGTGGGGTTTTTTGAACCCCCAATTTTTTTATTGGCTGTGCCAAAAAAAAGCAGTTTTCTATGCATTTCAGGGGTACTGTGGGGTTTTTTGAACCCCCAATTTTTTTATTGGCTGTGCCAAAAAAAAGCAGTTTTCTATGCATTTCAGGGGTACTGTGGGGTTTTTTGAACCCCCAATTTTTTTATTGGCTGTGCCAAAAAAAAGCAGTTTTCTATGCATTTCAGGGGTACTGTGGGGTTTTTTGAAACCCCAATTTTTTTATTGGCTGTGCCAAAAAAAAGCAGTTTTCTATGCATTTCAGGGGTACTGTGGGGTTTTTTGAACCCCCAATTTTTGTATTGGCTGTGCCAAAAAAAAGCAGTTTTCTATGCATTTCAGGGGTACTGTGGGGTTTTTTGAACCCCCAATTTTTTTATTGGCTGTGACAAAAAAAAGCAGTTTTCTATGCATTTCAGGGGTACTGTGGGGTTTTTTGAACCCCCAACTTTTGTATTGGCTGTGCCAAAAAAAAGCAGTTTTCTATGCATTTCAGGGGTACTGTGGGGTTTTTTGAACCCCCAATTTTTTTATTGGCTGTGCCAAAAAAAAGCAGTTTTCTATGCATTTCAGGGGTACTGTGGGGTTTTTTGAACCCCCAATTTTTTTATTGGCTGTGCCAAAAAAAGCAGTTTTCTATGCATTTCAGGGGTACTGTGGGGTTTTTTGAACCCCCAATTTTTTTATTGGCTGTGCCAAAAAAAAGCAGTTTTATATGCATTTCAGGGGTACTGTGGGGTTTTTTGAACCCCCAATTTTTTTATTGGCTGTGCCAAAAAAAAGCAGTTTTCTATGCATTTCAGGGGTACTGTGGGGTTTTTTGAACCCCCAATTTTTTTATTGGCTGTGCCAAAAAAAAGCAGTTTTCTATGCATTTCAGGGGTACTGTGGGGTTTTTTGAAACCCCAATTTTTTTATTGGCTGTGCCAAAAAAAAGCAGTTTTCTATGCATTTCAGGGGTACTGTGGGGTTTTTTGAACCCCCAATTTTTGTATTGGCTGTGCCAAAAAAAAGCAGTTTTCTATGCATTTCAGGGGTACTGTGGGGTTTTTTGAACCCCCAATTTTTTTATTGGCTGTGACAAAAAAAAAGCAGTTTTCTATGCATTTCAGGGGTACTGTGGGGTTTTTTGAACCCCCAACTTTTGTATTGGCTGTGCCAAAAAAAAGCGATGAAAAAAGCGCATCGTGGCATTTTGACCTTTCTAGCGATTTGACCTTTGACGTTTAGATTTTTGACCTTTCTAGCGATTTGACCTTTGACCTGTTGACCTTTGACCTTTGACCTTTTGACCTTTGACCTTTCTAGCGGTTTGGCCAAAAAAAAGCAGTTTTCTATGCATTTCAGGGGTACTGTGGGGTTTTTTGAACCCCCAATTGTTTTATTGGCTGTGCCAAAAAAAGCAGTTTTCTATGCATTTCAGGGGTACTGTGGGGTTTTTTGAACCCCCAATTTTTTTATTGGCTGTGCCAAAAAAAAGCAGTTTTCTATGCATTTCAGGGGTACTGTGGGGTTTTTTGAACCCCCAATTTTTTTATTGGCTGTGCAAAAAAAAAGCAGTTTTCTATGCATTTCAGGGGTACTGTGGGGTTTTTTGAACCCCCAATTTTTTTATTGGCTGTGCCAAAAAAAAGCAGTTTTCTATGCATTTCAGGGGTACTGTGGGGTTTTTTGAAACCCCAATTTTTTTATTGGCTGTGCCAAAAAAAAGCAGTTTTCTATGCATTTCAGGGGTACTGTGGGGTTTTTTGAACCCCCAATTTTTTTATTGGCTGTGCCAAAAAAAAGCAGTTTTCTATGCATTTCAGGGGTACTGTGGGGTTTTTTGAACCCCCAATTTTTTTATTGGCTGTGCCAAAAAAAAGCAGTTTTCTATGCATTTCAGGGGTACTGTGGGGTTTTTTGAAACCCCAATTTTTTTATTGGCTGTGCCAAAAAAAAGCAGTTTTCTATGCATTTCAGGGGTACTGTGGGGTTTTTTGAACCCCCAATTTTTGTATTGGCTGTGCCAAAAAAAAGCAGTTTTCTATGCATTTCAGGGGTACTGTGGGGTTTTTTGAACCCCCAATTTTTTTATTGGCTGTGACAAAAAAAAGCAGTTTTCTATGCATTTCAGGGGTACTGTGGGGTTTTTTGAACCCCCAACTTTTGTATTGGCTGTGCCAAAAAAAAGCAGTTTTCTATGCATTTCAGGGGTACTGTGGGGTTTTTTGAACCCCCAATTTTTTTATTGGCTGTGCCAAAAAAAAGCAGTTTTCTATGCATTTCAGGGGTACTGTGGGGTTTTTTGAACCCCCAATTTTTTTATTGGCTGTGCCAAAAAAAGCAGTTTTCTATGCATTTCAGGGGTACTGTGGGGTTTTTTGAACCCCCAATTTTTTTATTGGCTGTGCCAAAAAAAAGCAGTTTTATATGCATTTCAGGGGTACTGTGGGGTTTTTTGAACCCCCAATTTTTTTATTGGCTGTGCCAAAAAAAAGCAGTTTTCTATGCATTTCAGGGGTACTGTGGGGTTTTTTGAACCCCCAATTTTTTTATTGGCTGTGCCAAAAAAAAGCAGTTTTCTATGCATTTCAGGGGTACTGTGGGGTTTTTTGAAACCCCAATTTTTTTATTGGCTGTGCCAAAAAAAAGCAGTTTTCTATGCATTTCAGGGGTACTGTGGGGTTTTTTGAACCCCCAATTTTTGTATTGGCTGTGCCAAAAAAAAGCAGTTTTCTATGCATTTCAGGGGTACTGTGGGGTTTTTTGAACCCCCAATTTTTTTATTGGCTGTGACAAAAAAAAAGCAGTTTTCTATGCATTTCAGGGGTACTGTGGGGTTTTTTGAACCCCCAACTTTTGTATTGGCTGTGCCAAAAAAAAGCGATGAAAAAAGCGCATCGTGGCATTTTGACCTTTCTAGCGATTTGACCTTTGACGTTTAGATTTTTGACCTTTCTAGCGATTTGACCTTTGACCTGTTGACCTTTGACCTTTGACCTTTTGACCTTTGACCTTTCTAGCGGTTTGGCCAAAAAAAAGCAGTTTTCTATGCATTTCAGGGGTACTGTGGGGTTTTTTGAACCCCCAATTGTTTTATTGGCTGTGCCAAAAAAAGCAGTTTTCTATGCATTTCAGGGGTACTGTGGGGTTTTTTGAACCCCCAATTTTTTTATTGGCTGTGCCAAAAAAAAGCAGTTTTCTATGCATTTCAGGGGTACTGTGGGGTTTTTTGAACCCCCAATTTTTTTATTGGCTGTGCCAAAAAAAAGCAGTTTTCTATGCATTTCAGGGGTACTGTGGGGTTTTTTGAACCCCCAATTTTTTTATTGGCTGTGCCAAAAAAAAGCAGTTTTCTATGCATTTCAGGGGTACTGTGGGGTTTTTTGAAACCCCAATTTTTTTATTGGCTGTGCCAAAAAAAAGCAGTTTTCTATGCATTTCAGGGGTACTGTGGGGTTTTTTGAACCCCCAATTTTTGTATTGGCTGTGCCAAAAAAAAGCAGTTTTCTATGCATTTCAGGGGTACTGTGGGGTTTTTTGAACCCCCAATTTTTTTATTGGCTGTGACAAAAAAAAAGCAGTTTTCTATGCATTTCAGGGGTACTTTGGGGTTTTTTGAACCCCCAATTTTTTTATTGGCTGTGCCAAAAAAAAGCAGTTTTCTATGCATTTCAGGGGTACTGTGGGGTTTTTTGAACCCCCAATTTTTTTATTGGCTGTGCCAAAAAAAAAGCAGTTTTCTATGCATTTCAGGAGTACTGTGGGGTTTTTTGAACCCCCAATTTTTGTATTGGCTGTGCCAAAAAAAAGCAGTTTTCTATGCATTTCAGGGGTACTGTGGGGTTTTTTGAACCCCCAATTTTTTTATTGGCTGTGCCAAAAAAAAAGCAGTTTTCTATGCATTTCAGGGGTACTGTGGGGTTTTTTGAACCCCCAATTTTTTTATTGGCTGTGCCAAAAAAAAAGCAGTTTTCTATGCATTTCAGGAGTACTGTGGGGTTTTTTGTGCCAAAAAAAAGCAGTTTTCTATGCATTTCAGGGGTACTGTGGGGTTTTTTGAACCCCCAATTTTTTTATTGGCTGTGCCAAAAAAAAGCAGTTTCATGCATTTCAGGGGTACTGTGGGGTTTTTTGAACCCCCCATTTTTTTATTGGCTGTGCAAAAAAAAAACAGTTTTCTATGCATTTCAGGGGTACTGTGGGTTTTTTTTAACCCCCAATTTTTTTATTGGCTGTGCCAAAAAAAAGCAGTTTTCTATGCATTTCAGGGGTACTGTGGGGTTTTTTGATTTTTTTATTGGCTGTGCCAAAAAAAAGCAGTTTTCTATGCATTTCAGGGGTACTGTGGGGTTTTTTGAACCCCCAATTTTTTTATTGGCTGTGCCAAAAAAAAGCAGTTTTCTATGCATTTCAGGGGTACTGTGGGGTTTTTTGAACCCCCAATTTTTTTATTGGCTGTGCCAAAAAAAGCAGTTTTCTATGCATTTCAGGGGTTTTGACCTTTGACCTTTCTAGTTTTTTGACCTTTGACCTTTCTAGCGATGAAAAAAGCGCATCGTGGCATTTTGACCTTTCTAGCGATTTGACATTTGACCTTTGACCTTTGACCTTTGACCTTTTGACCTTTGACCTTTCTAGCGTTTTGATTTTTGACCTTTCTAGCGATTTGACCTTTGACCTTTTGACCTTTGACCTTTTGTCCTTTGACCTTTTGACCTTTGACCTTTCTAGCGTTTTGACCTTTGACCTTTCTAGCGATGAAAAAAGCGCATCGTGGCATTTTGACCTTTCTTGCGATTTGACCTTTGACCTTTTGACCTTTGACCTTTCTAGCGTTTTGACCTTTCTAGCGTTTTGACCTTTGACGTTTTGATTTTTTGACCTTTCTAGTGATTTTACCTTTGACCTTTTGACCTTTGACCTTTTGACCTTTGACCTTTCTAGCGTTTTGACCTTTGACCTTTCTAGCGATGAAAAAGCGCATCGTGACGTTTTGAAAAAACCGCATCGTGGCATTTTGACCTTTCTATCGATTTGACCTTTTGACCTTTGACCTTTTGACCTTTGACCTTTCTAGTGTTTTGACCTTTGACCTTTCTAGCGATGAAAAAAGCGCATCGTGGCATTTTGACCTTTCTAGCGATTTGACCTTTGACGTTTAGATTTTTGACCTTTCTAGCGATTTGACCTTTGACCTTTTGACCTTTGACCTTTGACCTTTTGACCTTTGACCTTTCTAGCGGTTTGGCCAAAAAAAAGCAGTTTTCTATGCATTTCAGGGGTACTGTGGGGTTTTTTGAACCCCCAATTTTTTTATTGGCTGTGCCAAAAAAAAAAGCAGTTTTCTATGCATTTCAGGGGTACTGTGGGGTTTTTTGAACCCCCAATTGTTTTATTGGCTGTGCCAAAAAAAGCAGTTTTCTATGCATTTCAGGGGTACTGTGGGGTTTTTTTATTTTTTTATTGGCTGTGCCAAAAAAAAGCAGTTTTCTATGCATTTCAGGGGTACTGTGGGGTTTTTTGAACCCCCAATATTTTTATTGGCTGTGCCAAAAAAAAGCAGTTTTCTATGCATTTCAGGGGTACTGTGGGGTTTTTTGAACCCCCAATTTTTTTATTGGCTGTGCCAAAAAAAGCAGTTTTCTATGCATTTCAGGGGTACTGTGGGGTTTTTTGAACCCCCAATTTTTTTATTGGCTGTGCCAAAAAAAAGCAGTTTTCTATGCATTTCAGGGGTACTGTGGGGTTTTTTGAACCCCCAATTTTTTTATTGGCTGTGCCAAAAAAAAGCAGTTTTCTATGCATTTCAGGGGTACTGTGGGGTTTTTTGAACCCCCAATTTTTTTATTGGCTGTGCCAAAAAAAAGCAGTTTTCTATGCATTTCAGGGGTACTGTGGGGTTTTTTGAAACCCCAATTTTTTTATTGGCTGTGCCAAAAAAAAGCAGTTTTCTATGCATTTCAGGGGTACTGTGGGGTTTTTTGAACCCCCAATTTTTGTATTGGCTGTGCCAAAAAAAAGCAGTTTTCTATGCATTTCAGGGGTACTGTGGGGTTTTTTGAACCCCCAATTTTTTTATTGGCTGTGACAAAAAAAAAGCAGTTTTCTATGCATTTCAGGGGTACTGTGGGGTTTTTTGAACCCCCAACTTTTGTATTGGCTGTGCCAAAAAAAAGCGATGAAAAAAGCGCATCGTGGCATTTTGACCTTTCTAGCGATTTGACCTTTGACGTTTAGATTTTTGACCTTTCTAGCAATTTGACCTTTGACCTTTTGACCTTTGACCTTTTGACCTTTGACCTTTCTAGCGGTTTGGCCAAAAAAAAGCAGTTTTCTATGCATTTCAGGGGTACTGTGGGGTTTTTTGAACCCCCAATTTTTTTATTGGCTGTGACAAAAAAAAAACAGTTTTCTATGCATTTCAGGTGTACTGTGGGGTTTTTTGAACCCCCAACTTTTGTATTGGCTGTGCCAAAAAAAAATCAGTTTTCTATGCATTTCAGGGGTACTGTGGGGTTTTTTGAACCCCCAATTTTTTTATTGGCTGTGCCAAAAAAAAGCAGTTTTCTATGCATTTCAGGGGTACTGTGGGGTTTTTTGAACCCCCAATTTTTTTATTGGCTGTGCCAAAAAAAAGCAGTTTTCTATGCATTTCAGGGGTACTGTGGGGTTTTTTGAACCCCCAATTTTTTTATTGGCTGTGCCAAAAAAAGCAGTTTTCTATGCATTTCAGGGGTACTGTGGGGTTTTTTGAACCCCCAATTTTTTTATTGGCTGTGCCAAAAAAAAGCAGTTTTCTATGCATTTCAGGGGTACTGTGGGGTTTTTTGAACCCCCAATTTTTTTATTGGCTGTGCCAAAAAAAAGCAGTTTTCTATGCATTTCAGGGGTACTGTGGGGTTTTTTGAACCCCCAATTTTTTTATTGGCTGTGCCAAAAAAAAGCAGTTTTCTATGCATTTCAGGGGTACTGTGGGGTTTTTTGAAACCCCAATTTTTTTATTGGCTGTGCCAAAAAAAAGCAGTTTTCTATGCATTTCAGGGGTACTGTGGGGTTTTTTGAACCCCCAATTTTTGTATTGGCTGTGCCAAAAAAAAGCAGTTTTCTATGCATTTCAGGGGTACTGTGGGGTTTTTTGAACCCCCAATTTTTTTATTGGCTGTGACAAAAAAAAAGGAGTTTTCTATGCATTTCAGGGGTACTGTGGGGTTTTTTGAACCCCCAACTTTTGTATTGGCTGTGCCAAAAAAAAGCGATGAAAAAAGCGCATCGTGGCATTTTGACCTTTCTAGCGATTTGACCTTTGACGTTTAGATTTTTGACCTTTCTAGCGATTTGACCTTTGACCTTTTGACCTTTGACCTTTGACCTTTTGACCTTTGACCTTTCTAGCGGTTTGGCCAAAAAAAAGCAGTTTTCTATGCATTTCAGGGGTACTGTGGGGTTTTTTGAACCCCCAATTTTTTTATTGGCTGTGCCAAAAAAAAGCAGTTTTCTATGCATTTCAGGGGTACTGTGGGGTTTTTTGAACCCCCAATTGTTTTATTGGCTGTGCCAAAAAAAGCAGTTTTCTATGCATTTCAGGGGTACTGTGGGGTTTTTTGAACCCCCAATTTTTTTATTGGCTGTGCCAAAAAAAAGCAGTTTTCTATGCATTTCAGGGGTACTGTGGGGTTTTTTGAACCCCCAATTTTTTTATTGGCTGTGCCAAAAAAAAGCAGTTTTCTATGCATTTCAGGGGTACTGTGGGGTTTTTTGAACCCCCAATTTTTTTATTGGCTGTGCCAAAAAAAAGCAGTTTTCTATGCATTTCAGGGGTACTGTGGGGTTTTTTGAAACCCCAATTTTTGTATTGGCTGTGCCAAAAAAAAGCAGTTTTCTATGCATTTCAGGGGTACTGTGGGGTTTTTTGAACCCCCAATTTTTGTATTGGCTGTGCCAAAAAAAAGCAGTTTTCTATGCATTTCAGGGGTACTGTGGGGTTTTTTGAACCCCCAATTTTTTTATTGGCTGTGACAAAAAAAAAGCAGTTTTCTATGCATTTCAGGGGTACTGTGGGGTTTTTTGAACCCCCAACTTTTGTATTGGCTGTGCCAAAAAAAAATCAGTTTTCTATGCATTTCAGGGGTACTGTGGGTTTTTTTGAACCCCCAATTTTTTTATTGGCTGTGCCAAAAAAAAGCAGTTTTCTATGCATTTCAGGGGTACTGTGGGGTTTTTTGAACCCCCAATTTTTTTATTGGCTGTGCCAAAAAAAAGCAGTTTTCTATGCATTTCAGGGGTACTGTGGGGTTTTTTGAACCCCCAATTTTTTTATTGGCTGTGCCAAAAAAAAGCAGTTTTCTATGCATTTCAGGGGTACTGTGGGGTTTTTTGAACCCCCAATTTTTTTATTGGCTATGCCAAAAAAAAGCAGTTTTCTATGCATTTCAGGGGTACTGTGGGGTTTTTTGAACCCCCAATTTTTTTATTGGCTGTGCCAAAAAAAAGCAGTTTTCTATGCATTTCAGGGGTACTTTGGGGTTTTTTGAACCCCCAATTTTTTTATTGGCTGTGCCAAAAAAAAGCAGTTTTCTATGCATTTCAGGGGTACTGTGGGGTTTTTTGAACCCCCAATTTTTTTATTGGCTGTGCCAAAAAAAAAGCAGTTTTCTATGCATTTCAGGAGTACTGTGGGGTTTTTTGAACCCCCAATTTTTGTATTGGCTGTGCCAAAAAAAAGCAGTTTTCTATGCATTTCAGGGGTACTGTGGGGTTTTTTGAACCCCCAATTTTTTTATTGGCTGTGCCAAAAAAAAGCAGTTTTCCATGCATTTCAGGGGTACTGTGGGGTTTTTTGAACCCCCAATTTTTTTATTGGCTGTGCCAAAAAAAAGCAGTTTTCTATGCATTTCAGGAGTACTGTGGGGTTTTTTGTGCCAAAAAAAAGCAGTTTTCTATGCATTTCAGGGGTACTGTGGGGTTTTTTGAACCCCCAATTTTTTTATTGGCTGTGCCAAAAAAAAGCAGTTTCATGCATTTCAGGGGTACTGTGGGGTTTTTTGAACCCCCCATTTTTTTATTGGCTGTGCAAAAAAAAAACAGTTTTCTATGCATTTCAGGGGTACTGTGGGTTTTTTTGAACCCCCAATTTTTTTATTGGCTGTGCCAAAAAAAAGCAGTTTTCTATGCATTTCAGGGGTACTGTGGGGTTTTTTGATTTTTTTATTGGCTGTGCCAAAAAAAAGCAGTTTTCTATGCATTTCAGGGGTACTGTGGGGTTTTTTGAACCCCCAATTTTTTTATTGGCTGTGCCAAAAAAAAGCAGTTTTCTATGCATTTCAGGGGTACTGTGGGGTTTTTTGAACCCCCAATTTTTTTATTGGCTGTGCCAAAAAAAGCAGTTTTCTATGCATTTCAGGGGTTTTGACCTTTGACCTTTCTAGTGTTTTGACCTTTGACCTTTCTAGCGATGAAAAAAGCGCATCGTGGCATTTTGACCTTTCTAGCGATTTGACATTTGACCTTTGACCTTTGACCTTTGACCTTTTGACCTTTGACCTTTCTAGCGTTTTGATTTTTGACCTTTCTAGCGATTTGACCTTTGACCTTTTGACCTTTGACCTTTTGTCCTTTGACCTTTTGACCTTTGACCTTTCTAGCGTTTTGACCTTTGACCTTTCTAGCGATGAAAAAAGCGCATCGTGGCATTTTGACCTTTCTTGCGATTTGACCTTTGACCTTTTGACCTTTGACCTTTCTAGCGTTTTGACCTTTCTAGCGTTTTGACCTTTGACGTTTTGATTTTTTGACCTTTCTAGTGATTTTACCTTTGACCTTTTGACCTTTGACCTTTTGACCTTTGACCTTTCTAGCGTTTTGACCTTTGACCTTTCTAGCGATGAAAAAGCACATCGTGACGTTTTGAAAAAACCGCATCGTGGCATTTTGACCTTTCTATCGATTTGACCTTTTGACCTTTGACCTTTTGACCTTTGACCTTTCTAGTGTTTTGACCTTTGACCTTTCTAGCGATGAAAAAAGCGCATCGTGGCATTTTGACCTTTCTAGCGATTTGACCTTTGACGTTTAGATTTTTGACCTTTCTAGCGATTTGACCTTTGACCTTTTGACCTTTGACCTTTTGACCTTTGACCTTTCTAGCGTTTTGATTTTTGACCTTTCTAGCGATTTGACCTTTGACCTTTTGACCTTTGACCTTTTGTCCTTTGACCTTTTGACCTTTGACCTTTCTAGCGTTTTGACCTTTGACCTTTCTAGCGATGAAAAAAGCGCATCGTGGCATTTTGACCTTTCTTGCGATTTGACCTTTGACCTTTTGACCTTTGACCTTTCTAGCGTTTTGACCTTTCTAGCGTTTTGACCTTTGACGTTTTGATTTTTTGACCTTTCTAGTGATTTTACCTTTGACCTTTTGACCTTTGACCTTTTGAAAAAACCGCATCGTGGCATTTTGACCTTTCTATCGATTTGACCTTTTGACCTTTGACCTTTTGACCTTTGACCTTTCTAGTGTTTTGACCTTTGACCTTTCTAGCGATGAAAAAAGCGCATCGTGGCATTTTGACCTTTCTAGCGATTTGACCTTTGACGTTTAGATTTTTGACCTTTCTAGCGATTTGACATTTGACCTTTGACCTTTGACCTTTGACCTTTTGACCTTTGACCTTTCTAGCGTTTTGATTTTTGACCTTTCTAGCGATTTGACCTTTGACCTTTTGACATTTGACCTTTTGTCCTTTGACCTTTTGACCTTTGACCTTTCTAGCGTTTTGACCTTTGACCTTTCTAGCGATGAAAAAAGCGCATCGTGGCATTTTGACCTTTCTTGCGATTTGACCTTTGACCTTTTGACCTTTGACCTTTCTAGCGTTTTGACCTTTCTAGCGTTTTGACCTTTGACGTTTTGATTTTTTGACCTTTCTAGTGATTTTACCTTTGACCTTTTGACCTTTGACCTTTTGACCTTTGACCTTTCTAGCGTTTTGACCTTTGACCTTTCTAGCGATGAAAAAGCACATCGTGACGTTTTGAAAAAACCGCATCGTGGCATTTTGACCTTTCTATCGATTTGACCTTTTGACCTTTGACCTTTTGACCTTTGACCTTTCTAGTGTTTTGACCTTTGACCTTTCTAGCGATGAAAAAAGCGCATCGTGGCATTTTGACCTTTCTAGCGATTTGACCTTTGACGTTTAGATTTTTGACCTTTCTAGCGATTTGACCTTTGACCTTTTGACCTTTGACCTTTGACCTTTTGACCTTTGACCTTTCTAGCGGTTTGGCCAAAAAAAAGCAGTTTTCTATGCATTTCAGGGGTACTGTGGGGTTTTTTGAACCCCCAATTTTTTTATTGGCTGTGCCAAAAAAAAAGCAGTTTTCTATGCATTTCAGGGGTACTGTGGGGTTTTTTGAACCCCCAATTGTTTTATTGGCTGTGCCAAAAAAAGCAGTTTTCTATGCATTTCAGGGGTACTGTGGGGTTTTTTTATTTTTTTATTGGCTGTGCCAAAAAAAAGCAGTTTTCTATGCATTTCAGGGGTACTGTGGGGTTTTTTGAACCCCCAATATTTTTATTGGCTGTGCCAAAAAAAAGCAGTTTTCTATGCATTTCAGGGGTACTGTGGGGTTTTTTGAACCCCCAATTTTTTTATTGGCTGTGCCAAAAAAAGCAGTTTTCTATGCATTTCAGGGGTACTGTGGGGTTTTTTGAACCCCCAATTTTTTTATTGGCTGTGCCAAAAAAAAGCAGTTTTCTATGCATTTCAGGGGTACTGTGGGGTTTTTTGAACCCCCAATTTTTGTATTGGCTGTGCCAAAAAAAAGCAGTTTTCTATGCATTTCAGGGGTACTGTGGGGTTTTTTGAACCCCCAATTTTTTTATTGGCTGTGCCAAAAAAAAGCAGTTTTCTATGCATTTCAGGGGTACTGTGGGGTTTTTTGAAACCCCAATTTTTTTATTGGCTGTGCCAAAAAAAAGCAGTTTTCTATGCATTTCAGGGGTACTGTGGGGTTTTTTGAACCCCCAATTTTTGTATTGGCTGTGCCAAAAAAAAGCAGTTTTCTATGCATTTCAGGGGTACTGTGGGGTTTTTTGAACCCCCAATTTTTTTATTGGCTGTGACAAAAAAAAAGCAGTTTTCTATGCATTTCAGGGGTACTGTGGGGTTTTTTGAACCCCCAACTTTTGTATTGGCTGTGCCAAAAAAAAGCGATGAAAAAAGCGCATCGTGGCATTTTGACCTTTCTAGCGATTTGACCTTTGACGTTTAGATTTTTGACCTTTCTAGCAATTTGACCTTTGACCTTTTGACCTTTGACCTTTTGACCTTTGACCTTTCTAGCGGTTTGGCCAAAAAAAAGCAGTTTTCTATGCATTTCAGGGGTACTGTGGGGTTTTTTGAACCCCCAATTTTTTTATTGGCTGTGCCAAAAAAAAGCAGTTTTCTATGCATTTCAGGGGTACTGTGGGGTTTTTTGAACCCCCAATTTTTGTATTGGCTGTGCCAAAAAAAAGCAGTTTTCTATGCATTTCAGGGGTACTGTGGGGTTTTTTGAACCCCCAATTTTTTTATTGGCTGTGACAAAAAAAAAACAGTTTTCTATGCATTTCAGGTGTACTGTGGGGTTTTTTGAACCCCCAACTTTTGTATTGGCTGTGCCAAAAAAAAATCAGTTTTCTATGCATTTCAGGGGTACTGTGGGGTTTTTTGAACCCCCAATTTTTTTATTGGCTGTGCCAAAAAAAAGCAGTTTTCTATGCATTTCAGGGGTACTGTGGGGTTTTTTGAACCCCCAATTTTTTTATTGGCTGTGCCAAAAAAAAGCAGTTTTCTATGCATTTCAGGGGTACTGTGGGGTTTTTTGAACCCCCAATTTTTTTATTGGCTGTGCCAAAAAAAGCAGTTTTCTATGCATTTCAGGGGTACTGTGGGGTTTTTTGAACCCCCAATTTTTTTATTGGCTGTGCCAAAAAAAAGCAGTTTTCTATGCATTTCAGGGGTACTGTGGGGTTTTTTGAACCCCCAATTTTTTTATTGGCTGTGCCAAAAAAAAGCAGTTTTCTATGCATTTCAGGGGTACTGTGGGGTTTTTTGAACCCCCAATTTTTTTATTGGCTGTGCCAAAAAAAAGCAGTTTTCTATGCATTTCAGGGGTACTGTGGGGTTTTTTGAAACCCCAATTTTTTTATTGGCTGTGCCAAAAAAAAGCAGTTTTCTATGCATTTCAGGGGTACTGTGGGGTTTTTTGAACCCCCAATTTTTGTATTGGCTGTGCCAAAAAAAAGCAGTTTTCTATGCATTTCAGGGGTACTGTGGGGTTTTTTGAACCCCCAATTTTTTTATTGGCTGTGACAAAAAAAAAGGAGTTTTCTATGCATTTCAGGGGTACTGTGGGGTTTTTTGAACCCCCAACTTTTGTATTGGCTGTGCCAAAAAAAAGCGATGAAAAAAGCGCATCGTGGCATTTTGACCTTTCTAGCGATTTGACCTTTGACGTTTAGATTTTTGACCTTTCTAGCGATTTGACCTTTGACCTTTTGACCTTTGACCTTTGACCTTTTGACCTTTGACCTTTCTAGCGGTTTGGCCAAAAAAAAGCAGTTTTCTATGCATTTCAGGGGTACTGTGGGGTTTTTTGAACCCCCAATTTTTTTATTGGCTGTGCCAAAAAAAAGCAGTTTTCTATGCATTTCAGGGGTACTGTGGGGTTTTTTGAACCCCCAATTGTTTTATTGGCTGTGCCAAAAAAAGCAGTTTTCTATGCATTTCAGGGGTACTGTGGGGTTTTTTGAACCCCCAATTTTTTTATTGGCTGTGCCAAAAAAAAGCAGTTTTCTATGCATTTCAGGGGTACTGTGGGGTTTTTTGAACCCCCAATTTTTTTATTGGCTGTGCCAAAAAAAAGCAGTTTTCTATGCATTTCAGGGGTACTGTGGGGTTTTTTGAACCCCCAATTTTTTTATTGGCTGTGCCAAAAAAAAGCAGTTTTCTATGCATTTCAGGGGTACTGTGGGGTTTTTTGAAACCCCAATTTTTGTATTGGCTGTGCCAAAAAAAAGCAGTTTTCTATGCATTTCAGGGGTACTGTGGGGTTTTTTGAACCCCCAATTTTTTTATTGGCTGTGACAAAAAAAAAGCAGTTTTCTATGCATTTCAGGGGTACTGTGGGGTTTTTTGAACCCCCAACTTTTGTATTGGCTGTGCCAAAAAAAAATCAGTTTTCTATGCATTTCAGGGGTACTGTGGGTTTTTTTGAACCCCCAATTTTTTTATTGGCTGTGCCAAAAAAAAGCAGTTTTCTATGCATTTCAGGGGTACTGTGGGGTTTTTTGAACCCCCAATTTTTTTATTGGCTGTGCCAAAAAAAAGCAGTTTTCTATGCATTTCAGGGGTACTGTGGGGTTTTTTGAACCCCCAATTTTTTTATTGGCTGTGCCAAAAAAAAGCAGTTTTCTATGCATTTCAGGGGTACTGTGGGGTTTTTTGAACCCCCAATTTTTTTATTGGCTATGCCAAAAAAAAGCAGTTTTCTATGCATTTCAGGGGTACTGTGGGGTTTTTTGAACCCCCAATTTTTTTATTGGCTGTGCCAAAAAAAAGCAGTTTTCTATGCATTTCAGGGGTACTTTGGGGTTTTTTGAACCCCCAATTTTTTTATTGGCTGTGCCAAAAAAAAGCAGTTTTCTATGCATTTCAGGGGTACTGTGGGGTTTTTTGAACCCCCAATTTTTTTATTGGCTGTGCCAAAAAAAAAGCAGTTTTCTATGCATTTCAGGAGTACTGTGGGGTTTTTTGAACCCCCAATTTTTGTATTGGCTGTGCCAAAAAAAAGCAGTTTTCTATGCATTTCAGGGGTACTGTGGGGTTTTTTGAACCCCCAATTTTTTTATTGGCTGTGCCAAAAAAAAGCAGTTTTCCATGCATTTCAGGGGTACTGTGGGGTTTTTTGAACCCCCAATTTTTTTATTGGCTGTGCCAAAAAAAAGCAGTTTTCTATGCATTTCAGGAGTACTGTGGGGTTTTTTGTGCCAAAAAAAAGCAGTTTTCTATGCATTTCAGGGGTACTGTGGGGTTTTTTGAACCCCCAATTTTTTTATTGGCTGTGCCAAAAAAAAGCAGTTTCATGCATTTCAGGGGTACTGTGGGGTTTTTTGAACCCCCCATTTTTTTATTGGCTGTGCAAAAAAAAAACAGTTTTCTATGCATTTCAGGGGTACTGTGGGTTTTTTTGAACCCCCAATTTTTTTATTGGCTGTGCCAAAAAAAAGCAGTTTTCTATGCATTTCAGGGGTACTGTGGGGTTTTTTGATTTTTTTATTGGCTGTGCCAAAAAAAAGCAGTTTTCTATGCATTTCAGGGGTACTGTGGGGTTTTTTGAACCCCCAATTTTTTTATTGGCTGTGCCAAAAAAAAGCAGTTTTCTATGCATTTCAGGGGTACTGTGGGGTTTTTTGAACCCCCAATTTTTTTATTGGCTGTGCCAAAAAAAGCAGTTTTCTATGCATTTCAGGGGTTTTGACCTTTGACCTTTCTAGTGTTTTGACCTTTGACCTTTCTAGCGATGAAAAAAGCGCATCGTGGCATTTTGACCTTTCTAGCGATTTGACATTTGACCTTTGACCTTTGACCTTTGACCTTTTGACCTTTGACCTTTCTAGCGTTTTGATTTTTGACCTTTCTAGCGATTTGACCTTTGACCTTTTGACCTTTGACCTTTTGTCCTTTGACCTTTTGACCTTTGACCTTTCTAGCGTTTTGACCTTTGACCTTTCTAGCGATGAAAAAAGCGCATCGTGGCATTTTGACCTTTCTTGCGATTTGACCTTTGACCTTTTGACCTTTGACCTTTCTAGCGTTTTGACCTTTCTAGCGTTTTGACCTTTGACGTTTTGATTTTTTGACCTTTCTAGTGATTTTACCTTTGACCTTTTGACCTTTGACCTTTTGACCTTTGACCTTTCTAGCGTTTTGACCTTTGACCTTTCTAGCGATGAAAAAGCACATCGTGACGTTTTGAAAAAACCGCATCGTGGCATTTTGACCTTTCTATCGATTTGACCTTTTGACCTTTGACCTTTTGACCTTTGACCTTTCTAGTGTTTTGACCTTTGACCTTTCTAGCGATGAAAAAAGCGCATCGTGGCATTTTGACCTTTCTAGCGATTTGACCTTTGACGTTTAGATTTTTGACCTTTCTAGCGATTTGACCTTTGACCTTTTGACCTTTGACCTTTTGACCTTTGACCTTTCTAGCGTTTTGATTTTTGACCTTTCTAGCGATTTGACCTTTGACCTTTTGACCTTTGACCTTTTGTCCTTTGACCTTTTGACCTTTGACCTTTCTAGCGTTTTGACCTTTGACCTTTCTAGCGATGAAAAAAGCGCATCGTGGCATTTTGACCTTTCTTGCGATTTGACCTTTGACCTTTTGACCTTTGACCTTTCTAGCGTTTTGACCTTTCTAGCGTTTTGACCTTTGACGTTTTGATTTTTTGACCTTTCTAGTGATTTTACCTTTGACCTTTTGACCTTTGACCTTTTGAAAAAACCGCATCGTGGCATTTTGACCTTTCTATCGATTTGACCTTTTGACCTTTGACCTTTTGACCTTTGACCTTTCTAGTGTTTTGACCTTTGACCTTTCTAGCGATGAAAAAAGCGCATCGTGGCATTTTGACCTTTCTAGCGATTTGACCTTTGACGTTTAGATTTTTGACCTTTCTAGCGATTTGACATTTGACCTTTGACCTTTGACCTTTGACCTTTTGACCTTTGACCTTTCTAGCGTTTTGATTTTTGACCTTTCTAGCGATTTGACCTTTGACCTTTTGACATTTGACCTTTTGTCCTTTGACCTTTTGACCTTTGACCTTTCTAGCGTTTTGACCTTTGACCTTTCTAGCGATGAAAAAAGCGCATCGTGGCATTTTGACCTTTCTTGCGATTTGACCTTTGACCTTTTGACCTTTGACCTTTCTAGCGTTTTGACCTTTCTAGCGTTTTGACCTTTGACGTTTTGATTTTTTGACCTTTCTAGTGATTTTACCTTTGACCTTTTGACCTTTGACCTTTTGACCTTTGACCTTTCTAGCGTTTTGACCTTTGACCTTTCTAGCGATGAAAAAGCACATCGTGACGTTTTGAAAAAACCGCATCGTGGCATTTTGACCTTTCTATCGATTTGACCTTTTGACCTTTGACCTTTTGACCTTTGACCTTTCTAGTGTTTTGACCTTTGACCTTTCTAGCGATGAAAAAAGCGCATCGTGGCATTTTGACCTTTCTAGCGATTTGACCTTTGACGTTTAGATTTTTGACCTTTCTAGCGATTTGACCTTTGACCTTTTGACCTTTGACCTTTGACCTTTTGACCTTTGACCTTTCTAGCGGTTTGGCCAAAAAAAAGCAGTTTTCTATGCATTTCAGGGGTACTGTGGGGTTTTTTGAACCCCCAATTTTTTTATTGGCTGTGCCAAAAAAAAGCAGTTTTCTATGCATTTCAGGGGTACTGTGGGGTTTTTTGAACCCCCAATTGTTTTATTGGCTGTGCCAAAAAAAGCAGTTTTCTATGCATTTCAGGGGTACTGTGGGGTTTTTTGATTTTTTTATTGGCTGTGCCAAAAAAAAGCAGTTTTCTATGCATTTCAGGGGTACTGTGGGGTTTTTTGAACCCCCAATTTTTTTATTGGCTGTGCCAAAAAAAAGCAGTTTTCTATGCATTTCAGGGGTACTGTGGGGTTTTTTGAACCCCCAATTTTTTTATTGGCTGTGCCAAAAAAAGCAGTTTTCTATGCATTTCAGGGGTACTGTGGGGTTTTTTGAACCCCCAATTTTTTTATTGGCTGTGCCAAAAAAAAGCAGTTTTCTATGCATTTCAGGGGTACTGTGGGGTTTTTTGAACCCCCAATTTTTTTATTGGCTGTGCCAAAAAAAAGCAGTTTTCTATGCATTTCAGGGGTACTGTGGGGTTTTTTGAAACCCCAATTTTTTTATTGGCTGTGCCAAAAAAAAGCAGTTTTCTATGCATTTCAGGGGTACTGTGGGGTTTTTTGAACCCCCAATTTTTGTATTGGCTGTGCCAAAAAAAAGCAGTTTTCTATGCATTTCAGGGGTACTGTGGGGTTTTTTGAACCCCCAATTTTTTTATTGGCTGTGACAAAAAAAAAGCAGTTTTCTATGCATTTCAGGGGTACTGTGGGGTTTTTTGAACCCCCAACTTTTGTATTGGCTGTGCCAAAAAAAAGCGATGAAAAAAGCGCATCGTGGCATTTTGACCTTTCTAGCGATTTGACCTTTGACGTTTAGATTTTTGACCTTTCTAGCGATTTGACCTTTGACCTTTTGACCTTTGACCTTTGACCTTTTGACCTTTGACCTTTCTAGCGGTTTGGCCAAAAAAAAGCAGTTTTCTATGCATTTCAGGGGTACTGTGGGGTTTTTTGAACCCCAATTTTTTTATTGGCTGTGCCAAAAAAAAGCAGTTTTCTATGCATTTCAGGGGTACTGTGGGGTTTTTTGAACCCCCAATTGTTTTATTGGCTGTGCCAAAAAAAGCAGTTTTCTATGCATTTCAGGGGTACTGTGGGGTTTTTTGAACCCCCAATTTTTTTATTGGCTGTGCCAAAAAAAAGCAGTTTTCTATGCATTTCAGGGGTACTGTGGGGTTTTTTGAACCCCCAATTTTTTTATTGGCTGTGCCAAAAAAAAGCTGTTTTCTATGCATTTCAGGGGTACTGTGGGGTTTTTTTAACCCCCAATTTTTTTATTGGCTGTGCCAAAAAAAAAGCAGTTTTCTATGCATTTCAGGGGTACTGTGGGGTTTTTTGAAACCCCAATTTTTTTATTGGCTGTGCCAAAAAAAAGCAGTTTTCTATGCATTTCAGGGGTACTGTGGGGTTTTTTGAACCCCCAATTTTTGTATTGGCTGTGCCAAAAAAAAGCAGTTTTCTATGCATTTCAGGGGTACTGTGGGGTTTTTTGAACCCCCAATTTTTTTATTGGCTGTGACAAAAAAAAAGCAGTTTTCTATGCATTTCAGGGGTACTGTGGGGTTTTTTGAACCCCCAACTTTTGTATTGGCTGTGCCAAAAAAAATCAGTTTTCTATGCATTTCAGGGGTACTGTGGGGTTTTTTGAACCCCCAATTTTTTTATTGGCTGTGCCAAAAAAAAGCAGTTTTCTATGCATTTCAGGGGTACTGTGGGGTTTTTTGAACCCCCAATTGTTTTATTGGCTGTGCCAAAAAAAGCAGTTTTCTATGCATTTCAGGGGTACTGTGGGGTTTTTTGAACCCCCAATTTTTTTATTGGCTGTGCCAAAAAAAAGCAGTTTTCTATGCATTTCAGGGGTACTGTGGGGTTTTTTGAACCCCCAATTTTTTTATTGGCTGTGCCAAAAAAAAGCAGTTTTCTATGCATTTCAGGGGTACTGTGGGGTTTTTTGAACCCCCAATTGTTTTATTGGCTGTGCCAAAAAAAGCAGTTTTCTATGCATTTCAGGGGTACTGTGGGGTTTTTTGAACCCCCAATTTTTTTATTGGCTGTGCCAAAAAAAAGCAGTTTTCTATGCATTTCAGGGGTACTGTGGGGTTTTTTGAACCCCCAATTTTTTTATTGGCTGTGCCAAAAAAAAGCAGTTTTCTATGCATTTCAGGGGTACTGTGGGGTTTTTTGAACCCCCAATTTTTTTATTGGCTGTGCCAAAAAAAAGCAGTTTTCTATGCATTTCAGGGGTACTGTGGGGTTTTTTGAAACCCCAATTTTTTTATTGGCTGTGCCAAAAAAAAGCAGTTTTCTATGCATTTCAGGGGTACTGTGGGGTTTTTTGAACCCCCAATTTTTGTATTGGCTGTGCCAAAAAAAGCAGTTTTCTATGCATTTCAGGGGTACTGTGGGGTTTTTTGAACCCCCAATTTTTTTATTGGCTGTGACAAAAAAAAAGCAGTTTTCTATGCATTTCAGGGGTACTGTGGGGTTTTTTGAACCCCCAACTTTTGTATTGGCTGTGCCAAAAAAAAGCAGTTTTCTATGCATTTCAGGGGTACTGTGGGGTTTTTTGATTTTTTTTATTGGCTGTGCAAAAAAAAAGCAGTTTTCTATGCATTTCAGGGGTACTGTGGGGTTTTTTGAACCCCCAATTGTTTTATTGGCTGTGCCAAAAAAAAGCAGTTTTCTATGCATTTCAGGGGTACTGTGGGGTTTTTTGAACCCCCAATTTTTTTATTGGCTGTGCCAAAAAAAGCAGTTTTCTATGCATTTCAGGGGTACTGTGGGGTTTTTTGAACCCCCAATTTTTTTATTGGCTGTGCCAAAAAAAGCAGTTTTCTATGCATTTCAGGGGTTTTGACCTTTGACCTTTCTAGTGTTTTGACCTGTGACCTTTCTAGCGATGAAAAAAGCGCATCGTGGCATTTTGACCTTTCTAGCGATTTGACCTTTGACCTTTTGACCTTTCTAGCGTTTTGACCTTTGACGTTTAGATTTTTGACCTTTCTAGCGATTTGACCTTTGACCTTTTGACCTTTGACCTTTTGACCTTTCTAGCGTTTTGACCTTTGACCTTTCTAGCGATAAAAAAAGTGCATCGTGGCATTTTGACCTTTCTTGCGATTTGACCTTTGACCTTTTGACCTTTGACCTTTCTAGCGTTTTGACCTTTGACGTTTTGACCTTTCTAGTGATTTGACCTTTGACCTTTGACCTTTTGACCTTTGACCTTTTGACCTTTGACCTTTCTAGCGTTTTGACCTTTGACCTTTCTAGCGATGAAAAAGCGCATCATGACGTTTTGAAAAAAACGCATCGTGGCATTTTGACCTTTCTATCGATTTGACCTTTTGACCTTTGACCTTTTGACCTTTGACCTTTCTAGTGTTTTGACCTTTGACCTTTCTAGCGATGAAAAAAGCGCATCGTGGCATTTTGACCTTTCTAGCGATTTGACCTTTGACGTTTTGATTTTTGACCTTTCTAGCGATTTGACCTTTGACCTTTTGACCTTTGACCTTTGACCTTTTGACCTTTGACCTTTCTAGCGTTTTGGCCAAAAAAAAGCAGTTTTCTATGCATTTCAGGGGTACTGTGGGGTTTTTTGAACCCCCAATTTTTTTATTGGCTGTGCCAAAAAAAAGCAGTTTTCTATGCATTTCAGGGGTACTGTGGGGTTTTTTGAACCCCCAATTTTTTTATTGGCTGTGCCAAAAAAAGCAGTTTTCTATGCATTTCAGGGGTACTGTGGGGTTTTTTGATTTTTTTATTGGCTGTGCCAAAAAAAAGCAGTTTTCTATGCATTTCAGGGGTACTGTGGGGTTTTTTGAACCCCCAATTTTTTTATTGGCTGTGCCAAAAAAAAGCAGTTTTCTATGCATTTCAGGGGTACTGTGGGGTTTTTTGAACCCCCAATTTTTTTATTGGCTGTGCCAAAAAAAAAACAGTTTTCTATGCATTTCAGGGGTACTGTGGGGTTTTTTGAACCCCCAATTTTTTTATTGGCTGTGCCAAAAAAAAGCAGTTTTCTATGCATTTCAGGGGTACTGTGGGGTTTTTTGAACCCCCAATTTTTTTATTGGCTGTGCCAAAAAAAAAGCAGTTTTCTATGCATTTCAGGGGTACTGTGGGGTTTTCTGAAACCCCAATTTTTTTATTGGCTGTGCCAAAAAAAAGCAGTTTTCTATGCATTTCAGGAGTACTGTGGGGTTTTTTGAACCCCCAATTTTTGTATTGGCTGTGCCAAAAAAAAGCAGTTTTCTATGCATTTCAGGGGTACTGTGGGGTTTTTTGAACCCCCAATTTCTTTATTGGCTGTGCCAAAAAAAAAGCAGTTTTCTATGCATTTCAGGGGTACTGTGGGGTTTTTGGAACCCCCAATTTTTGTATTGGCTGTGCCAAAAAAAAGCAGTTTTCTATGCATTTCAGGGGTACTGTGGGGTTTTTTGAACCCCCAATTTTTTTATTGGCTGTGCCAAAAAAAAGCAGTTTTCTATGCATTTCAGGGGTACTGTGGGGTTTTTTTATTTTTTTATTGGCTGTGCCAAAAAAAAGCAGTTTTCTATGCATTTCAGGGGTACTGTGGGGTTTTTTGAACCCCCAATTTTTTTATTGGCTGTGCCAAAAAAAAGCAGTTTTCTATGCATTTCAGGGGTACTGTGGGGTTTTTTTATTTTTTTATTGGCTGTGCCAAAAAAAAGCAGTTTTCTATGCATTTCAGGGGTACTTTGGGGTTTTTTGAACCCCCAATTTTTTTATTGGCTGTGCAAAAAAAAAGCAGTTTTCTATGCATTTCAGGGGTACTGTGGGGTTTTTTGAACCCCCAATTTTTTTATTGGCTGTGCAAAAAAAAAGCAGTTTTCTATGCATTTGACCTTTCTAGCGTTTTGACCTTTGACGTTTTGATTTTTTGACCTTTCTAGTGATTTGACCTTTGACCTTTTGACCTTTGACCTTTTGACCTTTGACCTTTCTAGCGTTTTGACCTTTGACCTTTCTAGCGATGAAAAAGCGCATCGTGACGTTTTGAAAAAACCGCATCGTGGCATTTTGACCTTTCTATCGATTTGACCTTTTGACCTTTGACCTTTTGACCTTTGACCTTTCTAGTGTTTTGACCTTTGACCTTTCTAGCGATGAAAAAAGCGCATCGTGGCATTTTGACCTTTCTAGCGATTTGACCTTTGACCTTTTGACCTTTGACCTTTCTAGCGGTTTGGCCAAAAAAAAGCAGTTTTCTATGCATTTCAGGGGTACTGTGGGGTTTTTTGAACCCCCAATTTTTTTATTGGCTGTGCCAAAAAAAAGCAGTTTTCTATGCATTTCAGGGGTACTGTGGGGTTTTTTGAACCCCCAATTTTTTTATTGGCTGTGCCAAAAAAAAAGCAGTTTTCTATGCATTTCAGGGGTACTGTGGGGTTTTTGGAACCCCCAATTTTTTTATTGGCTGTGCCAAAAAAAAGCAGTTTTCTATGCATTTCAGGGGTACTGTGGGGTTTTTTGAACCCCCAATTTTTTTATTGGCTGTGCCAAAAAAAAAGCAGTTTTCTATGCATTTCAGGGGTACTGTGGGGTTTTTGGGACCCCCAATTTTTGTATTGGCTGTGCCAAAAAAAAGCAGTTTTCTATGCATTTCAGGGGTACTGTGGGGTTTTTTGAACCCCCAATTTTTTTATTGGCTGTGCCAAAAAAAAGCAGTTTTCTATGCATTTCAGGGGTACTGTGGGGTTTTTTGAACCCCCAATTTTTTTATTGGCTGTGCCAAAAAAAAGCAGTTTCATGCATTTCAGGGGTACTGTGGGGTTTTTTGAACCCCCCATTTTTTTATTGGCTGTGCAAAAAAAAAACAGTTTTCTATGCATTTCAGGGGTACTGTGGGGTTTTTTGAACCCCCAATTTTTTTATTGGCTGTGCCAAAAAAAAGCAGTTTTCTATGCATTTCAGGGGTACTGTGGGGTTTTTTGATTTTTTTATTGGCTGTGCCAAAAAAAAGCAGTTTTCTATGCATTTCAGGGGTACTGTGGGGTTTTTTGAACCCCCAATTTTTTTATTGGCTGTGCCAAAAAAAAGCAGTTTTCTATGCATTTCAGGGGTACTGTGGGGTTTTTTGAACCCCCAATTTTTTTATTGGCTGTGCCAAAAAAAGCAGTTTTCTATGCATTTCAGGGGTTTTGACCTTTGACCTTTCTAGTGTTTTGACCTTTGACCTTTCTAGCGATGAAAAAAGCGCATCGTGGCATTTTGACCTTTCTAGCGATTTGACATTTGACCTTTGACCTTTGACCTTTGACCTTTTGACCTTTGACCTTTCTAGCGTTTTGATTTTTGACCTTTCTAGCGATTTGACCTTTGACCTTTTGACCTTTGACCTTTTGTCCTTTGACCTTTTGACCTTTGACCTTTCTAGCGTTTTGACCTTTGACCTTTCTAGCGATGAAAAAAGCGCATCGTGGCATTTTGACCTTTCTTGCGATTTGACCTTTGACCTTTTGACCTTTGACCTTTCTAGCGTTTTGACCTTTCTAGCGTTTTGACCTTTGACGTTTTGATTTTTTGACCTTTCTAGTGATTTTACCTTTGACCTTTTGACCTTTGACCTTTTGACCTTTGACCTTTCTAGCGTTTTGACCTTTGACCTTTCTAGCGATGAAAAAGCGCATCGTGACGTTTTGAAAAAACCGCATCGTGGCATTTTGACCTTTCTATCGATTTGACCTTTTGACCTTTGACCTTTTGACCTTTGACCTTTCTAGTGTTTTGACCTTTGACCTTTCTAGCGATGAAAAAAGCGCATCGTGGCATTTTGACCTTTCTAGCGATTTGACCTTTGACGTTTAGATTTTTGACCTTTCTAGCGATTTGACCTTTGACCTTTTGACCTTTGACCTTTGACCTTTTGACCTTTGACCTTTCTAGCGGTTTGGCCAAAAAAAAAGCAGTTTTCTATGCATTTCAGGGGTACTGTGGGGTTTTTTGAACCCCCAATTTTTGTATTGGCTGTGCCAAAAAAAAGCAGTTTTCTATGCATTTCAGGGGTACTGTGGGGTTTTTTGAACCCCCAATTGTTTTATTGGCTGTGCCAAAAAAAGCAGTTTTCTATGCATTTCAGGGGTACTGTGGGGTTTTTTGATTTTTTTATTGGCTGTGCCAAAAAAAAGCAGTTTTCTATGCATTTCAGGGGTACTGTGGGGTTTTTTGAACCCCCAATTTTTTTATTGGCTGTGCCAAAAAAAAGCAGTTTTCTATGCATTTCAGGGGTACTGTGGGGTTTTTTGAACCCCCAATTTTTTTATTGGCTGTGCCAAAAAAAGCAGTTTTCTATGCATTTCAGGGGTACTGTGGGGTTTTTTGAACCCCCAATTTTTTTATTGGCTGTGCCAAAAAAAAGCAGTTTTCTATGCATTTCAGGGGTACTGTGGGGTTTTTTGAACCCCCAATTTTTTTATTGGCTGTGCCAAAAAAAAGCAGTTTTCTATGCATTTCAGGGGTACTGTGGGGTTTTTTGAAACCCCAATTTTTTTATTGGCTGTGCCAAAAAAAAGCAGTTTTCTATGCATTTCAGGGGTACTGTGGGGTTTTTTGAACCCCCAATTTTTTTATTGGCTGTGACAAAAAAAAAGCAGTTTTCTATGCATTTCAGGGGTACTGTGGGGTTTTTTGAACCCCCAACTTTTGTATTGGCTGTGCCAAAAAAAAGCGATGAAAAAAGCGCATCGTGGCATTTTGACCTTTCTAGCGATTTGACCTTTGACGTTTAGATTTTTGACCTTTCTAGCGATTTGACCTTTGACCTTTTGACCTTTGACCTTTGACCTTTTGACCTTTGACCTTTCTAGCGGTTTGGCCAAAAAAAAGCAGTTTTCTATGCATTTCAGGGGTACTGTGGGGTTTTTTGAACCCCCAATTTTTTTATTGGCTGTGCCAAAAAAAAGCAGTTTTCTATGCATTTCAGGGGTACTGTGGGGTTTTTTGAACCCCCAATTGTTTTATTGGCTGTGCCAAAATAAGCAGTTTTCTATGCATTTCAGGGGTACTGTGGGGTTTTTTGAACCCCCAATTTTTTTATTGGCTGTGCCAAAAAAAAGCAGTTTTCTATGCATTTCAGGGGTACTGTGGGGTTTTTTGAACCCCCAATTTTTTTATTGGCTGTGCCAAAAAAAAAGCAGTTTTCTATGCATTTCAGGGGTACTGTGGGGTTTTTTGAACCCCCAATTTTTTTATTGGCTGTGCCAAAAAAAAGCAGTTTTCTATGCATTTCAGGGGTACTGTGGGGTTTTTTGAAACCCCAATTTTTTTATTGGCTGTGCCAAAAAAAAGCAGTTTTCTATGCATTTCAGGGGTACTGTGGGGTTTTTTGAACCCCCAATTTTTGTATTGGCTGTGCCAAAAAAAAGCAGTTTTCTATGCATTTCAGGGGTACTGTGGGGTTTTTTGAACCCCCAATTTTTTTATTGGCTGTGCCAAAAAAAAGCAGTTTTCTATGCATTTCAGGGGTACTGTGGGGTTTTTTGAACCCCCAATTTTTGTATTGGCTGTGCCAAAAAAAAGCAGTTTTCTATGCATTTCAGGGGTACTGTGGGGTTTTTTGAACCCCCAATTTTTGTATTGGCTGTGCCAAAAAAAAGCAGTTTTCTATGCATTTCAGGGGTACTGTGGGGTTTTTTGAACCCCCAATTTTTTTATTGGCTGTGACAAAAAAAAAGCAGTTTTCTATGCATTTCAGGGGTACTGTGGGGTTTTTTGAACCCCCAACTTTTGTATTGGCTGTGCCAAAAAAAATCAGTTTTCTATGCATTTCAGGGGTACTGTGGGGTTTTTTGAACCCCCAATTTTTTTATTGGCTGTGCCAAAAAAAAGCAGTTTTCTATGCATTTCAGGGGTACTGTGGGGTTTTTTGAACCCCCAATTTTTTTATTGGCTGTGCCAAAAAAAAGCAGTTTTCTATGCATTTCAGGGGTACTGTGGGGTTTTTTGAACCCCCAATTTTTTTATTGGCTGTGCCAAAAAAAAGCAGTTTTCATGCATTTCAGGGGTACTGTGGGGTTTTTTGAACCCCCAATTTTTTTATTGGCTATGCCAAAAAAAAGCAGTTTTCTATGCATTTCAGGGGTACTGTGGGGGTTTTTGAACCCCCAATTTTTTTATTGGCTGTGCCAAAAAAAAGCAGTTTTCTATGCATTTCAGGGGTACTTTGGGGTTTTTTGAACCCCCAATTTTTTTATTGGCTGTGCCAAAAAAAAGCAGTTTTCTATGCATTTCAGGGGTACTGTGGGGTTTTTTGAACCCCCAATTTTTTTATTGGCTGTGCCAAAAAAAAAGCAGTTTTCTATGCATTTCAGGAGTACTGTGGGGTTTTTTGAACCCCCAATTTTTGTATTGGCTGTGCCAAAAAAAAGCAGTTTTCTATGCATTTCAGGGGTACTGTGGGGTTTTTTGAACCCCCAATTTTTTTATTGGCTGTGCCAAAAAAAAGCAGTTTTCTATGCATTTCAGGAGTACTGTGGGGTTTTTTGTGCCAAAAAAAAGCAGTTTTCTATGCATTTCAGGGGTACTGTGGGGTTTTTTGAACCCCCAATTTTTTTATTGGCTGTGCCAAAAAAAAGCAGTTTCATGCATTTCAGGGGTACTGTGGGGTTTTTTGAACCCCCCATTTTTTTATTGGCTGTGCAAAAAAAAAACAGTTTTCTATGCATTTCAGGGGTACTGTGGGTTTTTTTGAACCCCCAATTTTTTTATTGGCTGTGCCCAAAAAAAGCAGTTTTCTATGCATTTCAGGGGTACTGTGGGGTTTTTTGATTTTTTTATTGGCTGTGCCAAAAAAAAGCAGTTTTCTATGCATTTCAGGGGTACTGTGGGGTTTTTTGAACCCCCAATTTTTTTATTGGCTGTGACAAAAAAAAAGCAGTTTTCTATGCATTTCAGGGGTACTGTGGGGTTTTTTGAACCCCCAACTTTTGTATTGGCTGTGCCAAAAAAAATCAGTTTTCTATGCATTTCAGGGGTACTGTGGGGTTTTTTGAACCCCCAATTTTTTTATTGGCTGTGCCAAAAAAAAGCAGTTTTCTATGCATTTCAGGGGTACTGTGGGGTTTTTTGAACCCCCAATTTTTTTATTGGCTGTGCCAAAAAAAAGCAGTTTTCTATGCATTTCAGGGGTACTGTGGGGTTTTTTGAACCCCCAATTTTTTTATTGGCTGTGCCAAAAAAAAGCAGTTTTCATGCATTTCAGGGGTACTGTGGGGTTTTTTGAACCCCCAATTTTTTTATTGGCTATGCCAAAAAAAAGCAGTTTTCTATGCATTTCAGGGGTACTGTGGGGGTTTTTGAACCCCCAATTTTTTTATTGGCTGTGCCAAAAAAAAGCAGTTTTCTATGCATTTCAGGGGTACTTTGGGGTTTTTTGAACCCCCAATTTTTTTATTGGCTGTGCCAAAAAAAAGCAGTTTTCTATGCATTTCAGGGGTACTGTGGGGTTTTTTGAACCCCCAATTTTTTTATTGGCTGTGCCAAAAAAAAAGCAGTTTTCTATGCATTTCAGGAGTACTGTGGGGTTTTTTGAACCCCCAATTTTTGTATTGGCTGTGCCAAAAAAAAGCAGTTTTCTATGCATTTCAGGGGTACTGTGGGGTTTTTTGAACCCCCAATTTTTTTATTGGCTGTGCCAAAAAAAAGCAGTTTTCTATGCATTTCAGGAGTACTGTGGGGTTTTTTGTGCCAAAAAAAAGCAGTTTTCTATGCATTTCAGGGGTACTGTGGGGTTTTTTGAACCCCCAATTTTTTTATTGGCTGTGCCAAAAAAAAGCAGTTTCATGCATTTCAGGGGTACTGTGGGGTTTTTTGAACCCCCCATTTTTTTATTGGCTGTGCAAAAAAAAAACAGTTTTCTATGCATTTCAGGGGTACTGTGGGTTTTTTTGAACCCCCAATTTTTTTATTGGCTGTGCCAAAAAAAAGCAGTTTTCTATGCATTTCAGGGGTACTGTGGGGTTTTTTGATTTTTTTATTGGCTGTGCCAAAAAAAAGCAGTTTTCTATGCATTTCAGGGGTACTGTGGGGTTTTTTGAACCCCCAATTTTTTTATTGGCTGTGCCAAAAAAAAGCAGTTTTCTATGCATTTCAGGGGTACTGTGGGGTTTTTTGAACCCCCAATTTTTTTATTGGCTGTGCCAAAAAAAGCAGTTTTCTATGCATTTCAGGGGTTTTGACCTTTGACCTTTCTAGTGTTTTGACCTTTGACCTTTCTAGCGATGAAAAAAGCGCATCGTGGCATTTTGACCTTTCTAGCGATTTGACATTTGACCTTTGACCTTTGACCTTTGACCTTTTGACCTTTGACCTTTCTAGCGTTTTGATTTTTGACCTTTCTAGCGATTTGACCTTTGACCTTTTGTCCTTTGACCTTTTGACCTTTGACCTTTCTAGCGTTTTGACCTTTGACCTTTCTAGCGATGAAAAAAGCGCATCGTGGCATTTTGACCTTTCTTGCGATTTGACCTTTGACCTTTTGACCTTTGACCTTTCTAGCGTTTTGACCTTTCTAGCGTTTTGACCTTTGACGTTTTGATTTTTTGACCTTTCTAGTGATTTTACCTTTGACCTTTTGACCTTTGACCTTTTGACCTTTGACCTTTCTAGCGTTTTGACCTTTGACCTTTCTAGCGATGAAAAAGCGCATCGTGACGTTTTGAAAAAACCGCATCGTGGCATTTTGACCTTTCTATCGATTTGACCTTTTGACCTTTGACCTTTTGACCTTTGACCTTTCTAGTGTTTTGACCTTTGACCTTTCTAGCGATGAAAAAAGCGCATCGTGGCATTTTGACCTTTCTAGCGATTTGACCTTTGACGTTTAGATTTTTGACCTTTCTAGCGATTTGACCTTTGACCTTTTGACCTTTGACCTTTGACCTTTTGACCTTTGACCTTTCTAGCGGTTTGGCCAAAAAAAAGCAGTTTTCTATGCATTTCAGGGGTACTGTGGGGTTTTTTGAACCCCCAATTTTTTTATTGGCTGTGCCAAAAAAAAGCAGTTTTCTATGCATTTCAGGGGTACTGTGGGGTTTTTTGAACCCCCAATTGTTTTATTGGCTGTGCCAAAAAAAGCAGTTTTCTATGCATTTCAGGGGTACTGTGGGGGTTTTTGATTTTTTTATTGGCTGTGCCAAAAAAAAGCAGTTTTCTATGCATTTCAGGGGTACTGTGGGGTTTTTTGAACCCCCAATTTTTTTATTGGCTGTGCCAAAAAAAAGCAGTTTTCTATGCATTTCAGGGGTACTGTGGGGTTTTTTGAACCCCCAATTTTTTTATTGGCTGTGCCAAAAAAAGCAGTTTTCTATGCATTTCAGGGGTACTGTGGGGTTTTTTGAACCCCCAATTTTTTTATTGGCTGTGCCAAAAAAAAGCAGTTTTCTATGCATTTCAGGGGTACTGTGGGGTTTTTTGAACCCCCAATTTTTTTATTGGCTGTGCCAAAAAAAAGCAGTTTTCTATGCATTTCAGGGGTACTGTGGGGTTTTTTGAACCCCCAATTTTTTTATTGGCTGTGCCAAAAAAAAGCAGTTTTCTATGCATTTCAGGGGTACTGTGGGGTTTTTTGAAACCCCAATTTTTTTATTGGCTGTGCCAAAAAAAAGCAGTTTTCTATGCATTTCAGGGGTACTGTGGGGTTTTTTGAACCCCCAATTTTTGTATTGGCTGTGCCAAAAAAAAGCAGTTTTCTATGCATTTCAGGGGTACTGTGGGGTTTTTTGAACCCCCAATTTTTTTATTGGCTGTGACAAAAAAAAAGCAGTTTTCTATGCATTTCAGGGGTACTGTGGGGTTTTTTGAACCCCCAACTTTTGTATTGGCTGTGCCAAAAAAAAGCGATGAAAAAAGCGCATCGTGGCATTTTGACCTTTCTAGCGATTTGACCTTTGACGTTTAGATTTTTGACCTTTCTAGCGATTTGACCTTTGACCTTTTGACCTTTGACCTTTTGACCTTTGACCTTTCTAGCGGTTTGGCCAAAAAAAAGCAGTTTTCTATGCATTTCAGGGGTACTGTGGGGTTTTTTGAACCCCCAATTTTTTTATTGGCTGTGCCAAAAAAAAGCAGTTTTCTATGCATTTCAGGGGTACTGTGGGGTTTTTTGAACCCCCAATTGTTTTATTGGCTGTGCCAAAAAAAGCAGTTTTCTATGCATTTCAGGGGTACTGTGGGGTTTTTTGAACCCCCAATTTTTTTATTGGCTGTGCCAAAAAAAAGCAGTTTTCTATGCATTTCAGGGGTACTGTGGGGTTTTTTGAAACCCCATTTTTTTTATTGGCTGTGCCAAAAAAAAGCAGTTTTCTATGCATTTCAGGGGTACTGTGGGGTTTTTTGAACCCCCAATTTTTGTATTGGCTGTGCCAAAAAAAAGCAGTTTTCTATGCATTTCAGGGGTACTGTGGGGTTTTTTGAACCCCCAATTTTTTTATTGGCTGTGACAAAAAAAAGCAGTTTTCTATGCATTTCAGGGGTACTGTGGGGTTTTTTGAACCCCCAACTTTTGTATTGGCTGTGCCAAAAAAAATCAGTTTTCTATGCATTTCAGGGGTACTGTGGGGTTTTTTGAACCCCCAATTTTTTTATTGGCTGTGCCAAAAAAAAGCAGTTTTCTATGCATTTCAGGGGTACTGTGGGGTTTTTTGAACCCCCAATTTTTTTATTGGCTGTGCCAAAAAAAAGCAGTTTTCTATGCATTTCAGGGGTACTGTGGGGTTTTTTGAACCCCCAATTTTTTTATTGGCTGTGCCAAAAAAAAGCAGTTTTCTATGCATTTCAGGGGTACTGTGGGGTTTTTTGAACCCCCAATTTTTTTATTGGCTATGCCAAAAAAAAGCAGTTTTCTATGCATTTCAGGGGTACTGTGGGGTTTTTTGAACCCCCAATTTTTTTATTGGCTGTGCCAAAAAAAAGCAGTTTTCTATGCATTTCAGGGGTACTGTGGGGTTTTTTGAACCCCCAATTTTTTTATTGGCTGTGCCAAAAAAAAAGCAGTTTTCTATGCATTTCAGGGGTACTGTGGGGTTTTTTGAACCCCCAATTTTTTTATTGGCTATGCCAAAAAAAAAGCAGTTTTCTATGCATTTCAGGAGTACTGTGGGGTTTTTTGAACCCCCAATTTTTGTATTGGCTGTGCCAAAAAAAAGCAGTTTTCTATGCATTTCAGGGGTACTGTGGGGTTTTTTGAACCCCCAATTTTTGTATTGGCTGTGCCAAAAAAAAAGCAGTTTTCTATGCATTTCAGGGGTACTGTGGGGTTTTTTGAACCCCCAATTTTTTTATTGGCTGTGCCAAAAAAAAGCAGTTTTCTATGCATTTCAGGAGTACTGTGGGGTTTTTTGAACCCCCAATTTTTGTATTGGCTGTGCCAAAAAAAAGCAGTTTTCTATGCATTTCAGGGGTACTGTGGGGTTTTTTGAACCCCCAATTTTTGTATTGGCTGTGCCAAAAAAAAGCAGTTTTCTATGCATTTCAGGGGTACTGTGGGGTTTTTTGATTTTTTTATTGGCTGTGCCAAAAAAAAGCAGTTTTCTATGCATTTCAGGGGTACTGTGGGGTTTTTTGAACCCCCAATTTTTTTATTGGCTGTGCCAAAAAAAAGCAGTTTTCTATGCATTTCAGGGGTACTGTGGGGTTTTTTGAACCCCCAATTTTTTTATTGGCTGTGCCAAAAAAAGCAGTTTTCTATGCATTTCAGGGGTACTGTGGGGTTTTTTTAACCCCCAATTTTTTTATTGGCTGTGCCAAAAAAAGCAGTTTTCTATGCATTTCAGGGGTTTTGACCTTTGACCTTTCTAGTGTTTTGACCTTTGACCTTTCTAGCGATGAAAAAAGCGCATCGTGGCATTTTGACCTTTCTAGCGATTTGACCTTTGACCTTTTGACATTTGACCTTTTGACCTTTGACCTTTCTAGCGTTTTGACCTTTGACGTTTTGATTTTTGACCTTTCTAGCGATTTGACCTTTGACCTTTTGACCTTTGACCTTTTGACCTTTGACCTTTCTAGCGTTTTGACCTTTGACGTTTTGATTTTTTGACCTTTCTAGTGATTTGACCTTTGACCTTTTGACCTTTGACCTTTCTAGCGTTTTGACCTTTGACCTTTCTAGCGATGAAAAAGCGCATCGTGACGTTTTGAAAAAACCGCATCGTGGCATTTTGACCTTTCTATCGATTTGACCTTTTGACCTTTGACCTTTTGACCTTTGACCTTTCTAGTGTTTTGACCTTTGACCTTTCTAGCGATGAAAAAAGCGCATCGTGGCATTTTGACCTTTCTAGCGATTTGACCTTTGACGTTTTGATTTTTGACCTTTCTAGCGATTTGACCTTTGACCTTTTGACCTTTGACCTTTTGACCTTTGACCTTTTGACCTTTGACCTTTCTAGCGGTTTGGCCAAAAAAAAACAGTTTTCTATGCATTTCAGGGGTACTGTGGGGTTTTTTGAACCCCCAATTTTTTTATTGGCTGTGCCAAAAAAAAGCAGTTTTCTATGCATTTCAGGGGTACTGTGGGGTTTTTTGAACCCCCAATTTTTTTATTGGCTGTGCCAAAAAAAGCAGTTTTCTATGCATTTCAGGGGTACTGTGGGGTTTTTTGATTTTTTTATTGGCTGTGCCAAAAAAAAGCAGTTTTCTATGCATTTCAGGGGTACTGTGGGGTTTTTTGAACCCCCAATTTTTGTATTGGCTGTGCCAAAAAAAAGCAGTTTTCTATGCATTTCAGGGGTACTGTGGGGTTTTTTGAACCCCCAATTTTTGTATTGGCTGTGCCAAAAAAAAGCAGTTTTCTATGCATTTCAGGGGTACTGTGGGGTTTTTTGAACCCCCAATTTTTGTATTGGCTGTGCCAAAAAAAAAGCAGTTTTCTATGCATTTCAGGGGTACTGTGGGGTTTTTGGAACCCCCAATTTTTGTATTGGCTGTGCCAAAAAAAAGCAGTTTTCTATGCATTTCAGGGGTACTGTGGGGTTTTTTGAACCCCCAATTTTTTTATTGGCTGTGCCAAAAAAAAAGCAGTTTTCTATGCATTTCAGGGGTACTGTGGGTTTTTTTGAACCCCCAATTTTTTTATTGGCTGTGCCAAAAAAAAGCAGTTTTCTATGCATTTCAGGGGTACTGAAAAAAAGCATTTCAGGGGTACTGTGGGGTTTTTTGAACCCCCCATTTTTTTATTGGCTGTGCCAAAAAAAAGCAGTTTTCTATGCATTTCAGGGGTACTGTGGGTTTTTTTGAACCCCCAATTTTTTTATTGGCTGTGCCAAAAAAAAGCAGTTTTCTATGCATTTCAGGGGTACTGTGGGGTTTTTTGATTTTTTTATTGGCTGTGCCAAAAAAAAGCAGTTTTCTATGCATTTCAGGGGTATTGTGGGGTTTTTTGAACCCCCAATTTTTTTATTGGCTGTGCCAAAAAAAAGCAGTTTTCTATGCATTTCAGGGGTACTGTGGGGTTTTTTGAACCCCCAATTTTTTTATTGGCTGTGCCAAAAAAAGCAGTTTTCTATGCATTTCAGGGGTACTGTGGGGTTTTTTGAACCCCCAATTTTTTTATTGGCTGTGCCAAAAAAAGCAGTTTTCTATGCATTTCAGGGGTTTTGACCTTTGACCTTTCTAGTGTTTTGACCTTTGACCTTTCTAGCGATGAAAAAAGCGCATCGTGGCATTTTGACCTTTCTAGTGATTTGACCTTTGACCTTTTGACCTTTGACCTTTGACCTTTGACCTTTCTAGCGTTTTGACCTTTGACCTTTCTGGCGATGAAAAAGCGCATCGTGACGTTTTGAAAAAACCGCATCGTGGCATTTTGACCTTTCTATCGATTTGACCTTTTGACCTTTGACCTTTTGACCTTTGACCTTTCTAGTGTTTTGACCTTTGACCTTTCTAGCGATGAAAAAAGCGCATCGTGGCATTTTGACCTTTCTAGCGATTTGACCTTTGACGTTTTGATTTTTGACCTTTCTAGCGATTTGACCTTTGACCTTTTGACCTTTGACCTTTTGACCTTTGACCTTTTGACCTTTGACCTTTCTAGCGGTTTGGCCAAAAAAAAGCAGTTTTCTATGCATTTCAGGGGTACTGTGGGGTTTTTTGAACCCCCAATTTTTTTATTGGCTGTGCCAAAAAAAAGCAGTTTTCTATGCATTTCAGGGGTACTGTGGGGTTTTTTGAACCCCCAATTTTTTTATTGGCTGTGCCAAAAAAAGCAGTTTTCTATGCATTTCAGGGGTACTGTGGGGTTTTTTGATTTTTTTATTGGCTGTGCCAAAAAAAAGCAGTTTTCTATGCATTTCAGGGGTACTGTGGGGTTTTTTGAACCCCCAATTTTTTTATTGGCTGTGCCAAAAAAAAGCAGTTTCATGCATTTCAGGGGTACTGTGGGGTTTTTTGAACCCCCCATTTTTTTATTGGCTGTGCCAAAAAAAAGCAGTTTTCTATGCATTTCAGGGGTACTGTGGGTTTTTTTGAACCCCCAATTTTTTTATTGGCTGTGCCAAAAAAAAGCAGTTTTCTATGCATTTCAGGGGTACTGTGGGGTTTTTTGAACCCCCAATTTTTTTATTGGCTGTGCCAAAAAAAGCAGTTTTCTATGCATTTCAGGGGTTTTGACCTTTGACCTTTCTAGTGTTTTGACCTTTGACCTTTCTAGCGATGAAAAAAGCGCATCGTGGCATTTTGACCTTTCTAGCGATTTGACCTTTGACCTTTTGACCTTTGACCTTTTGACCTTTGACCTTTTGACCTTTGACCTTTCTAGCGTTTTGACCTTTGACCTTTCTAGCGATGAAAAAAGCGCATCGTGGCATTTTGACCTTTCTTGCGATTTGACCTTTGACCTTTTGACCTTTGACCTTTTGACCTTTGACCTTTCTAGCGTTTTGACCTTTGACGTTTTGATTTTTTGACCTTTCTAGTGATTTTGACCTTTGACCTTTTGACCTTTGACCTTTCTAGCGTTTTGACCTTTGACCTTTCTAGCGATGAAAAAGCGCATCGTGACGTTTTGAAAAAACCGCATCGTGGCATTTTGACCTTTCTATCGATTTGACCTTTTGACCTTTGACCTTTTGACCTTTGACCTTTCTAGTGTTTTGACCTTTGACCTTTCTAGCGATGAAAAAAGCGCATCGTGGCATTTTGACCTTTCTAGCGATTTGACCTTTGACGTTTTGATTTTTGACCTTTCTAGCGATTTGACCTTTGACCTTTTGACCTTTGACCTTTTGACCTTTGACCTTTTGACCTTTGACCTTTCTAGCGGTTTGGCCAAAAAAAAGCAGTTTTCTATGCATTTCAGGGGTACTGTGGGTTTTTTTGAACCCCCAATTTTTTTATTGGCTGTGCCAAAAAAAAGCAGTTTTCTATGCATTTCAGGGGTACTGTGGGGTTTTTTGAACCCCCAATTTTTTTATTGGCTGTGCCAAAAAAAGCAGTTTTCTATGCATTTCAGGGGTACTGTGGGGTTTTTTGATTTTTTTATTGGCTGTGCCAAAAAAAAGCAGTTTTCTATGCATTTCAGGGGTACTGTGGGGTTTTTTGAACCCCCAATTTTTTTATTGGCTGTGCCAAAAAAAAGCAGTTTTCTATGCATTTCAGGGGTACTGTGGGGTTTTTTGAACCCCCAATTTTTTTATTGGCTATGCCAAAAAAAAGCAGTTTTCTATGCATTTCAGGGGTACTGTGGGGTTTTTTGAACCCCCAATTTTTTTATTGGCTGTGCCAAAAAAAAAGCAGTTTTCTATGCATTTCAGGAGTACTGTGGGGTTTTTTGAACCCCCAATTTTTGTATTGGCTGTGCCAAAAAAAAGCAGTTTTCTATGCATTTCAGGGGTACTGTGGGGTTTTTTGAACCCCCAATTTTTTTATTGGCTGTGCCAAAAAAAAAGCAGTTTTCTATGCATTTCAGGGGTACTGTGGGGTTTTTGGAACCCCCAATTTTTGTATTGGCTGTGCCAAAAAAAAGCAGTTTTCTATGCATTTCAGGGGTACTGTGGGGTTTTTTGAACCCCCAATTTTTTTATTGGCTGTGCCAAAAAAAAGCAGTTTTCTATGCATTTCAGGGGTACTGTGGGGTTTTTTGAACCCCCAATTTTTGTATTGGCTGTGCCAAAAAAAAGCAGTTTTCTATGCATTTCAGGGGTACTGTGGGGTTTTTTGAACCCCCAATTTTTTTATTGGCTGTGCCAAAAAAAGCAGTTTTCTATGCATTTCAGGGGTACTGTGGGGTTTTTTGAACCCCCAATTTTTTTATTGGCTGTGCCAAAAAAAAGCAGTTTTCTATGCATTTCAGGGGTACTGTGGGGTTTTTTGAACCCCCAATTTTTTTATTGGCTGTGCCAAAAAAAAGCAGTTTTCTATGCATTTCAGGGGTACTGTGGGGTTTTTTGAACCCCCAATTTTTTTATTGGCTGTGCCAAAAAAAAAGCAGTTTTCTATGCATTTCAGGGGTACTGTGGGGTTTTTTGAAACCCCAATTTTTTTATTGGCTGTGCCAAAAAAAAGCAGTTTTCTATGCATTTCAGGAGTACTGTGGGGTTTTTTGAACCCCCAATTTTTGTATTGGCTGTGCCAAAAAAAAGCAGTTTTCTATGCATTTCAGGGGTACTGTGGGGTTTTTTGAACCCCCAATTTTTTTATTGGCTGTGCCAAAAAAAAAGCAGTTTTCTATGCATTTCAGGGGTACTGTGGGGTTTTTGGAACCCCCAATTTTTTTATTGGCTGTGCCAAAAAAAAGCAGTTTTCTATGCATTTCAGGGGTACTGTGGGGTTTTTTGAACCCCCAATTTTTTTATTGGCTGTGCCAAAAAAAGCAGTTTTCTATGCATTTCAGGGGTACTGTGGGGTTTTTTGAACCCCCAATTTTTGTATTGGCTGTGCCAAAAAAAAAGCAGTTTTCTATGCATTTCAGGGGTACTGTGGGGTTTTTTGAAACCCCAATTTTTTTATTGGCTGTGCCAAAAAAAAGCAGTTTTCTATGCATTTCAGGGGTACTGTGGGGTTTTTTGAACCCCCAATTTTTGTATTGGCTGTGCCAAAAAAAAGCAGTTTTCTATGCATTTCAGGGGTACTGTGGGGTTTTTTGAACCCCCAATTTTTTTATTGGCTGTGCCAAAAAAAAAAGCAGTTTTCTATGCATTTCAGGGGTACTGTGGGGTTTTTGGAACCCCCAATTTTTGTATTGGCTGTGCCAAAAAAAAGCAGTTTTCTATGCATTTCAGGGGTACTGTGGGTTTTTTTGAACCCCCAATTTTTGTATTGGCTGTGCCAAAAAAAAGCAGTTTTCTATGCATTTCAGGGGTACTGTGGGGTTTTTTGAACCCCCGATTTTTTTATTGGCTGTGCCAAAAAAAAGCAGTTTTCTATGCATTTCAGGGGTACTGTGGGGTTTTTTGAACCCCCAATTTTTTTATTGGCTGTGCCAAAAAAAGCAGTTTTCTATGCATTTCAGGGGTACTGTGGGGTTTTTTGAACCCCCAATTTTTGTATTGGCTGTGCCAAAAAAAAAGCAGTTTTCTATGCATTTCAGGGGTACTGTGGGGTTTTTTGAACCCCCAATTTTTTTATTGGCTGTGCCAAAAAAAAGCAGTTTTCTATGCATTTCAGGGGTACTGTGGGTTTTTTTGAACCCCCAATTTTTTTATTGGCTGTGCCAAAAAAAAGCAGTTTTCTATGCATTTCAGGGGTACTGTGGGGTTTTTTGAACCCCCAATTTTTTTATTGGCTGTGCCAAAAAAAAAGCAGTTTTCTATGCATTTCAGGGGTACTGTGGGGTTTTTTGAACCCCCAATTTTTTTATTGGCTGTGCCAAAAAAAAGCAGTTTTCTATGCATTTCAGGGGTACTGTGGGGTTTTTTGAACCCCCAATTTTTTTATTGGCTGTGCCAAAAAAAAGCAGTTTTCTATGCATTTCAGGGGTACTGTGGGGTTTTTTGAACCCCCAATTTTTGTATTGGCTGTGCCAAAAAAAAATGCAGTTTTCTATGCATTTCAGGGGTACTGTGGGGTTTTTTGAACCCCCAATTTTTTTATTGGCTGTGCCAAAAAAAAGCAGTTTTCTATGCATTTCAGGGGTACTGTGGGGTTTTTTGAACCCCCAATTTTTTTATTGGCTGTGCCAAAAAAGCAGTTTTCTATGCATTTCAGGGGTACTGTGGGGTTTTTTGAACCCCCAATTTTTGTATTGGCTGTGCCAAAAAAAAGCAGTTTTCTATGCATTTCAGGGGTACTGTGGGGTTTTTTTATTTTTTTATTGGCTGTGCCAAAAAAAAGCAGTTTTCTATGCATTTCAGGGGTACTGTGGGGTTTTTTGAACCCCCAATTTTTTTATTGGCTGTGCCAAAAAAAAGCAGTTTTCTATGCATTTCAGGGGTACTGTGGGGTTTTTTGAACCCCCAATTTTTTTATTGGCTGTGCCAAAAAAAAAGCAGTTTTCTATGCATTTCAGGGGTACTGTGGGGTTTTTTGAACCCCCAATTTTTGTATTGGCTGTGCCAAAAAAAAGCAGTTTTCTATGCATTTCAGGGGTACTGTGGGGTTTTTTGAACCCCCAATTTTTTTATTGGCTGTGCCAAAAAAAAAGCAGTTTTCTATGCATTTCAGGGGTACTGTGGGGTTTTTTGAACCCCCAATTTTTTTATTGGCTGTGCCAAAAAAGCAGTTTTCTATGCATTTCAGGGGTACTGTGGGGTTTTTTGAACCCCCAATTTTTGTATTGGCTGTGCCAAAAAAAAGCAGTTTTCTATGCATTTCAGGGGTACTGTGGGGTTTTTTTATTTTTTTATTGGCTGTGCCAAAAAAAAGCAGTTTTCTATGCATTTCAGGGGTACTGTGGGGTTTTTGGAACCCCCAATTTTTTTATTGGCTGTGCCAAAAAAAAGCAGTTTTCTATGCATTTCAGGGGTACTGTGGGGTTTTTTGAACCCCCAATTTTTTTATTGGCTGTGCCAAAAAAAAGCAGTTTTCTATGCATTTCAGGGGTTCTGTGGGGTTTTTTGAACCCCCAATTTTTTTATTGGCTGTGCCAAAAAAAAGCAGTTTTCTATGCATTTCAGGGGTACTGTGGGGTTTTTTGAACCCCCAATTTTTTTATTGGCTGTGCCAAAAAGAAAGCAGTTTTCTATGCATTTCAGGGGTACTGTGGGGTTTTTTGAACCCCCAATTTTTTTATTGGCTGTGCCAAAAAAAAGCAGTTTTCTATGCATTTCAAGGGTACTGTGGGGTTTTTTGAACCCCCAATTTTTTTATTGGCTGTGCAAAAAAAAAAGCAGTTTTCTATGCATTTCAGGGGTACTGTGGGGTTTTTTGAACCCCCAATTTTTGTATTGGCTGTGCCAAAAAAAAGCAGTTTTCTATGCATTTCAGGGGTACTGTGGGGTTTTTTGAACCCCCAATTTTTTTATTGGCTGTGCCAAAAAAAAAGCAGTTTTCTATGCATTTCAGGGGTACTGTGGGGTTTTTTGAAACCCCAATTTTTGTATCTGCTGTGCCAAAAAAAAAGCAGTTTTCTATGCATTTCAGGAGTACTGTGGGGTTTTTTGAACCCCCAATTTTTGTATTGGCTGTGCCAAAAAAAAGCAGTTTTCTATGCATTTCAGGGGTACTGTGGGGTTTTTTGAACCCCCAATTTTTTTATTGGCTGTGCCAAAAAAAAAGCAGTTTTCTATGCATTTCAGGGGTACTGTGGGGTTTTTGGAACCCCCAATTTTTTTATTGATCAACTTAAATCACTGAACTCGATTACGAAAATAAGAACAACAATACTAGGCCTGTATTATTATTGTTATTTAAAAAAAAAACTTTTTCCAAAAATATATATTTTTTTTTTCGAAAATATTAATTTTAATCTCAGAATTTACAGTACGTACAGTTGGAATAAGAGTCTGCCTCGCAACGGGGCACCATCTGTAATATAGCTGGGTAACAGCTGTCAGGACATAATATTTCAAATATCAATATTCATAATTTATGAATATCAATTATTAAAATATTACAATATAATAATTATATTGCTCACGTCACTGTAATGTAACATGAATTCTTGGACAGACTTGCAATAAATATTCCAACGGTACTTGTACTGTAAATATTGAGATATAATACACAACGACTTCTTAATGAAAATCATATAAATTTATTATAACAAAATAAATCAAATGTGTACAAACAATCCCAAAAATGGACACAGGTTTAAATGAAACCTTTTGATCAAAGTAAGGTCAGGTAAAGGTAAATAGTGATAGCTCATGAAACGAATAAAGGGAAAAGAAACATGAAATAATAAAAGAGAGGTTTCGAAAATAGCAGATCTACCTTCCAAAATAACATCTACCCTAGCCTGCTACACTCAGTTGCCATCTATCATGTGACATATGCTCGCCTGTGTGTAGAGGTCAGCAGTGGATGGCAGCCATTGTCTGTAGTGGTGACCATGTGGTAGCTGGGCCGTGGTGCTGTCGAGCTAGCCAGAGGCTAGGGGCGGTGGATGGCAGGCCCAGAAGGATGTCACTGGGCAGTGGTTTAGTAGTCGTCAGAGGCAGCTGTGTGCAGGCATCGGTTTCCCTCGTCGGAATCAGCTTGGTGGCGCTTGGCTTAAGCTGACCCTCTTGAAGATTCGAGCGGCAGAGGAGACTTGGGATGTCTTATCCTCGCTGTGGCGCTGAGAGTCTCGTAGAGAGAGAACCTGTCGTCTGGTCAGTTTTGGGTTGCCTCACGGTCTCTGGGAACCGGCCGCTGTGGCGCTGAGGTCTTACCCAGAAACTTGGAACTTCTGTGGTGGGGACAGAGTCAACCCAGGGCCTGGTCAGAGGACAGCTGTGTGTGTGTGGGCGGGGACGTGCGTCAAACCCTCCCTTGTCCTCCGTCGTCCCAGTAGAAGTTAAGAGAGAGATGGCTGCTTGGCCATCTCATATATATTGAAGAGGCGGAGACTGGCTCCTTGTCATGCAAGGAGCTGCAGGGTCCGGACGTGTGGGTTAAGGGCTGTCCCCTTACCCCATGAACCATAAAGCACATGAAATACTAACTCGTCACTAGTGGTTCTGGGGAGCTCCTATTAATACATCTGACTAAATATTTGCACTCAGCATGAATTTCCACATGTGGAGATATCAAACAGTACAGCCGTATGTAAATTAGAAGTCAGGCAAGCCAGAATATAATTATATATATAATATATAATACACTCATCACATTAATTCAACACAATATATATATATATGGTTGAACCCCAATAGATAGTATACAAATATATATATATATTCGTGGTTCAAAGGCATAATACGTGAACAGTTTTATTCAAACTTTATTGTCTCATTGTGTAGTCTTAGAGAGGTTGCTCTCAGCATCCTGCATGCTTATGTAGCCTGCATTCCAATGGGCAATAAAGCTCACATTACGTAGGGGTCCTGGTTCAGCCCCCCCCCCCCCCCCCCCCCTTCTCTTGTAAGTAGAGTCAGTCAAGCAGTGTCAGGGAGAACATGGGGGGGGGGTTATGTACCGTGCCTCCAATGTGTTCATTTGGTTATGAACAAAAATCCATCTGTGTTCATATCCGTCCAGGTCCCACGCTACACAATGGACTATAGCCCATGGTCTCGGAGTGATTTTCGTCTTTTTCTCAAATCCTCATTTACACAATTTTTGACCATGGGATGTAGCCCATCTCAGACGGCATACTATAGCATGCCGTTTTTCATCATTTTTGAGGATTTGAAAAAAAGACGAAAATCACTCGAGACAATGGACTATAGCCCATGGTCTCGGAGTGATTTTCGTCTTTTTCTCAAATCCTCATTTACACAATTTTTGACCATGGGATGTAGCCCATCTCAGACGGCATACTATAGCATGCCGTTTTTCATCATTTTTGAGGATTTGAAAAAAAGACGAAAATCAATCGAGACAATGGACTATAGCCCATGGTCTCGGAGTGATTTTCGTATTTTTCTCAAATCCTTGTTTTTCATCATTTTTGACCATGGGATGTAGCCCATCTCAGACGGCATACTATAATATGCCGTTTTTCATCATTTTTGAGGATTTGATAAAAAGACGAAAATCACTCGAGACAATGGACTATAGCCCATGGTCTCGGAGTGATTTTCGTCTTTTTCTCAAATCCTCATTTACACAATTTTTGACCATGGGATGTAGCCCATCTCAGACGGCATACTATAGCATGCCGTTTTTCATCATTTTTGAGGATTTGAAAAAAAGACAAAAATCACTCGAGACAATGGACTATAGCCCATGGTCTCGGAGTGATTTTCGTCTTTTTCTCAAATCCTCATTTACACAATTTTTGACCATGGGATGTAGCCCATCTCAGACGGCATACTATAGCATGCCGTTTTTCATCATTTTTGAGGATTTGAAAAAAAGACGAAAATCAATCGAGACAATGGACTATAGCCCATGGTCTCGGAGTGATTTTCGTCTTTTTCTCAAATCCTCATTTACACAATTTTTGACCATGGGATGTAGCCCATCTCAGACGGCATACTATAGCATGCCGTTTTTCATCATTTTTGAGGATTTGAAAAAAAGACGAAAATCAATCGAGACAATGGACTATAGCCCATGGTCTCGGAGTGATTTTCGTCTTTATCTCAAATCCTCATTTACATCATTTTTGATCATGGGATGTAGCCCATCTCAGACGGCATACTATAGCATGCCGTTTTTCATCATTTTTGAGGATTTGAAAAAAAGACGAAAATCAATCGAGACAATGGACTATAGCCCATGGTCTCGGAGTGATTTTCGTCTTTTTCTCAAATCCTCATTTACATCATTTTTGATCATGGGATGTAGCCCATCTCAGACGGCATACTATAGCATGCCGTTTTTCATCATTTTTGAGGATTTCAAAAAAAGACGAAAATCACTCGAGACAATGGACTATAGCCCATGGTCTCGGAGTGATTTTCGTCTTTTTCTCAAATCCTCATTTACACAATTTTTGACCATGGGATGTAGCCCATCTCAGACGGCATACTATAGCATGCCGTTTTTCATAATTTTTGAGGATTTGAAAAAAAGACGAAAATCAATCGAGACAATGGACTATAGCCCATGGTCTCGGAGTGATTTTCGTCTTTTTCTCAAATCCTTGTTTTTCATCATTTTTGACCATGGGATGTAGCCCATCTCAGACGGCATACTATAATATGCCGTTTTTCATCATTTTTGAGGATTTGATAAAAAGACGAAAATCACTCGAGACAATGGACTATAGCCCATGGTCTCGGAGTGATTTTCGTCTTTTTCTCAAAAACTCATTTACATCATTTTTGACCATGGGATGTAGCCCATCTCAGACGGCATACTATAATATGCCGTTTTTCATCATTTTTGAGGATTTGATAAAAAGACGAAAATCACTCGAGACAATGGACTATAGCCCATGGTCTCGGAGTGATTTTCGTCTTTTTCTCAAATCCTCATTTACACAATTTTTGACCATGGGATGTAGCCCATCTCAGACGGCATACTATAGCATGCCGTTTTTCATCATTTTTGAGGATTTGAAAAAAAGACGAAAATCAATCGAGACAATGGACTATAGCCCATGGTCTCGGAGTGATTTTCGTCTTTTTCTCAAATCCTCATTTACACAATTTTTGACCATGGGATGTAGCCCATCTCAGACGGCATACTATAGCATGCCGTTTTTCATCATTTTTGAGGATTTGAAAAAAAGACGAAAATCAATCGAGACAATGGACTATAGCCCATGGTCTCGGAGTGATTTTCGTCTTTTTCTCAAATCCTCATTTACATCATTTTTGATCATGGGATGTAGCCCATCTCAGACGGCATACTATAGCATGCCGTTTTTCATCATTTTTGAGGATTTCAAAAAAAGACGAAAATCACTCGAGACAATGGACTATAGCCCATGGTCTCGGAGTGATTTTCGTCTTTTTCTCAAATCCTCATTTACACAATTTTTGACCATGGGATGTAGCCCATCTCAGACGGCATACTATAGCATGCCGTTTTTCATAATTTTTGAGGATTTGAAAAAAAGACGAAAATCAATCGAGACAATGGACTATAGCCCATGGTCTCGGAGTGATTTTCGTCTTTTTCTCAAATCCTCATTTACACAATTTTTGACCATGGGATGTAGCCCATCTCAGACGGCATACTATAGCATGCCGTTTTTCATCATTTTTGAGGATTTGAAAAAAAGACGAAAATCAATCGAGACAATGGACTATAGCCCATGGTCTCGGAGTGATTTTCGTCTTTTTCTCAAATCCTTGTTTTTCATCATTTTTGACCATGGGATGTAGCCCATCTCAGACGGCATACTATAATATGCCGTTTTTCATCATTTTTGAGGATTTGATAAAAAGACGAAAATCACTCGAGACAATGGACTATAGCCCATGGTCTCGGAGTGATTTTCGTCTTTTTCTCAAATCCTCATTTACACAATTTTTGACCATGGGATGTAGCCCATCTCAGACGGCATACTATAGCATGCCGTTTTTCATCATTTTTGAGGATTTGAAAAAAAGAAGAAAATCACTCGAGACAATGGACTATAGCCCATGGTCTCGGAGTGATTTTCGTCTTTTTCTCAAATCCTCATTTACACAATTTTTGACCATGGGATGTAGCCCATCTCAGACGGCATACTATAGCATGCCGTTTTTCATCATTTTTGAGGATTTGAAAAAAAGACGAAAATCAATCGAGACAATGGACTATAGCCCATGGTCTCGGAGTGATTTTCGTCTTTTTCTCAAATCCTTGTTTTTCATCATTTTTGACCATGGGATGTAGCCCATCTCAGACGGCATACTATAATATGCCGTTTTTCATCATTTTTGAGGATTTGATAAAAATACGAAAATCACTCGAGACAATGGACTATAGCCCATGGTCTCGGAGTGATTTTCGTCTTTTTCTCAAATCCTCATTTACACAATTTTTGACCATGGGATGTAGCCCATCTCAGACGGCATACTATAGCATGCCGTTTTTCATCATTTTTGAGGATTTGAAAAAAAGACGAAAATCAATCGAGACAATGGACTATAGCCCATGGTCTCGGAGTGATTTTCGTCTTTTTCTCAAATCCTCATTTACACAATTTTTGACCATGGGATGTAGCCCATCTCAGACGGCATACTATAGCATGCCGTTTTTCATCATTTTTGAGGATTTGAAACAAAGACGAAAATCAATCGAGACAATGGACTATAGCCCATGGTCTCGGAGTGATTTTCGTCTTTTTCTCAAATCCTCATTTACATCATTTTTGATCATGGGATGTAGCCCATCTCAGACGGCATACTATAGCATTCCGTTTTTCATCATTTTTGAGGATTTGAAAAAAAGACGAAAATCACTCCAGACAATGGACTATAGCCCATGGTCTCGGAGTGATTTTCGTCTTTTTCTCAAATCCTCATTTACACAATTTTTGACCATGGGATGTAGCCCATCTCAGACGGCATACTATAGCATGCCGTTTTTCATCATTTTTGAGGATTTGAAAAAAAGACGAAAATCAATCGAGACAATGGACTATAGCCCATGGTCTCGGAGTGATTTTCGTCTTTTTCTCAAATCCTTGTTTTTCATCATTTTTGACCATGGGATGTAGCCCATCTCAGACGGCATACTATAATATGCCGTTTTTCATCATTTTTGAGGATTTGATAAAAACACGAAAATCACTCGAGACAATGGACTATAGCCCATGGTCTCGGAGTGATTTTCGTCTTTTCTCAAATCCTCATTTACACAATTTTTGACCATGGGATGTAGCCCATCTCAGACGGCATACTATAGCATGCCGTTTTTCATCATTTTTGAGGATTTGAAAAAAAGACGAAAATCAATCGAGACAATGGACTATAGCCCATGGTCTCGGAGTGATTTTCGTCTTTTTCTCAAATCCTCATTTACACAATTTTTGACCATGGGATGTAGCCCATCTCAGACGGCATACTATAGCATGCCGTTTTTCATCATTTTTGAGGATTTGAAAAAAAGACGAAAATCAATCGAGACAATGGACTATAGCCCATGGTCTCGGAGTGATTTTCGTCTTTTTCTCAAATCCTTGTTTTTCATCATTTTTGACCATGGGATGTAGCCCATCTCAGACGGCATACTATAGCATGCCGTTTTTCATCATTTTTGAGGTTTTGAAAAAAAGACGAAAATCACTCGAGACAATGGACTATAGCCCATGGTCTCGGAGTGATTTTCGTCTTTTTCTCAAATCCTTGTTTTTCATCATTTTTGACCATGGGATGTAGCCCATCTCAGACGGCATACTATAGCATGCCGTTTTTCATCATTTTTGAGGATTTGAAAAAAAGACGAAAATCAATCGAGACAATGGACTATAGCCCATGGTCTCGGAGTGATTTTCGTCTTTTTCTCAAATCCTTGTTTTTCATCATTTTTGACCATGGGCTGTAGCCCATCTCAGACGGCATACTATAATATGCCGTTTTTCATCATTTTTGAGGATTTGATAAAAAGACGAAAATCACTCGAGACAATGGACTATAGCCCATGGTCTCGGAGTGATTTTCGTCTTTTTCTCAAATCCTCATTTACACAATTTTTGACCATGGGATGTAGCCCATCTCAGACGGCATACTATAGCATGCCGTTTTTCATCATTTTTGAGGATTTGAAAAAAAGACAAAAATCACTCGAGACAATGGACTATAGCCCATGGTCTCGGAGTGATTTTCGTCTTTTTCTCAAAAACTCATTTACATCATTTTTGACCATGGGATGTAGCCCATCTCAGACGGCATACTATAATATGCCGTTTTTCATCATTTTTGAGGATTTGATAAAAAGACGAAAATCACTCGAGACAATGGACTATAGCCCATGGTCTCGGAGTGATTTTCGTCTTTTTCTCAAATCCTCATTTACACAATTTTTGACCATGGGATGTAGCCCATCTCAGACGGCATACTATAGCATGCCGTTTTTCATCATTTTTGAGGATTTGAAAAAAAGACGAAAATCAATCGAGACAATGGACTATAGCCCATGGTCTCGGAGTGATTTTCGTCTTTTTCTCAAATCCTCATTTACACAATTTTTGACCATGGGATGTAGCCCATCTCAGACGGCATACTATAGCATGCCGTTTTTCATCATTTTTGAGGATTTGAAAAAAAGACGAAAATCAATCGAGACAATGGACTATAGCCCATGGTCTCGGAGTGATTTTCGTCTTTTTCTCAAATCCTTGTTTTTCATCATTTTTGACCATGGGATGTAGCCCATCTCAGACGGCATACTATAATATGCCGTTTTTCATCATTTTTGAGGATTTGATAAAAAGACGAAAATCACTCGAGACAATGGACTATAGCCCATGGTCTCGGAGTGATTTTCGTCTTTTTCTCAAATCCTCATTTACACAATTTTTGACCATGGGATGTAGCCCATCTCAGACGGCATACTATAGCATGCCGTTTTTCATCATTTTTGAGGATTTGAAAAAAAGACGAAAATCAATCGAGACAATGGACTATAGCCCATGGTCTCGGAGTGATTTTCGTCTTTTTCTCAAATCCTCATTTACACAATTTTTGACCATGGGATGTAGCCCATCTCAGACGGCATACTATAGCATGCCGTTTTTCATCATTTTTGAGGATTTGAAAAAAAGACGAAAATCAATCGAGACAATGGACTATAGCCCATGGTCTCGGAGTGATTTTCGTCTTTTTCTCAAATCCTTGTTTTTCATCATTTTTGACCATGGGATGTAGCCCATCTCAGACGGCATACTATAATATGCCGTTTTTCATCATTTTTGAGGATTTGATAAAAAGACAAAAATCACTCGAGACAATGGACTATAGCCCATGGTCTCGGAGTGATTTTCGTCTTTTTCTCAAATCCTCATTTACACAATTTTTGACCATGGGATGTAGCCCATCTCAGACGGCATACTATAGCATGCCGTTTTTCATCATTTTTGAGGATTTGAAAAAAAGACGAAAATCACTCGAGACAATGGACTATAGCCCATGGTCTCGGAGTGATTTTCGTCTTTTTCTCAAATCCTCATTTACACAATTTTTGACCATGGGATGTAGCCCATCTCAGACGGCATACTATAGCATGCCGTTTTTCATCATTTTTGAGGATTTGAAAAAAAGACGAAAATCACTCGAGACAATGGACTATAGCCCATGGTCTCGGAGTGATTTTCGTCTTTTTCTCAAATCCTCATTTACACAATTTTTGACCATGGGATGTAGCCCATCTCAGACGGCATACTATAGCATGCCGTTTTTCATCATTTTTGAGGATTTGAAAAAAAGACGAAAATCAATCGAGACAATGGACTATAGCCCATGGTCTCGGAGTGATTTTCGTCTTTTTCTCAAATCCTTGTTTTTCATCATTTTTGACCATGGGATGTAGCCCATCTCAGACGGCATACTATAATATGCCGTTTTTCATCATTTTTGAGGATTTGATAAAAATACGAAAATCACTCGAGACAATGGACTATAGCCCATGGTCTCGGAGTGATTTTCGTCTTTTTCTCAAATCCTCATTTACACAATTTTTGACCATGGGATGTAGCCCATCTCAGACGGCATACTATAGCATGCCGTTTTTCATCATTTTTGAGGATTTGAAAAAAAGACGAAAATCAATCGAGACAATGGACTATAGCCCATGGTCTCGGAGTGATTTTCGTCTTTTTCTCAAATCCTCATTTACACAATTTTTGACCATGGGATGTAGCCCATCTCAGACGGCATACTATAGCATGCCGTTTTTCATCATTTTTGAGGATTTGAAAAAAAGACGAAAATCAATCGAGACAATGGACTATAGCCCATGGTCTCGGAGTGATTTTCGTCTTTTTCTCAAATCCTCATTTACATCATTTTTGATCATAGGGATGTAGCCCATCTCAGACGGCATACTATAGCATTCCGTTTTTCATCATTTTTGAGGATTTGAAAAAAAGACGAAAATCACTCCAGACAATGGACTATAGCCCATGGTCTCGGAGTGATTTTCGTCTTTTTCTCAAATCCTCATTTACACAATTTTTGACCATGGGATGTAGCCCATCTCAGACGGCATACTATAGCATGCCGTTTTTCATCATTTTTGAGGATTTGAAAAAAAGACGAAAATCAATCGAGACAATGGACTATAGCCCATGGTCTCGGAGTGATTTTCGTCTTTTTCTCAAATCCTTGTTTTTCATCATTTTTGACCATGGGATGTAGCCCATCTCAGACGGCATACTATAATATGCCGTTTTTCATCATTTTTGAGGATTTGATAAAAACACGAAAATCACTCGAGACAATGGACTATAGCCCATGGTCTCGGAGTGATTTTCGTCTTTTTCTCAAATCCTCATTTACACAATTTTTGACCATGGGATGTAGCCCATCTCAGACGGCATACTATAGCATGCCGTTTTTCATCATTTTTGAGGATTTGAAAAAAAGACGAAAATCAATCGAGACAATGGACTATAGCCCATGGTCTCGGAGTGATTTTCGTCTTTTTCTCAAATCCTCATTTACACAATTTTTGACCATGGGATGTAGCCCATCTCAGACGGCATACTATAGCATGCCGTTTTTCATCATTTTTGAGGATTTGAAAAAAAGACGAAAATCAATCGAGACAATGGACTATAGCCCATGGTCTCGGAGTGATTTTCGTCTTTTTCTCAAAACCTCATTTACATCATTTTTGATCATGGGATGTAGCCCATCTCAGACGGCATACTATAGCATGCCGTTTTTCATCATTTTTGAGGTTTTGAAAAAAAGACGAAAATCACTCGAGACAATGGACTAGAGCCCATGGTCTCGGAGTGATTTTCGTCTTTTTCTCAAATCCTTGTTTTTCATCATTTTTGACCATGGGCTGTAGCCCATCTCAGACGGCATACTATAATATGCCGTTTTTCATCATTTTTGAGGATTTGAAAAAAAGACGAAAATCACTCGAGACAATGGACTATAGCCCATGGTCTCGGAGTTATTTTCGTCTTTTTCTCAAAAACTCATTTACATCATTTTTGACCATGGGATGTAGCCCATCTCAGACGGCATACTATAGCATGTCGTTTTTCATAATTTTTGAGGATTTGAAAAAAAGACGAAAATCAATCGAGACAATGGACTATAGCCCATGGTCTCGGAGTGATTTTCGTCTTTTTCTCAAATCCTTGTTTTTCATCATTTTTGACCATGGGCTGTACCCCATCTCAGACGGCATACTATAGCATGCCGTTTTTCATCATTTTTGAGGATTTGAAAAAAAGAAGAAAATCACTCGAGACAATGGACTATAGCCCATGGTCTCGGAGTGATTTTCGTCTTTTTCTCAAATCCTCATTTACATCATTTTTGATCATGGGATGTAGCCCATCTCAGACGGCATACTATAGCATGCCGTTTTTCATAATTTTTGAGGATTTGAAAAAAAGACGAAAATCACTCGAGACAATGGAATATAGCCCATGGTCTCGGAGTGATTTTCGTCTTTTTCTCAAATCCTTGTTTTTCATCATTTTTGACCATGGGCTGTAGCCCATCTCAGACGGCATACTATAATATGCCGTTTTTCATCATTTTTGAGGATTTGAAAAAAAGACGGAAATCACTCGAGACAATGGACTATAGCCCATGGTCTCGGAGTGATTTTCGTCTTTTTCTCAAATCCTCATTTACACAATTTTTGACCATGGGATGTAGCCCATCTCAGACGGCATACTATAGCATGCCGTTTTTCATCATTTTTGAGGATTTGAAAAAAAGACGAAAATCAATCGAGACAATGGACTATAGCCCATGGTCTCGGAGTGATTTTCGTCTTTTTCTCAAATCCTCATTTACACAATTTTTGACCATGGGATGTAGCCCATCTCAGACGGCATACTATAGCATGCCGTTTTTCATCATTTTTGAGGATTTGAAAAAAAGACGAAAATCAATCGAGACAATGGACTATAGCCCATGGTCTCGGAGTGATTTTCGTCTTTTTCTCAAATCCTCATTTACATCATTTTTGATCATGGGATGTAGCCCATCTCAGACGGCATACTATAGCATTCCGTTTTTCATCATTTTTGAGGATTTGAAAAAAAGACGAAAATCACTCCAGACAATGGACTATAGCCCATGGTCTCGGAGTGATTTTCGTCTTTTTCTCAAATCCTCATTTACACAATTTTTGACCATGGGATGTAGCCCATCTCAGACGGCATACTATAGCATGCCGTTTTTCATCATTTTTGAGGATTTGAAAAAAAGACGAAAATCAATCGAGACAATGGACTATAGCCCATGGTCTCGGAGTGATTTTCGTCTTTTTCTCAAATCCTTGTTTTTCATCATTTTTGACCATGGGATGTAGCCCATCTCAGACGGCATACTATAATATGCCGTTTTTCATCATTTTTGAGGATTTGATAAAAACACGAAAATCACTCGAGACAATGGACTATAGCCCATGGTCTCGGAGTGATTTTCGTCTTTTTCTCAAATCCTCATTTACACAATTTTTGACCATGGGATGTAGCCCATCTCAGACGGCATACTATAGCATGCCGTTTTTCATCATTTTTGAGGATTTGAAAAAAAGACGAAAATCAATCGAGACAATGGACTATAGCCCATGGTCTCGGAGTGATTTTCGTCTTTTTCTCAAATCCTCATTTACACAATTTTTGACCATGGGATGTAGCCCATCTCAGACGGCATACTATAGCATGCCGTTTTTCATCATTTTTGAGGATTTGAAAAAAAGACGAAAATCAATCGAGACAATGGACTATAGCCCATGGTCTCGGAGTGATTTTCGTCTTTTTCTCAAAACCTCATTTACATCATTTTTGATCATGGGATGTAGCCCATCTCAGACGGCATACTATAGCATGCCGTTTTTCATCATTTTTGAGGTTTTGAAAAAAAGACGAAAATCACTCGAGACAATGGACTAGAGCCCATGGTCTCGGAGTGATTTTCGTCTTTTTCTCAAATCCTTGTTTTTCATCATTTTTGACCATGGGCTGTAGCCCATCTCAGACGGCATACTATAATATGCCGTTTTTCATCATTTTTGAGGATTTGAAAAAAAGACGAAAATCACTCGAGACAATGGACTATAGCCCATGGTCTCGGAGTTATTTTCGTCTTTTTCTCAAAAACTCATTTACATCATTTTTGACCATGGGATGTAGCCCATCTCAGACGGCATACTATAGCATGTCGTTTTTCATAATTTTTGAGGATTTGAAAAAAAGACGAAAATCAATCGAGACAATGGACTATAGCCCATGGTCTCGGAGTGATTTTCGTCTTTTTCTCAAATCCTTGTTTTTCATCATTTTTGACCATGGGCTGTACCCCATCTCAGACGGCATACTATAGCATGCCGTTTTTCATCATTTTTGAGGATTTGAAAAAAAGAAGAAAATCACTCGAGACAATGGACTATAGCCCATGGTCTCGGAGTGATTTTCGTCTTTTTCTCAAATCCTCATTTACATCATTTTTGATCATGGGATGTAGCCCATCTCAGACGGCATACTATAGCATGCCGTTTTTCATAATTTTTGAGGATTTGAAAAAAAGACGAAAATCACTCGAGACAATGGAATATAGCCCATGGTCTCGGAGTGATTTTCGTCTTTTTCTCAAATCCTTGTTTTTCATCATTTTTGACCATGGGCTGTAGCCCATCTCAGACGGCATACTATAATATGCCGTTTTTCATCATTTTTGAGGATTTGAAAAAAAGACGGAAATCACTCGAGACAATGGACTATAGCCCATGGTCTCGGAGTGATTTTCGTCTTTTTCTCAAATCCTCATTTACACAATTTTTGACCATGGGATGTAGCCCATCTCAGACGGCATACTATAGCATGCCGTTTTTCATCATTTTTGAGGATTTGAAAAAAAGACGAAAATCAATCGAGACAATGGACTATAGCCCATGGTCTCGGAGTGATTTTCGTCTTTTTCTCAAATCCTCATTTACACAATTTTTGACCATGGGATGTAGCCCATCTCAGACGGCATACTATAGCATGCCGTTTTTCATCATTTTTGAGGTTTTGAAAAAAAGACGAAAATCACTCGAGACAATGGACTAGAGCCCATGGTCTCGGAGTGATTTTCGTCTTTTTCTCAAATCCTTGTTTTTCATCATTTTTGACCATGGGCTGTAGCCCATCTCAGACGGCATACTATAATATGCCGTTTTTCATCATTTTTGAGGATTTGAAAAAAAGACGAAAATCACTCGAGACAATGGACTATAGCCCATGGTCTCGGAGTGATTTTCGTCTTTTTCTCAAAAACTCATTTACATCATTTTTGACCATGGGATGTAGCCCATCTCAGACGGCATACTATAGCATGCCGTTTTTCATCATTTTTGAGGATTTGAAAAAAAGACGAAAATCAATCGAGACAATGGACTATAGCCCATGGTCTCGGAGTGATTTTCGTCTTTTTCTCAAATCCTCATTTACACAATTTTTGACCATGGGATGTAGCCCATCTCAGACGGCATACTATAGCATGCCGTTTTTCATCATTTTTGAGGATTTGAAAAAAAGACAAAAATCACTCGAGACAATGGACTATAGCCCATGGTCTCGGAGTGATTTTCGTCTTTTTCTCAAATCCTCATTTACACAATTTTTGACCATGGGATGTAGCCCATCTCAGACGGCATACTATAGCATGCCGTTTTTCATCATTTTTGAGGATTTGAAAAAAAGACGAAAATCAATCGAGACAATGGACTATAGCCCATGGTCTCGGAGTGATTTTCGTCTTTATCTCAAATCCTCATTTACATCATTTTTGATCATGGGATGTAGCCCATCTCAGACGGCATACTATAGCATGCCGTTTTTCATCATTTTTGAGGATTTGAAAAAAAGACGAAAATCAATCGAGACAATGGACTATAGCCCATGGTCTCGGAGTGATTTTCGTCTTTTTCTCAAATCCTCATTTACATCATTTTTGATCATGGGATGTAGCCCATCTCAGACGGCATACTATAGCATGCCGTTTTTCATCATTTTTGAGGATTTCAAAAAAAGACGAAAATCACTCGAGACAATGGACTATAGCCCATGGTCTCGGAGTGATTTTCGTCTTTTTCTCAAATCCTCATTTACACAATTTTTGACCATGGGATGTAGCCCATCTCAGACGGCATACTATAGCATGCCGTTTTTCATCATTTTTGAGGATTTGAAAAAAAGACGAAAATCAATCGAGACAATGGACTATAGCCCATGGTCTCGGAGTGATTTTCGTCTTTTTCTCAAATCCTTGTTTTTCATCATTTTTGACCATGGGATGTAGCCCATCTCAGACGGCATACTATAATATGCCGTTTTTCATCATTTTTGAGGATTTGATAAAAAGACGAAAATCACTCGAGACAATGGACTATAGCCCATGGTCTCGGAGTGATTTTCGTCTTTTTCTCAAAAACTCATTTACATCATTTTTGACCATGGGATGTAGCCCATCTCAGACGGCATACTATAATATGCCGTTTTTCATCATTTTTGAGGATTTGATAAAAAGACGAAAATCACTCGAGACAATGGACTATAGCCCATGGTCTCGGAGTGATTTTCGTCTTTTTCTCAAATCCTCATTTACACAATTTTTGACCATGGGATGTAGCCCATCTCAGACGGCATACTATAGCATGCCGTTTTTCATCATTTTTGAGGATTTGAAAAAAAGACGAAAATCAATCGAGACAATGGACTATAGCCCATGGTCTCGGAGTGATTTTCGTCTTTTTCTCAAATCCTCATTTACACAATTTTTGACCATGGGATGTAGCCCATCTCAGACGGCATACTATAGCATGCCGTTTTTCATCATTTTTGAGGATTTGAAAAAAAGACGAAAATCAATCGAGACAATGGACTATAGCCCATGGTCTCGGAGTGATTTTCGTCTTTTTCTCAAATCCTCATTTACACAATTTTTGACCATGGGATGTAGCCCATCTCAGACGGCATACTATAGCATGCCGTTTTTCATCATTTTTGAGGATTTGAAAAAAAGACGAAAATCAATCGAGACAATGGACTATAGCCCATGGTCTCGGAGTGATTTTCGTCTTTTTCTCAAATCCTTGTTTTTCATCATTTTTGACCATGGGATGTAGCCCATCTCAGACGGCATACTATAATATGCCGTTTTTCATCATTTTTGAGGATTTGATAAAAAGACGAAAATCACTCGAGACAATGGACTATAGCCCATGGTCTCGGAGTGATTTTCGTCTTTTTCTCAAATCCTCATTTACACAATTTTTGACCATGGGATGTAGCCCATCTCAGACGGCATACTATAGCATGCCGTTTTTCATCATTTTTGAGGATTTGAAAAAAAGACGAAAATCAATCGAGACAATGGACTATAGCCCATGGTCTCGGAGTGATTTTCGTCTTTTTCTCAAATCCTCATTTACACAATTTTTGACCATGGGATGTAGCCCATCTCAGACGGCATACTATAGCATGCCGTTTTTCATCATTTTTGAGGATTTGAAAAAAAGACGAAAATCAATCGAGACAATGGACTATAGCCCATGGTCTCGGAGTGATTTTCGTCTTTTTCTCAAATCCTTGTTTTTCATCATTTTTGACCATGGGATGTAGCCCATCTCAGACGGCATACTATAATATGCCGTTTTTCATCATTTTTGAGGATTTGATAAAAAGACAAAAATCACTCGAGACAATGGACTATAGCCCATGGTCTCGGAGTGATTTTCGTCTTTTTCTCAAATCCTCATTTACACAATTTTTGACCATGGGATGTAGCCCATCTCAGACGGCATACTATAGCATGCCGTTTTTCATCATTTTTGAGGATTTGAAAAAAAGACGAAAATCACTCGAGACAATGGACTATAGCCCATGGTCTCGGAGTGATTTTCGTCTTTTTCTCAAATCCTCATTTACACAATTTTTGACCATGGGATGTAGCCCATCTCAGACGGCATACTATAGCATGCCGTTTTTCATCATTTTTGAGGATTTGAAAAAAAGACGAAAATCAATCGAGACAATGGACTATAGCCCATGGTCTCGGAGTGATTTTCGTCTTTTTCTCAAATCCTTGTTTTTCATCATTTTTGACCATGGGATGTAGCCCATCTCAGACGGCATACTATAATATGCCGTTTTTCATCATTTTTGAGGATTTGATAAAAATACGAAAATCACTCGAGACAATGGACTATAGCCCATGGTCTCGGAGTGATTTTCGTCTTTTTCTCAAATCCTCATTTACACAATTTTTGACCATGGGATGTAGCCCATCTCAGACGGCATACTATAGCATGCCGTTTTTCATCATTTTTGAGGATTTGAAAAAAAGACGAAAATCAATCGAGACAATGGACTATAGCCCATGGTCTCGGAGTGATTTTCGTCTTTTTCTCAAATCCTCATTTACACAATTTTTGACCATGGGATGTAGCCCATCTCAGACGGCATACTATAGCATGCCGTTTTTCATCATTTTTGAGGATTTGAAAAAAAGACGAAAATCAATCGAGACAATGGACTATAGCCCATGGTCTCGGAGTGATTTTCGTCTTTTTCTCAAATCCTCATTTACATCATTTTTGATCATGGGATGTAGCCCATCTCAGACGGCATACTATAGCATTCCGTTTTTCATCATTTTTGAGGATTTGAAAAAAAGACGAAAATCACTCCAGACAATGGACTATAGCCCATGGTCTCGGAGTGATTTTCGTCTTTTTCTCAAATCCTCATTTACACAATTTTTGACCATGGGATGTAGCCCATCTCAGACGGCATACTATAGCATGCCGTTTTTCATCATTTTTGAGGATTTGAAAAAAAGACGAAAATCAATCGAGACAATGGACTATAGCCCATGGTCTCGGAGTGATTTTCGTCTTTTTCTCAAATCCTTGTTTTTCATCATTTTTGACCATGGGATGTAGCCCATCTCAGACGGCATACTATAATATGCCGTTTTTCATCATTTTTGAGGATTTGATAAAAACACGAAAATCACTCGAGACAATGGACTATAGCCCATGGTCTCGGAGTGATTTTCGTCTTTTTCTCAAATCCTCATTTACACAATTTTTGACCATGGGATGTAGCCCATCTCAGACGGCATACTATAGCATGCCGTTTTTCATCATTTTTGAGGATTTGAAAAAAAGACGAAAATCAATCGAGACAATGGACTATAGCCCATGGTCTCGGAGTGATTTTCGTCTTTTTCTCAAATCCTCATTTACACAATTTTTGACCATGGGATGTAGCCCATCTCAGACGGCATACTATAGCATGCCGTTTTTCATCATTTTTGAGGATTTGAAAAAAAGACGAAAATCAATCGAGACAATGGACTATAGCCCATGGTCTCGGAGTGATTTTCGTCTTTTTCTCAAATCCTCATTTACACAATTTTTGACCATGGGATGTAGCCCATCTCAGACGGCATACTATAGCATGCCGTTTTTCATCATTTTTGAGGATTTGAAAAAAAGACGAAAATCAATCGAGACAATGGACTATAGCCCATGGTCTCGGAGTGATTTTCGTCTTTTTCTCAAATCCTCATTTACATCATTTTTGATCATGGGATGTAGCCCATCTCAGACGGCATACTATAGCATTCCGTTTTTCATCATTTTTGAGGATTTGAAAAAAAGACGAAAATCACTCCAGACAATGGACTATAGCCCATGGTCTCGGAGTGATTTTCGTCTTTTTCTCAAATCCTCATTTACACAATTTTTGACCATGGGATGTAGCCCATCTCAGACGGCATACTATAATATGCCGTTTTTCATCATTTTTGAGGATTTGAAAAAAAGACGAAAATCAATCGAGACAATGGACTATAGCCCATGGTCTCGGAGTGATTTTCGTCTTTTTCTCAAATCCTTGTTTTTCATCATTTTTGACCATGGGATGTAGCCCATCTCAGACGGCATACTATAATATGCCGTTTTTCATCATTTTTAAGGATTTGATAAAAACACGAAAATCACTCGAGACAATGGACTATAGCCCATGGTCTCGGAGTGATTTTCGTCTTTTTCTCAAATCCTCATTTACACAATTTTTGACCATGGGATGTAGCCCATCTCAGACGGCATACTATAGCATGCCGTTTTTCATCATTTTTGAGGATTTGAAAAAAAGACGAAAATCAATCGAGACAATGGACTATAGCCCATGGTCTCGGAGTGATTTTCGTCTTTTTCTCAAATCCTCATTTACACAATTTTTGACCATGGGATGTAGCCCATCTCAGACGGCATACTATAGCATGCCGTTTTTCATCATTTTTGAGGATTTGAAAAAAAGACGAAAATCACTCGAGACAATGGACTAGAGCCCATGGTCTCGGAGTGATTTTCGTCTTTTTCTCAAATCCTTGTTTTTCATCATTTTTGACCATGGGCTGTAGCCCATCTCAGACGGCATACTATAATATGCCGTTTTTCATCATTTTTGAGGATTTGAAAAAAAGACGAAAATCACTCGAGACAATGGACTATAGCCCATGGTCTCGGAGTGATTTTCGTCTTTTTCTCAAAAACTAATTTACATCATTTTTGACCATGGGATGTAGCCCATCTCAGACGGCATACTATAGCATGTCGTTTTTCATAATTTTTGAGGATTTGAAAAAAAGACGAAAATCAATCGAGACAATGGACTATAGCCCATGGTCTCGGAGTGATTTTCGTCTTTTTCTCAAATCCTTGTTTTTCATCATTTTTGACCATGGGCTGTACCCCATCTCAGACGGCATACTATAGCATGCCGTTTTTCATCATTTTTGAGGATTTGAAAAAAAGAAGAAAATCACTCGAGACAATGGACTATAGCCCATGGTCTCGGAGTGATTTTCGTCTTTTTCTCAAATCCTCATTTACATCATTTTTGATCATGGGATGTAGCCCATCTCAGACGGCATACTATAGCATGCCGTTTTTCATAATTTTTGAGGATTTGAAAAAAAGACGAAAATCACTCGAGACAATGGAATATAGCCCATGGTCTCGGAGTGATTTTCGTCTTTTTCTCAAATCCTTGTTTTTCATCATTTTTGACCATGGGCTGTAGCCCATCTCAGACGGCATACTATAATATGCCGTTTTTCATCATTTTTGAGGATTTGAAAAAAGACGGAAATCACTCGAGACAATGGACTATAGCCCATGGTCTCGGAGTGATTTTCGTCTTTTTCTCAAATCCTCATTTACACAATTTTTGACCATGGGATGTAGCCCATCTCAGACGGCATACTATAGCATGCCGTTTTTCATCATTTTTGAGGATTTGAAAAAAAGACGAAAATCAATCGAGACAATGGACTATAGCCCATGGTCTCGGAGTGATTTTCGTCTTTTTCTCAAATCCTCATTTACATCATTTTTGATCATGGGATGTAGCCCATCTCAGACGGCATACTATAGCATGCCGTTTTTCATCATTTTTGAGGATTTGAAAAAAAGACGAAAATCACTCGAGACAATGGACTATAGCCCATGGTCTCGGAGTGATTTTCGTCTTTTTCTCAAATCCTCATTTACACAATTTTTGACCATGGGATGTAGCCCATCTCAGACGGCATACTATAGCATGCCGTTTTTCATCATTTTTGAGGATTTGAAAAAAAGACGATAATCAATCGAGACAATGGACTATAGCCCATGGTCTCGGAGTGATTTTCGTCTTTTTCTCAAATCCTTGTTTTTCATCATTTTTGACCATGGGATATAGCCCATCTCAGACGGCATACTATAATATGCCGTTTTTCATCATTTTTGAGAATTGAAAAAAAGACGAAAATCACTCGAGACAATGGACTATAGCCCATGGTCTCGGAGTGATTTTCGTCTTTTTCTCAAATCCTCATTTACACCATTTTTGACTATGGGATGTAGCCCATCTCAGACGGCATACTATAGCATGCCGTTTTTCATCATTTTTGAGGATTTGAAAAAAAGACGAAAATCAATCGAGACAATGGACTATAGCCCATGGTCTCGGAGTGATTTTCGTCTTTTTCTCAAATCCTTGTTTTTCATCATTTTTGACCATGGGATGTAGCCCATCTCAGACGGCATACTATAATATGCCGTTTTTCATCATTTTTGAGGATTTGATAAAAAGACGAAAATCACTCGAGACAATGGACTATAGCCCATGGTCTCGGAGTGATTTCCGTCTTTTTCTCAAATCCTCATTTACACAATTTTTGACCATGGGATGTAGCCCATCTCAGACGGCATACTATAGCATGCCGTTTTTCATCATTTTTGAGGATTTGAAAAAAATACGAAAATCAATCGAGACAATGGACTATAGCCCATGGTCTCGGAGTGATTTTCGTCTTTTTCTCAAATCCTCATTTACACAATTTTTGACCATGGGATGTAGCCCATCTCAGACGGCATACTATAGCATGCCGTTTTTCATCATTTTTGAGGATTTGAAAAAAAGACGAAAATCAATCGAGACAATGGACTATAGCCCATGGTCTCGGAGTGATTTTCGTCTTTTTCTCAAATCCTCATTTACATCATTTTTGATCATGGGATGTAGCCCATCTCAGACGGCATACTATAGCATGCCGTTTTTCATCATTTTTGAGGATTTGAAAAAAAGACGAAAATCAATCGAGACAATGGACTATAGCCCATGGTCTCGGAGTGATTTTCGTCTTTTTCTCAAATCCTTGTTTTTCATCATTTTTGACCATGGGATGTAGCCCATCTCAGACGGCATACTATAATATGCCGTTTTTCATCATTTTTGAGGATTTGATAAAAAGACGAAAATCACTCGAGACAATGGACTATAGCCCATGGTCTCGGAGTGATTTTCGTCTTTTTCTCAAAAACTCATTTACATCATTTTTGACCATGGGCTGTAGCCCATCTCAGACGGCATACTATAGCATGCCGTTTTTCATCATTTTTGAGGATTTGAAAAAAAGACGAAAATCACTCGAGACAATGGACTATAGCCCATGGTCTCGGAGTGATTTTCGTCTTTTTCTCAAATCCTTGTTTTTCATCATTTTTGACCATGGGATGTAGCCCATCTCAGACGGCATACTATAATATGCCGTTTTTCATCATTTTTGAGGATTTGATAAAAAGACGAAAATCACTCGAGACAATGGACTATATATAGCCCATGGTCTCGGAGTGATTTTCGTCTTTTTCTCAAATCCTCATTTACACAATTTTTGACCATGGGATGTAGCCCATCTCAGACGGCATACTATAGCATGCCGTTTTTCATCATTTTTGAGGATTTGAAAAAAAGACGAAAATCACTCGAGACAATGGACTATAGCCCATGGTCTCGGAGTGATTTTCGTCTTTTTCTCAAATCCTCATTTACACAATTTTTGACCATGGGATGTAGCCCATCTCAGACGGCATACTATAGCATGCCGTTTTTCATCATTTTTGAGGATTTGAAAAAAAGACGAAAATCAATCGAGACAATGGACTATAGCCCATGGTCTCGGAGTGATTTTCGTCTTTTTCTCAAATCCTTGTTTTTCATCATTTTTGACCATGGGATGTAGCCCATCTCAGACGGCATACTATAATATGCCGTTTTTCATCATTTTTGAGGATTTGATAAAAATACGAAAATCACTCGAGACAATGGACTATAGCCCATGGTCTCGGAGTGATTTTCGTCTTTTTCTCAAATCCTCATTTACACAATTTTTGACCATGGGATGTAGCCCATCTCAGACGGCATACTATAGCATGCCGTTTTTCATCATTTTTGAGGATTTGAAAAAAAGACGAAAATCAATCGAGACAATGGACTATAGCCCATGGTCTCGGAGTGATTTTCGTCTTTTTCTCAAATCCTCATTTACACAATTTTTGACCATGGGATGTAGCCCATCTCAGACGGCATACTATAGCATGCCGTTTTTCATCATTTTTGAGGATTTGAAAAAAAGACGAAAATCAATCGAGACAATGGACTATAGCCCATGGTCTCGGAGTGATTTTCGTCTTTTTCTCAAATCCTCATTTACATCATTTTTGATCATGGGATGTAGCCCATCTCAGACGGCATACTATAGCATTCCGTTTTTCATCATTTTTGAGGATTTGAAAAAAAGACGAAAATCACTCCAGACAATGGACTATAGCCCATGGTCTCGGAGTGATTTTCGTCTTTTTCTCAAATCCTCATTTACACAATTTTTGACCATGGGATGTAGCCCATCTCAGACGGCATACTATAGCATGCCGTTTTTCATCATTTTTGAGGATTTGAAAAAAAGACGAAAATCAATCGAGACAATGGACTATAGCCCATGGTCTCGGAGTGATTTTCGTCTTTTTCTCAAATCCTTGTTTTTCATCATTTTTGACCATGGGATGTAGCCCATCTCAGACGGCATACTATAATATGCCGTTTTTCATCATTTTTGAGGATTTGATAAAAACACGAAAATCACTCGAGACAATGGACTATAGCCCATGGTCTCGGAGTGATTTTCGTCTTTTTCTCAAATCCTCATTTACACAATTTTTGACCATGGGATGTAGCCCATCTCAGACGGCATACTATAGCATGCCGTTTTTCATCATTTTTGAGGATTTGAAAAAAAGACGAAAATCAATCGAGACAATGGACTATAGCCCATGGTCTCGGAGTGATTTTCGTCTTTTTCTCAAATCCTCATTTACACAATTTTTGACCATGGGATGTAGCCCATCTCAGACGGCATACTATAATATGCCGTTTTTCATCATTTTTGAGGATTTGATAAAAACACGAAAATCACTCGAGACAATGGACTATAGCCCATGGTCTCGGAGTGATTTTCGTCTTTTTCTCAAATCCTCATTTACACAATTTTTGACCATGGGATGTAGCCCATCTCAGACGGCATACTATAGCATGCCGTTTTTCATCATTTTTGAGGATTTGAAAAAAAGACGAAAATCAATCGAGACAATGGACTATAGCCCATGGTCTCGGAGTGATTTTCGTCTTTTTCTCAAATCCTCATTTACACAATTTTTGACCATGGGATGTAGCCCATCTCAGACGGCATACTATAGCATGCCGTTTTTCATCATTTTTGAGGATTTGAAAAAAAGACGAAAATCACTCGAGACAATGGACTAGAGCCCATGGTCTCGGAGTGATTTTCGTCTTTTTCTCAAATCCTTGTTTTTCATCATTTTTGACCATGGGCTGTAGCCCATCTCAGACGGCATACTATAATATGCCGTTTTTCATCATTTTTGAGGATTTGAAAAAAAGACGAAAATCACTCGAGACAATGGACTATAGCCCATGGTCTCGGAGTGATTTTCGTCTTTTTCTCAAAAACTAATTTACATCATTTTTGACCATGGGATGTAGCCCATCTCAGACGGCATACTATAGCATGTCGTTTTTCATAATTTTTGAGGATTTGAAAAAAAGACGAAAATCAATCGAGACAATGGACTATAGCCCATGGTCTCGGAGTGATTTTCGTCTTTTTCTCAAATCCTTGTTTTTCATCATTTTTGACCATGGGCTGTACCCCATCTCAGACGGCATACTATAGCATGCCGTTTTTCATCATTTTTGAGGATTTGAAAAAAAGAAGAAAATCACTCGAGACAATGGACTATAGCCCATGGTCTCGGAGTGATTTTCGTCTTTTTCTCAAATCCTCATTTACATCATTTTTGATCATGGGATGTAGCCCATCTCAGACGGCATACTATAGCATGCCGTTTTTCATAATTTTTGAGGATTTGAAAAAAAGACGAAAATCACTCGAGACAATGGAATATAGCCCATGGTCTCGGAGTGATTTTCGTCTTTTTCTCAAATCCTTGTTTTTCATCATTTTTGACCATGGGCTGTAGCCCATCTCAGACGGCATACTATAATATGCCGTTTTTCATCATTTTTGAGGATTTGAAAAAAAGACGGAAATCACTCGAGACAATGGACTATAGCCCATGGTCTCGGAGTGATTTTCGTCTTTTTCTCAAATCCTCATTTACACAATTTTTGACCATGGGATGTAGCCCATCTCAGACGGCATACTATAGCATGCCGTTTTTCATCATTTTTGAGGATTTGAAAAAAAGACGAAAATCAATCGAGACAATGGACTATAGCCCATGGTCTCGGAGTGATTTTCGTCTTTTTCTCAAATCCTCATTTACATCATTTTTGATCATGGGATGTAGCCCATCTCAGACGGCATACTATAGCATGCCGTTTTTCATCATTTTTGAGGATTTGAAAAAAAGACGAAAATCACTCGAGACAATGGACTATAGCCCATGGTCTCGGAGTGATTTTCGTCTTTTTCTCAAATCCTCATTTACACAATTTTTGACCATGGGATGTAGCCCATCTCAGACGGCATACTATAGCATGCCGTTTTTCATCATTTTTGAGGATTTGAAAAAAAGACGATAATCAATCGAGACAATGGACTATAGCCCATGGTCTCGGAGTGATTTTCGTCTTTTTCTCAAATCCTTGTTTTTCATCATTTTTGACCATGGGATGTAGCCCATCTCAGACGGCATACTATAATATGCCGTTTTTCATCATTTTTGAGGATTTGATAAAAAGACGAAAATCACTCGAGACAATGGACTATAGCCCATGGTCTCGGAGTGATTTTCGTCTTTTTCTCAAATCCTCATTTACACCATTTTTGACTATGGGATGTAGCCCATCTCAGACGGCATACTATAGCATGCCGTTTTTCATCATTTTTGAGGATTTGAAAAAAAGACGAAAATCAATCGAGACAATGGACTATAGCCCATGGTCTCGGAGTGATTTTCGTCTTTTTCTCAAATCCTTGTTTTTCATCATTTTTGACCATGGGATGTAGCCCATCTCAGACGGCATACTATAATATGCCGTTTTTCATCATTTTTGAGGATTTGATAAAAAGACGAAAATCACTCGAGACAATGGACTATAGCCCATGGTCTCGGAGTGATTTCCGTCTTTTTCTCAAATCCTCATTTACACAATTTTTGACCATGGGATGTAGCCCATCTCAGACGGCATACTATAGCATGCCGTTTTTCATCATTTTTGAGGATTTGAAAAAAATACGAAAATCAATCGAGACAATGGACTATAGCCCATGGTCTCGGAGTGATTTTCGTCTTTTTCTCAAATCCTCATTTACACAATTTTTGACCATGGGATGTAGCCCATCTCAGACGGCATACTATAGCATGCCGTTTTTCATCATTTTTGAGGATTTGAAAAAAAGACGAAAATCAATCGAGACAATGGACTATAGCCCATGGTCTCGGAGTGATTTTCGTCTTTTTCTCAAATCCTCATTTACATCATTTTTGATCATGGGATGTAGCCCATCTCAGACGGCATACTATAGCATGCCGTTTTTCATCATTTTTGAGGATTTGAAAAAAAGACGAAAATCAATCGAGACAATGGACTATAGCCCATGGTCTCGGAGTGATTTTCGTCTTTTTCTCAAATCCTTGTTTTTCATCATTTTTGACCATGGGATGTAGCCCATCTCAGACGGCATACTATAATATGCCGTTTTTCATCATTTTTGAGGATTTGATAAAAAGACGAAAATCACTCGAGACAATGGACTATAGCCCATGGTCTCGGAGTGATTTTCGTCTTTTTCTCAAAAACTCATTTACATCATTTTTGACCATGGGCTGTAGCCCATCTCAGACGGCATACTATAGCATGCCGTTTTTCATCATTTTTGAGGATTTGAAAAAAAGACGAAAATCACTCGAGACAATGGACTATAGCCCATGGTCTCGGAGTGATTTTCGTCTTTTTCTCAAATCCTTGTTTTTCATCATTTTTGACCATGGGATGTAGCCCATCTCAGACGGCATACTATAATATGCCGTTTTTCATCATTTTTGAGGATTTGATAAAAAGACGAAAATCACTCGAGACAATGGACTATATATAGCCCATGGTCTCGGAGTGATTTTCGTCTTTTTCTCAAATCCTCATTTACACAATTTTTGACCATGGGATGTAGCCCATCTCAGACGGCATACTATAGCATGCCGTTTTTCATCATTTTTGAGGATTTGAAAAAAAGACGAAAATCAATCGAGACAATGGACTATAGCCCATGGTCTCGGAGTGATTTTCGTCTTTTTCTCAAATCCTCATTTACACAATTTTTGACCATGGGATGTAGCCCATCTCAGACGGCATACTATAGCATGCCGTTTTTCATCATTTTTGAGGATTTGAAAAAAAGACGAAAATCAATCGAGACAATGGACTATAGCCCATGGTCTCGGAGTGATTTTCGTCTTTTTCTCAAATCCTCATTTACATCATTTTTGATCATGGGATGTAGCCCATCTCAGACGGCATACTATAGCATGCCGTTTTTCATCATTTTTGAGGATTTGAAAAAAAGACGAAAATCACTCGAGACAATGGACTAGAGCCCATGGTCTCGGAGTGATTTTCGTCTTTTTCTCAAATCCTTGTTTTTCATCATTTTTGACCATGGGATGTAGCCCATCTCAGACGGCATACTATAGCATGTCGTTTTTCATAATTTGAGGATTTGAAAAAAAGACGAAAATCACTCGAGACAATGGACTATAACCCATGGTCTCGGAGTGATTTTCGTCTTTTTCTCAAATCCTTGTTTTTCATCATTTTTGACCATGGGCTGTAGCCCATCTCAGACGGCATACTATAGCATGCCGTTTTTCATCATTTTTGAGGATTTGAAAAAAAGACGAAAATCACTCGAGACAATGGACTATAGCCCATGGTCTCGGAGTGATTTTCGTCTTTTTCTCAAATCCTTGTTTTTCATCATTTTTGACCATGGGATGTAGCCCATCTCAGACGGCATACTATAATATGCCGTTTTTCATCATTTTTGAGGATTTGATAAAAACACGAAAATCACTCGAGACAATGGACTATAGCCCATGGTCTCGGAGTGATTTTCGTCTTTTTCTCAAATCCTCATTTACACCATTTTTGACCATGGGATGTAGCCCATCTCAGACGGCATACTATAGCATGCCGTTTTTCATCATTTTTGAGGATTTGAAAAAAAGACGAAAATCAATCGAGACAATGGACTATAGCCCATGGTCTCGGAGTGATTTTCGTCTTTTTCTCAAATCCTCATTTACACAATTTTTGACCATGGGATGTAGCCCATCTCAGACGGCATACTATAGCATGCCATTTTTCATCATTTTTGAGGATTTGAAAAAAAGACGAAAATCAATCGAGACAATGGACTATAGCCCATGGTCTCGGAGTGATTTTCGTCTTTTTCTCAAATCCTCATTTACATCATTTTTGATCATGGGATGTAGCCCATCTCAGACGGCATACTATAGCATGCCGTTTTTCATCATTTTTGAGGATTTGAAAAAAAGACGAAAATCACTCGAGACAATGGACTAGAGCCCATGGTCTCGGAGTGATTTTCGTCTTTTTCTCAAATCCTTGTTTTTCATCATTTTTGACCATGGGCTGTAGCCCATCTCAGACGGCATACTATAATATGCAGTTTTTCATCATTTTTGAGGATTTGAAAAAAAGACGAAAATCACTCGAGACAATGGACTATAGCCCATGGTCTCGGAGTGATTTTCGTCTTTTTCTCAAATCCTCATTTACACAATTTTTGACCATGGGATGTAGCCCATCTCAGACGGCATACTATAGCATGCCGTTTTTCATATTTTTTGAGGATTTGAAAAAAAAACGAAAATCAATCGAGACAATGGACTATAGCCCATGGTCTCGGAGTGATTTTCGTCTTTTTCTCAAATCCTCATTTACATCATTTTTGATCATGGGATGTAGCCCATCTCAGACGGCATACTATAGCATGCCGTTTTTCATAATTTTTGAGGATTTGAAAAAAAGACGAAAATCACTCGAGACAATGGAATATAGCCCATGGTCTCGGAGTGATTTTCGTCTTTTTCTCAAATCCTTGTTTTTCATCATTTTTGACCATGGGCTGTAGCCCATCTCAGACGGCATACTATAATATGCCGTTTTTCATCATTTTTGAGGATTTGAAAAAAAGACGGAAATCACTCGAGACAATGGACTATAGCCCATGGTCTCGGAGTGATTTTCGTCTTTTTCTCAAATCCTCATTTACACAATTTTTGACCATGGGATGTAGCCCATCTCAGACGGCATACTATAGCATGCCGTTTTTCATCATTTTTGAGGATTTGAAAAAAAGACGAAAATCAATCGAGACAATGGACTATATTATAGCCCATGGTCTCGGAGTGATTTTCGTCTTTTTCTCAAATCCTCATTTACATCATTTTTGATCATGGGATGTAGCCCATCTCAGACGGCATACTATAGCATGCCGTTTTTCATCATTTTTGAGGATTTGAAAAAAAGACGAAAATCACTCGAGACAATGGACTATAGCCCATGGTCTCGGAGTGATTTTCGTCTTTTTCTCAAATCCTCATTTACACAATTTTTGACCATGGGATGTAGCCCATCTCAGACGGCATACTATAGCATGCCGTTTTTCATCATTTTTGAGGATTTGAAAAAAAGACGAAAATCAATCGAGACAATGGACTATAGCCCATGGTCTCGGAGTGATTTTCGTCTTTTTCTCAAATCCTTGTTTTTCATCATTTTTGACCATGGGATGTAGCCCATCTCAGACGGCATACTATAATATGCCGTTTTTCATCATTTTTGAGGATTTGATAAAAAGACGAAAATCACTCGAGACAATGGACTATAGCCCATGGTCTCGGAGTGATTTTCGTCTTTTTCTCAAATCCTCATTTACACCATTTTTGACCATGGGATGTAGCCCATCTCAGACGGCATACTATAGCATGCCGTTTTTCATCATTTTTGAGGATTTGAAAAAAAGACGAAAATCAATCGAGACAATGGACTATAGCCCATGGTCTCGGAGTGATTTTCGTCTTTTTCTCAAATCCTTGTTTTTCATCATTTTTGACCATGGGATGTAGCCCATCTCAGACGGCATACTATAATATGCCGTTTTTCATCATTTTTGAGGATTTGATAAAAAGACGAAAATCACTCGAGACAATGGACTATAGCCCATGGTCTCGGAGTGATTTTCGTCTTTTTCTCAAATCCTCATTTACATCATTTTTGATCATGGGATGTAGCCCATCTCAGACGGCATACTATAGCATGCCGTTTTTCATAATTTTTGAGGATTTGAAAAAAAGACGAAAATCACTCGAGACAATGGAATATAGCCCATGGTCTCGGAGTGATTTTCGTCTTTTTCTCAAATCCTTGTTTTTCATCATTTTTGACCATGGGCTGTAGCCCATCTCAGACGGCATACTATAATATGCCGTTTTTCATCATTTTTGAGGATTTGAAAAAAAGACGGAAATCACTCGAGACAATGGACTATAGCCCATGGTCTCGGAGTGATTTTCGTCTTTTTCTCAAATCCTCATTTACACAATTTTTGACCATGGGATGTAGCCCATCTCAGACGGCATACTATAGCATGCCGTTTTTCATCATTTTTGAGGATTTGAAAAAAAGACGAAAATCAATCGAGACAATGGACTATATTATAGCCCATGGTCTCGGAGTGATTTTCGTCTTTTTCTCAAATCCTCATTTACATCATTTTTGATCATGGGATGTAGCCCATCTCAGACGGCATACTATAGCATGCCGTTTTTCATCATTTTTGAGGATTTGAAAAAAAGACGAAAATCACTCGAGACAATGGACTATAGCCCATGGTCTCGGAGTGATTTTCGTCTTTTTCTCAAATCCTCATTTACACAATTTTTGACCATGGGATGTAGCCCATCTCAGACGGCATACTATAGCATGCCGTTTTTCATCATTTTTGAGGATTTGAAAAAAAGACGAAAATCAATCGAGACAATGGACTATAGCCCATGGTCTCGGAGTGATTTTCGTCTTTTTCTCAAATCCTTGTTTTTCATCATTTTTGACCATGGGATGTAGCCCATCTCAGACGGCATACTATAATATGCCGTTTTTCATCATTTTTGAGGATTTGATAAAAAGACGAAAATCACTCGAGACAATGGACTATAGCCCATGGTCTCGGAGTGATTTTCGTCTTTTTCTCAAATCCTCATTTACACCATTTTTGACCATAGGATGTAGCCCATCTCAGACGGCATACTATAGCATGCCGTTTTTCATCATTTTTGAGGATTTGAAAAAAAGACGAAAATCAATCGAGACAATGGACTATAGCCCATGGTCTCGGAGTGATTTTCGTCTTTTTCTCAAATCCTTGTTTTTCATCATTTTTGACCATGGGATGTAGCCCATCTCAGACGGCATACTATAATATGCCGTTTTTCATCATTTTTGAGGATTTGATAAAAAGACGAAAATCACTCGAGACAATGGACTATAGCCCATGGTCTCGGAGTGATTTTCGTCTTTTTCTCAAATCCTCATTTACACAATTTTTGACCATGGGATGTAGCCCATCTCAGACGGCATACTATAGCATGCCGTTTTTCATCATTTTTGAGGATTTGAAAAAAAGACGAAAATCAATCGAGACAATGGACTATAGCCCATGGTCTCGGAGTGATTTTCGTCTTTTTCTCAAATCCTCATTTACACAATTTTTGACCATGGGATGTAGCCCATCTCAGACGGCATACTATAGCATGCCATTTTTCATCATTTTTGAGGATTTGAAAAAAAGACGAAAATCAATCGAGACAATGGACTATAGCCCATGGTCTCGGAGTGATTTTCGTCTTTTTCTCAAATCCTCATTTACATCATTTTTGATCATGGGATGTAGCCCATCTCAGACGGCATACTATAGCATGCCGTTTTTCATCATTTTTGAGGATTTGAAAAAAAGACGAAAATCACTCGAGACAATGGACTAGAGCCCATGGTCTCGGAGTGATTTTCGTCTTTTTCTCAAATCCTTGTTTTTCATCATTTTTGACCATGGGCTGTAGCCCATCTCAGACGGCATACTATAATATGCAGTTTTTCATCATTTTTGAGGATTTGAAAAAAAGACGAAAATCACTCGAGACAATGGACTATAGCCCATGGTCTCGGAGTGATTTTCGTCTTTTTCTCAAATCCTCATTTACACAATTTTTGACCATGGGATGTAGCCCATCTCAGACGGGATACTATAGCATGCCGTTTTTCATATTTTTTGAGGATTTGAAAAAAAAACGAAAATCAATCGAGACAATGGACTATAGCCCATGGTCTCGGAGTGATTTTCGTCTTTTTCTCAAATCCTCATTTACATCATTTTTGATCATGGGATGTAGCCCATCTCAGACGGCATACTATAGCATGCCGTTTTTCATAATTTTTGAGGATTTGAAAAAAAGACGAAAATCACTCGAGACAATGGAATATAGCCCATGGTCTCGGAGTGATTTTCGTCTTTTTCTCAAATCCTTGTTTTTCATCATTTTTGACCATGGGCTGTAGCCCATCTCAGACGGCATACTATAATATGCCGTTTTTCATCATTTTTGAGGATTTGAAAAAAAGACGGAAATCACTCGAGACAATGGACTATAGCCCATGGTCTCGGAGTGATTTTCGTCTTTTTCTCAAATCCTCATTTACACAATTTTTGACCATGGGATGTAGCCCATCTCAGACGGCATACTATAGCATGCCGTTTTTCATCATTTTTGAGGATTTGAAAAAAAGACGAAAATCAATCGAGACAATGGACTATATTATAGCCCATGGTCTCGGAGTGATTTTCGTCTTTTTCTCAAATCCTCATTTACATCATTTTTGATCATGGGATGTAGCCCATCTCAGACGGCATACTATAGCATGCCGTTTTTCATCATTTTTGAGGATTTGAAAAAAAGACGAAAATCACTCGAGACAATGGACTATAGCCCATGGTCTCGGAGTGATTTTCGTCTTTTTCTCAAATCCTCATTTACACAATTTTTGACCATGGGATGTAGCCCATCTCAGACGGCATACTATAGCATGCCGTTTTTCATCATTTTTGAGGATTTGAAAAAAAGACGAAAATCAATCGAGACAATGGACTATAGCCCATGGTCTCGGAGTGATTTTCGTCTTTTTCTCAAATCCTTGTTTTTCATCATTTTTGACCATGGGATGTAGCCCATCTCAGACGGCATACTATAATATGCCGTTTTTCATCATTTTTGAGGATTTGATAAAAAGACGAAAATCACTCGAGACAATGGACTATAGCCCATGGTCTCGGAGTGATTTTCGTCTTTTTCTCAAATCCTCATTTACATCATTTTTGATCATGGGATGTAGCCCATCTCAGACGGCATACTATAGCATGCCGTTTTTCATAATTTTTGAGGATTTGAAAAAAAGACGAAAATCACTCGAGACAATGGAATATAGCCCATGGTCTCGGAGTGATTTTCGTCTTTTTCTCAAATCCTTGTTTTTCATCATTTTTGACCATGGGCTGTAGCCCATCTCAGACGGCATACTATAATATGCCGTTTTTCATCATTTTTGAGGATTTGAAAAAAAGACGGAAATCACTCGAGACAATGGACTATAGCCCATGGTCTCGGAGTGATTTTCGTCTTTTTCTCAAATCCTCATTTACACAATTTTTGACCATGGGATGTAGCCCATCTCAGACGGCATACTATAGCATGCCGTTTTTCATCATTTTTGAGGATTTGAAAAAAAGACGAAAATCAATCGAGACAATGGACTATATTATAGCCCATGGTCTCGGAGTGATTTTCGTCTTTTTCTCAAATCCTCATTTACATCATTTTTGATCATGGGATGTAGCCCATCTCAGACGGCATACTATAGCATGCCGTTTTTCATCATTTTTGAGGATTTGAAAAAAAGACGAAAATCACTCGAGACAATGGACTATAGCCCATGGTCTCGGAGTGATTTTCGTCTTTTTCTCAAATCCTCATTTACACAATTTTTGACCATGGGATGTAGCCCATCTCAGACGGCATACTATAGCATGCCGTTTTTCATCATTTTTGAGGATTTGAAAAAAAGACGAAAATCAATCGAGACAATGGACTATAGCCCATGGTCTCGGAGTGATTTTCGTCTTTTTCTCAAATCCTTGTTTTTCATCATTTTTGACCATGGGATGTAGCCCATCTCAGACGGCATACTATAATATGCCGTTTTTCATCATTTTTGAGGATTTGATAAAAAGACGAAAATCACTCGAGACAATGGACTATAGCCCATGGTCTCGGAGTGATTTTCGTCTTTTTCTCAAATCCTCATTTACACCATTTTTGACCATAGGATGTAGCCCATCTCAGACGGCATACTATAGCATGCCGTTTTTCATCATTTTTGAGGATTTGAAAAAAAGACGAAAATCAATCGAGACAATGGACTATAGCCCATGGTCTCGGAGTGATTTTCGTCTTTTTCTCAAATCCTTGTTTTTCATCATTTTTGACCATGGGATGTAGCCCATCTCAGACGGCATACTATAATATGCCGTTTTTCATCATTTTTGAGGATTTGATAAAAAGACGAAAATCACTCGAGACAATGGACTATAGCCCATGGTCTCGGAGTGATTTTCGTCTTTTTCTCAAATCCTCATTTACACAATTTTTGACCATGGGATGTAGCCCATCTCAGACGGCATACTATAGCATGCCGTTTTTCATCATTTTTGAGGATTTGAAAAAAAGACGAAAATCAATCGAGACAATGGACTATAGCCCATGGTCTCGGAGTGATTTTCGTCTTTTTCTCAAATCCTCATTTACACAATTTTTGACCATGGGATGTAGCCCATCTCAGACGGCATACTATAGCATGCCATTTTTCATCATTTTTGAGGATTTGAAAAAAAGACGAAAATCAATCGAGACAATGGACTATAGCCCATGGTCTCGGAGTGATTTTCGTCTTTTTCTCAAATCCTCATTTACATCATTTTTGATCATGGGATGTAGCCCATCTCAGACGGCATACTATAGCATGCCGTTTTTCATCATTTTTGAGGATTTGAAAAAAAGACGAAAATCACTCGAGACAATGGACTAGAGCCCATGGTCTCGGAGTGATTTTCGTCTTTTTCTCAAATCCTTGTTTTTCATCATTTTTGACCATGGGCTGTAGCCCATCTCAGACGGCATACTATAATATGCAGTTTTTCATCATTTTTGAGGATTTGAAAAAAAGACGAAAATCACTCGAGACAATGGACTATAGCCCATGGTCTCGGAGTGATTTTCGTCTTTTTCTCAAATCCTCATTTACACAATTTTTGACCATGGGATGTAGCCCATCTCAGACGGCATACTATAGCATGCCGTTTTTCATATTTTTTGAGGATTTGAAAAAAAAACGAAAATCAATCGAGACAATGGACTATAGCCCATGGTCTCGGAGTGATTTTCGTCTTTTTCTCAAATCCTCATTTACATCATTTTTGATCATGGGATGTAGCCCATCTCAGACGGCATACTATAGCATGCCGTTTTTCATAATTTTTGAGGATTTGAAAAAAAGACGAAAATCACTCGAGACAATGGAATATAGCCCATGGTCTCGGAGTGATTTTCGTCTTTTTCTCAAATCCTTGTTTTTCATCATTTTTGACCATGGGCTGTAGCCCATCTCAGACGGCATACTATAATATGCCGTTTTTCATCATTTTTGAGGATTTGAAAAAAAGACGGAAATCACTCGAGACAATGGACTATAGCCCATGGTCTCGGAGTGATTTTCGTCTTTTTCTCAAATCCTCATTTACACAATTTTTGACCATGGGATGTAGCCCATCTCAGACGGCATACTATAGCATGCCGTTTTTCATCATTTTTGAGGATTTGAAAAAAAGACGAAAATCAATCGAGACAATGGACTATATTATAGCCCATGGTCTCGGAGTGATTTTCGTCTTTTTCTCAAATCCTCATTTACATCATTTTTGATCATGGGATGTAGCCCATCTCAGACGGCATACTATAGCATGCCGTTTTTCATCATTTTTGAGGATTTGAAAAAAAGACGAAAATCACTCGAGACAATGGACTATAGCCCATGGTCTCGGAGTGATTTTCGTCTTTTTCTCAAATCCTCATTTACACAATTTTTGACCATGGGATGTAGCCCATCTCAGACGGCATACTATAGCATGCCGTTTTTCATCATTTTTGAGGATTTGAAAAAAAGACGAAAATCAATCGAGACAATGGACTATAGCCCATGGTCTCGGAGTGATTTTCGTCTTTTTCTCAAATCCTTGTTTTTCATCATTTTTGACCATGGGATGTAGCCCATCTCAGACGGCATACTATAATATGCCGTTTTTCATCATTTTTGAGGATTTGATAAAAAGACGAAAATCACTCGAGACAATGGACTATAGCCCATGGTCTCGGAGTGATTTTCGTCTTTTTCTCAAATCCTCATTTACACCATTTTTGACCATGGGATGTAGCCCATCTCAGACGGCATACTATAGCATGCCGTTTTTCATCATTTTTGAGGATTTGAAAAAAAGACGAAAATCAATCGAGACAATGGACTATAGCCCATGGTCTCGGAGTGATTTTCGTCTTTTTCTCAAATCCTCATTTACACAATTTTTGACCATGGGATGTAGCCCATCTCAGACGGCATACTATAGCATGCCGTTTTTCATATTTTTTGAGGATTTGAAAAAAAAACGAAAATCAATCGAGACAATGGACTATAGCCCATGGTCTCGGAGTGATTTTCGTCTTTTTCTCAAATCCTCATTTACATCATTTTTGATCATGGGATGTAGCCCATCTCAGACGGCATACTATAGCATGCCGTTTTTCATAATTTTTGAGGATTTGAAAAAAAGACGAAAATCACTCGAGACAATGGAATATAGCCCATGGTCTCGGAGTGATTTTCGTCTTTTTCTCAAATCCTTGTTTTTCATCATTTTTGACCATGGGCTGTAGCCCATCTCAGACGGCATACTATAATATGCCGTTTTTCATAATTTTTGAGGATTTGAAAAAAAGACGGAAATCACTCGAGACAATGGACTATAGCCCATGGTCTCGGAGTGATTTTCGTCTTTTTCTCAAATCCTCATTTACACAATTTTTGACCATGGGATGTAGCCCATCTCAGACGGCATACTATAGCATGCCGTTTTTCATCATTTTTGAGGATTTGAAAAAAAGACGAAAATCAATCGAGACAATGGACTATATTATAGCCCATGGTCTCGGAGTGATTTTCGTCTTTTTCTCAAATCCTCATTTACATCATTTTTGATCATGGGATGTAGCCCATCTCAGACGGCATACTATAGCATGCCGTTTTTCATCATTTTTGAGGATTTGAAAAAAAGACGAAAATCACTCGAGACAATGGACTATAGCCCATGGTCTCGGAGTGATTTTCGTCTTTTTCTCAAATCCTCATTTACACAATTTTTGACCATGGGATGTAGCCCATCTCAGACGGCATACTATAGCATGCCGTTTTTCATCATTTTTGAGGATTTGAAAAAAAGACGAAAATCAATCGAGACAATGGACTATAGCCCATGGTCTCGGAGTGATTTTCGTCTTTTTCTCAAATCCTTGTTTTTCATCATTTTTGACCATGGGATGTAGCCCATCTCAGACGGCATACTATAATATGCCGTTTTTCATCATTTTTGAGGATTTGATAAAAAGACGAAAATCACTCGAGACAATGGACTATAGCCCATGGTCTCGGAGTGATTTTCGTCTTTTTCTCAAATCCTCATTTACACCATTTTTGACCATGGGATGTAGCCCATCTCAGACGGCATACTATAGCATGCCGTTTTTCATCATTTTTGAGGATTTGAAAAAAAGACGAAAATCAATCGAGACAATGGACTATAGCCCATGGTCTCGGAGTGATTTTCGTCTTTTTCTCAAATCCTTGTTTTTCATCATTTTTGACCATGGGATGTAGCCCATCTCGGACGGCATACTATAATATGCCGTTTTTCATCATTTTTGAGGATTTGATAAAAAGACGAAAATCACTCGAGACAATAGACTATAGCCCATGGTCTCGGAGTGATTTTCGTCTTTTTCTCAAATCCTCATTTACATCATTTTTGATCATGGGATGTAGCCCATCTCAGACGGCATACTATAGCATGCCGTTTTTCATAATTTTTGAGGATTTGAAAAAAAGACGAAAATCACTCGAGACAATGGAATATAGCCCATGGTCTCGGAGTGATTTTCGTCTTTTTCTCAAATCCTTGTTTTTCATCATTTTTGACCATGGGCTGTAGCCCATCTCAGACGGCATACTATAATATGCCGTTTTTCATCATTTTTGAGGATTTGAAAAAAAGACGGAAATCACTCGAGACAATGGACTATAGCCCATGGTCTCGGAGTGATTTTCGTCTTTTTCTCAAATCCTCATTTACACAATTTTTGACCATGGGATGTAGCCCATCTCAGACGGCATACTATAGCATGCCGTTTTTCATCATTTTTGAGGATTTGAAAAAAAGACGAAAATCACTCGAGACAATGGACTATAGCCCATGGTCTCGGAGTGATTTTCGTCTTTTTCTCAAATCCTCATTTACACAATTTTTGACCATGGGATGTAGCCCATCTCAGACGGCATACTATAGCATGCCGTTTTTCATCATTTTTGAGGATTTGAAAAAAAGACGAAAATCAATCGAGACAATGGACTATAGCCCATGGTCTCGGAGTGATTTTCGTCTTTTTCTCAAATCCTTGTTTTTCATCATTTTTGACGATGGGATGTAGCCCATCTCAGACGGCATACTATAATATGCCGTTTTTCATCATTTTTGAGGATTTGATAAAAAGACGAAAATCACTCGAGACAATGGACTATAGCCCATGGTCTCGGAGTGATTTTCGTCTTTTTCTCAAATCCTCATTTACACCATTTTTGACCATGGGATGTAGCCCATCTCAGACGGCATACTATAGCATGCCGTTTTTCATCATTTTTGAGGATTTGAAAAAAAGACGAAAATCAATCGAGACAATGGACTATAGCCCATGGTCTCGGAGTGATTTTCGTCTTTTTCTCAAATCCTTGTTTTTCATCATTTTTGACCATGGGATGTAGCCCATCTCAGACGGCATACTATAATATGCCGTTTTTCATCATTTTTGAGGATTTGATAAAAAGACGAAAATCACTCGAGACAATGGACTATAGCCCATGGTCTCGGAGTGATTTTCGTCTTTTTCTCAAATCCTCATTTACACAATTTTTGACCATGGGATGTAGCCCATCTCAGACGGCATACTATAGCATGCCGTTTTTCATCATTTTTGAGGATTTGAAAAAAAGACGAAAATCAATCGAGACAATGGACTATAGCCCATGGTCTCGGAGTGATTTTCGTCTTTTTCTCAAATCCTCATTTACATCATTTTTGATCATGGGATGTAGCCCATCTCAGACGGCATACTATAGCATGCCGTTTTTCATCATTTTTGAGGATTTGAAAAAAAGACGAAAATCACTCGAGACAATGGACTATAGCCCATGGTCTCGGAGTGATTTTCGTCTTTTTCTCAAATCCTCATTTACACAATTTTTGACCATGGGATGTAGCCCATCTCAGACGGCATACTATAGCATGCCGTTTTTCATCATTTTTGAGGATTTGAAAAAAAGACGAAAATCACTCGAGACAATGGACTATAGCCCATGGTCTCGGAGTGATTTTCGTCTTTTTCTCAAAAACTCATTTACATCATTTTTGACCATGGGATGTAGCCCATCTCAGACGGCATACTATAGCATGTCGTTTTTCATAATTTTTGAGGATTTGAAAAAAAGACGAAAATCACTCGAGACAATGGACTATAGCCCATGGTCTCGGAGTGATTTTTGTCTTTTTCTCAAATCCTTGTTTTTCATCATTTTTGACCATGGGCTGTAGCCCATCTCAGACGGCATACTATAGCATGCCGTTTTTCATCATTTTTGAGGATTTGAAAAAAAGAAGAAAATCACTCGAGACAATGGACTATAGCCCATGGTCTCGGAGTGATTTTCGTATTTTTCTCAAAAACTCATTTACATCATTTTTGACCATGGGATGTAGCCCATCTCAGACGGCATACTATAGCATGCCGTTTTTCATCATTTTTGAGGATTTGAAAAAAAGACGAAAATCAATCGAGACAATGGACTATAGCCCATGGTCTCGGAGTGATTTTCGTCTTTTTCTCAAATCCTCATTTACATCATTTTTGATCATGGGATGTAGCCCATCTCAGACGGCATACTATAGCATGCCGTTTTTCATCATTTTTGAGGATTTGAAAAAAAGACGAAAATCACTCGAGACAATGGACTATAGCCCATGGTCTCGGAGTGATTTTCGTCTTTTTCTCAAATCCTCATTTACACAATTTTTGACCATGGGATGTAGCCCATCTCAGACGGCATACTATAGCATGCCGTTTTTCATCATTTTTGAGGATTTGAAAAAAAGACGAAAATCAATCGAGACAATGGACTATAGCCCATGGTCTCGGAGTGATTTTCGTCTTTTTCTCAAATCCTTGTTTTTCATCATTTTTGACCATGGGATGTAGCCCATCTCAGACGGCATACTATAATATGCCGTTTTTCATCATTTTTGAGGATTTGATAAAAAGACGAAAATCACTCGAGACAATGGACTATAGCCCATGGTCTCGGAGTGATTTTCGTCTTTTTCTCAAAAACTCATTTACATCATTTTTGACCATGGGATGTAGCCCATCTCAGACGGCATACTATAGCATGTCGTTTTTCATAATTTTTGAGGATTTGAAAAAAAGACGAAAATCACTCGAGACAATGGACTATAGCCCATGGTCTCGGAGTGATTTTTGTCTTTTTCTCAAATCCTTGTTTTTCATCATTTTTGACCATGGGCTGTAGCCCATCTCAGACGGCATACTATAGCATGCCGTTTTTCATCATTTTTGAGGATTTGAAAAAAAGAAGAAAATCACTCGAGACAATGGACTATAGCCCATGGTCTCGGAGTGATTTTCGTCTTTTTCTCAAAAACTCATTTACATCATTTTTGACCATGGGATGTAGCCCATCTCAGACGGCATACTATAGCATGTCGTTTTTCATAATTTTTGAGGATTTGAAAAAAAGACGAAAATCACTCGAGACAATGGACTATAGCCCATGGTCTCGGAGTGATTTTCGTCTTTTTCTCAAATCCTTGTTTTTCATCATTTTTGACCATGGGCTGTAGCCCATCTCAGACGGCATACTATAGCATGCCGTTTTTCATCATTTTTGAGGATTTGAAAACAAGACGAAAATCAATCGAGACAATGGACTATAGCCCATGGTCTCGGAGTGATTTTCGTCTTTTTCTCAAATCCTTGTTTTTCATCATTTTTGACCATGGGATGTAGCCCATCTCAGACGGCATACTATAATATGCCGTTTTTCATCATTTTTGAGGATTTGATAAAAAGACGAAAATCACTCGAGACAATGGACTATAGCCCATGGTCTCGGAGTGATTTTCGTCTTTTTCTCAAATCCTCATTTACACAATTTTTGACCATGGGATGTAGCCCATCTCAGACGGCATACTATAGCATGCCGTTTTTCATCATTTTTGAGGATTTGAAAAAAAGACGAAAATCAATCGAGACAATGGACTATAGCCCATGGTCTCGGAGTGATTTTCGTCTTTTTCTCAAATCCTCATTTACATCATTTTTGATCATGGGATGTAGCCCATCTCAGACGGCATACTATAGCATGCCGTTTTTCATCATTTTTGAGGATTTGAAAAAAAGACGAAAATCACTCGAGACAATGGACTAGAGCCCATGGTCTCGGAGTGATTTTCGTCTTTTTCTCAAATCCTTGTTTTTCATCATTTTTGACCATGGGCTGTAGCCCATCTCAGACGGCATACTATAATATGCCGTTTTTCATCATTTTTGAGGATTTGAAAAAAAGACGAAAATCACTCGAGACAATGGACTATAGCCCATGGTCTCGGAGTGATTTTCGTCTTTTTCTCAAAAACTCATTTACATCATTTTTGACCATGGGATGTAGCCCATCTCAGACGGCATACTATAGCATGTCGTTTTTCATAATTTGAGGATTTGAAAAAAAGACGAAAATCACTCGAGACAATGGACTATAGCCCATGGTCTCGGAGTGATTTTCGTCTTTTTCTCAAATCCTTGTTTTTCATCATTTTTGACCATGGGCTGTAGCCCATCTCAGACGGCATACTATAGCATGCCGTTTTTCATCATTTTTGAGGATTTGAAAAAAAGAAGAAAATCACTCGAGACAATGGACTATAGCCCATGGTCTCGGAGTGATTTTCGTCTTTTTCTCAAATCCTTGTTTTTCATCATTTTTGACCATGGGATGTAGCCCATCTCAGACGGCATACTATAATATGCCGTTTTTCATCATTTTTGAGGATTTGATAAAAACACGAAAATCACTCGAGACAATGGACTATAGCCCATGGTCTCGGAGTGATTTTCGTCTTTTTCTCAAATCCTCATTTACACAATTTTTGACCATGGGATGTAGCCCATCTCAGACGGCATACTATAGCATGCCGTTTTTCATCATTTTTGAGGATTTGAAAAAAAGACGAAAATCAATCGAGACAATGGACTATAGCCCATGGTCTCGGAGTGATTTTCGTCTTTTTCTCAAATCCTCATTTACACAATTTTTGACCATGGGATGTAGCCCATCTCAGACGGCATACTATAGCATGCCATTTTTCATCATTTTTGAGGATTTGAAAAAAAGACGAAAATCAATCGAGACAATGGACTATAGCCCATGGTCTCGGAGTGATTTTCGTCTTTTTCTCAAATCCTCATTTACATCATTTTTGATCATGGGATGTAGCCCATCTCAGACGGCATACTATAGCATGCCGTTTTTCATCATTTTTGAGGATTTGAAAAAAAGACGAAAATCACTCGAGACAATGGACTAGAGCCCATGGTCTCGGAGTGATTTTCGTCTTTTTCTCAAATCCTTGTTTTTCATCATTTTTGACCATGGGCTGTAGCCCATCTCAGACGGCATACTATAATATGCAGTTTTTCATCATTTTTGAGGATTTGAAAAAAAGACGAAAATCACTCGAGACAATGGACTATAGCCCATGGTCTCGGAGTGATTTTCGTCTTTTTCTCAAAAACTCATTTACATCATTTTTGACCATGGGATGTAGCCCATCTCAGACGGCATACTATAGCATGTCGTTTTTCATAATTTTTGAGGATTTGAAAAAAAGACGAAAATCACTCGAGACAATGGACTATAGCCCATGGTCTCGGAGTGATTTTCGTCTTTTTCTCAAATCCTTGTTTTTCATCATTTTTGACCATGGGCTGTAGCCCATCTCAGACGGCATACTATAATATGCCGTTTTTCATCATTTTTGAGGATTTGAAAAAAAGACGAAAATCACTCGAGACAATGGACTATAGCCCATGGTCTCGGAGTGATTTTCGTCTTTTTCTCAAAAACTCATTTACATCATTTTTGACCATGGGATGTAGCCCATCTCAGACGGCATACTATAGCATGTCGTTTTTCATAATTTGAGGATTTGAAAAAAAGACGAAAATCACTCGAGACAATGGACTATAGCCCATGGTCTCGGAGTGATTTTCGTCTTTTTCTCAAATCCTTGTTTTTCATCATTTTTGACCATGGGCTGTAGCCCATCTCAGACGGCATACTATAGCATGCCGTTTTTCATCATTTTTGAGGATTTGAAAAAAAGAAGAAAATCACTCGAGACAATGGACTATAGCCCATGGTCTCGGAGTGATTTTCGTCTTTTTCTCAAATCCTTGTTTTTCATCATTTTTGACCATGGGATGTAGCCCATCTCAGACGGCATACTATAATATGCCGTTTTTCATCATTTTTGAGGATTTGATAAAAACACGAAAATCACTCGAGACAATGGACTATAGCCCATGGTCTCGGAGTGATTTTCGTCTTTTTCTCAAATCCTCATTTACACAATTTTTGACCATGGGATGTAGCCCATCTCAGACGGCATACTATAGCATGCCGTTTTTCATCATTTTTGAGGATTTGAAAAAAAGACGAAAATCAATCGAGACAATGGACTATAGCCCATGGTCTCGGAGTGATTTTCGTCTTTTTCTCAAATCCTCATTTACACAATTTTTGACCATGGGATGTAGCCCATCTCAGACGGCATACTATAGCATGCCATTTTTCATCATTTTTGAGGATTTGAAAAAAAGACGAAAATCAATCGAGACAATGGACTATAGCCCATGGTCTCGGAGTGATTTTCGTCTTTTTCTCAAATCCTCATTTACATCATTTTTGATCATGGGATGTAGCCCATCTCAGACGGCATACTATAGCATGCCGTTTTTCATCATTTTTGAGGATTTGAAAAAAAGACGAAAATCACTCGAGACAATGGACTAGAGCCCATGGTCTCGGAGTGATTTTCGTCTTTTTCTCAAATCCTTGTTTTTCATCATTTTTGACCATGGGCTGTAGCCCATCTCAGACGGCATACTATAATATGCAGTTTTTCATCATTTTTGAGGATTTGAAAAAAAGACGAAAATCACTCGAGACAATGGACTATAGCCCATGGTCTCGGAGTGATTTTCGTCTTTTTCTCAAAAACTCATTTACATCATTTTTGACCATGGGATGTAGCCCATCTCAGACGGCATACTATAGCATGTCGTTTTTCATAATTTTTGAGGATTTGAAAAAAAGACGAAAATCACTCGAGACAATGGACTATAGCCCATGGTCTCGGAGTGATTTTCGTCTTTTTCTCAAATCCTTGTTTTTCATCATTTTTGACCATGGGCTGTAGCCCATCTCAGACGGCATAATGGAGTTGGAACAACTGATGTTCAGGAGGCGGAGGAACACACCTTGACCACACCTTCACGCCAATCTCCGCCCTCCACGCCAATCTACCTGAGCCTACTTATACCCGCCCAATACAACCCAGCATCCTCTATGCTTTCGTATCCCACCTCCATCCCCATCACCACCTCAGGACCAGCAGCACCTCCACTGCTCCATCTCCTCCTCCCTCTCTCCTCACCTCCTCCCTTCCTCAGAGTTCCCACGGGGGGATCACGCCTCCATGTGTGCCGCGGGCTGACCGCCACACGACCCCCCCCCCAAAGACTCCAGGGTCGGCGACCCCCCCGGAACCCACGCCCCGCTCCCCCCACTCTCCTCCTCATCATTCCATTCTTTCATTCAATAAAATCTTAAACCTTCCACAATGTGTGTTCATTCCAACTAGTGAACTATAGCATGCCGTTTTTCATCATTTTTGAGGATTTGAAAAAAAGAAGAAAATCACTCGAGACAATGGACTATAGCCCATGGTCTCGGAGTGATTTTCGTCTTTTTCTCAAATCCTCATTTACATCATTTTTGACCATGGGATGTAGCCCATCTCAGACGGCATACTATAGCATGCCGTTTTTCATCATTTTTGAGGATTTGAAAAAAAGACGAAAATCACTCCAGACAATGGACTATAGCCCATGGTCTCGGAGTGATTTTCGTCTTTTTCTCAAATCCTCATTTACACAATTTTTGACCATGGGATGTAGCCCATCTCAGACGGCATACTATAGCATGCCGTTTTTCATAATTTTTGAGGATTTGAAAAAAAAACGAAAATCAATCGAGACAATGGACTATAGCCCATGGTCTCGGAGTGATTTTCGTCTTTTTCTCAAATCCTCATTTACATCATTTTTGATCATGGGATGTAGCCCATCTCAGACGGCATACTATATAGCATGCCGTTTTTCATCATTTTTGAGGATTTGAAAAAAAGACGAAAATCACTCGAGACAATGGACTATAGCCCATGGTCTCAGAGTGATTTTCGTCTTTTTCTCAAATCCTCATTTACACAATTTTTGACCATGGGATGTAGCCCATCTCAGACGGCATACTATAGCATGCCGTTTTTCATCATTTTTGAGGATTTGAAAAAAAGACGAAAATCACTCGAGACAATGGACTATAGCCCATGGTCTCGGAGTGATTTTCGTCTTTTTCTCAAATCCTCATTTACACAATTTTTGATCATGGGATGTAGCCCATCTCAGACGGCATACTATAACATGCCGTTTTTCATCATTTTTGAGGATTTGAAAAAAAGACGAAAATCAATCGAGACAATGGACTATAGCCCATGGTCTCGGAGTGATTTTCGTCTTTTTCTCAAATCCTTGTTTTTCATCATTTTTGACCATGGGATGTAGCCCATCTCAGACGGCATACTATAATATGCCGTTTTTCATCATTTTTGAGGATTTGATAAAAAGACGAAAATCACTCGAGACAATGGACTATAGCCCATGGTCTCGGAGTGATTTTCGTCTTTTTCTCAAAAACTCATTTACATCATTTTTGACCATGGGATGTAGCCCATCTCAGACGGCATACTATAGCATGTCGTTTTTCATAATTTTTGAGGATTTGAAAAAAAGACGAAAATCACTCGAGACAATGGACTATAGCCCATGGTCTCGGAGTGATTTTTGTCTTTTTCTCAAATCCTTGTTTTTCATCATTTTTGACCATGGGCTGTAGCCCATCTCAGACGGCATACTATAGCATGCCGTTTTTCATCATTTTTGAGGATTTGAAAAAAAGAAGAAAATCACTCGAGACAATGGACTATAGCCCATGGTCTCGGAGTGATTTTCGTCTTTTTCTCAAAAACTCATTTACATCATTTTTGACCATGGGATGTAGCCCATCTCAGACGGCATACTATAGCATGTCGTTTTTCATAATTTTTGAGGATTTGAAAAAAAGACGAAAATCACTCGAGACAATGGACTATAGCCCATGGTCTCGGAGTGATTTTCGTCTTTTTCTCAAATCCTTGTTTTTCATCATTTTTGACCATGGGCTGTAGCCCATCTCAGACGGCATACTATAGCATGCCGTTTTTCATCATTTTTGAGGATTTGAAAAAAAGACGAAAGTCAATCGAGACAATGGACTATAGCCCATGGTCTCGGAGTGATTTTCGTCTTTTTCTCAAATCCTTGTTTTTCATCATTTTTGACCATGGGATGTAGCCCATCTCAGACGGCATACTATAATATGCCGTTTTTCATCATTTTTGAGGATTTGATAAAAAGACGAAAATCACTCGAGACAATGGACTATAGCCCATGGTCTCGGAGTGATTTTCGTCTTTTTCTCAAATCCTCATTTACACAATTTTTGACCATGGGATGTAGCCCATCTCAGACGGCATACTATAGCATGCCGTTTTTCATCATTTTTGAGGATTTGAAAAAAAGACGAAAATCAATCGAGACAATGGACTATAGCCCATGGTCTCGGAGTGATTTTCGTCTTTTTCTCAAATCCTCATTTACACAATTTTTGACCATGTGATGTAGCCCATCTCAGACGGCATACTATAGCATGCCGTTTTTCATAATTTTTGAGGATTTGAAAAAAAGACGAAAATCAATCGAGACAATGGTCTCGGAGTGATTTTCGTCTTTTTCTCAAATCCTTGTTTTTCATCATTTTTGACCATGGGCTGTAGCCCATCTCAGACGGCATAATGGAGTTGGAACAACTGATGTTCAGGAGGCGGAGGAACACACCTTGACCACACCTTCACGCCAATCTCCGCCCTCCACGCCAATCTACCTGAGCCTACTTATACCCGCCCAATACAACCCAGCATCCTCTATGCTTTCGTATGCTCGTACCCGCAGTACTCATACCACAGCCAAAGAAAAAACCACAGCAAAAAAGTTATACCAACTTGCTCACCTGCCACCATGGCCTCCTCCAACGTCCCGCTGTCCCCAGACTCGGGCGACGAATCCCCCGGGGACGCTCAGGGAAGCCCGACGCCTGCCGGCGCCGGGCGTTCGCCCTCCTTCGTCCCCGACACATCCAGTACCTCCAACCCAGACGACAACAGTGGTGACAACAGTCCCACCACCGCTTCCCAGACCGCCGCCGCCCCGCCATCCAACGCATCCCACCACTCTGCTTCCAGCCGCTCCTCCGGCGCTTCCTCAGGTCGGTCTCGCACCGGCTCTCAAAGCAGCAGCAGCACCTCACGTTCCAAACACCGCTCTTTTAAGACGAAGGAACGCCACCAACCACCCACCCTCCCACCACCACCCTCCGACGGCACCAAGCGCTCCAGGCGCGCTCACCGCAGCTCCGCCGCCTCGCGCCTCCCCAGCAATCCAAGCCCGCCACAACCCGCCATCACAGACTGGACTGTAGCGGGACTCCATAAGCAGCTCCGCGCTCACAATGTCCCATTTGCCCGCTCCACCAACAAAGCGGGATTATTCAAGCTGTTCTGCGACACCACCACCACAACAACAACAACACAGCCGGGTCCTTCCTCGAGCCAGGCGCTCCCCGATGACGTCACGAGGCGCGCTCCTCGCGCTACCACCACTGCTGTTGACGTCACCCGCCGTTCCAGACGTTCCAGAGTCAACACAGCCTCCTTTCCCCTCCCTACCTCCAGCTTTGGGTATCTACACTATATTTGGAATATACTTACTATTACTTAATCTTGTCAAGTTTTAAGTTTTAATGTGGTGTCAGTTACCCACCCTCCAGCGTCGGGTGTCTTACATTACATTTGGAATATATATATTATATATATGTATATTAATATGCATGTATATATATTATATATGAGGTAATACATATGCCATATGTATTGCCATTACTTTAACTTGCCAAGCATTAAGCCCATGTAGTGTTAGTTACCCAACACCACCCACCTCTACCTCCTCCCTCCCCTCCCCTCCACTCCCGCCACTTCTCCCCACCACTTTTCCCCCATACTGCACATTTCTTCTAACAGCGCAACCCTTCCAAGCTCCCTCCCTTCCACCAGTACATTCTCACCAATCAGCGAAACCCCTCCAAACCCCCCCACCTCAGCGCCTGCCCCCCACAACCTCACGTCCCTCCTGTCCCTCCTGTCCTCTTTTGCCTCGCAGGCTGCACCACCCCCCAACCCCCCCCCCGTCCCTCCTCCCCACTCAAACTTCCCCCGACCCCCATCCCTCGCCGCCCTCGTGGCTACATTGAACCAGGCTCTGTCCGCCTACCCCCAGGCTCTGTCCGCCTTCCCTCAGGCTCTGCCCGCCTTTCCCCAGGCTCTGCCCGCCTGCCCCTCCCTCCCGGCCCCCCACCACCCTACGCTGGCTCTCCCCAGCGTTCACTCTACGCTGGTACCCCCCAGCGTCTTTTCCGACCCCTCCTTCCCCCCTCCCCCCCGTCCCCCCCTTTTCTCTCTCTCCACAGCAACCCCGGCACTCGCCCCGTCCAACGCACCCGCCAGGAACCCACAGAACATCGGCGCCGCCCTCCGCACCCAGATCCTACTAGGTAACGACCTTGACCTAGCCACTCTCCTCCGCCCCTCCATCACCAACTCCGAGTCTCGCATCATTGAATGCGGAGACATCTCCATTCAGCTCCGCAACCCCACCCCCTCACGCTCCGCCATCCTCACCGTCGCCGAGTTCGGCCTGGCTTTTTCCATCTTCAGAGACGTGATTTGCTCCGCCTACCCAGCTCGGCGCCAGGAGCTGGACGACTACCATACCATCATCCTCGACCTAGCCGTGAGGTTCGGCGGCTCCCTCTTCCTAGAATATCACCGCCAGTTTTCCGCCACCGCCGCAGCCAGACTCCATCAGCTCAACACAAATACCTACTGGGGCCAACTGGACCTAGAACTGTATTGCCGTATCTTCGCCGGAAGGCTCGCCGTCGCCTGCAGCCTTTGCGGCAACCCCACCCACCCCGCCAGCCAGTGCGTCCACGCCGCCCCCCCCGCCGCCAAACCCACCACCTACAGACCAACTCCTGGCCCCTCCTCCCTCCCCACCTTCAACAGACCAACTCCCGGCCCCCCCTCCCTCCTCGCCATCTCCGCACCCCCGCCACGCCCCCAACCCTACCCAGCTTCCCAAAACTCCCTCGACAGACGCGGCCGCCCTGTCTTGTTCTGTGGCTCCTCAGCCATCTGTAACAACTTCAACGAGGCAGGGTGCGCCGCGGCTGTCTGCAGACTCCTCCACGTCTGCACCCACTGCGGGGGCGCCCATGCCCGCTCCACCTGCCCCCAACACCCCACCAAACCTTCCAAACCCAGCTGACATTCTGTCCACCTCTCCACCCCCATCAACATCCCCGCCCTGGCCGCTGCACTATCACGCCACCCAGACCCCGCAACTGCCTGCTTCCTCCTCGGAGGCCTTAACTATGGCTTTTCCCCCGGCCTCGTCACCCTCCCCACCACCACCCACACCTGCCACAACCTCCAGTCCGCCCTCACTGACCCAGACTCCGTCACTTCCTTGCTCAACAAGGAAGTGGCGAGCGGCTTTATGATCGGCCCATTCTCCACCCCACCCTTCCCCACCTACCGCATCAACCCCCTAGGCATCGCCACCAGGAAGTATTCAGGCAAGAAGAGGATCATCCTCGACCTCTCCTCCCCCCATGGCACCTCCACCCCCAGCGTCAACAGCCTCATCCCCAGCCCCCCCTTCTCCCTGCAGTACGCCACCATTGACGGCGCCATCAGGCTCATCCGACTCGCCGGCCAAGGCGCTTGGCTGGCCAAAGCCGACGTCACCGCAGCCTTCAAGATCCTCCCCCTCCACCCAGATTCTTGGCACCTTTTTGGGGTCTCCTGGCAGGACGCCTACTACTTCGCCGTCCGCCTCACCTTCGGCTGCAAGAGCAGCCCGAAGCTGTTCGACACACTAGCCGAAGCCCTCTGCTGGATCCTCACTAACAACCACAAGCTCCCCTACGTCACCCACCTGCTAGACGACTTCCTCGTCGTCACTCCCCCTCACGCACCCCCCGCCTCCGGCCTCACCACACTCACCTCCGTCTTCAACGACCTCGGCGTCCCCCTCGCCCTAGAGAAGACAGAGGGCCCTTCCACTTCCCTTGAGTTCCTGGGAATCACCCTGGACACCGTATCACTCCAAGCCTCCCTACCCCCCGACAAGCTCAACCGCATCACACTCCTCCTCTCCAATTACCTGAACCTCCCCCAGTGCAGCAAGCAACAGCTCCTCTCACTGCTCGGCCATCTCAACTACGCCATACGCATCGTCCCCCAAGGCCGCTCCTTCATCTCCAACCTGCTCCACCTTTCCGCCTCAGTCCCCTCCCTTCACCACCAGGTCACTCTCGACACCCCCTGCCAAATGGAGCTCCGCCTTTGGCACCTCCTCCTCTCCAATTGGAACGGAATCACCTTCTTTTATGACGACTTCATCTCCTCCCCCGAAGACCTCCAACTGTATACGGACGCGGCCCCCTCAGTAGGCTTCGGGGGCTACTACGCAGGACGCTGGTTCTCCTCCCCCTGGCCCGACGACTTCCGCATCCTCGACCCCGACCATTCCCAGTCCTCCACCCTACACGAGCTCTACCCCATCATCATCGCCGCAGCCCTGTGGGGCTCAGAGTGGACCGGCAAGAGTGTCCTCATCCACACGGACAACCAGGCCGTGGTCCACATCATCAACAAAGGCCGCTGCTCCTCACTCCCCGTCATGTCCCTCCTGCGCCGCCTAACCTGGCTCTCCGTCACCCACCAGTTTCTCCTCCGCGCCGCCCACGTCCCAGGCCACCACAACTCCATCGCTGACTCCCTTTCCCGTTTTCTGTTCCAGAAATTCAAGACCTTGGCCCCGCTATCCGATCCCCTTCCAGTCCCGGTCCCTCCATTTTCCGACATCATCTTCCCCTAGAACACCCTCTCCACCACCTCATCCTCCAGTCCCAGCGCTCCATCCTGCTGAGCGTAGCAGACTCCACCCTCTCATCCTACCGGACAGCATGGCACAACTTCCGGTCCTTCCACCTCCGCCACAATCTACACTTCCCCTCACTCGATCTCCTCTCCCTCTCCGCCTTCATCAGCTACAGCGCCTCCACCCTCTCCACCCGCTCCTCCACGATCAGAGTCTACCTATGCGGCATCAGCTTCTTCACCAAACTCCTAACCGGTTCGCCCCATCCATTCACCCAGCACCCCCAAATCATCCTCCAACTCAAAGGCTTGCAGCGCGGCGAACCGCGGCTTCCTCCCCGGCGCCTCCCCCTCACCATAGAGATCCTGGCCTCCTGCATCCACACCATCCGTTCCGGCTACGCCAACCAAACCCTCAACTCCACCCTCGAATCCATGTTCCTCCTGGCCTTCTACGGCTTCCTCCGCTGCTCTGAGTTCACGGCCGCCAACCATAACTTCGACCCCGCAATCCACCCCTGCCTCTCCGACTTAGCCTCCCACGACCACGACACGTTGGTCTTCACCCTGAAAAGAAGCAAGTCCTCCCAGCATCGCCCAATTCCCATCTACCTCTTCCGCATCAACTCCCCCACCAGTCCTTTCGACTCCCTGGTCAACCATGTCCGCCTCAGACAATCCCAGCACGCTCTCCCCACTGACCCCCTCTTCACCAATGAACACGGAACCGTCGCCACCCGCTGCTGGTTCCTCCTCCACCTCCGCCAAATCCTCACCACCTCAGGCTACCCGTCAGAAAACTTCTCCGGCCACTCCTTCCGCATCGGCGCCGCCTCCACCGCCGCCAGCCGAGGCCTCCAGGACCACACTGTCCGCCTGCTCGGCAGATGGTCCTCCCAAGCCTACCTGACCTACATCCGCTCCTCCCTCCACGACATCAGACAGGCCCACAACTCCCTGGCCTAGTGGTCGTCCCCCGTCTTCCTTTTGGGGATCACGCCTCCATGTGTGCCGCGGGCTGACCGCCACACGACCCCCCCCCCCCAAAGACTCCAGGGTCGGCGACCCCCCCGGAACCCACGCCCCGCTCCCCCCACTCTCCTCCTCATCATTCCATTCTTTCATTCAATAAAATCTTAAACCTTCCACAATGTGTGTTCATTCCAACTAGTGAAATGGAGTTGGAACAACTGATGTTCAGGAGGCGGAGGAACACACCTTGACCACACCTTCACGCCAATCTCCGCCCTCCACGCCAATCTACCTGAGCCTACTTATACCCGCCCAATACAACCCAGCATCCTCTATGCTTTCGTATCCCACCTCCATCCCCATCACCACCTCAGGACCAGCAGCACCTCCACTGCTCCATCTCCTCCTCCCTCTCTCCTCACCTCCTCCCTTCCTCAGAGTTCCCACGGGGGGATCACGCCTCCATGTGTGCCGCGGGCTGACCGCCACACGACCCCCCCCCCAAAGACTCCAGGGTCGGCGACCCCCCCGGAACCCACGCCCCGCTCCCCCCACTCTCCTCCTCATCATTCCATTCTTTCATTCAATAAAATCTTAAACCTTCCACAATGTGTGTTCATTCCAACTAGTGAACTATAGCATGCCGTTTTTCATCATTTTTGAGGATTTGAAAAAAGAAAATCACTCGAGACAATGGACTATAGCCCATGGTCTCGGAGTGATTTTCGTCTTTTTCTCAAATCCTCATTTACATCATTTTTGACCATGGGATGTAGCCCATCTCAGACGGCATACTATAGCATGCCGTTTTTCATCATTTTTGAGGATTTGAAAAAAAGACGAAAATCACTCCAGACAATGGACTATAGCCCATGGTCTCGGAGTGATTTTCGTCTTTTTCTCAAATCCTCATTTACACAATTTTTGACCATGGGATGTAGCCCATCTCAGACGGCATACTATAGCATGCCGTTTTTCATAATTTTTGAGGATTTGAAAAAAAAAACGAAAATCAATCGAGACAATGGACTATAGCCCATGGTCTCGGAGTGATTTTCGTCTTTTTCTCAAATCCTCATTTACATCATTTTTGATCATGGGATGTAGCCCATCTCAGACGGCATACTATATAGCATGCAGTTTTTCATCATTTTTGAGGATTTGAAAAAAAGACGAAAATCACTCGAGACAATGGACTATAGCCCATGGTCTCAGAGTGATTTTCGTCTTTTTCTCAAATCCTCATTTACACAATTTTTGACCATGGGATGTAGCCCATCTCAGACGGCATACTATAGCATGCCGTTTTTCATCATTTTTGAGGATTTGAAAAAAAGACGAATATCACTCGAGACAATGGACTATAGCCCATGGTCTCGGAGTGATTTTCGTCTTTTTCTCAAATCCTCATTTACACAATTTTTGATCATGGGATGTAGCCCATCTCAGACGGCATACTATAACATGCCGTTTTTCATCATTTTTGAGGATTTGAAAAAAAGACGAAAATCAATCGAGACAATGGACTATAGCCCATGGTCTCGGAGTGATTTTCGTCTTTTTCTCAAATCCTTGTTTTTCATCATTTTTGACCATGGGATGTAGCCCATCTCAGACGGCATACTATAATATGCCGTTTTTCATCATTTTTGAGGATTTGATAAAAAGACGAAAATCACTCGAGACAATGGACTATAGCCCATGGTCTCGGAGTGATTTTCGTCTTTTTCTCAAAAACTCATTTACATCATTTTTGACCATGGGATGTAGCCCATCTCAGACGGCATACTATAGCATGTCGTTTTTCATAATTTTTGAGGATTTGAAAAAAAGACGAAAATCACTCGAGACAATGGACTATAGCCCATGGTCTCGGAGTGATTTTTGTCTTTTTCTCAAATCCTTGTTTTTCATCATTTTTGACCATGGGCTGTAGCCCATCTCAGACGGCATACTATAGCATGCCGTTTTTCATCATTTTTGAGGATTTGAAAAAAAGAAGAAAATCACTCGAGACAATGGACTATAGCCCATGGTCTCGGAGTGATTTTCGTCTTTTTCTCAAAAACTCATTTACATCATTTTTGACCATGGGATGTAGCCCATCTCAGACGGCATACTATAGCATGTCGTTTTTCATAATTTTTGAGGATTTGAAAAAAAGACGAAAATCACTCGAGACAATGGACTATAGCCCATGGTCTCGGAGTGATTTTCGTCTTTTTCTCAAATCCTTGTTTTTCATCATTTTTGACCATGGGCTGTAGCCCATCTCAGACGGCATACTATAGCATGCCGTTTTTCATCATTTTTGAGGATTTGAAAAAAAGACGAAAGTCAATCGAGACAATGGACTATAGCCCATGGTCTCGGAGTGATTTTCGTCTTTTTCTCAAATCCTTGTTTTTCATCATTTTTGACCATGGGATGTAGCCCATCTCAGACGGCATACTATAATATGCCGTTTTTCATCATTTTTGAGGATTTGATAAAAAGACGAAAATCACTCGAGACAATGGACTATAGCCCATGGTCTCGGAGTGATTTTCGTCTTTTTCTCAAATCCTCATTTACACAATTTTTGACCATGGGATGTAGCCCATCTCAGACGGCATACTATAGCATGCCGTTTTTCATCATTTTTGAGGATTTGAAAAAAAGACGAAAATCAATCGAGACAATGGACTATAGCCCATGGTCTCGGAGTGATTTTCGTCTTTTTCTCAAATCCTCATTTACACAATTTTTGACCATGTGATGTAGCCCATCTCAGACGGCATACTATAGCATGCCGTTTTTCATCATTTTTGAGGATTTGAAAAAAAGACGAAAATCAATCGAGACAATGGACTATAGCCCATGGTCTCGGAGTGATTTTCGTCTTTTTCTCAAATCCTCATTTACATCATTTTTGATCATGGGATGTAGCCCATCTCAGACGGCATACTATAGCATGCCGTTTTTCATCATTTTTGAGGATTTGAAAAAAAGACGAAAATCACTCGAGACAATGGACTAGAGCCCATGGTCTCGGAGTGATTTTCGTCTTTTTCTCAAATCCTTGTTTTTCATCATTTTTGACCATGGGCTGTAGCCCATCTCAGACGGCATACTATAATATGCCGTTTTTCATCATTTTTGAGGATTTGAAAAAAAGACGAAAATCAATCGAGACAATGGACTATAGCCCATGGTCTCGGAGTGATTTTCGTCTTTTTCTCAAATCCTTGTTTTTCATCATTTTTGACCATGGGATGTAGCCCATCTCAGACGGCATACTATAATATGCCGTTTTTCATCATTTTTGAGGATTTGATAAAAAGACGAAAATCACTCGAGACAATGGACTATAGCCCATGGTCTCGGAGTGATTTTTGTCTTTTTCTCAAATCCTCATTTACACAATTTTTGACCATGGGATGTAGCCCATCTCAGACGGCATACTATAGCATGCCGTTTTTCATCATTTTTGAGGATTTGAAAAAAAGACGAAAATCACTCCAGACAATGGACTATAGCCCATGGTCTCGGAGTGATTTTCGTCTTTTTCTCAAATCCTCATTTACACAATTTTTGACCATGGGATGTAGCCCATCTCAGACGGCATACTATAGCATGCCGTTTTTCATAATTTTTGAGGATTTGAAAAAAAAAACGAAAATCAATCGAGACAATGGACTATAGCCCATGGTCTCGGAGTGATTTTCGTCTTTTTCTCAAATCCTCATTTACATCATTTTTGATCATGGGATGTAGCCCATCTCAGACGGCATACTATATAGCATGCCGTTTTTCATCATTTTTGAGGATTTGAAAAAAAGACGAAAATCACTCGAGACAATGGACTATAGCCCATGGTCTCAGAGTGATTTTCGTCTTTTTCTCAAATCCTCATTTACACAATTTTTGACCATGGGATGTAGCCCATCTCAGACGGCATACTATAGCATGCCGTTTTTCATCATTTTTGAGGATTTGAAAAAAAGACGAAAATCACTCGAGACAATGGACTATAGCCCATGGTCTCGGAGTGATTTTCGTCTTTTTCTCAAATCCTCATTTACACAATTTTTGATCATGGGATGTAGCCCATCTCAGACGGCACACTATAACATGCCGTTTTTCATCATTTTTGAGGATTTGAAAAAAAGACGAAAATCAATCGAGACAATGGACTATAGCCCATGGTCTCGGAGTGATTTTCGTCTTTTTCTCAAATCCTTGTTTTTCATCATTTTTGACCATGGGATGTAGCCCATCTCAGACGGCATACTATAATATGCCGTTTTTCATCATTTTTGAGGATTTGATAAAAAGACGAAAATCACTCGAGACAATGGACTATAGCCCATGGTCTCGGAGTGATTTTCGTCTTTTTCTCAAAAACTCATTTACATCATTTTTGACCATGGGATGTAGCCCATCTCAGACGGCATACTATAGCATGTCGTTTTTCATAATTTTTGAGGATTTGAAAAAAAGACGAAAATCACTCGAGACAATGGACTATAGCCCATGGTCTCGGAGTGATTTTTGTCTTTTTCTCAAATCCTTGTTTTTCATCATTTTTGACCATGGGCTGTAGCCCATCTCAGACGGCATACTATAGCATGCCGTTTTTCATCATTTTTGAGGATTTGAAAAAAAGAAGAAAATCACTCGAGACAATGGACTATAGCCCATGGTCTCGGAGTGATTTTCGTCTTTTTCTCAAAAACTCATTTACATCATTTTTGACCATGGGATGTAGCCCATCTCAGACGGCATACTATAGCATGTCGTTTTTCATAATTTTTGAGGATTTGAAAAAAAGACGAAAATCACTCGAGACAATGGACTATAGCCCATGGTCTCGGAGTGATTTTCGTCTTTTTCTCAAATCCTTGTTTTTCATCATTTTTGACCATGGGCTGTAGCCCATCTCAGACGGCATACTATAGCATGCCGTTTTTCATCATTTTTGAGGATTTGAAAAAAAGACGAAAGTCAATCGAGACAATGGACTATAGCCCATGGTCTCGGAGTGATTTTCGTCTTTTTCTCAAATCCTTGTTTTTCATCATTTTTGACCATGGGATGTAGCCCATCTCAGACGGCATACTATAATATGCCGTTTTTCATCATTTTTGAGGATTTGATAAAAAGACGAAAATCACTCGAGACAATGGACTATAGCCCATGGTCTCGGAGTGATTTTCGTCTTTTTCTCAAATCCTCATTTACACAATTTTTGACCATGGGATGTAGCCCATCTCAGACGGCATACTATAGCATGCCGTTTTTCATCATTTTTGAGGATTTGAAAAAAAGACGAAAATCAATCGAGACAATGGACTATAGCCCATGGTCTCGGAGTGATTTTCGTCTTTTTCTCAAATCCTCATTTACACAATTTTTGACCATGTGATGTAGCCCATCTCAGACGGCATACTATAGCATGCCGTTTTTCATCATTTTTGAGGATTTGAAAAACAGACGAAAATCAATCGAGACAATGGACTATAGCCCATGGTCTCGGAGTGATTTTCGTCTTTTTCTCAAATCCTCATTTACATCATTTTTGATCATGGGATGTAGCCCATCTCAGACGGCATACTATAGCATGCCGTTTTTCATCATTTTTGAGGATTTGAAAAAAAGACGAAAATCACTCGAGACAATGGACTAGAGCCCATGGTCTCGGAGTGATTTTCGTCTTTTTCTCAAATCCTTGTTTTTCATCATTTTTGACCATGGGCTGTAGCCCATCTCAGACGGCATACTATAATATGCCGTTTTTCATCATTTTTGAGGATTTGAAAAAAAGACGAAAATCAATCGAGACAATGGACTATAGCCCATGGTCTCGGAGTGATTTTCGTCTTTTTCTCAAATCCTTGTTTTTCATCATTTTTGACCATGGGATGTAGCCCATCTCAGACGGCATACTATAATATGCCGTTTTTCATCATTTTTGAGGATTTGATAAAAAGACGAAAATCACTCGAGACAATGGACTATAGCCCATGGTCTCAGAGTGATTTTCGTCTTTTTCTCAAATCCTCATTTACACAATTTTTGACCATGGGATGTAGCCCATCTCAGACGGCATACTATAGCATGCCGTTTTTCATCATTTTTGAGGATTTGAAAAAAAGACGAAAATCAATCGAGACAATGGACTATAGCCCATGGTCTCGGAGTGATTTTCGTCTTTTTCTCAAATCCTCATTTACACAATTTTTGACCATGTGATGTAGCCCATCTCAGACGGCATACTATAGCATGCCGTTTTTCATCATTTTTGAGGATTTGAAAAAAAGACGAAAATCAATCGAGACAATGGACTATAGCCCATGGTCTCGGAGTGATTTTCGTCTTTTTCTCAAATCCTCATTTACATCATTTTTGATCATGGGATGTAGCCCATCTCAGACGGCATACTATAGCATGCCGTTTTTCATCATTTTTGAGGATTTGAAAAAAAGACGAAAATCACTCGAGACAATGGACTAGAGCCCATGGTCTCGGAGTGATTTTCGTCTTTTTCTCAAATCCTTGTTTTTCATCATTTTTGACCATGGGCTGTAGCCCATCTCAGACGGCATACTATAATATGCCGTTTTTCATCATTTTTGAGGATTTGAAAAAAAGACGAAAATCACTCGAGACAATGGACTATAGCCCATGGTCTCGGAGTGATTTTCGTCTTTTTCTCAAAAACTCATTTACATCATTTTTGACCATGGGATGTAGCCCATCTCAGACGGCATACTATAGCATGTCGTTTTTCATAATTTTTGAGGATTTGAAAAAAAGACGAAAATCACTCGAGACAATGGACTATAGCCCATGGTCTCGGAGTGATTTTCGTCTTTTTCTCAAATCCTCATTTACACAATTTTTGACCATGGGATGTAGCCCATCTCAGACGGCATACTATAGCATGCCGTTTTTCATCATTTTTGAGGATTTGAAAAAAAGACGAAAATCAATCGAGACAATGGACTATAGCCCATGGTCTCGGAGTGATTTTCGTCTTTTTCTCAAATCCTCATTTACATCATTTTTGATCATGGGATGTAGCCCATCTCAGACGGCATACTATAGCATGCCGTTTTTCATCATTTTTGAGGATTTGAAAAAAAGACGAAAATCACTCGAGACAATGGACTAGAGCCCATGGTCTTGGAGTGATTTTCGTCTTTTTCTCAAATCCTTGTTTTTCATCATTTTTGACCATGGGCTATGTAGCCCATCTCAGACGGCATACTATAATATGCCGTTTTTCATCATTTTTGAGGATTTGAAAAAAAGACGAAAATCACTCGAGACAATGGACTATATAGCCCATGGTCTCGGAGTGATTTTCGTCTTTTTCTCAAAAACTCATTTACATCATTTTTGACCATGGGATGTAGCCCATCTCAGACGGCATACTATAGCATGTCGTTTTTCTTAATTTTTGTGGATTTGAAAAAAAGACGAAAATCACTCGAGACAATGGACTATAGCCCATGGTCTCGGAGTGATTTTCGTCTTTTTCTCAAATCCTTGTTTTTCATCATTTTTGACCATGGGCTGTAGCCCATCTCAGACGGCATACTATAGCATGCCGTTTTTCATCATTTTTGAGGATTTGAAAAAAAGACGAAAATAACTCCAGACAATGGACTATAGCCCATGGTCTCGGAGTGATTTTCGTCTTTTTCTCAAATCCTCATTTACACAATTTTTGACCATGGGATGTAGCCCATCTCAGACGGCATACTATAGCATACCGTTTTTCATAATTTTTGAGGATTTGAAAAAAAAACGAAAATCAATCGAGACAATGGACTATAGCCCATGGTCTCGGAGTGATTTTCGTCTTTTTCTCAAATCCTCATTTACATCATTTTTGATCATGGGATGTAGCCCATCTCAGACGGCATACTATAGCATGCCGTTTTTCATCATTTTTGAGGATTTGAAAAAAAGACGAAAATCACTCGAGACAATGGAATATAGCCCATGGTCTCGGAGTGATTTTCGTCTTTTTCTCAAATCCTCATTTACACAATTTTTGACCATGGGATGTAGCCCATCTCAGACGGCATACTATAGCATGCCGTTTTTCATCATTTTTGAGGATTTGAAAAAAAGACGAAAATCAATCGAGACAATGGACTATAGCCCATGGTCTCGGAGTGATTTTCGTCTTTTTCTCAAATCCTTGTTTTTCATCATTTTTGACCATGGGATGTAGCCCATCTCAGACGGCATACTATAATATGCCGTTTTTCATCATTTTTGAGGATTTGATAAAAAGACGAAAATCACTCGAGACAATGGACTATAGCCCATGGTCTCGGAGTGATTTTCGTCTTTTTCTCAAATCCTCATTTACACAATTTTTGACCATGGGATGTAGCCCATCTCAGACGGCATACTATAGCATGCCGTTTTTCATCATTTTTGAGGATTTGAAAAAAAGACGAAAATCACTCGAGACAATGGACTATAGCCCATGGTCTCGGAGTGATTTTCGTCTTTTTCTCAAATCCTCATTTACATCATTTTTGATCATGGGATGTAGCCCATCTCAGACGGCATACTATAGCATGCCGTTTTTCATCATTTTTGAGGATTTGAAAAAAAGACGAAAATCACTCGAGACAATGGACTAGAGCCCATGGTCTCGGAGTGATTTTCGTCTTTTTCTCAAATCCTTGTTTTTCATCATTTTTGACCATGGGCTGTAGCCCATCTCAGACGGCATACTATAATATGCCATTTTTCATCATTTTTGAGGATTTGAAAAAAAGACGAAAATCACTCGAGACAATGGACTATAGCCCATGGTCTCGGAGTGATTTTCGTCTTTTTCTCAAAAACTCCAGCCCAGTATCACAATTAAAAGTCAAACCTCGACTTTTTGACAGACCCCGGGAAAAGTCACCGTTTGACTTTTCAAAAGTTGTTGCTACATCCCATGGTCAAAAATGATGTAAATGAGGATTTGAGAAAAAGACGAAAATCACTCCATGACCATGGGCTATAGTCCATTGTCTTGAGTGATTTTCGTCTTTTTTTCAAATCCTCAAAAATGATGAAAAACGGCATGCTATAGTATGCCGTCTGAGATGGGCTACAGCCCATGGTCAAAAATGAAAAACGAGGTTTGAAAAAAAGACGAAAATCACTCCGAGACCATGGGCTATAGTCCATTGTCTCGAGTGATTTTCGTCTTTTTTTCAAATCCTCAAAAATGATGAAAAACGGAATGCTATAGTATGCCGTCTGAGATGGGCTACATCCCATGGTCAAAAATTATGTAAATGAGGATTTGAGAAAAAGACGAAAATCACTCCGAGACCATGGGCTATAGTCCATTGTCTCGAGTGATTTTCGTCTTTTTTTCAAATCCTCAAAAATGATGAAAAACGGCATATTATAGTATGCCGTCTGAGATGGGCTACAGCACATGGTCAAAAATGAAAAACGAGGTTTGAAAAAAAGACGAAAATCACTCCGAGACCATGGGCTATAGTCCATTGTCTCGAGTTATTTTCGTCTTTTTTTCAAATCCTCAAAAATGATGAAAAACGACATGCTATAGTATGCCGTCTGAGATGGGCTACATCCCATGGTCAAAAATGATGTAAATGAGGATTTGAGAAAAAGACGAAAATCACTCCGAGACCATGGGCTATAGTCCATTGTCTCGAGTGATTTTCTTCTTTTTTTTAAAATCCTCAAAAATGATGAAAAACAGCATGCTATAGTATGCCGTCTGAGATGGGCTACAGCCCATGGTCAAAAATGATGTAAATGAGGATTTGAGAAAAAGACGAAAATCACTCCGAGACCATGGGCTATAGTCCATTGTCTCGAGTGATTTCCGTCTTTTTTTCAAATCCTCAAAAATGATGAAAAACGGCATGCTATAGTATGCCGTCTGAGATGGGCTACAGCCCATGGTCAAAAATGATGAAAAACAAGGATTTGAGAAAAGACGAAAATCACTCCGAGACCATGGGCTATAGTCCATTGTCTCGAGTGATTTTCGTCTTTTTTTCAAATCCTCAAAAATGATGAAAAACGGCATATTATAGTATGCCGTCTGAGATGGGCTACAGCCCATGGTCAAAAATGAAAAACGAGGTTTGAAAAAAAGACGAAAATCACTCCGAGACCATGGGCTATAGTCCATTGTCTCGAGTGATTTTCGTCTTTTTTTCAAATCCTCAAAAATGATGAAAAACGACATGCTATAGTATGCCGTCTGAGATGGGCTACATCCCATGGTCAAAAATGATGTAAATGAGGATTTGAAAAAAAGACGAAAATCACTCGAGACAATGGAATATAGCCCATGGTCTCGGAGTGATTTTCGTCTTTTTCTCAAATCCTTGTTTTTCATCATTTTTGACCATGGGCTGTAGCCCATCTCAGACGGCATACTATAATATGCCGTTTTTCATAATTTTTGAGGATTTGAAAAAAAGACGAAAATCACTCGAGACAATGGACTATAGCCCATGGTCTCGGAGTGATTTTCGTCTTTTTCTCAAATCCTCATTTACACAATTTTTGACCATGGGATGTAGCCCATCTCAGACGGCATACTATAGCATGCCGTTTTTCATCATTTTTGAGGATTTGAAAAAAAGACGAAAATCAATCGAGACAATGGACTATAGCCCATGGTCTCGGAGTGATTTTCGTCTTTTTCTCAAATCCTCATTTACACAATTTTTGACCATGGGATGTAGCCCATCTCAGACGGCATACTATAGCATGCCGTTTTTCATCATTTTTGAGGATTTGAAAAAAAGACGAAAATCAATCGAGACAATGGACTATAGCCCATGGTCTCGGAGTGATTTTCGTCTTTTTCTCAAATCCTTGTTTTTCATCATTTTTGACCATGGGATGTAGCCCATCTCAGACGGCATACTATAATATGCCGTTTTTCATCATTTTTGAGGATTTGATAAAAAGACGAAAATCACTCGAGACAATGGACTATAGCCCATGGTCTCGGAGTGATTTTCGTCTTTTTCTCAAAAACTCATTTACATCATTTTTGACCATGGGATGTAGCCCATCTCAGACGGCATACTATAGCATGTCGTTTTTCATAATTTTTGAGGATTTGAAAAAAAGACGAAAATCACTCGAGACAATGGACTATAGCCCATGGTCTCGGAGTGATTTTTGTCTTTTTCTCAAATCCTTGTTTTTCATCATTTTTGACCATGGGCTGTAGCCCATCTCAGACGGCATACTATAGCATGCCGTTTTTCATCATTTTTGAGGATTTGAAAAAAAGAAGAAAATCACTCGAGACAATGGACTATAGCCCATGGTCTCGGAGTGATTTTCGTCTTTTTCTCAAAAACTCATTTACATCATTTTTGACCATGGGATGTAGCCCATCTCAGACGGCATACTATAGCATGTCGTTTTTCATAATTTTTGAGGATTTGAAAAAAAGACGAAAATCACTCGAGACAATGGACTATAGCCCATGGTCTCGGAGTGATTTTCGTCTTTTTCTCAAATCCTTGTTTTTCATCATTTTTGACCATGGGCTGTAGCCCATCTCAGACGGCATACTATAGCATGCCGTTTTTCATCATTTTTGAGGATTTGAAAAAAAGACGAAAGTCAATCGAGACAATGGACTATAGCCCATGGTCTCGGAGTGATTTTCGTCTTTTTCTCAAATCCTTGTTTTTCATCATTTTTGACCATGGGATGTAGCCCATCTCAGACGGCATACTATAATATGCCGTTTTTCATCATTTTTGAGGATTTGATAAAAAGACGAAAATCACTCGAGACAATGGACTATAGCCCATGGTCTCGGAGTGATTTTCGTCTTTTTCTCAAATCCTCATTTACACAATTTTTGACCATGGGATGTAGCCCATCTCAGACGGCATACTATAGCATGCCGTTTTTCATCATTTTTGAGGATTTGAAAAAAAGACGAAAATCAATCGAGACAATGGACTATAGCCCATGGTCTCGGAGTGATTTTCGTCTTTTTCTCAAATCCTCATTTACACAATTTTTGACCATGTGATGTAGCCCATCTCAGACGGCATACTATAGCATGCCGTTTTTCATCATTTTTGAGGATTTGAAAAACAGACGAAAATCAATCGAGACAATGGACTATAGCCCATGGTCTCGGAGTGATTTTCGTCTTTTTCTCAAATCCTCATTTACATCATTTTTGATCATGGGATGTAGCCCATCTCAGACGGCATACTATAGCATGCCGTTTTTCATCATTTTTGAGGATTTGAAAAAAAGACGAAAATCACTCGAGACAATGGACTAGAGCCCATGGTCTCGGAGTGATTTTCGTCTTTTTCTCAAATCCTTGTTTTTCATCATTTTTGACCATGGGCTGTAGCCCATCTCAGACGGCATACTATAATATGCCGTTTTTCATCATTTTTGAGGATTTGAAAAAAAGACGAAAATCAATCGAGACAATGGACTATAGCCCATGGTCTCGGAGTGATTTTCGTCTTTTTCTCAAATCCTTGTTTTTCATCATTTTTGACCATGGGATGTAGCCCATCTCAGACGGCATACTATAATATGCCGTTTTTCATCATTTTTGAGGATTTGATAAAAAGACGAAAATCACTCGAGACAATGGACTATAGCCCATGGTCTCAGAGTGATTTTCGTCTTTTTCTCAAATCCTCATTTACACAATTTTTGACCATGGGATGTAGCCCATCTCAGACGGCATACTATAGCATGCCGTTTTTCATCATTTTTGAGGATTTGAAAAAAAGACGAAAATCAATCGAGACAATGGACTATAGCCCATGGTCTCGGAGTGATTTTCGTCTTTTTCTCAAATCCTCATTTACACAATTTTTGACCATGTGATGTAGCCCATCTCAGACGGCATACTATAGCATGCCGTTTTTCATCATTTTTGAGGATTTGAAAAAAAGACGAAAATCAATCGAGACAATGGACTATAGCCCATGGTCTCGGAGTGATTTTCGTCTTTTTCTCAAATCCTCATTTACATCATTTTTGATCATGGGATGTAGCCCATCTCAGACGGCATACTATAGCATGCCGTTTTTCATCATTTTTGAGGATTTGAAAAAAAGACGAAAATCACTCGAGACAATGGACTAGAGCCCATGGTCTCGGAGTGATTTTCGTCTTTTTCTCAAATCCTTGTTTTTCATCATTTTTGACCATGGGCTGTAGCCCATCTCAGACGGCATACTATAATATGCCGTTTTTCATCATTTTTGAGGATTTGAAAAAAAGACGAAAATCACTCGAGACAATGGACTATAGCCCATGGTCTCGGAGTGATTTTCGTCTTTTTCTCAAAAACTCATTTACATCATTTTTGACCATGGGATGTAGCCCATCTCAGACGGCATACTATAGCATGTCGTTTTTCATAATTTTTGAGGATTTGAAAAAAAGACGAAAATCACTCGAGACAATGGACTATAGCCCATGGTCTCGGAGTGATTTTCGTCTTTTTCTCAAATCCTCATTTACACAATTTTTGACCATGGGATGTAGCCCATCTCAGACGGCATACTATAGCATGCCGTTTTTCATCATTTTTGAGGATTTGAAAAAAAGACGAAAATCAATCGAGACAATGGACTATAGCCCATGGTCTCGGAGTGATTTTCGTCTTTTTCTCAAATCCTCATTTACATCATTTTTGATCATGGGATGTAGCCCATCTCAGACGGCATACTATAGCATGCCGTTTTTCATCATTTTTGAGGATTTGAAAAAAAGACGAAAATCACTCGAGACAATGGACTAGAGCCCATGGTCTTGGAGTGATTTTCGTCTTTTTCTCAAATCCTTGTTTTTCATCATTTTTGACCATGGGCTATGTAGCCCATCTCAGACGGCATACTATAATATGCCGTTTTTCATCATTTTTGAGGATTTGAAAAAAAGACGAAAATCACTCGAGACAATGGACTATATAGCCCATGGTCTCGGAGTGATTTTCGTCTTTTTCTCAAAAACTCATTTACATCATTTTTGACCATGGGATGTAGCCCATCTCAGACGGCATACTATAGCATGTCGTTTTTCTTAATTTTTGTGGATTTGAAAAAAAGACGAAAATCACTCGAGACAATGGACTATAGCCCATGGTCTCGGAGTGATTTTCGTCTTTTTCTCAAATCCTTGTTTTTCATCATTTTTGACCATGGGCTGTAGCCCATCTCAGACGGCATACTATAGCATGCCGTTTTTCATCATTTTTGAGGATTTGAAAAAAAGACGAAAATAACTCCAGACAATGGACTATAGCCCATGGTCTCGGAGTGATTTTCGTCTTTTTCTCAAATCCTCATTTACACAATTTTTGACCATGGGATGTAGCCCATCTCAGACGGCATACTATAGCATACCGTTTTTCATAATTTTTGAGGATTTGAAAAAAAAACGAAAATCAATCGAGACAATGGACTATAGCCCATGGTCTCGGAGTGATTTTCGTCTTTTTCTCAAATCCTCATTTACATCATTTTTGATCATGGGATGTAGCCCATCTCAGACGGCATACTATAGCATGCCGTTTTTCATCATTTTTGAGGATTTGAAAAAAAGACGAAAATCACTCGAGACAATGGAATATAGCCCATGGTCTCGGAGTGATTTTCGTCTTTTTCTCAAATCCTCATTTACACAATTTTTGACCATGGGATGTAGCCCATCTCAGACGGCATACTATAGCATGCCGTTTTTCATCATTTTTGAGGATTTGAAAAAAAGACGAAAATCAATCGAGACAATGGACTATAGCCCATGGTCTCGGAGTGATTTTCGTCTTTTTCTCAAATCCTTGTTTTTCATCATTTTTGACCATGGGATGTAGCCCATCTCAGACGGCATACTATAATATGCCGTTTTTCATCATTTTTGAGGATTTGATAAAAAGACGAAAATCACTCGAGACAATGGACTATAGCCCATGGTCTCGGAGTGATTTTCGTCTTTTTCTCAAATCCTCATTTACACAATTTTTGACCATGGGATGTAGCCCATCTCAGACGGCATACTATAGCATGCCGTTTTTCATCATTTTTGAGGATTTGAAAAAAAGACGAAAATCACTCGAGACAATGGACTATAGCCCATGGTCTCGGAGTGATTTTCGTCTTTTTCTCAAATCCTCATTTACATCATTTTTGATCATGGGATGTAGCCCATCTCAGACGGCATACTATAGCATGCCGTTTTTCATCATTTTTGAGGATTTGAAAAAAAGACGAAAATCACTCGAGACAATGGACTAGAGCCCATGGTCTCGGAGTGATTTTCGTCTTTTTCTCAAATCCTTGTTTTTCATCATTTTTGACCATGGGCTGTAGCCCATCTCAGACGGCATACTATAATATGCCGTTTTTCATCATTTTTGAGGATTTGAAAAAAAGACGAAAATCACTCGAGACAATGGACTATAGCCCATGGTCTCGGAGTGATTTTCGTCTTTTTCTCAAAAACTCCAGCCCAGTATCACAATTAAAAGTCAAACCTCGACTTTTTGACAGACCCCGGGAAAAGTCACCGTTTGACTTTTCAAAAGTTGTTGCTACATCCCATGGTCAAAAATGATGTAAATGAGGATTTGAGAAAAAGACGAAAATCACTCCATGACCATGGGCTATAGTCCATTGTCTTGAGTGATTTTCGTCTTTTTTTCAAATCCTCAAAAATGATGAAAAACGGCATGCTATAGTATGCCGTCTGAGATGGGCTACAGCCCATGGTCAAAAATGAAAAACGAGGTTTGAAAAAAAGACGAAAATCACTCCGAGACCATGGGCTATAGTCCATTGTCTCGAGTGATTTTCGTCTTTTTTTCAAATCCTCAAAAATGATGAAAAACGGAATGCTATAGTATGCCGTCTGAGATGGGCTACATCCCATGGTCAAAAATTATGTAAATGAGGATTTGAGAAAAAGACGAAAATCACTCCGAGACCATGGGCTATAGTCCATTGTCTCGAGTGATTTTCGTCTTTTTTTCAAATCCTCAAAAATGATGAAAAACGGCATATTATAGTATGCCGTCTGAGATGGGCTACAGCACATGGTCAAAAATGAAAAACGAGGTTTGAAAAAAAGACGAAAATCACTCCGAGACCATGGGCTATAGTCCATTGTCTCGAGTTATTTTCGTCTTTTTTTCAAATCCTCAAAAATGATGAAAAACGACATGCTATAGTATGCCGTCTGAGATGGGCTACATCCCATGGTCAAAAATGATGTAAATGAGGATTTGAGAAAAAGACGAAAATCACTCCGAGACCATGGGCTATAGTCCATTGTCTCGAGTGATTTTCTTCTTTTTTTTAAAATCCTCAAAAATGATGAAAAACAGCATGCTATAGTATGCCGTCTGAGATGGGCTACAGCCCATGGTCAAAAATGATGTAAATGAGGATTTGAGAAAAAGACGAAAATCACTCCGAGACCATGGGCTATAGTCCATTGTCTCGAGTGATTTCCGTCTTTTTTTCAAATCCTCAAAAATGATGAAAAACGGCATGCTATAGTATGCCGTCTGAGATGGGCTACAGCCCATGGTCAAAAATGATGAAAAACAAGGATTTGAGAAAAGACGAAAATCACTCCGAGACCATGGGCTATAGTCCATTGTCTCGAGTGATTTTCTTCTTTTTTTTAAAATCCTCAAAAATGATGAAAAACAGCATGCTATAGTATGCCGTCTGAGATGGGCTACAGCCCATGGTCAAAAATGATGTAAATGAGGATTTGAGAAAAAGACGAAAATCACTCCGAGACCATGGGCTATAGTCCATTGTCTCGAGTGATTTCCGTCTTTTTTTCAAATCCTCAAAAATGATGAAAAACGGCATGCTATAGTATGCCGTCTGAGATGGGCTACAGCCCATGGTCAAAAATGATGAAAAACAAGGATTTGAGAAAAGACGAAAATCACTCCGAGACCATGGGCTATAGTCCATTGTCTCGAGTGATTTTCGTCTTTTTTTCAAATCCTCAAAAATGATGAAAAACGGCATATTATAGTATGCCGTCTGAGATGGGCTACAGCCCATGGTCAAAAATGAAAAACGAGGTTTGAAAAAAAGACGAAAATCACTCCGAGACCATGGGCTATAGTCCATTGTCTCGAGTGATTTTCGTCTTTTTTTCAAATCCTCAAAAATGATGAAAAACGACATGCTATAGTATGCCGTCTGAGATGGGCTACATCCCATGGTCAAAAATGATGTAAATGAGGATTTGAAAAAAAGACGAAAATCACTCGAGACAATGGAATATAGCCCATGGTCTCGGAGTGATTTTCGTCTTTTTCTCAAATCCTTGTTTTTCATCATTTTTGACCATGGGCTGTAGCCCATCTCAGACGGCATACTATAATATGCCGTTTTTCATAATTTTTGAGGATTTGAAAAAAAGACGAAAATCACTCGAGACAATGGACTATAGCCCATGGTCTCGGAGTGATTTTCGTCTTTTTCTCAAATCCTCATTTACACAATTTTTGACCATGGGATGTAGCCCATCTCAGACGGCATACTATAGCATGCCGTTTTTCATCATTTTTGAGGATTTGAAAAAAAGACGAAAATCAATCGAGACAATGGACTATAGCCCATGGTCTCGGAGTGATTTTCGTCTTTTTCTCAAATCCTCATTTACACAATTTTTGACCATGGGATGTAGCCCATCTCAGACGGCATACTATAGCATGCCGTTTTTCATCATTTTTGAGGATTTGAAAAAAAGACGAAAATCACTCGAGACAATGGACTATAGCCCATGGTCTCGGAGTGATTTTCGTCTTTTTCTCAAATCCTCATTTACACAATTTTTGATCATGGGATGTAGCCCATCTCAGACGGCACACTATAACATGCCGTTTTTCATCATTTTTGAGGATTTGAAAAAAAGACGAAAATCAATCGAGACAATGGACTATAGCCCATGGTCTCGGAGTGATTTTCGTCTTTTTCTCAAATCCTTGTTTTTCATCATTTTTGACCATGGGATGTAGCCCATCTCAGACGGCATACTATAATATGCCGTTTTTCATCATTTTTGAGGATTTGATAAAAAGACGAAAATCACTCGAGACAATGGACTATAGCCCATGGTCTCGGAGTGATTTTCGTCTTTTTCTCAAAAACTCATTTACATCATTTTTGACCATGGGATGTAGCCCATCTCAGACGGCATACTATAGCATGTCGTTTTTCATAATTTTTGAGGATTTGAAAAAAAGACGAAAATCACTCGAGACAATGGACTATAGCCCATGGTCTCGGAGTGATTTTTGTCTTTTTCTCAAATCCTTGTTTTTCATCATTTTTGACCATGGGCTGTAGCCCATCTCAGACGGCATACTATAGCATGCCGTTTTTCATCATTTTTGAGGATTTGAAAAAAAGAAGAAAATCACTCGAGACAATGGACTATAGCCCATGGTCTCGGAGTGATTTTCGTCTTTTTCTCAAAAACTCATTTACATCATTTTTGACCATGGGATGTAGCCCATCTCAGACGGCATACTATAGCATGTCGTTTTTCATAATTTTTGAGGATTTGAAAAAAAGACGAAAATCACTCGAGACAATGGACTATAGCCCATGGTCTCGGAGTGATTTTCGTCTTTTTCTCAAATCCTTGTTTTTCATCATTTTTGACCATGGGCTGTAGCCCATCTCAGACGGCATACTATAGCATGCCGTTTTTCATCATTTTTGAGGATTTGAAAAAAAGACGAAAGTCAATCGAGACAATGGACTATAGCCCATGGTCTCGGAGTGATTTTCGTCTTTTTCTCAAATCCTTGTTTTTCATCATTTTTGACCATGGGATGTAGCCCATCTCAGACGGCATACTATAATATGCCGTTTTTCATAATTTTTGAGGATTTGATAAAAAGACGAAAATCACTCGAGACAATGGACTATAGCCCATGGTCTCGGAGTGATTTTCGTCTTTTTCTCAAATCCTCATTTACACAATTTTTGACCATGGGATGTAGCCCATCTCAGACGGCATACTATAGCATGCCGTTTTTCATCATTTTTGAGGATTTGAAAAAAAGACGAAAATCAATCGAGACAATGGACTATAGCCGATGGTCTCGGAGTGATTTTCGTCTTTTTCTCAAATCCTCATTTACACAATTTTTGACCATGGGATGTAGCCCATCTCAGACGGCATACTATAGCATGCCGTTTTTCATCATTTTTGAGGATTTGAAAAAAAGACGAAAATCACTCGAGACAATGGACTATAGCCCATGGTCTCGGAGTGATTTTCGTCTTTTTCTCAAATCCTCATTTACACAATTTTTGATCATGGGATGTAGCCCATCTCAGACGGCACACTATAACATGCCGTTTTTCATCATTTTTGAGGATTTGAAAAAAAGACGAAAATCAATCGAGACAATGGACTATAGCCCATGGTCTCGGAGTGATTTTCGTCTTTTTCTCAAATCCTTGTTTTTCATCATTTTTGACCATGGGATGTAGCCCATCTCAGACGGCATACTATAATATGCCGTTTTTCATCATTTTTGAGGATTTGATAAAAAGACGAAAATCACTCGAGACAATGGACTATAGCCCATGGTCTCGGAGTGATTTTCGTCTTTTTCTCAAAAACTCATTTACATCATTTTTGACCATGGGATGTAGCCCATCTCAGACGGCATACTATAGCATGTCGTTTTTCATAATTTTTGAGGATTTGAAAAAAAGACGAAAATCACTCGAGACAATGGACTATAGCCCATGGTCTCGGAGTGATTTTTGTCTTTTTCTCAAATCCTTGTTTTTCATCATTTTTGACCATGGGCTGTAGCCCATCTCAGACGGCATACTATAGCATGCCGTTTTTCATCATTTTTGAGGATTTGAAAAAAAGAAGAAAATCACTCGAGACAATGGACTATAGCCCATGGTCTCGGAGTGATTTTCGTCTTTTTCTCAAAAACTCATTTACATCATTTTTGACCATGGGATGTAGCCCATCTCAGACGGCATACTATAGCATGTCGTTTTTCATAATTTTTGAGGATTTGAAAAAAAGACGAAAATCACTCGAGACAATGGACTATAGCCCATGGTCTCGGAGTGATTTTCGTCTTTTTCTCAAATCCTTGTTTTTCATCATTTTTGACCATGGGCTGTAGCCCATCTCAGACGGCATACTATAGCATGCCGTTTTTCATCATTTTTGAGGATTTGAAAAAAAGACGAAAGTCAATCGAGACAATGGACTATAGCCCATGGTCTCGGAGTGATTTTCGTCTTTTTCTCAAATCCTTGTTTTTCATCATTTTTGACCATGGGATGTAGCCCATCTCAGACGGCATACTATAATATGCCGTTTTTCATCATTTTTGAGGATTTGATAAAAAGACGAAAATCACTCGAGACAATGGACTATAGCCCATGGTCTCGGAGTGATTTTCGTCTTTTTCTCAAATCCTCATTTACACAATTTTTGACCATGGGATGTAGCCCATCTCAGACGGCATACTATAGCATGCCGTTTTTCATCATTTTTGAGGATTTGAAAAAAAGACGAAAATCAATCGAGACAATGGACTATAGCCCATGGTCTCGGAGTGATTTTCGTCTTTTTCTCAAATCCTCATTTACACAATTTTTGACCATGTGATGTAGCCCATCTCAGACGGCATACTATAGCATGCCGTTTTTCATCATTTTTGAGGATTTGAAAAACAGACGAAAATCAATCGAGACAATGGACTATAGCCCATGGTCTCGGAGTGATTTTCGTCTTTTTCTCAAATCCTCATTTACATCATTTTTGATCATGGGATGTAGCCCATCTCAGACGGCATACTATAGCATGCCGTTTTTCATCATTTTTGAGGATTTGAAAAAAAGACGAAAATCACTCGAGACAATGGACTAGAGCCCATGGTCTCGGAGTGATTTTCGTCTTTTTCTCAAATCCTTGTTTTTCATCATTTTTGACCATGGGCTGTAGCCCATCTCAGACGGCATACTATAATATGCCGTTTTTCATCATTTTTGAGGATTTGAAAAAAAGACGAAAATCAATCGAGACAATGGACTATAGCCCATGGTCTCGGAGTGATTTTCGTCTTTTTCTCAAATCCTTGTTTTTCATCATTTTTGACCATGGGATGTAGCCCATCTCAGACGGCATACTATAATATGCCGTTTTTCATCATTTTTGAGGATTTGATAAAAAGACGAAAATCACTCGAGACAATGGACTATAGCCCATGGTCTCAGAGTGATTTTCGTCTTTTTCTCAAATCCTCATTTACACAATTTTTGACCATGGGATGTAGCCCATCTCAGACGGCATACTATAGCATGCCGTTTTTCATCATTTTTGAGGATTTGAAAAAAAGACGAAAATCAATCGAGACAATGGACTATAGCCCATGGTCTCGGAGTGATTTTCGTCTTTTTCTCAAATCCTCATTTACACAATTTTTGACCATGTGATGTAGCCCATCTCAGACGGCATACTATAGCATGCCGTTTTTCATCATTTTTGAGGATTTGAAAAAAAGACGAAAATCAATCGAGACAATGGACTATAGCCCATGGTCTCGGAGTGATTTTCGTCTTTTTCTCAAATCCTCATTTACATCATTTTTGATCATGGGATGTAGCCCATCTCAGACGGCATACTATAGCATGCCGTTTTTCATCATTTTTGAGGATTTGAAAAAAAGACGAAAATCACTCGAGACAATGGACTAGAGCCCATGGTCTCGGAGTGATTTTCGTCTTTTTCTCAAATCCTTGTTTTTCATCATTTTTGACCATGGGCTGTAGCCCATCTCAGACGGCATACTATAATATGCCGTTTTTCATCATTTTTGAGGATTTGAAAAAAAGACGAAAATCACTCGAGACAATGGACTATAGCCCATGGTCTCGGAGTGATTTTCGTCTTTTTCTCAAAAACTCATTTACATCATTTTTGACCATGGGATGTAGCCCATCTCAGACGGCATACTATAGCATGTCGTTTTTCATAATTTTTGAGGATTTGAAAAAAAGACGAAAATCACTCGAGACAATGGACTATAGCCCATGGTCTCGGAGTGATTTTCGTCTTTTTCTCAAATCCTCATTTACACAATTTTTGACCATGGGATGTAGCCCATCTCAGACGGCATACTATAGCATGCCGTTTTTCATCATTTTTGAGGATTTGAAAAAAAGACGAAAATCAATCGAGACAATGGACTATAGCCCATGGTCTCGGAGTGATTTTCGTCTTTTTCTCAAATCCTCATTTACATCATTTTTGATCATGGGATGTAGCCCATCTCAGACGGCATACTATAGCATGCCGTTTTTCATCATTTTTGAGGATTTGAAAAAAAGACGAAAATCACTCGAGACAATGGACTAGAGCCCATGGTCTTGGAGTGATTTTCGTCTTTTTCTCAAATCCTTGTTTTTCATCATTTTTGACCATGGGCTATGTAGCCCATCTCAGACGGCATACTATAATATGCCGTTTTTCAACATTTTTGAGGATTTGAAAAAAAGACGAAAATCACTCGAGACAATGGACTATATAGCCCATGGTCTCGGAGTGATTTTCGTCTTTTTCTCAAAAACTCATTTACATCATTTTTGACCATGGGATGTAGCCCATCTCAGACGGCATACTATAGCATGTCGTTTTTCTTAATTTTTGTGGATTTGAAAAAAAGACGAAAATCACTCGAGACAATGGACTATAGCCCATGGTCTCGGAGTGATTTTCGTCTTTTTCTCAAATCCTTGTTTTTCATCATTTTTGACCATGGGCTGTAGCCCATCTCAGACGGCATACTATAGCATGCCGTTTTTCATCATTTTTGAGGATTTGAAAAAAAGACGAAAATAACTCCAGACAATGGACTATAGCCCATGGTCTCGGAGTGATTTTCGTCTTTTTCTCAAATCCTCATTTACACAATTTTTGACCATGGGATGTAGCCCATCTCAGACGGCATACTATAGCATACCGTTTTTCATAATTTTTGAGGATTTGAAAAAAAAACGAAAATCAATCGAGACAATGGACTATAGCCCATGGTCTCGGAGTGATTTTCGTCTTTTTCTCAAATCCTCATTTACATCATTTTTGATCATGGGATGTAGCCCATCTCAGACGGCATACTATAGCATGCCGTTTTTCATCATTTTTGAGGATTTGAAAAAAAGACGAAAATCACTCGAGACAATGGAATATAGCCCATGGTCTCGGAGTGATTTTCGTCTTTTTCTCAAATCCTCATTTACACAATTTTTGACCATGGGATGTAGCCCATCTCAGACGGCATACTATAGCATGCCGTTTTTCATCATTTTTGAGGATTTGAAAAAAAGACGAAAATCAATCGAGACAATGGACTATAGCCCATGGTCTCGGAGTGATTTTCGTCTTTTTCTCAAATCCTTGTTTTTCATCATTTTTGACCATGGGATGTAGCCCATCTCAGACGGCATACTATAATATGCCGTTTTTCATCATTTTTGAGGATTTGATAAAAAGACGAAAATCACTCGAGACAATGGACTATAGCCCATGGTCTCGGAGTGATTTTCGTCTTTTTCTCAAATCCTCATTTACACAATTTTTGACCATGGGATGTAGCCCATCTCAGACGGCATACTATAGCATGCCGTTTTTCATCATTTTTGAGGATTTGAAAAAAAGACGAAAATCACTCGAGACAATGGACTATAGCCCATGGTCTCGGAGTGATTTTCGTCTTTTTCTCAAATCCTCATTTACATCATTTTTGATCATGGGATGTAGCCCATCTCAGACGGCATACTATAGCATGCCGTTTTTCATCATTTTTGAGGATTTGAAAAAAAGACGAAAATCACTCGAGACAATGGACTAGAGCCCATGGTCTCGGAGTGATTTTCGTCTTTTTCTCAAATCCTTGTTTTTCATCATTTTTGACCATGGGCTGTAGCCCATCTCAGACGGCATACTATAATATGCCGTTTTTCATCATTTTTGAGGATTTGAAAAAAAGACGAAAATCACTCGAGACAATGGACTATAGCCCATGGTCTCGGAGTGATTTTCGTCTTTTTCTCAAAAACTCCAGCCCAGTATCACAATTAAAAGTCAAACCTCGACTTTTTGACAGACCCCGGGAAAAGTCACCGTTTGACTTTTCAAAAGTTGTTGCTACATCCCATGGTCAAAAATGATGTAAATGAGGATTTGAGAAAAAGACGAAAATCACTCCATGACCATGGGCTATAGTCCATTGTCTTGAGTGATTTTCGTCTTTTTTTCAAATCCTCAAAAATGATGAAAAACGGCATGCTATAGTATGCCGTCTGAGATGGGCTACAGCCCATGGTCAAAAATGAAAAACGAGGTTTGAAAAAAAGACGAAAATCACTCCGAGACCATGGGCTATAGTCCATTGTCTCGAGTGATTTTCGTCTTTTTTTCAAATCCTCAAAAATGATGAAAAACGGAATGCTATAGTATGCCGTCTGAGATGGGCTACATCCCATGGTCAAAAATTATGTAAATGAGGATTTGAGAAAAAGACGAAAATCACTCCGAGACCATGGGCTATAGTCCATTGTCTCGAGTGATTTTCGTCTTTTTTTCAAATCCTCAAAAATGATGAAAAACGGCATATTATAGTATGCCGTCTGAGATGGGCTACAGCACATGGTCAAAAATGAAAAACGAGGTTTGAAAAAAAGACGAAAATCACTCCGAGACCATGGGCTATAGTCCATTGTCTCGAGTTATTTTCGTCTTTTTTTCAAATCCTCAAAAATGATGAAAAACGACATGCTATAGTATGCCGTCTGAGATGGGCTACATCCCATGGTCAAAAATGATGTAAATGAGGATTTGAGAAAAAGACGAAAATCACTCCGAGACCATGGGCTATAGTCCATTGTCTCGAGTGATTTTCTTCTTTTTTTTAAAATCCTCAAAAATGATGAAAAACAGCATGCTATAGTATGCCGTCTGAGATGGGCTACAGCCCATGGTCAAAAATGATGTAAATGAGGATTTGAGAAAAAGACGAAAATCACTCCGAGACCATGGGCTATAGTCCATTGTCTCGAGTGATTTCCGTCTTTTTTTCAAATCCTCAAAAATGATGAAAAACGGCATGCTATAGTATGCCGTCTGAGATGGGCTACAGCCCATGGTCAAAAATGATGAAAAACAAGGATTTGAGAAAAGACGAAAATCACTCCGAGACCATGGGCTATAGTCCATTGTCTCGAGTGATTTTCGTCTTTTTTTCAAATCCTCAAAAATGATGAAAAACGGCATATTATAGTATGCCGTCTGAGATGGGCTACAGCCCATGGTCAAAAATGAAAAACGAGGTTTGAAAAAAAGACGAAAATCACTCCGAGACCATGGGCTATAGTCCATTGTCTCGAGTGATTTTCGTCTTTTTTTCAAATCCTCAAAAATGATGAAAAACGACATGCTATAGTATGCCGTCTGAGATGGGCTACATCCCATGGTCAAAAATGATGTAAATGAGGATTTGAAAAAAAGACGAAAATCACTCGAGACAATGGAATATAGCCCATGGTCTCGGAGTGATTTTCGTCTTTTTCTCAAATCCTTGTTTTTCATCATTTTTGACCATGGGCTGTAGCCCATCTCAGACGGCATACTATAATATGCCGTTTTTCATAATTTTTGAGGATTTGAAAAAAAGACGAAAATCACTCGAGACAATGGACTATAGCCCATGGTCTCGGAGTGATTTTCGTCTTTTTCTCAAATCCTCATTTACACAATTTTTGACCATGGGATGTAGCCCATCTCAGACGGCATACTATAGCATGCCGTTTTTCATCATTTTTGAGGATTTGAAAAAAAGACGAAAATCAATCGAGACAATGGACTATAGCCCATGGTCTCGGAGTGATTTTCGTCTTTTTCTCAAATCCTCATTTACATCATTTTTGATCATGGGATGTAGCCCATCTCAGACGGCATACTATAGCATGCCGTTTTTCATCATTTTTGAGGATTTGAAAAAAAGACGAAAATCACTCGAGACAATGGACTATAGCCCATGGTCTCGGAGTGATTTTCGTCTTTTTCTCAAATCCTCATTTACACAATTTTTGACCATGGGATGTAGCCCATCTCAGACGGCATACTATAGCATGCCGTTTTTCATCATTTTTGAGGATTTGAAAAAAAGACGAAAATCACTCGAGACAATGGACTAGAGCCCATGGTCTCGGAGTGATTTTCGTCTTTTTCTCAAATCCTTGTTTTTCATCATTTTTGACCATGGGCTGTAGCCCATCTCAGACGGCATACTATAATATGCCGTTTTTCATCATTTTTGAGGATTTGAAAAAAAGACGAAAATCACTCGAGACAATGGACTATAGCCCATGGTCTCGGAGTGATTTTCGTCTTTTTCTCAAAAACTCCAGCCCAGTATCACAATTAAAAGTCAAACCTCGACTTTTTGACAGACCCCGGGAAAAGTCACCGTTTGACTTTTCAAAAGTTGTTGCTACATCCCATGGTCAAAAATGATGTAAATGAGGATTTGAGAAAAAGACGAAAATCACTCCATGACCATGGGCTATAGTCCATTGTCTTGAGTGATTTTCGTCTTTTTTTCAAATCCTCAAAAATGATGAAAAACGGCATGCTATAGTATGCCGTCTGAGATGGGCTACAGCCCATGGTCAAAAATGAAAAACGAGGTTTGAAAAAAAGACGAAAATCACTCCGAGACCATGGGCTATAGTCCATTGTCTCGAGTGATTTTCGTCTTTTTTTCAAATCCTCAAAAATGATGAAAAACGGAATGCTATAGTATGCCGTCTGAGATGGGCTACATCCCATGGTCAAAAATTATGTAAATGAGGATTTGAGAAAAAGACGAAAATCACTCCGAGACCATGGGCTATAGTCCATTGTCTCGAGTGATTTTCGTCTTTTTTTCAAATCCTCAAAAATGATGAAAAACGGCATATTATAGTATGCCGTCTGAGATGGGCTACAGCACATGGTCAAAAATGAAAAACGAGGTTTGAAAAAAAGACGAAAATCACTCCGAGACCATGGGCTATAGTCCATTGTCTCGAGTTATTTTCGTCTTTTTTTCAAATCCTCAAAAATGATGAAAAACGACATGCTATAGTATGCCGTCTGAGATGGGCTACATCCCATGGTCAAAAATGATGTAAATGAGGATTTGAGAAAAAGACGAAAATCACTCCGAGACCATGGGCTATAGTCCATTGTCTCGAGTGATTTTCTTCTTTTTTTTTAAAATCCTCAAAAATGATGAAAAACAGCATGCTATAGTATGCCGTCTGAGATGGGCTACAGCCCATGGTCAAAAATGATGTAAATGAGGATTTGAGAAAAAGACGAAAATCACTCCGAGACCATGGGCTATAGTCCATTGTCTCGAGTGATTTCCGTCTTTTTTTCAAATCCTCAAAAATGATGAAAAACGGCATGCTATAGTATGCCGTCTGAGATGGGCTACAGCCCATGGTCAAAAATGATGAAAAACAAGGATTTGAGAAAAGACGAAAATCACTCCGAGACCATGGGCTATAGTCCATTGTCTCGAGTGATTTTCGTCTTTTTTTCAAATCCTCAAAAATGATGAAAAACGGCATATTATAGTATGCCGTCTGAGATGGGCTACAGCCCATGGTCAAAAATGAAAAACGAGGTTTGAAAAAAAGACGAAAATCACTCCGAGACCATGGGCTATAGTCCATTGTCTCGAGTGATTTTCGTCTTTTTTTCAAATCCTCAAAAATGATGAAAAACGACATGCTATAGTATGCCGTCTGAGATGGGCTACATCCCATGGTCAAAAATGATGTAAATGAGGATTTGAAAAAAAGACGAAAATCACTCGAGACAATGGAATATAGCCCATGGTCTCGGAGTGATTTTCGTCTTTTTCTCAAATCCTTGTTTTTCATCATTTTTGACCATGGGCTGTAGCCCATCTCAGACGGCATACTATAATATGCCGTTTTTCATAATTTTTGAGGATTTGAAAAAAAGACGAAAATCACTCGAGACAATGGACTATAGCCCATGGTCTCGGAGTGATTTTCGTCTTTTTCTCAAATCCTCATTTACACAATTTTTGACCATGGGATGTAGCCCATCTCAGACGGCATACTATAGCATGCCGTTTTTCATCATTTTTGAGGATTTGAAAAAAAGACGAAAATCAATCGAGACAATGGACTATAGCCCATGGTCTCGGAGTGATTTTCGTCTTTTTCTCAAATCCTCATTTACATCATTTTTGATCATGGGATGTAGCCCATCTCAGACGGCATACTATAGCATGCCGTTTTTCATCATTTTTGAGGATTTGAAAAAAAGACGAAAATCACTCGAGACAATGGACTATAGCCCATGGTCTCGGAGTGATTTTCGTCTTTTTCTCAAATCCTCATTTACACAATTTTTGACCATGGGATGTAGCCCATCTCAGACGGCATACTATAGCATGCCGTTTTTCATCATTTTTGAGGATTTGAAAAAAAGACGAAAATCAATCGAGACAATGGACTATAGCCCATGGTCTCGGAGTGATTTTCGTCTTTTTCTCAAATCCTTGTTTTTCATCATTTTTGACCATGGGATGTAGCCCATCTCAGACGGCATACTATAATATGCCGTTTTTCATCATTTTTGAGGATTTGATAAAAAGACGAAAATCACTCGAGACAATGGACTATAGCCCATGGTCTCGGAGTGATTTTCGTCTTTTTCTCAAATCCTCATTTACACAATTTTTTGACCATGGGATGTAGCCCATCTCAGACGGCATACTATAGCATGCCGTTTTTCATCATTTTTGAGGATTTGAAAAAAAGACGAAAATCACTCGAGACAATGGACTATAGCCCATGGTCTCGGAGTGATTTTCGTCTTTTTCTCAAATCCTCATTTACATCATTTTTGATCATGGGATGTAGCCCATCTCAGACGGCATACTATAGCATGCCGTTTTTCATCATTTTTGAGGATTTGAAAAAAAGACGAAAATCACTCGAGACAATGGACTAGAGCCCATGGTCTCGGAGTGATTTTCGTCTTTTTCTCAAATCCTTGTTTTTCATCATTTTTGACCATGGGCTGTAGCCCATCTCAGACGGCATACTATAATATGCCGTTTTTCATCATTTTTGAGGATTTGAAAAAAGGACGAAAATCACTCGAGACAATGGACTATAGCCCATGGTCTCGGAGTGATTTTCGTCTTTTTCTCAAAAACTCCAGCCCAGTATCACAATTAAAAGTCAAACCTCGACTTTTTGACAGACCCCGGGAAAAGTCACCGTTTGACTTTTCAAAAGTTGTTGCTACATCCCATGGTCAAAAATGATGTAAATGAGGATTTGAGAAAAAGACGAAAATCACTCCATGACCATGGGCTATAGTCCATTGTCTTGAGTGATTTTCGTCTTTTTTTCAAATCCTCAAAAATGATGAAAAACGGCATGCTATAGTATGCCGTCTGAGATGGGCTACAGCCCATGGTCAAAAATGAAAAACGAGGTTTGAAAAAAAGACGAAAATCACTCCGAGACCATGGGCTATAGTCCATTGTCTCGAGTGATTTTCGTCTTTTTTTCAAATCCTCAAAAATGATGAAAAACGGAATGCTATAGTATGCCGTCTGAGATGGGCTACATCCCATGGTCAAAAATTATGTAAATGAGGATTTGAGAAAAAGACGAAAATCACTCCGAGACCATGGGCTATAGTCCATTGTCTCGAGTGATTTTCGTCTTTTTTTCAAATCCTCAAAAATGATGAAAAACGGCATATTATAGTATGCCGTCTGAGATGGGCTACAGCACATGGTCAAAAATGAAAAACGAGGTTTGAAAAAAAGACGAAAATCACTCCGAGACCATGGGCTATAGTCCATTGTCTCGAGTTATTTTCGTCTTTTTTTCAAATCCTCAAAAATGATGAAAAACGACATGCTATAGTATGCCGTCTGAGATGGGCTACATCCCATGGTCAAAAATGATGTAAATGAGGATTTGAGAAAAAGACGAAAATCACTCCGAGACCATGGGCTATAGTCCATTGTCTCGAGTGATTTTCTTCTTTTTTTTTAAATCCTCAAAAATGATGAAAAACAGCATGCTATAGTATGCCGTCTGAGATGGGCTACAGCCCATGGTCAAAAATGATGTAAATGAGGATTTGAGAAAAAGACGAAAATCACTCCGAGACCATGGGCTATAGTCCATTGTCTCGAGTGATTTCCGTCTTTTTTTCAAATCCTCAAAAATGATGAAAAACGGCATGCTATAGTATGCCGTCTGAGATGGGCTACAGCCCATGGTCAAAAATGATGAAAAACAAGGATTTGAGAAAAGACGAAAATCACTCCGAGACCATGGGCTATAGTCCATTGTCTCGAGTGATTTTCGTCTTTTTTTCAAATCCTCAAAAATGATGAAAAACGGCATATTATAGTATGCCGTCTGAGATGGGCTACAGCCCATGGTCAAAAATGAAAAACGAGGTTTGAAAAAAAGACGAAAATCACTCCGAGACCATGGGCTATAGTCCATTGTCTCGAGTGATTTTCGTCTTTTTTTCAAATCCTCAAAAATGATGAAAAACGACATGCTATAGTATGCCGTCTGAGATGGGCTACATCCCATGGTCAAAAATGATGTAAATGAGGATTTGAGAAAAAGACGAAAATCACTCCGAGACCATGGGCTATAGTCCATTGTCTCGAGTGATTTTCGTCTTTTTTTTCAAATCCTCAAAAATGATGAAAAACAGCATGCTATAGTATGCCGTCTGAGATGGGCTACAGCCCATGGTCAAAAATGATGAAAAACAAGGATTTGAGAAAAGACGAAAATCACTCCGAGACCATGGGCTATAGTCCATTGTCTCGAGTGATTTCCGTCTTTTTTTCAAATCCTCAAAAATGATGAAAAACGGCATGCTATAGTATGCCGTCTGAGATGGGCTACAGCCCATGGTCAAAAATGATGAAAAACAAGGATTTGAGAAAAGACGAAAATCACTCCGAGACCATGGGCTATAGTCCATTGTCTCAAGTGATTTCCGTCTTTTTTTCAAATCCTCAAAAATGATGAAAAACGGCATGCTATAGTATGCCGTCTGAGATGGGCTACAGCCCATGGTCAAAAATGAAAAACGAGGTTTGAAAAAAAGACGAAAATCACTCCGAGACCATGGGCTATAGTCCATTGTCTCGAGTGATTTTCGTCTTTTTTTCAAATCCTCAAAAATGATGAAAAACGGCATGCTATAGTATGCCGTCTGAGATGGGCTACAGCCCATGGTCAAAAATGATGAAAAACAAGGATTTGAGAAAAAGACGAAAATCACTCCGAGACCATGGGCTATAGTCCATTGTCTCGAGTGATTTCCGTCTTTTTTTCAAATCCTCAAAAATGATGAAAAACGGCATGCTATAGTATGCCGTCTGAGATGGGCTACAGCCCATGGTCAAAAATGAAAAACGAGGATTTGAAAAAAAGACGAAAATCACTCCGAGACCATGGGCTATAGTCCATTTTCTCGAGTGATTTTCTTCTTTTTTTCAAATCCTCAAAAATGATGAAAAACGGCATGCTATAGTATGCCGTCTGAGATGGGCTACAGCCCATGGTCAAAAATGATGAAAAACAAGGATTTGAGAAAAAGACGAAAATCACTCCGAGACCATGGGCTATAGTCCATTGTCTCGAGTGATTTCCGTCTTTTTTTCAAATCCTCAAAAATGATGAAAAACGGCATGCTATAGTATGCCGTCTGAGATGGGCTACAGCCCATGGTCAAAAATGATGAAAAACAAGGATTTGAGAAAAGACGAAAATCACTCCGAGACCATGGGCTATAGTCCATTGTCTCGAGTGATTTTCGTCTTTTTTTCAAATCCTCAAAAATGATGAAAAACGGCATATTATAGTATGCCGTCTGAGATGGGCTACAGCCCATGGTCAAAAATGATGAAAAACAAGGATTTGAGAAAAAGACGAAAATCACTCCGAGACCATGGGCTATAGTCCATTGTCTCGAGTGATTTTCGTCTTTTTTTCAAATCCTCAAAAATGATGAAAAACGGCATATTATAGTATGCCGTCTGAGATGGGCTACAGCCCATGGTCAAAAATGATGAAAAACAAGGATTTGAGAAAAGACGAAAATCACTCCGAGACCATGGGCTATAGTCCATTGTCTCAAGTGATTTCCGTCTTTTTTTCAAATCCTCAAAAATGATGAAAAACGGCATGCTATAGTATGCCGTCTGAGATGGGCTACAGCCCATGGTCAAAAATGAAAAACGAGGTTTGAAAAAAAGACGAAAATCACTCCGAGACCATGGGCTATAGTCCATTGTCTCGAGTGATTTTCGTCTTTTTTTCAAATCCTCAAAAATGATGAAAAACGGCATATTATAGTATGCCGTCTGAGATGGGCTACAGCCCATGGTCAAAAATGATGAAAAACAAGGATTTGAGAAAAAGACGAAAATCACTCCGAGACCATGGGCTATAGTCCATTGTCTCGAGTGATTTCCGTCTTTTTTTCAAATCCTCAAAAATGATGAAAAACGGCATGCTATAGTATGCCGTCTGAGATGGGCTACAGCCCATGGTCAAAAATGAAAAACGAGGATTTGAAAAAAAGACGAAAATCACTCCGAGACCATGGGCTATAGTCCATTTTCTCGAGTGATTTTCTTCTTTTTTTCAAATCCTCAAAAATGATGAAAAACGGCATGCTATAGTATGCCGTCTGAGATGGGCTACAGCCCATGGTCAAAAATGATGAAAAACAAGGATTTGAGAAAAAGACGAAAATCACTCCGAGACCATGGGCTATAGTCCATTGTCTCGAGTGATTTCCGTCTTTTTTTCAAATCCTCAAAAATGATGAAAAACGGCATGCTATAGTATGCCGTCTGAGATGGGCTACAGCCCATGGTCAAAAATGATGAAAAACAAGGATTTGAGAAAAGACGAAAATCACTCCGAGACCATGGGCTATAGTCCATTGTCTCGAGTGATTTTCGTCTTTTTTTCAAATCCTCAAAAATGATGAAAAACGGCATATTATAGTATGCCGTCTGAGATGGGCTACAGCCCATGGTCAAAAATGATGAAAAACAAGGATTTGAGAAAAAGACGAAAATCACTCCGAGACCATGGGCTATAGTCCATTGTCTCGAGTGATTTTCGTCTTTTTTTCAAATCCTCAAAAATTATGAAAAACGACATGCTATAGTATGCCGTCTGAGATGGGCTACATCCCATGGTCAAAAATGATGTAAATGAGTTTTTGAGAAAAAGACGAAAATCACTCCGAGACCATGGGCTATATAGTCCATTGTCTCGAGTGATTTTCGTCTTTTTTTCAAATCCTCAAAAATGATGAAAAACGGCATATTATAGTATGCCGTCTGAGATGGGCTACATAGCCCATGGTCAAAAATGATGAAAAACAAGGATTTGAGAAAGAGACGAAAATCACTCCAAGACCATGGGCTCTAGTCCATTGTCTCGAGTGATTTTCGTCTTTTTTTCAAATCCTCAAAAATGATGAAAAACGGCATGCTATAGTATGCCGTCTGAGATGGGCTACATCCCATGATCAAAAATGATGTAAATGAGGATTTGAGAAAAAGACGAAAATCACTCCGAGACCATGGGCTATAGTCCATTGTCTCGATTGATTTTCGTCTTTTTTTCAAATCCTCAAAAATGATGAAAAACGGCATGCTATAGTATGCCGTCTGAGATGGGCTACATCCCATGGTCAAAAATCGTGTAAATGAGGATTTGAGAAAAAGACGAAAATCACTCCGAGACCATGGGCTATAGTCCATTGTCTCGAGTGATTTTCGTCTTTTTTTCAAATCCTCAAAAATTATGAAAAACGACATGCTATAGTATGCCGTCTGAGATGGGCTACATCCCATGGTCAAAAATGATGTAAATGAGTTTTTGAGAAAAAGACGAAAATCACTCCGAGACCATGGGCTATAGTCCATTGTCTCGAGTGATTTTCGTCTTTTTTTCAAATCCTCAAAAATGATGAAAAACGGCATATTATAGTATGCCGTCTGAGATGGGCTACAGCCCATGGTCAAAAATGATGAAAAACAAGGATTTGAGAAAAAGACGAAAATCACTCCGAGACCATGGGCTCTAGTCCATTGTCTCGAGTGATTTTCGTCTTTTTTTCAAATCCTCAAAAATGATGAAAAACGGCATGCTATAGTATGCCGTCTGAGATGGGCTACATCCCATGATCAAAAATGATGTAAATGAGGATTTGAGAAAAAGACGAAAATCACTCCGAGACCATGGGCTATAGTCCATTGTCTCGATTGATTTTCGTCTTTTTTTCAAATCCTCAAAAATGATGAAAAACGGCATGCTATAGTATGCCGTCTGAGATGGGCTACATCACATGGTCAAAAATTGTGTAAATGAGGATTTGAGAAAAAGACGAAAATCACTCCGAGACCATGGGCTATAGTCCATTGTCTCGATTGATTTTCGTCTTTTTTTCAAATCCTCAAAAATGATGAAAAACGGCATGCTATAGTATGCCGTCTGAGATGGGCTACATCCCATGGTCAAAAATTGTGTAAATGAGGATTTGAGAAAAAGACAAAAATCACTCCGAGACCATGGGCTATAGTCCATTGTCTCGAGTGATTTTCGTCTTTTTATCAAATCCTCAAAAATGATGAAAAACGGCATATTATAGTATGCCGTCTGAGATGGGCTACATCCCATGGTCAAAAATGATGAAAAACAAGGATTTGAGAAAAAGACGAAAATCACTCCGAGACCATGGGCTATAGTCCATTGTCTCGATTGATTTTCGTCTTTTTTTCAAATCCTCAAAAATGATGAAAAACGGCATATTATAGTATGCCGTCTGAGATGGGCTACAGCCCATGGTCAAAAATGATGAAAAACAAGGATTTGAGAAAAAGACGAAAATCACTCCGAGACCATGGGCTATATTCCATTGTCTCGAGTGATTTTCGTCTTTTTTTCAAATCCTCAAAAATTATGAAAAACGGCATGCTATAGTATGCCGTCTGAGATGGGCTACATCCCATGATCAAAAATGATGTAAATGAGGATTTGAGAAAAAGACGAAAATCACTCCGAGACCATGGGCTATAGTCCATTGTCTCGATTGATTTTCTTTTTTTTTTTCAAATCCTCAAAAATTATGAAAAACGGTATGCTATAGTATGCCGTCTGAGATGGGCTACATCCCATGGTCAAAAATTGTGTAAATGAGGATTTGAGAAAAAGACGAAAATCACTCCGAGACCATGGGCTATAGTCCATTGTCTGGAGTGATTTTCGTCTTTTTTTCAAATCCTCAAAAATGATGAAAAACGGCATGCTATAGTATGCCGTCTGAGATGGGCTACAGCCCATGGTCAAAAATGATGAAAAACAAGGATTTGAGAAAAAGACGAAAATCACTCCGAGACCATGGGCTATAGTCCATTGTCTCGAGTGATTTTCGTCTTTTTTTCAAATCCTCAAAAATGATGAAAAACGGCATATTATAGTATGCCGTCTGAGATGGGCTACAGCCCATGGTCAAAAATGAAAAACGAGGTTTGAAAAAAAGACGAAAATCACTCCGAGACCATGGGCTATAGTCCATTGTCTCGAGTGATTTTCGTCTTTTTTTCAAATCCTCAAAAATGATGAAAAACGACATGCTATAGTATGCCGTCTGAGATGGGCTACATCCCATGGTCAAAAATGATGTAAATGAGGATTTGAAAAAAAGACGAAAATCACTCGAGACAATGGAATATAGCCCATGGTCTCGGAGTGATTTTCGTCTTTTTCTCAAATCCTTGTTTTTCATCATTTTTGACCATGGGCTGTAGCCCATCTCAGACGGCATACTATAATATGCCGTTTTTCATAATTTTTGAGGATTTGAAAAAAAGACGAAAATCACTCGAGACAATGGACTATAGCCCATGGTCTCGGAGTGATTTTCGTCTTTTTCTCAAATCCTCATTTACACAATTTTTGACCATGGGATGTAGCCCATCTCAGACGGCATACTATAGCATGCCGTTTTTCATCATTTTTGAGGATTTGAAAAAAAGACGAAAATCAATCGAGACAATGGACTATAGCCCATGGTCTCGGAGTGATTTTCGTCTTTTTCTCAAATCCTCATTTACATCATTTTTGATCATGGGATGTAGCCCATCTCAGACGGCATACTATAGCATGCCGTTTTTCATCATTTTTGAGGATTTGAAAAAAAGACGAAAATCACTCGAGACAATGGACTATAGCCCATGGTCTCGGAGTGATTTTCGTCTTTTTCTCAAATCCTCATTTACACAATTTTTGACCATGGGATGTAGCCCATCTCAGACGGCATACTATAGCATGCCGTTTTTCATCATTTTTGAGGATTTGAAAAAAAGACGAAAATCACTCGAGACAATGGACTAGAGCCCATGGTCTCGGAGTGATTTTCGTCTTTTTCTCAAATCCTTGTTTTTCATCATTTTTGACCATGGGCTGTAGCCCATCTCAGACGGCATACTATAATATGCCGTTTTTCATCATTTTTGAGGATTTGAAAAAAAGACGAAAATCACTCGAGACAATGGACTATAGCCCATGGTCTCGGAGTGATTTTCGTCTTTTTCTCAAAAACTCCAGCCCAGTATCACAATTAAAAGTCAAACCTCGACTTTTTGACAGACCCCGGGAAAAGTCACCGTTTGACTTTTCAAAAGTTGTTGCTACATCCCATGGTCAAAAATGATGTAAATGAGGATTTGAGAAAAAGACGAAAATCACTCCATGACCATGGGCTATAGTCCATTGTCTTGAGTGATTTTCGTCTTTTTTTCAAATCCTCAAAAATGATGAAAAACGGCATGCTATAGTATGCCGTCTGAGATGGGCTACAGCCCATGGTCAAAAATGAAAAACGAGGTTTGAAAAAAAGACGAAAATCACTCCGAGACCATGGGCTATAGTCCATTGTCTCGAGTGATTTTCGTCTTTTTTTCAAATCCTCAAAAATGATGAAAAACGGAATGCTATAGTATGCCGTCTGAGATGGGCTACATCCCATGGTCAAAAATTATGTAAATGAGGATTTGAGAAAAAGACGAAAATCACTCCGAGACCATGGGCTATAGTCCATTGTCTCGAGTGATTTTCGTCTTTTTTTCAAATCCTCAAAAATGATGAAAAACGGCATATTATAGTATGCCGTCTGAGATGGGCTACAGCACATGGTCAAAAATGAAAAACGAGGTTTGAAAAAAAGACGAAAATCACTCCGAGACCATGGGCTATAGTCCATTGTCTCGAGTTATTTTCGTCTTTTTTTCAAATCCTCAAAAATGATGAAAAACGACATGCTATAGTATGCCGTCTGAGATGGGCTACATCCCATGGTCAAAAATGATGTAAATGAGGATTTGAGAAAAAGACGAAAATCACTCCGAGACCATGGGCTATAGTCCATTGTCTCGAGTGATTTTCTTCTTTTTTTTTTAAATCCTCAAAAATGATGAAAAACAGCATGCTATAGTATGCCGTCTGAGATGGGCTACAGCCCATGGTCAAAAATGATGTAAATGAGGATTTGAGAAAAAGACGAAAATCACTCCGAGACCATGGGCTATAGTCCATTGTCTCGAGTGATTTCCGTCTTTTTTTCAAATCCTCAAAAATGATGAAAAACGGCATGCTATAGTATGCCGTCTGAGATGGGCTACAGCCCATGGTCAAAAATGATGAAAAACAAGGATTTGAGAAAAGACGAAAATCACTCCGAGACCATGGGCTATAGTCCATTGTCTCGAGTGATTTTCGTCTTTTTTTCAAATCCTCAAAAATGATGAAAAACGGCATATTATAGTATGCCGTCTGAGATGGGCTACAGCCCATGGTCAAAAATGAAAAACGAGGTTTGAAAAAAAGACGAAAATCACTCCGAGACCATGGGCTATAGTCCATTGTCTCGAGTGATTTTCGTCTTTTTTTCAAATCCTCAAAAATGATGAAAAACGACATGCTATAGTATGCCGTCTGAGATGGGCTACATCCCATGGTCAAAAATGATGTAAATGAGGATTTGAAAAAAAGACGAAAATCACTCGAGACAATGGAATATAGCCCATGGTCTCGGAGTGATTTTCGTCTTTTTCTCAAATCCTTGTTTTTCATCATTTTTGACCATGGGCTGTAGCCCATCTCAGACGGCATACTATAATATGCCGTTTTTCATAATTTTTGAGGATTTGAAAAAAAGACGAAAATCACTCGAGACAATGGACTATAGCCCATGGTCTCGGAGTGATTTTCGTCTTTTTCTCAAATCCTCATTTACACAATTTTTGACCATGGGATGTAGCCCATCTCAGACGGCATACTATAGCATGCCGTTTTTCATCATTTTTGAGGATTTGAAAAAAAGACGAAAATCAATCGAGACAATGGACTATAGCCCATGGTCTCGGAGTGATTTTCGTCTTTTTCTCAAATCCTCATTTACATCATTTTTGATCATGGGATGTAGCCCATCTCAGACGGCATACTATAGCATGCCGTTTTTCATCATTTTTGAGGATTTGAAAAAAAGACGAAAATCACTCGAGACAATGGACTATAGCCCATGGTCTCGGAGTGATTTTCGTCTTTTTCTCAAATCCTCATTTACACAATTTTTGACCATGGGATGTAGCCCATCTCAGACGGCATACTATAGCATGCCGTTTTTCATCATTTTTGAGGATTTGAAAAAAAGACGAAAATCAATCGAGACAATGGACTATAGCCCATGGTCTCGGAGTGATTTTCGTCTTTTTCTCAAATCCTTGTTTTTCATCATTTTTGACCATGGGATGTAGCCCATCTCAGACGGCATACTATAATATGCCGTTTTTCATCATTTTTGAGGATTTGATAAAAAGACGAAAATCACTCGAGACAATGGACTATAGCCCATGGTCTCGGAGTGATTTTCGTCTTTTTCTCAAATCCTCATTTACACAATTTTTGACCATGGGATGTAGCCCATCTCAGACGGCATACTATAGCATGCCGTTTTTCATCATTTTTGAGGATTTGAAAAAAAGACGAAAATCACTCGAGACAATGGACTATAGCCCATGGTCTCGGAGTGATTTTCGTCTTTTTCTCAAATCCTCATTTACATCATTTTTGATCATGGGATGTAGCCCATCTCAGACGGCATACTATAGCATGCCGTTTTTCATCATTTTTGAGGATTTGAAAAAAAGACGAAAATCACTCGAGACAATGGACTAGAGCCCATGGTCTCGGAGTGATTTTCGTCTTTTTCTCAAATCCTTGTTTTTCATCATTTTTGACCATGGGCTGTAGCCCATCTCAGACGGCATACTATAATATGCCGTTTTTCATCATTTTTGAGGATTTGAAAAAAGGACGAAAATCACTCGAGACAATGGACTATAGCCCATGGTCTCGGAGTGATTTTCGTCTTTTTCTCAAAAACTCCAGCCCAGTATCACAATTAAAAGTCAAACCTCGACTTTTTGACAGACCCCGGGAAAAGTCACCGTTTGACTTTTCAAAAGTTGTTGCTACATCCCATGGTCAAAAATGATGTAAATGAGGATTTGAGAAAAAGACGAAAATCACTCCATGACCATGGGCTATAGTCAATTGTCTTGAGTGATTTTCGTCTTTTTTTCAAATCCTCAAAAATGATGAAAAACGGCATGCTATAGTATGCCGTCTGAGATGGGCTACAGCCCATGGTCAAAAATGAAAAACGAGGTTTGAAAAAAAGACGAAAATCACTCCGAGACCATGGGCTATAGTCCATTGTCTCGAGTGATTTTCGTCTTTTTTTCAAATCCTCAAAAATGATGAAAAACGGGATGCTATAGTATGCCGTCTGAGATGGGCTACATCCCATGGTCAAAAATTATGTAAATGAGGATTTGAGAAAAAGACGAAAATCACTCCGAGACCATGGGCTATAGTCCATTGTCTCGAGTGATTTTCGTCTTTTTTTCAAATCCTCAAAAATGATGAAAAACGGCATATTATAGTATGCCGTCTGAGATGGGCTACAGCACATGGTCAAAAATGAAAAACGAGGTTTGAAAAAAAGACGAAAATCACTCCGAGACCATGGGCTATAGTCCATTGTCTCGAGTTATTTTCGTCTTTTTTTCAAATCCTCAAAAATGATGAAAAACGACATGCTATAGTATGCCGTCTGAGATGGGCTACATCCCATGGTCAAAAATGATGTAAATGAGGATTTGAGAAAAAGACGAAAATCACTCCGAGACCATGGGCTATAGTCCATTGTCTCGAGTGATTTTCTTCTTTTTTTTTAAATCCTCAAAAATGATGAAAAACAGCATGCTATAGTATGCCGTCTGAGATGGGCTACAGCCCATGGTCAAAAATGATGTAAATGAGGATTTGAGAAAAAGACGAAAATCACTCCGAGACCATGGGCTATAGTCCATTGTCTCGATTGATTTTCGTCTTTTTTTCAAATCCTCAAAAATGATGAAAAACGGCATGCTATAGTATGCCGTCTGAGATGGGCTACATCCCATGGTCAAAAATTGTGTAAATGAGGATTTGAGAAAAAGACAAAAATCACTCCGAGACCATGGGCTATAGTCCATTGTCTCGAGTGATTTTCGTCTTTTTATCAAATCCTCAAAAATGATGAAAAACGGCATATTATAGTATGCCGTCTGAGATGGGCTACATCCCATGGTCAAAAATGATGAAAAACAAGGATTTGAGAAAAAGACGAAAATCACTCCGAGACCATGGGCTATAGTCCATTGTCTCGATTGATTTTCGTCTTTTTTTCAAATCCTCAAAAATGATGAAAAACGGCATATTATAGTATGCCGTCTGAGATGGGCTACAGCCCATGGTCAAAAATGATGAAAAACAAGGATTTGAGAAAAAGACGAAAATCACTCCGAGACCATGGGCTATATTCCATTGTCTCGAGTGATTTTCGTCTTTTTTTCAAATCCTCAAAAATTATGAAAAACGGCATGCTATAGTATGCCGTCTGAGATGGGCTACATCCCATGATCAAAAATGATGTAAATGAGGATTTGAGAAAAAGACGAAAATCACTCCGAGACCATGGGCTATAGTCCATTGTCTCGATTGATTTTCTTTTTTTTTTTCAAATCCTCAAAAATTATGAAAAACGGTATGCTATAGTATGCCGTCTGAGATGGGCTACATCCCATGGTCAAAAATTGTGTAAATGAGGATTTGAGAAAAAGACGAAAATCACTCCGAGACCATGGGCTATAGTCCATTGTCTGGAGTGATTTTCGTCTTTTTTTCAAATCCTCAAAAATGATGAAAAACGGCATGCTATAGTATGCCGTCTGAGATGGGCTACAGCCCATGGTCAAAAATGATGAAAAACAAGGATTTGAGAAAAAGACGAAAATCACTCCGAGACCATGGGCTATAGTCCATTGTCTCGAGTGATTTTCGTCTTTTTTTCAAATCCTCAAAAATGATGAAAAACGGCATATTATAGTATGCCGTCTGAGATGGGCTACAGCCCATGGTCAAAAATGAAAAACGAGGTTTGAAAAAAAGACGAAAATCACTCCGAGACCATGGGCTATAGTCCATTGTCTCGAGTGATTTTCGTCTTTTTTTCAAATCCTCAAAAATGATGAAAAACGACATGCTATAGTATGCCGTCTGAGATGGGCTACATCCCATGGTCAAAAATGATGTAAATGAGGATTTGAAAAAAAGACGAAAATCACTCGAGACAATGGAATATAGCCCATGGTCTCGGAGTGATTTTCGTCTTTTTCTCAAATCCTTGTTTTTCATCATTTTTGACCATGGGCTGTAGCCCATCTCAGACGGCATACTATAATATGCCGTTTTTCATAATTTTTGAGGATTTGAAAAAAAGACGAAAATCACTCGAGACAATGGACTATAGCCCATGGTCTCGGAGTGATTTTCGTCTTTTTCTCAAATCCTCATTTACACAATTTTTGACCATGGGATGTAGCCCATCTCAGACGGCATACTATAGCATGCCGTTTTTCATCATTTTTGAGGATTTGAAAAAAAGACGAAAATCAATCGAGACAATGGACTATAGCCCATGGTCTCGGAGTGATTTTCGTCTTTTTCTCAAATCCTCATTTACATCATTTTTGATCATGGGATGTAGCCCATCTCAGACGGCATACTATAGCATGCCGTTTTTCATCATTTTTGAGGATTTGAAAAAAAGACGAAAATCACTCGAGACAATGGACTATAGCCCATGGTCTCGGAGTGATTTTCGTCTTTTTCTCAAATCCTCATTTACACAATTTTTGACCATGGGATGTAGCCCATCTCAGACGGCATACTATAGCATGCCGTTTTTCATCATTTTTGAGGATTTGAAAAAAAGACGAAAATCACTCGAGACAATGGACTAGAGCCCATGGTCTCGGAGTGATTTTCGTCTTTTTCTCAAATCCTTGTTTTTCATCATTTTTGACCATGGGCTGTAGCCCATCTCAGACGGCATACTATAATATGCCGTTTTTCATCATTTTTGAGGATTTGAAAAAAAGACGAAAATCACTCGAGACAATGGACTATAGCCCATGGTCTCGGAGTGATTTTCGTCTTTTTCTCAAAAACTCCAGCCCAGTATCACAATTAAAAGTCAAACCTCGACTTTTTGACAGACCCCGGGAAAAGTCACCGTTTGACTTTTCAAAAGTTGTTGCTACATCCCATGGTCAAAAATGATGTAAATGAGGATTTGAGAAAAAGACGAAAATCACTCCATGACCATGGGCTATAGTCCATTGTCTTGAGTGATTTTCGTCTTTTTTTCAAATCCTCAAAAATGATGAAAAACGGCATGCTATAGTATGCCGTCTGAGATGGGCTACAGCCCATGGTCAAAAATGAAAAACGAGGTTTGAAAAAAAGACGAAAATCACTCCGAGACCATGGGCTATAGTCCATTGTCTCGAGTGATTTTCGTCTTTTTTTCAAATCCTCAAAAATGATGAAAAACGGAATGCTATAGTATGCCGTCTGAGATGGGCTACATCCCATGGTCAAAAATTATGTAAATGAGGATTTGAGAAAAAGACGAAAATCACTCCGAGACCATGGGCTATAGTCCATTGTCTCGAGTGATTTTCGTCTTTTTTTCAAATCCTCAAAAATGATGAAAAACGACATGCTATAGTATGCCGTCTGAGATGGGCTACATCCCATGGTCAAAAATGATGTAAATGAGGATTTGAGAAAAAGACGAAAATCACTCCGAGACCATGGGCTATAGTCCATTGTCTCGAGTGATTTTCTTCTTTTTTTTTTAAATCCTCAAAAATGATGAAAAACAGCATGCTATAGTATGCCGTCTGAGATGGGCTACAGCCCATGGTCAAAAATGATGTAAATGAGGATTTGAGAAAAAGACGAAAATCACTCCGAGACCATGGGCTATAGTCCATTGTCTCGAGTGATTTCCGTCTTTTTTTCAAATCCTCAAAAATGATGAAAAACGGCATGCTATAGTATGCCGTCTGAGATGGGCTACAGCCCATGGTCAAAAATGATGAAAAACAAGGATTTGAGAAAAGACGAAAATCACTCCGAGACCATGGGCTATAGTCCATTGTCTCGAGTGATTTTCGTCTTTTTTTCAAATCCTCAAAAATGATGAAAAACGGCATATTATAGTATGCCGTCTGAGATGGGCTACAGCCCATGGTCAAAAATGAAAAACGAGGTTTGAAAAAAAGACGAAAATCACTCCGAGACCATGGGCTATAGTCCATTGTCTCGAGTGATTTTCGTCTTTTTTTCAAATCCTCAAAAATGATGAAAAACGACATGCTATAGTATGCCGTCTGAGATGGGCTACATCCCATGGTCAAAAATGATGTAAATGAGGATTTGAAAAAAAGACGAAAATCACTCGAGACAATGGAATATAGCCCATGGTCTCGGAGTGATTTTCGTCTTTTTCTCAAATCCTTGTTTTTCATCATTTTTGACCATGGGCTGTAGCCCATCTCAGACGGCATACTATAATATGCCGTTTTTCATAATTTTTGAGGATTTGAAAAAAAGACGAAAATCACTCGAGACAATGGACTATAGCCCATGGTCTCGGAGTGATTTTCGTCTTTTTCTCAAATCCTCATTTACACAATTTTTGACCATGGGATGTAGCCCATCTCAGACGGCATACTATAGCATGCCGTTTTTCATCATTTTTGAGGATTTGAAAAAAAGACGAAAATCAATCGAGACAATGGACTATAGCCCATGGTCTCGGAGTGATTTTCGTCTTTTTCTCAAATCCTCATTTACATCATTTTTGATCATGGGATGTAGCCCATCTCAGACGGCATACTATAGCATGCCGTTTTTCATCATTTTTGAGGATTTGAAAAAAAGACGAAAATCACTCGAGACAATGGACTATAGCCCATGGTCTCGGAGTGATTTTCGTCTTTTTCTCAAATCCTCATTTACACAATTTTTGACCATGGGATGTAGCCCATCTCAGACGGCATACTATAGCATGCCGTTTTTCATCATTTTTGAGGATTTGAAAAAAAGACGAAAATCAATCGAGACAATGGACTATAGCCCATGGTCTCGGAGTGATTTTCGTCTTTTTCTCAAATCCTTGTTTTTCATCATTTTTGACCATGGGATGTAGCCCATCTCAGACGGCATACTATAATATGCCGTTTTTCATCATTTTTGAGGATTTGATAAAAAGACGAAAATCACTCGAGACAATGGACTATAGCCCATGGTCTCGGAGTGATTTTCGTCTTTTTCTCAAATCCTCATTTACACAATTTTTGACCATGGGATGTAGCCCATCTCAGACGGCATACTATAGCATGCCGTTTTTCATCATTTTTGAGGATTTGAAAAAAAGACGAAAATCACTCGAGACAATGGACTATAGCCCATGGTCTCGGAGTGATTTTCGTCTTTTTCTCAAATCCTCATTTACATCATTTTTGATCATGGGATGTAGCCCATCTCAGACGGCATACTATAGCATGCCGTTTTTCATCATTTTTGAGGATTTGAAAAAAAGACGAAAATCACTCGAGACAATGGACTAGAGCCCATGGTCTCGGAGTGATTTTCGTCTTTTTCTCAAATCCTTGTTTTTCATCATTTTTGACCATGGGCTGTAGCCCATCTCAGACGGCATACTATAATATGCCGTTTTTCATCATTTTTGAGGATTTGAAAAAAGGACGAAAATCACTCGAGACAATGGACTATAGCCCATGGTCTCGGAGTGATTTTCGTCTTTTTCTCAAAAACTCCAGCCCAGTATCACAATTAAAAGTCAAACCTCGACTTTTTGACAGACCCCGGGAAAAGTCACCGTTTGACTTTTCAAAAGTTGTTGCTACATCCCATGGTCAAAAATGATGTAAATGAGGATTTGAGAAAAAGACGAAAATCACTCCATGACCATGGGCTATAGTCAATTGTCTTGAGTGATTTTCGTCTTTTTTTCAAATCCTCAAAAATGATGAAAAACGGCATGCTATAGTATGCCGTCTGAGATGGGCTACAGCCCATGGTCAAAAATGAAAAACGAGGTTTGAAAAAAAGACGAAAATCACTCCGAGACCATGGGCTATAGTCCATTGTCTCGAGTGATTTTCGTCTTTTTTTCAAATCCTCAAAAATGATGAAAAACGGGATGCTATAGTATGCCGTCTGAGATGGGCTACATCCCATGGTCAAAAATTATGTAAATGAGGATTTGAGAAAAAGACGAAAATCACTCCGAGACCATGGGCTATAGTCCATTGTCTCGAGTGATTTTCGTCTTTTTTTCAAATCCTCAAAAATGATGAAAAACGGCATATTATAGTATGCCGTCTGAGATGGGCTACAGCACATGGTCAAAAATGAAAAACGAGGTTTGAAAAAAAGACGAAAATCACTCCGAGACCATGGGCTATAGTCCATTGTCTCGAGTTATTTTCGTCTTTTTTTCAAATCCTCAAAAATGATGAAAAACGACATGCTATAGTATGCCGTCTGAGATGGGCTACATCCCATGGTCAAAAATGATGTAAATGAGGATTTGAGAAAAAGACGAAAATCACTCCGAGACCATGGGCTATAGTCCATTGTCTCGAGTGATTTTCTTCTTTTTTTTTAAATCCTCAAAAATGATGAAAAACAGCATGCTATAGTATGCCGTCTGAGATGGGCTACAGCCCATGGTCAAAAATGATGTAAATGAGGATTTGAGAAAAAGACGAAAATCACTCCGAGACCATGGGCTATAGTCCATTGTCTCGAGTGATTTCCGTCTTTTTTTCAAATCCTCAAAAATGATGAAAAACGGCATGCTATAGTATGCCGTCTGAGATGGGCTACAGCCCATGGTCAAAAATGATGAAAAACAAGGATTTGAGAAAAGACGAAAATCACTCCGAGACCATGGGCTATAGTCCATTGTCTCGAGTGATTTTCGTCTTTTTTTCAAATCCTCAAAAATGATGAAAAACGGCATATTATAGTATGCCGTCTGAGATGGGCTACAGCCCATGGTCAAAAATGAAAAACGAGGTTTGAAAAAAAGACGAAAATCACTCCGAGACCATGGGCTATAGTCCATTGTCTCGAGTGATTTTCGTCTTTTTTTCAAATCCTCAAAAATGATGAAAAACGACATGCTATAGTATGCCGTCTGAGATGGGCTACATCCCATGGTCAAAAATGATGTAAATGAGGATTTGAGAAAAAGACGAAAATCACTCCGAGACCATGGGCTATAGTCCATTGTCTCGAGTGATTTTCGTCTTTTTTTTCAAATCCTCAAAAATGATGAAAAACAGCATGCTATAGTATGCCGTCTGAGATGGGCTACAGCCCATGGTCAAAAATGATGAAAAACAAGGATTTGAGAAAAGACGAAAATCACTCCGAGACCATGGGCTATAGTCCATTGTCTCGAGTGATTTCCGTCTTTTTTTCAAATCCTCAAAAATGATGAAAAACGGCATGCTATAGTATGCCGTCTGAGATGGGCTACAGCCCATGGTCAAAAATGATGAAAAACAAGGATTTGAGAAAAGACGAAAATCACTCCGAGACCATGGGCTATAGTCCATTGTCTCAAGTGATTTCCGTCTTTTTTTCAAATCCTCAAAAATGATGAAAAACGGCATGCTATAGTATGCCGTCTGAGATGGGCTACAGCCCATGGTCAAAAATGAAAAACGAGGTTTGAAAAAAAGACGAAAATCACTCCGAGACCATGGGCTATAGTCCATTGTCTCGAGTGATTTTCGTCTTTTTTTCAAATCCTCAAAAATGATGAAAAACGGCATGCTATAGTATGCCGTCTGAGATGGGCTACAGCCCATGGTCAAAAATGATGAAAAACAAGGATTTGAGAAAAAGACGAAAATCACTCCGAGACCATGGGCTATAGTCCATTGTCTCGAGTGATTTCCGTCTTTTTTTCAAATCCTCAAAAATGATGAAAAACGGCATGCTATAGTATGCCGTCTGAGATGGGCTACAGCCCATGGTCAAAAATGAAAAACGAGGATTTGAAAAAAAGACGAAAATCACTCCGAGACCATGGGCTATAGTCCATTTTCTCGAGTGATTTTCTTCTTTTTTTCAAATCCTCAAAAATGATGAAAAACGGCATGCTATAGTATGCCGTCTGAGATGGGCTACAGCCCATGGTCAAAAATGACGAAAAACAAGGATTTGAGAAAAAGACGAAAATCACTCCGAGACCATGGGCTATAGTCCATTGTCTCGAGTGATTTCCGTCTTTTTTTCAAATCCTCAAAAATGATGAAAAACGGCATGCTATAGTATGCCGTCTGAGATGGGCTACAGCCCATGGTCAAAAATGATGAAAAACAAGGATTTGAGAAAAGACGAAAATCACTCCGAGACCATGGGCTATAGTCCATTGTCTCGAGTGATTTTCGTCTTTTTTTCAAATCCTCAAAAATGATGAAAAACGGCATATTATAGTATGCCGTCTGAGATGGGCTACAGCCCATGGTCAAAAATGAAAAACGAGGTTTGAAAAAAAGACGAAAATCACTCCGAGACCATGGGCTATAGTCCATTGTCTCGAGTGATTTTCGTCTTTTTTTCAAATCCTCAAAAATGATGAAAAACGACATGCTATAGTATGCCGTCTGAGATGGGCTACATCCCATGGTCAAAAATGATGTAAATGAGGATTTGAGAAAAAGACGAAAATCACTCCGAGACCATGGGCTATAGTCCATTGTCTCGAGTGATTTTCGTCTTTTTTTTCAAATCCTCAAAAATGATAAAAAACAGCATGCTATAGTATGCCGTCTGAGATGGGCTACAGCCCATGGTCAAAAATGATGAAAAACAAGGATTTGAGAAAAGACGAAAATCACTCCGAGACCATGGGCTATAGTCCATTGTCTCGAGTGATTTCCGTCTTTTTTTCAAATCCTCAAAAATGATGAAAAACGGCATGCTATAGTATGCCGTCTGAGATGGGCTACAGCCCATGGTCAAAAATGATGAAAAACAAGGATTTGAGAAAAGACGAAAATCAAACCGAGACCATGGGCTATAGTCCATTGTCTCGAGTGATTTCCGTCTTTTTTTCAAATCCTCAAAAATGATGAAAAACGGCATGCTATAGTATGCCGTCTGAGATGGGCTACAGCCCATGGTCAAAAATGAAAAACGAGGTTTGAAAAAAAGTCGAAAATCACTCCGTGACCATGGCCTATAGTCCATTGTCTTGAGTGATTTTCGTCTTTTTTTCAAATCCTCAAAAATGATGAAAAACGGCATGCTATAGTATGCCGTCTGAGATGGGCTACAGCCCATGGTCAAAAATGAAAAACGAGGATTTGAAAAAAAGACGAAAATCACTCCGAGACCATGGGCTATAGTCCATTGTCTCGAGTGATTTTCTTCTTTTTTTCAAATCCTCAAAAATGATGAAAAATGGCATGCTATAGTATGCCGTCTGAGATGGGCTACAGCCCATGGTCAAAAATGATGAAAAACAAGGATTTGAGAAAAAGACGAAAATCACTCCGAGACCATGGGCTATAATATAGTCCATTGTCTCGAGTGATTTCCGTCTTTTTTTCAAATCCTCAAAAATGATGAAAAACGGCATGCTATAGTATACCGTCTGAGATGGGCTACAGCCCATGGTCAAAAATGAAAAACGAGGTTTGAAAAAAAGACGAAAATCACTCCGAGACCATGGGCTATAGTCCATTGTCTCGAGTGATTTTCGTCTTTTTTTCAAATCCTCAAAAATTATGAAAAACGACATGCTATAGTATGCCGTCTGAGATGGGCTACATCCCATGGTCAAAAATGATGTAAATGAGGATTTGAGAAAAAGACGAAAATCACTCCGAGACCATGGGCTATAGTCCATTGTCTCGAGTGATTTTCGTCCTTTTTTCAAATCCTCAAAAATGATGAAAAACGGCATATTATAGTATGCCGTCTGAGATGGGCTACAGCCCATGGTCAAAAATGATGAAAAACAAGGATTTGAGAAAAAGACGAAAATCACTCCGAGACCATGGGCTATAGTCCATTGTCTCGAGTGATTTTCGTCTTTTTTTCAAATCCTCAAAAATGATGAAAAACGCCATGCTATAGTATGCCGTCTGAGATGGGCTACATCCCATGCTCAAAAATTATGTAAATGAGGATTTGAGAAAAAGACGAAAATCACTCCGAGACCATGGGCTATAGTCCATTGTCTCGATTGATTTTCGTCTTTTTTTCAAATCCTCAAAAATGATGAAAAACGGAATGCTATAGTATGCCGTCTGAGATGGGCTACATCCCATGGTCAAAAATTATGTAAATGAGGATTTGAGAAAAAGACGAAAATCACTCCGAGACCATGGGCTATAGTCCATTGTCTCGAGTGATTTTCGTCTTTTTTTCAAATCCTCAAAAATGATGAAAAACGGCATATTATAGTATGCCGTCTGAGATGGGCTACAGCACATGGTCAAAAATGAAAAACGAGGTTTGAAAAAAAGACGAAAATCACTCCGAGACCATGGGCTATAGTCCATTGTCTCGAGTTATTTTCGTCTTTTTTTCAAATCCTCAAAAATGATGAAAAACGACATGCTATAGTATGCCGTCTGAGATGGGCTACATCCCATGGTCAAAAATGATGTAAATGAGGATTTGAGAAAAAGACGAAAATCACTCCGAGACCATGGGCTATAGTCCATTGTCTCGAGTGATTTTCGTCTTTTTTTTAAAATCCTCAAAAATGATGAAAAACAGCATGCTATAGTATGCCGTCTGAGATGGGCTACAGCCCATGGTCAAAAATGATGTAAATGAGGATTTGAGAAAAAGACGAAAATAACTCCGAGGCCATGGGCTATAGTCCATTGTCTCGAGTGATTTCCGTCTTTTTTTCAAATCCTCAAAAATGATGAAAAACGGCATGCTATAGTATGCCGTCTGAGATGGGCTACAGCCCATGGTCAAAAATGATGAAAAACAAGGATTTGAGAAAAGACGAAAATCACTCCGAGACCATGGGCTATAGTCCATTGTCTCGAGTGATTTTCGTCTTTTTTTCAAATCCTCAAAAATGATGAAAAACGGCATATTATAGTATGCCGTCTGAGATGGGCTACAGCCCATGGTCAAAAATGAAAAACGAGGTTTGAAAAAAAGACGAAAATCACTCCGAGACCATGGGCTATAGTCCATTGTCTCGAGTGATTTTCGTCTTTTTTTCAAATCCTCAAAAATGATGAAAAACGACATGCTATAGTATGCCGTCTGAGATGGGCTACATCCCATGGTCAAAAATGATGTAAATGAGGATTTGAGAAAAAGACGAAAATCACTCCGAGACCATGGGCTATAGTCCATTGTCTCGAGTGATTTTCGTCTTTTTTTTCAAATCCTCAAAAATGATGAAAAACAGCATGCTATAGTATGCCGTCTGAGATGGGCTACAGCCCATGGTCAAAAATGATGAAAAACAAGGATTTGAGAAAAGACGAAAATCACTCCGAGACCATGGGCTATAGTCCATTGTCTCGAGTGATTTCCGTCTTTTTTTCAAATCCTCAAAAATGATGAAAAACGGCATGCTATAGTATGCCGTCTGAGATGGGCTACAGCCCATGGTCAAAAATGATGAAAAACAAGGATTTGAGAAAAGACGAAAATCACTCCGAGACCATGGGCTATAGTCCATTGTCTCGAGTGATTTCCGTCTTTTTTTCAAATCCTCAAAAATGATGAAAAACGGCATGCTATAGTATGCCGTCTGAGATGGGCTACAGCCCATGGTCAAAAATGAAAAACGAGGTTTGAAAAAAAGACGAAAATCACTCCGAGACCATGGGCTATAGTCCATTGTCTCGAGTGATTTTCGTCTTTTTTTCAAATCCTCAAAAATGATGAAAAACGGCATGCTATAGTATGCCGTCTGAGATGGGCTACAGCCCATGGTCAAAAATGATGAAAAACAAGGATTTGAGAAAAAGACGAAAATCACTCCGAGACCATGGGCTATAGTCCATTGTCTCGAGTGATTTCCGTCTTTTTTTTAAATCCTCAAAAATGATGAAAAACGGCATGCTATAGTATGCCGTCTGAGATGGGCTACAGCCCATGGTCAAAAATGAAAAACGAGGATTTGAAAAAAAGACGAAAATCACTCCGAGACCATGGGCTATAGTCCATTGTCTCGAGTGATTTTCTTCTTTTTTTCAAATCCTCAAAAATTATGAAAAACGGCATGCTATAGTATGCCGTCTGAGATGGGCTACAGCCCATGGTCAAAAATGATGAAAAACAAGGATTTGAGAAAAAGACGAAAATCACTCCGAGACCATGGGCTATAGTCCATTGTCTCGAGTGATTTTCGTCTTTTTTTTCAAATCCTCAAAAATGATAAAAAACAGCATGCTATAGTATGCCGTCTGAGATGGGCTACAGCCCATGGTCAAAAATGATGAAAAACAAGGATTTGAGAAAAGACGAAAATCACTCCGAGACCATGGGCTATAGTCCATTGTCTCGAGTGATTTCCGTCTTTTTTTCAAATCCTCAAAAATGATGAAAAACGGCATGCTATAGTATGCCGTCTGAGATGGGCTACAGCCCATGGTCAAAAATGATGAAAAACAAGGATTTGAGAAAAGACGAAAATCACTCCGAGACCATGGGCTATAGTCCATTGTCTCGAGTGATTTCCGTCTTTTTTTCAAATCCTCAAAAATGATGAAAAACGGCATGCTATAGTATGCCGTCTGAGATGGGCTACAGCCCATGGTCAAAAATGAAAAACGAGGTTTGAAAAAAAGACGAAAATCACTCCGTGACCATGGCCTATAGTCCATTGTCTTGAGTGATTTTCGTCTTTTTTTTCAAATCCTCAAAAATGATGAAAAACAGCATGCTATAGTATGCCGTCTGAGATGGGCTACAGCCCATGGTCAAAAATGATGAAAAACAAGGATTTGAGAAAAGACGAAAATCACTCCGAGACCATGGGCTATAGTCCATTGTCTCGAGTGATTTCCGTCTTTTTTTCAAATCCTCAAAAATGATGAAAAACGGCATGCTATAGTATGCCGTCTGAGATGGGCTACAGCCCATGGTCAAAAATGATGAAAAACAAGGATTTGAGAAAAGACGAAAATCACTCCGAGACCATGGGCTATAGTCCATTGTCTCGAGTGATTTCCGTCTTTTTTTCAAATCCTCAAAAATGATGAAAAACGGCATGCTATAGTATGCCGTCTGAGATGGGCTACAGCCCATGGTCAAAAATGAAAAACGAGGTTTGAAAAAAAGACGAAAATCACTCCGAGACCATGGGCTATAGTCCATTGTCTCGAGTGATTTTCGTCTTTTTTTCAAATCCTCAAAAATGATGAAAAACGGCATGCTATAGTATGCCGTCTGAGATGGGCTACAGCCCATGGTCAAAAATGATGAAAAACAAGGATTTGAGAAAAAGACGAAAATCACTCCGAGACCATGGGCTATAGTCCATTGTCTCGAGTGATTTCCGTCTTTTTTTTAAATCCTCAAAAATGATGAAAAACGGCATGCTATAGTATGCCGTCTGAGATGGGCTACAGCCCATGGTCAAAAATGAAAAACGAGGATTTGAAAAAAAGACGAAAATCACTCCGAGACCATGGGCTATAGTCCATTGTCTCGAGTGATTTTCTTCTTTTTTTCAAATCCTCAAAAATTATGAAAAACGGCATGCTATAGTATGCCGTCTGAGATGGGCTACAGCCCATGGTCAAAAATGATGAAAAACAAGGATTTGAGAAAAAGACGAAAATCACTCCGAGACCATGGGCTATAGTCCATTGTCTCGAGTGATTTTCGTCTTTTTTTTCAAATCCTCAAAAATGATAAAAAACAGCATGCTATAGTATGCCGTCTGAGATGGGCTACAGCCCATGGTCAAAAATGATGAAAAACAAGGATTTGAGAAAAGACGAAAATCACTCCGAGACCATGGGCTATAGTCCATTGTCTCGAGTGATTTCCGTCTTTTTTTCAAATCCTCAAAAATGATGAAAAACGGCATGCTATAGTATGCCGTCTGAGATGGGCTACAGCCCATGGTCAAAAATGATGAAAAACAAGGATTTGAGAAAAGACGAAAATCACTCCGAGACCATGGGCTATAGTCCATTGTCTCGAGTGATTTCCGTCTTTTTTTCAAATCCTCAAAAATGATGAAAAACGGCATGCTATAGTATGCCGTCTGAGATGGGCTACAGCCCATGGTCAAAAATGAAAAACGAGGTTTGAAAAAAAGACGAAAATCACTCCGTGACCATGGCCTATAGTCCATTGTCTTGAGTGATTTTCGTCTTTTTTTCAAATCCTCAAAAATGATGAAAAACGGCATGCTATAGTATGCCGTCTGAGATGGGCTACAGCCCATGGTCAAAAATGATGAAAAACAAGGATTTGAGAAAAAGACGAAAATCACTCCGAGACCATGGGCTATAGTCCATTGTCTCGAGTGATTTCCGTCTTTTTTTCAAATCCTCAAAAATGATGAAAAACGGCATGCTATAGTATGCCGTCTGAGATGGGCTACAGCCCATGGTCAAAAATGAAAAACGAGGATTTGAGAAAAGACGAAAATCACTCCGAGACCATGGGCTATAGTCCATTGTCTGGATTGATTTTCGTCTTTTTTTCAAATCCTCAAAAATGATGAAAAACGGCATGCTATAGTATGCCGTCTGAGATGGGCTACATCCCATGGTCAAAAATGATGTAAATGAGGATTTGAAAAAAAGACGAAAATCACTCCGAGACCATGGGCTATAGTCCATTGTCTCGAGTTATTTTCGTCTTTTTTTCAAATCCTCAAAAATGATGAAAAACGACATGCTATAGTATGCCGTCTGAGATGGGCTACATCCCATGGTCAAAAATGATGTAAATGAGGATTTGAGAAAAAGACGAAAATCACTCCGAGACCATGGGCTATAGTCCATTGTCTCGAGTGATTTTCGTCTTTTTTTTAAAATCCTCAAAAATGATGAAAAACAGCATGCTATAGTATGCCGTCTGAGATGGGCTACAGCCCATGGTCAAAAATGATGTAAATGAGGATTTGAGAAAAAGACGAAAATCACTCCGAGGCCATGGGCTATAGTCCATTGTCTCGAGTGATTTCCGTCTTTTTTTCAAATCCTCAAAAATGATGAAAAACGGCATGCTATAGTATGCCGTCTGAGATGGGCTACAGCCCATGGTCAAAAATGATGAAAAACAAGGATTTGAGAAAAGACGAAAATCACTCCGAGACCATGGGCTATAGTCCATTGTCTCGAGTGATTTTCGTCTTTTTTTCAAATCCTCAAAAATGATGAAAAACGGCATATTATAGTATGCCGTCTGAGATGGGCTACAGCCCATGGTCAAAAATGAAAAACGAGGTTTGAAAAAAAGACGAAAATCACTCCGAGACCATGGGCTATAGTCCATTGTCTCGAGTGATTTTCGTCTTTTTTTCAAATCCTCAAAAATGATGAAAAACGACATGCTATAGTATGCCGTCTGAGATGGGCTACATCCCATGGTCAAAAATGATGTAAATGAGGATTTGAGAAAAAGACGAAAATCACTCCGAGACCATGGGCTATAGTCCATTGTCTCGAGTGATTTTCGTCTTTTTTTTCAAATCCTCAAAAATGATGAAAAACAGCATGCTATAGTATGCCGTCTGAGATGGGCTACAGCCCATGGTCAAAAATGATGAAAAACAAGGATTTGAGAAAAGACGAAAATCACTCCGAGACCATGGGCTATAGTCCATTGTCTCGAGTGATTTCCGTCTTTTTTTCAAATCCTCAAAAATGATGAAAAACGGCATGCTATAGTATGCCGTCTGAGATGGGCTACAGCCCATGGTCAAAAATGATGAAAAACAAGGATTTGAGAAAAGACGAAAATCACTCCGAGACCATGGGCTATAGTCCATTGTCTCGAGTGATTTCCGTCTTTTTTTCAAATCCTCAAAAATGATGAAAAACGGCATGCTATAGTATGCCGTCTGAGATGGGCTACAGCCCATGGTCAAAAATTAAAAACGAGGTTTGAAAAAAAGACGAAAATCACTCCGAGACCATGGGCTATAGTCCATTGTCTCGAGTGATTTTCGTCTTTTTTTCAAATCCTCAAAAATGATGAAAAACGGCATGCTATAGTATGCCGTCTGAGATGGGCTACAGCCCATGGTCAAAAATGATGAAAAACAAGGATTTGAGAAAAAGACGAAAATCACTCCGAGACCATGGGCTATAGTCCATTGTCTCGAGTGATTTCCGTCTTTTTTTTAAATCCTCAAAAATGATGAAAAACGGCATGCTATAGTATGCCGTCTGAGATGGGCTACAGCCCATGGTCAAAAATGAAAAACGAGGATTTGAAAAAAAGACGAAAATCACTCCGAGACCATGGGCTATAGTCCATTGTCTCGAGTGATTTTCTTCTTTTTTTCAAATCCTCAAAAATTATGAAAAACGGCATGCTATAGTATGCCGTCTGAGATGGGCTACAGCCCATGGTCAAAAATGATGAAAAACAAGGATTTGAGAAAAAGACGAAAATCACTCCGAGACCATGGGCTATAGTCCATTGTCTCGAGTGATTTCCGTCTTTTTTTCAAATCCTCAAAAATGATGAAAAACGGCATGCTATAGTATGCCGTCTGAGATGGGCTACAGCCCATGGTCAAAAATGATGAAAAACAAGGATTTGAGAAAAGACGAAAATCACTCCGAGACCATGGGCTATAGTCCATTGTCTCGAGTGATTTCCGTCTTTTTTTCAAATCCTCAAAAATGATGAAAAACGGCATGCTATAGTATGCCGTCTGAGATGGGCTACAGCCCATGGTCAAAAATGAAAAACGAGGTTTGAAAAAAAGACGAAAATCACTCCGAGACCATGGGCTATAGTCCATTGTCTCGAGTGATTTCCGTCTTTTTTTTAAATCCTCAAAAATGATGAAAAACGGCATGCTATAGTATGCCGTCTGAGATGGGCTACAGCCCATGGTCAAAAATGAAAAACGAGGATTTGAAAAAAAGACGAAAATCACTCCGAGACCATGGGCTATAGTCCATTGTCTCGAGTGATTTTCTTCTTTTTTTCAAATCCTCAAAAATTATGAAAAACGGCATGCTATAGTATGCCGTCTGAGATGGGCTACAGCCCATGGTCAAAAATGATGAAAAACAAGGATTTGAGAAAAAGACGAAAATCACTCCGAGACCATGGGCTATAGTCCATTGTCTCGAGTGATTTTCGTCTTTTTTTTCAAATCCTCAAAAATGATAAAAAACAGCATGCTATAGTATGCCGTCTGAGATGGGCTACAGCCCATGGTCAAAAATGATGAAAAACAAGGATTTGAGAAAAGACGAAAATCACTCCGAGACCATGGGCTATAGTCCATTGTCTCGAGTGATTTCCGTCTTTTTTTCAAATCCTCAAAAATGATGAAAAACGGCATGCTATAGTATGCCGTCTGAGATGGGCTACAGCCCATGGTCAAAAATGATGAAAAACAAGGATTTGAGAAAAGACGAAAATCACTCCGAGACCATGGGCTATAGTCCATTGTCTCGAGTGATTTCCGTCTTTTTTTCAAATCCTCAAAAATGATGAAAAACGGCATGCTATAGTATGCCGTCTGAGATGGGCTACAGCCCATGGTCAAAAATGAAAAACGAGGTTTGAAAAAAAGACGAAAATCACTCCGTGACCATGGCCTATAGTCCATTGTCTTGAGTGATTTTCGTCTTTTTTTCAAATCCTCAAAAATGATGAAAAACGGCATGCTATAGTATGCCGTCTGAGATGGGCTACAGCCCATGGTCAAAAATGATGAAAAACAAGGATTTGAGAAAAAGACGAAAATCACTCCGAGACCATGGGCTATAGTCCATTGTCTCGAGTGATTTCCGTCTTTTTTTCAAATCCTCAAAAATGATGAAAAACGGCATGCTATAGTATGCCGTCTGAGATGGGCTACAGCCCATGGTCAAAAATGAAAAACGAGGATTTGAGAAAAGACGAAAATCACTCCGAGACCATGGGCTATAGTCCATTGTCTGGATTGATTTTCGTCTTTTTTTCAAATCCTCAAAAATGATGAAAAACGGCATGCTATAGTATGCCGTCTGAGATGGGCTACATCCCATGGTCAAAAATGATGTAAATGAGGATTTGAAAAAAAGACGAAAATCACTCCGAGACCATGGGCTATAGTCCATTGTCTCGAGTTATTTTCGTCTTTTTTTCAAATCCTCAAAAATGATGAAAAACGACATGCTATAGTATGCCGTCTGAGATGGGCTACATCCCATGGTCAAAAATGATGTAAATGAGGATTTGAGAAAAAGACGAAAATCACTCCGAGACCATGGGCTATAGTCCATTGTCTCGAGTGATTTTCGTCTTTTTTTTAAAATCCTCAAAAATGATGAAAAACAGCATGCTATAGTATGCCGTCTGAGATGGGCTACAGCCCATGGTCAAAAATGATGTAAATGAGGATTTGAGAAAAAGACGAAAATCACTCCGAGGCCATGGGCTATAGTCCATTGTCTCGAGTGATTTCCGTCTTTTTTTCAAATCCTCAAAAATGATGAAAAACGGCATGCTATAGTATGCCGTCTGAGATGGGCTACAGCCCATGGTCAAAAATGATGAAAAACAAGGATTTGAGAAAAGACGAAAATCACTCCGAGACCATGGGCTATAGTCCATTGTCTCGAGTGATTTTCGTCTTTTTTTCAAATCCTCAAAAATGATGAAAAACGGCATATTATAGTATGCCGTCTGAGATGGGCTACAGCCCATGGTCAAAAATGAAAAACGAGGTTTGAAAAAAAGACGAAAATCACTCCGAGACCATGGGCTATAGTCCATTGTCTCGAGTGATTTTCGTCTTTTTTTCAAATCCTCAAAAATGATGAAAAACGACATGCTATAGTATGCCGTCTGAGATGGGCTACATCCCATGGTCAAAAATGATGTAAATGAGGATTTGAGAAAAAGACGAAAATCACTCCGAGACCATGGGCTATAGTCCATTGTCTCGAGTGATTTTCGTCTTTTTTTTCAAATCCTCAAAAATGATGAAAAACAGCATGCTATAGTATGCCGTCTGAGATGGGCTACAGCCCATGGTCAAAAATGATGAAAAACAAGGATTTGAGAAAAGACGAAAATCACTCCGAGACCATGGGCTATAGTCCATTGTCTCGAGTGATTTCCGTCTTTTTTTCAAATCCTCAAAAATGATGAAAAACGGCATGCTATAGTATGCCGTCTGAGATGGGCTACAGCCCATGGTCAAAAATGATGAAAAACAAGGATTTGAGAAAAGACGAAAATCACTCCGAGACCATGGGCTATAGTCCATTGTCTCGAGTGATTTCCGTCTTTTTTTCAAATCCTCAAAAATGATGAAAAACGGCATGCTATAGTATGCCGTCTGAGATGGGCTACAGCCCATGGTCAAAAATTAAAAACGAGGTTTGAAAAAAAGACGAAAATCACTCCGAGACCATGGGCTATAGTCCATTGTCTCGAGTGATTTTCGTCTTTTTTTCAAATCCTCAAAAATGATGAAAAACGGCATGCTATAGTATGCCGTCTGAGATGGGCTACAGCCCATGGTCAAAAATGATGAAAAACAAGGATTTGAGAAAAAGACGAAAATCACTCCGAGACCATGGGCTATAGTCCATTGTCTCGAGTGATTTCCGTCTTTTTTTTAAATCCTCAAAAATGATGAAAAACGGCATGCTATAGTATGCCGTCTGAGATGGGCTACAGCCCATGGTCAAAAATGAAAAACGAGGATTTGAAAAAAAGACGAAAATCACTCCGAGACCATGGGCTATAGTCCATTGTCTCGAGTGATTTTCTTCTTTTTTTCAAATCCTCAAAAATTATGAAAAACGGCATGCTATAGTATGCCGTCTGAGATGGGCTACAGCCCATGGTCAAAAATGATGAAAAACAAGGATTTGAGAAAAAGACGAAAATCACTCCGAGACCATGGGCTATAGTCCATTGTCTCGAGTGATTTCCGTCTTTTTTTCAAATCCTCAAAAATGATGAAAAACGGCATGCTATAGTATGCCGTCTGAGATGGGCTACAGCCCATGGTCAAAAATGATGAAAAACAAGGATTTGAGAAAAGACGAAAATCACTCCGAGACCATGGGCTATAGTCCATTGTCTCGAGTGATTTTCGTCTTTTTTTCAAATCCTCAAAAATGATGAAAAACGGCATATTATAGTATGCCGTCTGAGATGGGCTACAGCCCATGGTCAAAAATGAAAAACGAGGTTTGAAAAAAAGACGAAAATCACTCCGAGACCATGGGCTATAGTCCATTGTCTCGAGTGATTTTCGTCTTTTTTTCAAATCCTCAAAAATGATGAAAAACGACATACTATAGTATGCCGTCTGAGATGGGCTACATCCCATGGTCAAAAATGATGTAAATGAGGATTTGAGAAAAAGACGAAAATCACTCCGAGACCATGGGCTATAGTCCATTGTCTCGAGTGATTTTCGTCTTTTTTTTCAAATCCTCAAAAATGATAAAAAACAGCATGCTATAGTATGCCGTCTGAGATGGGCTACAGCCCATGGTCAAAAATGATGAAAAACAAGGATTTGAGAAAAGACGAAAATCACTCCGAGACCATGGGCTATAGTCCATTGTCTCGAGTGATTTCCGTCTTTTTTTCAAATCCTCAAAAATGATGAAAAACGGCATGCTATAGTATGCCGTCTGAGATGGGCTACAGCCCATGGTCAAAAATGATGAAAAACAAGGATTTGAGAAAAGACGAAAATCACTCCGAGACCATGGGCTATAGTCCATTGTCTCGAGTGATTTCCGTCTTTTTTTCAAATCCTCAAAAATGATGAAAAACGGCATGCTATAGTATGCCGTCTGAGATGGGCTACAGCCCATGGTCAAAAATGAAAAACGAGGTTTGAAAAAAAGACGAAAATCACTCCGTGACCATGGCCTATAGTCCATTGTCTTGAGTGATTTTCGTCTTTTTTTCAAATCCTCAAAAATGATGAAAAACGGCATGCTATAGTATGCCGTCTGAGATGGGCTACAGCCCATGGTCAAAAATGATGAAAAACAAGGATTTGAGAAAAAGACGAAAATCACTCCGAGACCATGGGCTATAGTCCATTGTCTCGAGTGATTTCCGTCTTTTTTTCAAATCCTCAAAAATGATGAAAAACGGCATGCTATAGTATGCCGTCTGAGATGGGCTACAGCCCATGGTCAAAAATGAAAAACGAGGATTTGAAAAAAAGACGAAAATCACTCCGAGACCATGGGCTATAGTCCATTGTCTCGAGTGATTTTCTTCTTTTTTTCAAATCCTCAAAAATGATGAAAAATGGCATGCTATAGTATGCCGTCTGAGATGGGCTACAGCCCATGGTCAAAAATGATGAAAAACAAGGATTTGAGAAAAAGACGAAAATCACTCCGAGACCATGGGCTATAGTCCATTGTCTCGAGTGATTTCCGTCTTTTTTTCAAATCCTCAAAAATGATGAAAAACGGCATGCTATAGTATACCGTCTGAGATGGGCTACAGCCCATGGTCAAAAATGAAAAACGAGGTTTGAAAAAAAGACGAAAATCACTCCGAGACCATGGGCTATAGTCCATTGTCTCGAGTGATTTTCGTCTTTTTTTCAAATCCTCAAAAATTATGAAAAACGACATGCTATAGTATGCCGTCTGAGATGGGCTACATCCCATGGTCAAAAATGATGTAAATGAGGATTTGAGAAAAAGACGAAAATCACTCCGAGACCATGGGCTATAGTCCATTGTCTCGAGTTATTTTCGTCTTTTTTTCAAATCCTCAAAAATGATGAAAAACGGCATATTATAGTATGCCGTCTGAGATGGGCTACAGCCCATGGTCAAAAATGATGAAAAACAAGGATTTGAGAAAAAGACGAAAATCACTCCGAGACCATGGGCTATAGTCCATTGTCTCGAGTGATTTTCGTCTTTTTTTCAAATCCTCAAAAATGATGAAAAACGCCATGCTATAGTATGCCGTCTGAGATGGGCTACATCCCATGCTCAAAAATTATGTAAATGAGGATTTGAGAAAAAGACGAAAATCACTCCGAGACCATGGGCTATAGTCCATTGTCTCGATTGATTTTCGTCTTTTTTTCAAATCCTCAAAAATGATGAAAAACGGCATGCTATAGTATGCCGTCTGAGATGGGCTACATCCCATGGTCAAAAATGATGTAAATGAGGATTTGAGAAAGAGACGAAAATCACTCCGAGACCATGGGCTATAGTCCATTGTCTCGAGTGATTTTCTTCTTTTTTTCAAATCCTCAAAAATGATGAAAAACGGCATGCTATAGTATGCCGTCTGAGATGGGCTACAGCCCATGGTCAAAAATGATGAAAGACAAGGATTTGAGAAAAAGACGAAAATCACTCCGAGACCATGGGCTATAGTCCATTGTCTCGAGTGATTTTCGTCTTTTTTTCAAATCCTCAAAAATTATGAAAAACGACATGCTATAGTATGCCGTCTGAGATGGGCTACATCCCATGGTCAAAAATGATGTAAATGAGTTTTTGAGAAAAAGACGAAAATTACTCCGAGACCATGGGCTATAGTCCATTGTCTCGAGTGATTTTCGTCTTTTTTTCAAATCCTCAAAAATGATGAAAAACGGCATATTATAGTATGCCGTCTGAGATGGGCTACATCCCATGGTCAAAAATGATGTAAATGAGTTTTTGAGAAAAAGACGAAAATCACTCCGAGACCATGGGCTATAGTCCATTGTCTCGAGTGATTTTCGTCTTTTTTTCAAATCCTCAAAAATGATGAAAAACGGCATGCTATAGTATGCCGTCTGAGATGGGCTACATCCCATGATCAAAAATGATGTAAATGAGGATTTGAGAAAAAGACGAAAATCACTCCGAGACCATGGGCTATAGTCCATTGTCTCGATTGATTTTCGTCTTTTTTTCAAATCCTCAAAAATGATGAAAAACGGCATGCTATAGTATGCCGTCTGAGATGGGCTACATCCCATGGTCAAAAATTGTGTAAATGAGGATTTGAGAAAAAGACGAAAATCACTCCGAGACCATGGGCTATAGTCCATTGTCTCGAGTGATTTTCGTCTTTTTTTCAAATCCTCAAAAATGATGAAAAACGGCATATTATAGTATGCCGTCAGAGATGGGCTACAGCCCATGGTCAAAAATGATGAAAAACAAGGATTTGAGAAAAAGACGAAAATCACTCCGAGACCATGGGCTATAGTCCATTGTCTCGAGTGATTTCCGTCTTTTTTTTAAATCCTCAAAAATGATGAAAAACGGCATGCTATAGTATGCCGTCTGAGATGGGCTACAGCCCATGGTCAAAAATGAAAAACGAGGATTTGAAAAAAAGACGAAAATCACTCCGAGACCATGGGCTATAATCCATTGTCTCGAGTGATTTTCTTCTTTTTTTCAAATCCTCAAAAATTATGAAAAACGGCATGCTATAGTATGCCGTCTGAGATGGGCTACAGCCCATGGTCAAAAATGATGAAAAACAAGGATTTGAGAAAAAGACGAAAATCACTCCGAGACCATGGGCTATAGTCCATTGTCTCGAGTGATTTCCGTCTTTTTTTCAAATCCTCAAAAATGATGAAAAACGGCATGCTATAGTATGCCGTCTGAGATGGGCTACAGCCCATGGTCAAAAATGATGAAAAACAAGGATTTGAGAAAAGACGAAAATCACTCCGAGACCATGGGCTATAGTCCATTGTCTCGAGTGATTTTCGTCTTTTTTTCAAATCCTCAAAAATGATGAAAAACGGCATATTATAGTATGCCGTCTGAGATGGGCTACAGCCCATGGTCAAAAATGAAAAACGAGGTTTGAAAAAAAGACGAAAATCACTCCGAGACCATGGGCTATAGTCCATTGTCTCGAGTGATTTTCGTCTTTTTTTCAAATCCTCAAAAATGATGAAAAACGACATACTATAGTATGCCGTCTGAGATGGGCTACATCCCATGGTCAAAAATGATGTAAATGAGGATTTGAGAAAAAGACGAAAATCACTCCGAGACCATGGGCTATAGTCCATTGTCTCGAGTGATTTTCGTCTTTTTTTTCAAATCCTCAAAAATGATAAAAAACAGCATGCTATAGTATGCCGTCTGAGATGGGCTACAGCCCATGGTCAAAAATGATGAAAAACAAGGATTTGAGAAAAGACGAAAATCACTCCGAGACCATGGGCTATAGTCCATTGTCTCGAGTGATTTCCGTCTTTTTTTCAAATCCTCAAAAATGATGAAAAACGGCATGCTATAGTATGCCGTCTGAGATGGGCTACAGCCCATGGTCAAAAATGATGAAAAACAAGGATTTGAGAAAAGACGAAAATCACTCCGAGACCATGGGCTATAGTCCATTGTCTCGAGTGATTTCCGTCTTTTTTTCAAATCCTCAAAAATGATGAAAAACGGCATGCTATAGTATGCCGTCTGAGATGGGCTACAGCCCATGGTCAAAAATGAAAAACGAGGTTTGAAAAAAAGACGAAAATCACTCCGTGACCATGGCCTATAGTCCATTGTCTTGAGTGATTTTCGTCTTTTTTTCAAATCCTCAAAAATGATGAAAAACGGCATGCTATAGTATGCCGTCTGAGATGGGCTACAGCCCATGGTCAAAAATGATGAAAAACAAGGATTTGAGAAAAAGACGAAAATCACTCCGAGACCATGGGCTATAGTCCATTGTCTCGAGTGATTTCCGTCTTTTTTTCAAATCCTCAAAAATGATGAAAAACGGCATGCTATAGTATGCCGTCTGAGATGGGCTACAGCCCATGGTCAAAAATGAAAAACGAGGATTTGAAAAAAAGACGAAAATCACTCCGAGACCATGGGCTATAGTCCATTGTCTCGAGTGATTTTCTTCTTTTTTTCAAATCCTCAAAAATGATGAAAAATGGCATGCTATAGTATGCCGTCTGAGATGGGCTACAGCCCATGGTCAAAAATGATGAAAAACAAGGATTTGAGAAAAAGACGAAAATCACTCCGAGACCATGGGCTATAGTCCATTGTCTCGAGTGATTTCCGTCTTTTTTTCAAATCCTCAAAAATGATGAAAAACGGCATGCTATAGTATACCGTCTGAGATGGGCTACAGCCCATGGTCAAAAATGAAAAACGAGGTTTGAAAAAAAGACGAAAATCACTCCGAGACCATGGGCTATAGTCCATTGTCTCGAGTGATTTTCGTCTTTTTTTCAAATCCTCAAAAATTATGAAAAACGACATGCTATAGTATGCCGTCTGAGATGGGCTACATCCCATGGTCAAAATGATGTAAATGAGGATTTGAGAAAAAGACGAAAATCACTCCGAGACCATGGGCTATAGTCCATTGTCTCGAGTGATTTTCGTCTTTTTTTCAAATCCTCAAAAATGATGAAAAACGGCATATTATAGTATGCCGTCTGAGATGGGCTACAGCCCATGGTTAAAAATGATGAAAAACAAGGATTTGAGAAAAAGACGAAAATCACTCCGAGACCATGGGCTATAGTCCATTGTCTCGAGTGATTTTCGTCTTTTTTTCAAATCCTCAAAAATGATGAAAAACGCCATGCTATAGTATGCCGTCTGAGATGGGCTACATCCCATGCTCAAAAATTATGTAAATGAGGATTTGAGAAAAAGACGAAAATCACTCCGAGACCATGGGCTATAGTCCATTGTCTCGATTGATTTTCGTCTTTTTTTCAAATCCTCAAAAATGATGAAAAACGGCATGCTATAGTATGCCGTCTGAGATGGGCTACATCCCATGGTCAAAAATTGTGTAAATGAGGATTTGAGAAAAAGACGAAAATCACTCCGAGACCATGGGCTATAGTCCATTGTCTGGATTGATTTTCGTCTTTTTTTCAAATCCTCAAAAATGATGAAAAACGGCATGCTATAGTATGCCGTCTGAGATGGGCTACATCCCATGGTCAAAAATGATGTAAATGAGGATTTGAGAAAGAGACGAAAATCACTCCGAGACCATGGGCTATAGTCCATTGTCTCGAGTGATTTTCTTCTTTTTTTCAAATCCTCAAAAATGATGAAAAACGGCATGCTATAGTATGCCGTCTGAGATGGGCTACAGCCCATGGTCAAAAATGATGAAAAACAAGGATTTGAGAAAAAGACGAAAATCACTCCGAGACCATGGGCTATAGTCCATTGTCTCGAGTGATTTTCGTCTTTTTTTCAAATCCTCAAAAATTATGAAAAACGACATGCTATAGTATGCCGTCTGAGATGGGCTACATCCCATGGTCAAAAATGATGTAAATGAGTTTTTGAGAAAAAGACGAAAATTACTCCGAGACCATGGGCTATAGTCCATTGTCTCGAGTGATTTTCGTCTTTTTTTCAAATCCTCAAAAATGATGAAAAACGGCATATTATAGTATGCCGTCTGAGATGGGCTACATCCCATGATCAAAAATGATGTAAATGAGGATTTGAGAAAAAGACGAAAATCACTCCGAGACCATGGGCTATAGTCCATTGTCTCGATTGATTTTCGTCTTTTTTTCAAATCCTCAAAAATGATGAAAAACGGCATGCTATAGTATGCCGTCTGAGATGGGCTACATCCCATGGTCAAAAATTGTGTAAATGAGGATTTGAGAAAAAGACGAAAATCACTCCGAGACCATGGGCTATAGTCCATTGTCTCGAGTGATTTTCGTCTTTTTTTCAAATCCTCAAAAATGATGAAAAACGGCATATTATAGTATGCCGTCAGAGATGGGCTACAGCCCATGGTCAAAAATGATGAAAAACAAGGATTTGAGAAAAAGACGAAAATCACTCCGAGACCATGGGCTATATTCCATTGTCTCGAGTGATTTTCGTCTTTTTTCAAATCCTCAAAAATTATGAAAAACGGCATGCTATAGTATGCCGTCTGAGATGGGCTACATCCCATGATCAAAAATGATGTAAATGAGGATTTGAGAAAAAGACGAAAATCACTCCGAGACCATGGGCTATAGTCCATTGTCTCGATTGATTTTCGTTTTTTTTCAAATCCTCAAAAATTATGAAAAACGGCATGCTATAGTATGCCGTCTGAGATGGGCTACATCCCATGGTAAAAAATTGTGTAAATGAGGATTTGAGAAAAAGACGAAAATCACTCCGAGACCATGGGCTATAGTCCATTGTCTGGAGTGATTTTCGTCTTTTTTTCAAATCCTCAAAAATGATGAAAAACGGCATGCTATAGTATGCCGTCTGAGATGGGCTACATCCCATGGTCAAAAATGATGTAAATGAGGATTTGAGAAAAAGACGAAAATCACTCCGAGACCATGGGCTATAGTCCATTGTCTCGAGTGATTTTCTTCTTTTTTTCAAATCCTCAAAAATGATGAAAAACGGCATGCTATAGTCAACACTGTAATAGCATTCCGTTTTTCATCATTTTTGAGGATTTGAAAAAAAGACGAAAATCACTCGAGACAATGGACTATAGCCCATGGTCTCGGAGTGATTTTCGTCTTTTTTTCAAACCTCGTTTTTCATTTTTGACCATGGGCTGTAGCCCATCTCAGACGGCATACTATAATATGCCGTTTTTCATCATTTTTGAGGATTTGAAAAAAAGACGAAAATCACTCGAGACAATGGACTATAGCCCATGGTCTCGGAGTGATTTTCGTCTTTTTTTCAAACCTCGTTTTTCATTTTTGACCATGGGCTGTAGCCCATCTCAGACGGCATACTATAGCATGCCGTTTTTCATCATTTTTGAGGATTTGAAAAAAAGACGGAAATCACTCGAGACAATGGACTATAGCCCATGGTCTCGGAGTGATTTTCGTCTTTTCTCAAATCCTTGTTTTTCATCATTTTTGACCATGGGCTGTAGCCCATCTCAGACGGCATACTATAGCATGCCGTTTTTCATCATTTTTGAGGATTTGAAAAAAAGACGGAAATCACTCGAGACAATGGACTATAGCCCATGGTCTCGGAGTGATTTTCGTCTTTTTCTCAAATCCTCATTTACATCATTTTTGACCATGGGCTGTAGCCCATCTCAGATGGCATACTATAATATGCCGTTTTTCATCATTTTTGAGGATTTGAAAAAAAGACGAAAATCACTCGAGACAATGGACTATAGCCCATGGTCTCGGAGTGATTTTCGTCTTTTTCTCAAATCCTCATTTACATCATTTTTGACCATGGGATGTAGCCCATCTCAGACGGCATACTATAGCATTCCGTTTTTCATCATTTTTGAGGATTTGAAAAAAAGACGAAAATCACTCGAGACAATGGACTATAGCCCATGGTCTCGGAGTGATTTTCGTCTTTTTTTCAAACCTCGTTTTTCATTTTTGACCATGGGCTGTAGCCCATCTCAGACGGCATACTATAGCATGCCGTTTTTCATCATTTTTGAGGATTTGAAAAAAAGACGGAAATCACTCGAGACAATGGACTATAGCCCATGGTCTCGGAGTGATTTTCGTCTTTTCTCAAATCCTTGTTTTTCATCATTTTTGACCATGGGTTGTAGCCCATCTCAGACGGCATACTATAGCATGCCGTTTTTCATCATTTTTGAGGATTTGAAAAAAAGACGGAAATCACTCGAGACAATGGACTATAGCCCATGGTCTCGGAGTGATTTTCGTCTTTTTCTCAAATCCTCATTTACATTATTTTTGACCATGGGCTGTAGCCCATCTCAGACGGCATACTATAGCATGCTGTTTTTCATCATTTTTGAGGATTTGAAAAAAAGACGAAAATCACTCGAGACAATGGACTATAGCCCATGGTCTCGGAGTGATTTTCGTCTTTTTCTCAAATCCTTGTTTTTCATCATTTTTGACCATGGGCTGTAGCCCATCTCAGACGGCATACTATAGCATGCTGTTTTTCATCATCAAGACTGGGGTGGGATTGCAGCCTGGACCTTAAACTTTTGTTTTGAACTTGAGTGGGGTTTGAACTCACCATCTCCCGATCATGTGGCAGCGTCCTAACACACTGTGCCACTGGGTCCAGACAATTCACACTACTTTTTTGTTGGTTTTCTCCTTCTGAAATCGGTCTTGAAAGTAAAGACTTGAGTGGGGTTAGAACTCACCATCTCCCGATCATGTGGCAGCTTCCTAACACACTGAGCCACTGGGTCCAGACAATTCACACTGCTTTTTTGTTGGTTTTCTTCTTCTGAAATCGGTCTTGAAAGTAAAGACTTGAGTGGGGTTAGAACTCACCAACTCCCGTTCATGTGGCAGCGTCCTAACACACTGAGCCACTGGGTCCAGACAATTCACACTGCTTTTGTTTGTTTAGTTCTCCTGAAATTGGTCTTGAAAGTAAAGACGAGTGGGGGACTATAGCCCATGGTCTCGGAGTGATTTTCGTCTTTTTTTCAAATCCTCGTTTTTCATTTTTGACCATGGGCTGTAGCCCATCTCAGACGGCATACTATAGCATGCCGTTTTTCATCATTTTTGAGGATTTGAAAAAAAGACGGAAATCACTCGAGACAATGGACTATAGCCCATGGTCTCGGAGTGATTTTCGTCTTTTTCTCAAATCCTTGTTTTTCATCATTTTTGACCATGGGCTGTAGCCCATCTCAGACGGCATACTATAGCATGCCGTTTTTCATCATCAAGACTGGGGTGGGATCTCACCCTGGACCTTTATTTTTTTTGGTTTTTAACTTGAGTGGGGTTTGAACTCACAATCTCCCGATCATGTGGCAGCATCCTAACACACTGACCAACTGGGTCCAGACAAATCACACTGCTTTTTTGTTGGTTTTCTTCTTCTGAAATCGGTCTTGAAAGTAAAGACTTGAGTGGGGTTTGAACTCACCATCTCCCGATCATGTGGCAGCATTTTAACACACTGTCCCACTGGGACCGACAATTCACACTGCTTTTTTGTTGGTTTTCTGCTCCTGAAATCGGTCTTACTAATTAGCACAATTTTCGCCCCACTCAGCCCGAAAACGTCAATTAAAAAGGTCCATCCCAGACCTGTAGTTTCAGCGAGTATGGCATCAAGGTATTTAATAACACTGTATCTATCTATCTATCTATCTATCTATCTGTCTACTATCTGTCTGTCTGTCAGCCTGCCTAACTTATAGGCTTATATATATTTTATTTTGAAGTTGTAGAAAGACCAAGACCATGTGATGTAATCAAGTGACCAAGGGAATATTATTATTCAGAAACAAAAAATGGACTAATGGAGCAGTGCTGACTTTAGGGAATGATATTTAAAAAACAGGAAAACGAACCACAATTTGTTTGTTGGATTCAAACTGAACCAAGACATTTTAATATGGTGCCTTGACCATTTTTGTGATTTTTCTATTAGTGTTTTCATAATTTTTCGATTCATAAGGAAACAAAAAGAAAAATTAGCAAATTTCTGTTTGCTGGACTCAAACAGAATTATACTAAGCCACCACCATTGTTGTAATTTTTCAGTTAGCGTTTTCACATTTTTCAATTCTGAACAAAAAAAGGAAAAAATAGCAAATTTCTGTTTGCTGGATTAAATTGAACAAACATACTTATACTAAGGTCCCTTGAACAGTTTTTGTGATTTTTCGATTAACGTTTTCCCATTTTTCAATTCTGAACAAAAAAAGTAAAAATTAGCAAATTTCGATTTGCTGGACTCAAACAGAATTATAATAAGGCACCACCATTTTTGCGATTTTTCAGTTACGTTTTCCCATTTTTCAATTCTGAACAAAAAAAGGAAAAACTAGCAAATTTCTGTTTGCTGGAATCAAATTAAACAAACAAAAATCACAAATATGTTTTTCATATGTTGGATTCAGATTCAAATAAGGCAATTATACTAAGGTCCCCTGACCGTGGTTCATAAACATTCGAACGTCTAGAGATAAACAACAGCAAAAGAAACAATAGACAAATCTCCTGTTATTTTATTTTTTGTATTTTATTTTTGTATCAATGTTGTACTCAAAGGGAACAGCAGACTGTGTTGTGGCAGGTAGCAAGTAGATCAGTGACTTAGCACACTGGCTGCATGATCTGGAGATTGTGGGTTCAAACCCAACTCAAATCTTTACTTGCCACAATCTGCCATTGACCCCCATTCTGAATTTCTCAAATTTAAAAGCACTATATTTCTAAAACTATGAAACATTTCAAAGTTTCCTTTTCAGGCAAACATGTCCACCGTAAGATGAACCTAAATAGGTTTGAATGGGGTTTCTAGGTGTAAGTATGTAGGACTAGTAGCATGCCAACGTTTGTGCTATTGCCAATGGGAATGCATTGGGCGTTTAAGTTAAATAACTCAGAAACTACAAAACATTTCAAAGTAAAAAGTTCCAGCATGTGTCTCCACAGTAAGCTGAATTATAAAAAGTGTGAATGGAGTTTCTAGGTGAAAGTTCTTTTTTGACGTGCCAATATCTGCCATTGAGCCCCATTGTAAATGTCTCAAATTTGAAAGCACTATATTTCTAAAACGATGAAACATTTCAAAGATTCCTTTTTAGGCAAACATGTCCACCGTAAGATGAACCTAAATAGGTTTGTATGGGGTTTCTAGGTGTAAGTATGTAGGACTAGTAGCATGCCAAAGTTTGTGCTATTGCCATTGGGAATGCATTGGGCGTTTAACTTAAATAACTCAGAAACTACAAAACATTTCAAAGTAAAAAGTTCCAGCATGTGTCTCCACAGAAAGCTGAATTATAAAACGTGTGAATGGAGTTTCTAGGTGAAAGTGTTTTTGACGTGCCACTATCTGCCATTATAAATTTCTCAAATTTAAAGCACTATATTTCTAAAACGATGAAACATTTCAAAGCTCATAGCGCGGCACCGAGTGCCGCACTATGAGCTTGTAGATCTGCTATGTTTGGAAAATCATCCAGTCCCTGGAACTACATATTTTTAGATGGGGGTCGGCGGTGAAATACAGATAATTCTGGGGTCCATGACATGAAAAAGGTTGAGCACCACTGACATGAAAGCATAGGTCCTCAGGTCTACAACTGTTGAAAATACTAAATAAAGTATCAGCTTGCAGCAAGCTATACACCTTGAAAAGTACAGTCATGACTCTTACTAAACACCAAAACTCAAGTGTACAGTGTACACTTAAACTGTATGTTGGCTTGTTTACTGTTGAGTGAGAGACCCACAGTTTGGAAAACACTGCATTAGCTGTCTGGGTGTTATAAATATTGATATGACAATTAAAATTGCATTGCTATATCACACAAATTATGTTGTTGTATTACTGTTGTATGGTAGACAATATATTTGGGTTTCAAGTGTGGTAATCTGAACACAGCGTATTTACACTCTAGTGAAATAGTGCATTTCATATTTAATGTAAACATACAAAGAGGACTAAGGTGAGGCAGTCAGCAGGTCACAGCGCTGTAGGGATTCGAACCTTATACCCAGGCAGAAGCTCGGATAGTACTCTACCAGTGCTTTTTTTGCTTTGCAACACCATGCCTTTACTTGCATGTGAATTATGTTGTTTTGACTGTACTTATACTGTTCTACATTTGTCTAATAAAATCATTTAACCAACCAAGCCCATTCATTATAACACAGAGATGCTATTAACTAAGCTGTCCTGTCCATGTCAACATGCTCTAGGAATAGCAATAACAGTTAATGTAGCAGATGAGACAATTCATTGAACACAGTACAATAACTTTGCATTGTGAATAAAACATTCCAGTGTGGTTGCAGTGTAATGCTAAAGATTTAATCACAGGGCTGTCTGCTTCATGTATTATAATTAAAAGTGCATTCTGGTATTGTGAATCAATGTACTTAAATGAAAGCACCAACTTCAGTGTTTATTGACTGACCTATAATAACAATATAGCTTCCAGTAGCACAGTGAGGGGCCCGGGGACCCCCAGATTTTGTGTTTTGTTTTTTAAATAGCATCAACTAAAGCCACTACACATCGGCTATTTGAAAATAGGCGATCTACGAGCTTGTTGATCAGCTATTTTCAACAAATCAGACCATTAAACTCAGTCAAATAAAATGTTACATCATGAAATATAACATCGGGTCTTTTGTAGGGTCTAAGCAGGAGTAAACACTGATACAGTGCGTTATTATTTTGTCTGCTGGTTGCTATAGGGTTCAGCTCCATGTACAGTAACAGCTCAGCACAGTACATAATTAACAGATCCCTGATCGATCTAAAAACGAATCCACTACATTCACCAAATCACCAAGACATATAAGCATTAAAACGTTTCCTTTGACAAGTCAGAAAGTGATCTGTTCGTGCCCCATTGGGTCTGTTTACGATGATGCTAACACGCTAATTCGATTAGCATCCCTTCCTTTGTCAAAGACGTGCAAAATAAAAAATCTGTCAATGTATACACATTATGTTACACGTCTTTATCGGCGTTTCTGTGGTCGAGACAATGCATTGTACCGACCTGTCAGTTTCTGCTGCTGCTCGGGACTTCATGTATGTGACGTAAACATTAAACAGGCAGAGAGACATATATGAATCCAGGCATTAATCTCGTCTTACATCGGTACCGAAGTTTAGGACAGCGCTGGAGATTGTGGGTTCAAACCCCACTCAAATCTTTACTTGCCAAAATCTGCCATTGACCATTTTGAATTTCTCAAATTTAAAAGCACTATATTTCTAAAACGATGAAACATTTCAAAGATTCCTTTTCAGGCAAACATGTCCACCGTAAGATGAACCTAAATAGGTTTGAATGGGGTTTTCTAGGTGTAAGTATGTAGGACTAGTAGCATGCCAAAGTTTGTGCTATTGCCATTGGGAATGCATTGGGCATTTAACTTAAATAACTCAGAAACTACAAAACATTTCAAAGTAAAAAGTTCCAGCATGTGTCTCCACAGTAAGCTGAATTATAAAACGTGTGAATGGAGTTTCTAGGTGAAAGTGTTTTTGACGTGCCACTATCTGCCATTGAGCCCCATTGTAAATGTCTCAAATTTGAAAGCACTATATTTCTAAAACGATGAAACATTTCAAAGATTCCTTTTCAGGCAAACATGTCCACCGTAAGATGAACCTAAATAGGTTTGAATGGGGTTTCTAGGTGTAAGTATGTAGGACTAGTAGCATGCCAAAGTTTGTGCTATTGCCATTGAGAATGCATTGGGCGAAACTACAAAACATTTCAAAGTAAAAGGTTCCAGCATGTGTGCCCACAGTAAGCTGAATTATAAAATGTGTAAATGGAGTTTCTAAGTGAAAGTTTTTTATTTTTTTACTTCAAGGTCCTTTTCTTTACGAAATGCACCATCACTACCAGCTAACTGAGTGAGATTTCCGAGCACTTTTTAAGGGATCAAGAAGTCACGAAGTGACTTTGGTCACTTATTAAGGGACCAAGAAGTCACGAAGTGACTTTGGTCACTTATTGTTTTTGTGTTCTTTCTTCTTCTTCTTCTTCTTCTTCTTCTTCTTCTTCTTCTTCTTCTTCTTCTTCTTCTTCTTCTTCTTCCGCCAAAAATAGCTGTTCTGGCTGAACCGTGCATTAGTTTTTTGCGAAACGCAGGAATCTGGTAGAGGGCCATGCCAAACGGTAACTATGCAAAGCCCATGACGATTGGCCAAAAGGTGGCGCTATAGCACTGAATTGAATATAGCACTGAAGAAATCGTAGTACATTTGTTTTAAGTGAAAAAATGACGTTTTTATGAGCCAATGAAAATTGCTGGTTTGTGAAAATTCTTCTTTTGTCCCTAATACATACATGCAGCGTCATATGCTTTTGAATCCGGGTACTGACAACTCAGCTATTCAGTCTTATTTGTGCATATTGTTCTTATTGCGTATTGTCTTCTTTATTGGTCCCGCCTTATCGCTGCTTGCAGCTATATTTGTTTTTGTGTTTTTTTTTTTTAAGGGACCAAGAAGTCACAAAGTGACTTTGGTCACTTATTGTTTTCTTCTTCTTCTTCTTCTTCTTCTTCTTCTTCTAGTGGGGTTTATTGGCGGTTGGCAAACAAATCTGTGCATTACCGCCACCTACTCTCTTCTTCTTCTCCTTCTCCTTCTTCCGCCAAAAATAGCTGTTCTGGCTGAACCGTGCAGTCGTTTTTCGCGAAACGCGGTAATCTGGTAGAGGGCCATGCCAAACGGTGACTATGCGAAGCCCATGACCATTGGCCAAAGGGTGGCGCTATAGCACTCAATTGAAAATGCAAACTTTGAACGTGCATAGCTCATGAACCGTTTGACCGTTGGCAATGACACTTTGATACACATATGTGTCTCCTCATGCCGAACAACTTTCGTGTTCTGACGTTTGACCTTTGACCTTTAGATCACCCGCCATTTTGAATTATATGAAAAACAGTTAAAATGTATCTCCTCCCAGGATCTTTGATCAAAATGCACAAAAACCTCTACACGTGAACTTTGGACTTTGAACTTAAGTTTTTATGAGCCAATGAAAATTGCTGGTTTATGTCACTTTACAGTATAGTAGAGGGTCATGCCAAATAGCACTGAAAGCAGTCTTACTCCAATTGGCCAAAGGGGGGCGCTATAGCAATGTTTTGAAAATGAAACCTTTGTCATAACTCATGCATTGTTTGGCCAAAATTCATGGCACTTGTTTCCACATGTTCCTTGACTCATGGGGAACACATCTGTCACTTTGACAAGTAAGCTCCGCCCTCAGATTTTCTGCGATTTTGAGCAGTTTGAAAAATGCTTATACCTGATTTTCTGCCTGGATATTTGAGCAATTCGCGTGAAACGTCCTACACACAATCTATGGACCATTAACTGAAATCCCGGTTGAAGAGAAGTTTGTACGTGAACACATGAAGAGCACACACACTGTAGAAATGGATAATGACATGCCCAAAACGAGGACACATACTTGTTACCAAAAACAATGAATGTTTATAATGAGAAAACTGACTGTGTCTGCATAGCTCAGTTGGTAGAGCTCTCACCTTTGGAGCACAGGGTCACTGATTCAAATCCGGGTAGCGACAACTCAGCCTGTGATTCTTATTTGTGCATATTGTTCTTATTGAGTATTCTTTCTTGGTCCCGCCTTATCGCTGCTTGCAGCTATATCTTTTTTAATCGGTCTTAGACCGGGAGTCCCTAGTGTCTAAGCTACTCTATCGCTGATCCAGACATTCAGTGGTTGTGAGGTTTGGCGGCTGCAGACTGCGGTATTCGGAGAACTCGCCAGTTTACCAACTCGCCGCGATTTAGTGCATTTTAGTTTTACTTCACCTTCATTTAAATTGCATTGAATTGAGAGGGAGAGAGGATAGTTGTTTAGAGTTAACACTAGAGAAAGTAGGAATGCTAAAAGTTTAAACACCACTTATCAATGTCATTGGTATCAGGTTTAATGTTTGTTTTAAAAACGCCTTTGACAATGAAGGGAACATTTACGTCATCTTGTCCCTAACACAAACATATATGCCATTAACAATGAAGAGAATGTAATGTTTGTTTTGTCACCGTTTGTTTACTTTTACATCACCATTACATCACCTAATCAAGTAATCAACATGAGTTAGACTTTAATATATTAGCGCCCCTCGCTTCACACGGGTGTGATTTTTTTAAATCATTATCTAGCAGCTAGATAATGATACAAAAAAAATGTTAAAAAACATGTTGGCATAACGATGAAGACATTGATGAAGAATTTTCGCCGCGGCTACTTGGTAAACTGGCGAGTTCTCCGGTATCCCAGCTGCACACTAGTCCTGGTCCAATGCGTTAGCCGCGCAAGTAGCCTCGGTCCCAGCTATATAGGCTTCGGTTAGCGAGTTTTTAATTGATTGAAGTATTTATTAACAGTTTGCAGAATTACAGTACATTTCAAGCACAACTCAATACAAAAACTGTCAACTACGACCGACCCTTACACTTGTTTACAAGAGGGTCCACCTTGTTCAATTCACCATAAAGTCGCACTGGACCAGGGCTACACCCGCCCGCGGATACGCAGCCTGAATCAGCACGTCTGCGAATTACTGTCACTGTCTGTCAGTCACAGACACAGATGGACACAAACCCTCTTCTGTGGCTCTCCCCCCGCCACGCAATAAACATCGATCGAGCTGTTTGGCGCTCGATGTCCCGCTGCAGTCAGAGTCACAGTCGACCAGGCGCTGTTTGATGGTTGCCTAGCACAAGTGAAGACGTGAATCAATTCAAGCCTCACTCAGTGCAGAAGGCAGAAGCTTAATTTGTTTAAAAGAAGGACCGACCAGAGATGTCCATCTTCTGTTCTACTACAGTCTACAGTAGCCTGTCAAGAAGTTTGACTTTGATCCCTGAAAGTAAGTAATGTATGCTTGAGTTATCAAACGAGTTAGTTAAGGGCTGCAGCATAAATAACTAAGCCTGACTAAGACTTTACCAAATGGGTAAGGTATGTACCGTGTAGCTACTAACTAAATTGTGCACCTCGTTCTGAAATGTAATGCGTCTGAGGGATCGATCGTCGTAGGGATTTATTGTTTCCATTGTGAAAAGATGACTGTTTTGCTCATACACTGGCTTAATTACCTGGGTTTCCAAGGCAACTGACCAACAACCCCTACTCCTCACACCCCACTGGCTGGCCATTATAGATGTTGGAATGTTGTCTATGTAGTTACTACTATAGTGAATGTTTGGATGTCTGGCTTCAGACAATGGACATAACCAGAGGCTGCCATGAAGCTGCTGAAGAAGCTACAATACACACAGATGAACTTCCATTGACAGGTCCGTTTTATTCATATTAGCAACTATGAAAACCATTTGGAAATCTCAGCTGATCCTCACATTCTATCACAGACTTGGATGATGATGACCATGTGCATGGAATGAAGGGCACTCCTATGAAACTGGACCACTGTGATTTCCTCCTTGATGCCATTGATGCTCAGCTGAGTCAATTGCAGGTTGGTATATCCTGGGAGTTTGAGGGTTATAAATTCTTGACCAATCTGCGAAATAATTGCTGCTTACCAAAAGCTTTCATTATGTGTTAATAAAGCCTAAGGTGTCTATACTTCATGGAACGGAAGCCAATCAAAGTTGGGGTAAATTTGAGAATATGAACTTGTGGGATGTCTAATTATGGGTTTTTAGTAAAAGTGTATTCCTGTCCTTAAAATCAGCCAAACCAATACTTTTCCAGTTTTTGGCCAATAATTAGCTACGGTATTTATGCACATTACGCCAACTAAACACATCCAACATCCCACAAGTTCATATTGGCCAATTGTTTTTTTGTTTTTTATTATAATTTAAATTAGGTCACCCTAAATTTGATTGAAGTTTCCCATGGGAGTGGGGTTGGAACAAATTGAGGTGTTAGTAGGCCTATACCTTTATGGTAATCTGCAAATTAATGCTTAATTTGCAGATTGGTCAAAATGTGTGAAACCTTTCCTAACTAGGGCTACTCTCCAGATTAAATGAAACTATTGAGGTGCACGGCTCAATATAATGTCATGAAAGTGAGGAAATAGCCAACACACAATGATTCATTTTTACATGGTTTTATTTACCTCTCACGGACAGAAACAACGGATGCGTTTCAACCAAACAGGTCTTCCTCAGTGTTGTTGACCTGAAAGTAGTCTATCTATTAAATACTATACTATTATACAGTATACTTAACTGGTTACATCAGTATCCTTTAGTGCTGTGGTAGACTGGTGGTAGTCTCTGGAGCCAGACTGCATGTTGACTCACAATTTTCAGCTGCTTCCGTCATACTATAGCATTCAGAGATTGAATAGTTAATTAAATTTAATTATTTATTTAGGAAATAGGGAGAGAGATGGGGGGGAAGACACGGGATCGGGAGTCAAACCCACGGCATGCCGTCAGGCTGGCTCAGCAGCCTAGGTGCCCAGACGGTTGAGCTAACCATCCGGGCAATTTTTTTGTGAGAGTAATTGCAACATGTATCCAGTTTTGATCTCAGACAGTAACCACCAATACCGTAAGCATAAACATAACATTTAAATGAGTTGTATGTGTGGCACCAGCTAAAAACACAAATGCACTAAAAAAAATATACTTATACAATTACCAATAAAATACAAGTGATAAAGTGCAAGGTGCTTAGCTTTAAAATACCCAACGACTACACCACCTTTGTAAGAGGTCTGGTCCTCTAGTCTAAACACTCTTAAAAACTTCAAGACACTCAGGTTCGTGGGGCAACTTAAAATATTAAAAAAGCAAACTTAAAACAGAGGCAGGTTTGAACGTATAGAACGGGTTAACAAAATACTTTATTAAACTAAAATACAAGGGGGCATCTATAAGCCATCATAAAATACATTTGTACCCACACTCTAAAACCCTAATAAAATCCTAAAATGACTAACTAAACCCTAAAACAAAACAATTAACCAAAAATAAAACAAAGCAATCAATGACTTAAAAACATTTCACTGTCACATGTGCAAAGTAGCAGGGGGAATTAGTTGTGCTGAGACCATCAGGCTTCCACTTCATTCCGTCGACAAGACAGCCCAGGTTTTACCCTGGGCCCTTGTGATGATGGCATGTAGTGTCTCTCTACCACGGGGTCGTGGTCGTGGCACTTACAGCCCTTCTCGTGTCGGCATCATGGCTACCACTGGCCCCCGGCTGCATCTTGGCCCCCAGCCATGGTCACTGCCCTCTTCACACCCTCCTTCAACCTTCCTTCTGGTTCTGCAGCCCTCTTCCCTTTTTCTGTCTCCAAACACTCCAAGTCTGTTATATAGGCCTCCTCATTAGTGGCCACACCCACATGCAAATCAGCTGCATGTCCTCATTACTTAGTGGGATATTTAGCCAGTCAGTGGAAAGAAAATATGGTTATACCAAATCATGCAACTCAACAAAAAGGAAATATTAAGCAAAACAATAAGTAAAACCACTCGACAATAATCTTATTCTAAAGCATGCAAAATATACAAAAACACATCAAACACAAAATCAAGCAAAACCACAACACATCTAAATTTCCACCAGCTCACATCTGTAGGATACAGTTGCATGCAGTGGTGATTTCTGTAACATTAATTGCAAAGAAAGAATCAAGGTCATTACATCCGTTACAGTTATAGAACACTCTATTAAACAATATCTGTACAAACATACAGTATTTGCCGTTTGTTCATTTTGTCAGAATAACTAAGGATTGTCCTCCAAGTTCAACATAATTTGAATGTATGCAGGTGCAGAAACATGACATTGAGGGGATTTCCAAAAAGCACCATTACACTGAAGCAGGTAGTATGTTGTATCATACACTTTGTTTCTGAGGATGATTTTAACATCAGTTATATCAACAGTTACATTTGTATTCCCCAATAGCACCTCTTTGCCGGAGCCAATCTGTGAGCAAAGACACAGGACTTGGAAGTACAACACAAACAAATGACACCATCTTCTTCATTGATTTGGGGCTGTCTGAGAACAAGGACCAAAGATCAGGTGATACAATATTTGAGTCAGCACTTCGGGTGTCATGTCCTCACAACCTTATTGTAAATCGCTCTGGATTAAGAGCAGTGGAGCAGATTACTGAAACGATCGTTCACTTGATCATACAAGCACCAAATTTGGCACACAGGTGCTTCAGAACCTACTCTCTCAGAAAAGTACGTTGTCCACCTGAAAAAAACAAAATGGACGCCATTTTTCAAGATGGCCGCCATTCGAGGTAGTTTTAAACAGTGTTTGAGCTATATTGAGCTCTAAAATTCTATTTTGATGGCCTATACTTCAAAATATATGTTCTTGAGTATGAGAAATCCAATTCTGAATTTAGAAAATAAAAAAATATTGAATATTATGACGATACAATGGGAATTAAACGAAAAAACACTCTCTTGGTGATGTTTCCGATGTGACGTCTAGGTACGTGACCACCCAATGTAGACACATGTGGTAGGACAGTACACTGTGCATATTGCATTTCAGCAGTGCTAGAAGACGTAGATGTATTTTTTTTTCCAAAATGGCCACCAAATAACTAATGATGGAGCATTTTTCTAAAAGATGCGTTAAAGATATTAGTTGTTAATTATTTTACTCCTCACATTTGCAGGCACACAACCGTGTACACTTCAGGCCGAAGCGATAGCATTTGCATCGTCCTCTGCATTCAGTCTTGCAGCCGCATTTTGTCAACTGCTCACAAGACTGAGCAATGGGTGGAAGGGTTGTCCAGAGAACCTGCCAGACCTCACCATCTTTTTGCCAGCCCCAGTTGGCAGGGCTTTCAGTTTGCATTTTGCACACTGTTGCCTGGCCCCATATGCAGGCAGCTTGGAAGGCAGACCGCTTCACATGCTGAACGAGGGATGCGCTTGTCGGTGGAATGGCATCATAAGACCTTTGCTTCCGAGCAAACAAGTCCAGTCTTGCCTCATCAACCTTGCATGTAGTGCTGTGCTTGTCATACATGGTGATGACAAACTTCTCAAGGATGTTGAGTTCCGCATCTTCTATGATAGGTGGGTATTGACTGAGCTTTTTGAAGACAGGGCTCACTTCAGGGCAAACCCGCCATGCTTGCCATGCAGTTTTCTTGCCTTTACCGCGAAAAGCTGAAACTACATCACAGCCAGTGAAGGCGTGAAAGAACAGCATGCCACTGGATTTCTCTGGGCCAAGATTCACCACCATATCATGAATTGGCAACCACCTAATGGACTGACCCTGACCAAATTCTACCCAAATCATTTCTAAGCCTGCATCCTGAAGAGTCGCAAAAACATTGACTGCAACAACAAGAATATCTGTGTCGCATGCCTTCAATCAACACAGACTTCATCTGTTGCTTGGCTGCATGAAGAGCATGTGTGAAGATTCTGGAGTCAGCTTCTTCATGGTTGCAAGGACTTAAGCCTTCAAGGCTGATGGGTTTGTTTGAAAGAGCCTGCTCTCCCTTGGTCACAACTACGACATTGTCGGGACACAGGGTCACTATCTTGTCAGCTAGGAACCCGAAGAGCTCAGTCTTGTTGTCGTCGTCTCGAAGGAAGCTTTTCCAGTTGGGTGGTAGTTTGTATTTTTCTGTCACTCTACGTCGTCCTCCCTTACCTATGTTTGTCCTTGTTTCAGCCTTCAGGCTTGAAGTCCAGTAGACATCAAAAATGATGTCTGTTCGCTCATACTTTGATGAGTATGTCAGGATTTTTGGAACTAGATATTGGACAGCATATTCCTCAAAGGTCTTTGATGTCTTTTGGAGACAATGAATACACAAGAGAGGAACCATCAATGATAATAGCATCACATTTTGGTTGTTTGTCAGGAGGAGAAATGGTATCTTCCAGAATTTTTTGACAAGAGTGGAGTTTACCTGTGTCGCTCAGTGCTGCAGGGAAAGACTGATTCTCATGCTTAAAGAACTCAAGCAGGTCACACTCTCGTGATTGGCAGGATATAAAGAGCTGCGAGAACAGACGACAATTGTCTTTGAGTACCTGCCTCTTCCCCTCACTGGAAGCTGCAGCTGCCTCTTGGCGAAATAAGTCAGCTTTGTTCTTTTTAATGGGTCTATAGAAGGAAGCCTCATCACCCAGACCATTGAAAAAGTCTCTGAAGGCAACTTGGCCTTTCTCAAAGTGAGTTCTTACAAGCTCAGCAGCACTGGGATGTGCAACGTTTTTTTGTGTCCAATGTGAGCAGATCTTTGGACTCTTCCTGGAAAGGATTGCCCAGATCCTTCATCACACTAAACAACATCTGGACCATGTCAGTGAAGGACTTCTGAGACTGTATGGTCTGCTCATGATGCCTGATATCTTCATTTGCTACTTTGACCTGTGATGCCAACTCATACTGGTTGACTGTTTTAAAACCACCAGTGGTCTTTGAGGTGCAATTGCAATTGAAGCTTTTTTATGGTACATTTTTTTAACATGACAATTTATTTTCTCGATTAATCGTTAATATTTAATTATACTAATCAATTTTCATTTGGACACATTTACACATCCCCACAATTAATTGTATTTGTATAAGATGATAATCTATTAAAATAAGACAATAGGCTATTTATGCCATGCATCGTGTGGATGCCATCGGTCCGTTCAGTTTCATTAATTCATTGTGCATTAAATAATCAATGGATTACAATAATATCACGTTACCAGTATGCCCTGGTTGTGCTTTGACATCACTCGTATAAAAAGTGAATAAATGATCATGGCTGTTGCCCTGCAATATCTGTGATCAGACAACTTCTGAAAACACTAAATTTGAGTCACGTAATGGGCGCCATCATGAAAAATGGTGGCCATATTGGAATTCAATTGACACCATTGAGTTTTTCCACATCAAAATACATTCATTTTGATATTTGGATCATTAACACCTTTCTGTGCATGCAAGTTCTACATCGAAAACCTTTGTGCATTTGACGAGGCGGCCATCTTGAAAACTGGTGGCCATCTTGGATTTTCAGCTGGATAACATACTTTTCTTAGAAAGTACATCCTGGACATCATTTGTGCCAGACTTGGTGCTTGTACCACCAAGTGAAGGATTATTATGGAATATTGACTTAATCTGACCCATTTTATCGTTTAATTACCATTGTATCATCAAATATATATACATATATATTTTTTAATTCAGAATTGGATACTCAAAAACATATATTTTGAAGTAAAGGCCATCAAAGTAGGATTTTAGAACTCAATATAGCTCAAACACCGTTTAAAACCACCTCGAATGGCGGCCATCTTGCAAAATGGTGTCCATTTTGTTTTTTCAAGTGGACAACGTACTTTTCTGAGAGAGTAGGTTCTGAAGCGCGTGTGTGCCAATTTTGGTGCTTGTATGATCAAGTGAACGATTCTTATGATATATTGACTTAATCTGCTCCACTACGTCTGCTAAATGCCTAAATTGTAAATTGTAATTGTAAATTGACCTCACTGTAATGGAAGTCATTTTTGTGTGATTCCCTAATCCCTAACTCAAAGCTGTTTTATAGCTCTTATAAACTTTTAATAATAAAATCAGAGGGGAAAACATCCCCAGAGAGTACTGGATATCTGGACCATGCTTTCTGTGTATACAGGAACTCTTTCAACTCTGTCTACATCACTTGTCCTGCATGCTCCCTCCTACCCACTATGACCTGGACCACGGTTGTAGACTGGATGTGTCTCACCTCTCCATACCCGTCTCTCCTCTGCTCTACCCCCAGAGAGGAGCACAGGTGACCAGGAGGGCCCTGTTGTCCAGAAGGAGATGGAACAGAGGATAGAGGGAGGGATGAGAGAGGAGGAGGAAGGTGTTGAGTCCAGGAGGGAGCAGTTTGTCTGGAGGCTGGAGAGGCTGCTCGGGAACACTTGTTGTGGAGGTGTTGTGGAGGTAGCAGAGCTACAGCCTCCTTCAGAAAGTATCTGCACGGAGGATTTTGTCAAACGCTTTAGAGAGGAGATGGTGGAACTGACTTTGCCAGACGGGCGCACCACGCAATCAGTCAGAGTGGAAGTGACAGGGGAAAGAAGACAGACAGAGATCTCACACAACGCAATGTATCAGGGTGACCAGAAAAGGGAACGTTATCTTGACATCAGGAATGGAGAGACAGACACACTTGGGTGTAAAAGTAGAGACAGAGTTAAACCTCATCATCACCAGCCAGAAAAACAAAGCCAGAGAGTCAAGCAGGACAAATGCATTGCTGACAATCTTGGAAAGATGATGTCAAGCAGGAGTGAAGAACCAGAGTTCAGAGAAGGATGCAAAACACCACAGAAGCCTAGTAATCACAACGAGAGAGAGCACTGTGTTCTCTCTCCAGACAGACCTGTAGGAGACTCTATAGAACTATCAATGAAGACATGCTCAAATCTGTCCGTATTATTGCATGATCCATCAGGTGAGAGGATTGGGACCATCTGATGAATACACAAGTGGAGAAAGTGGATGTCCTGTCAAAGGTTTAGGAAAGCTATGACATGGCCTAGTTGTAGGCATTATTTGCCACTATGCCTCACCTATTTGTCTCTGTCCTGTGTTTTATAATTTTTCTTCAGTTTTGAGACGTTCAGTCTCTGGCCCTCCTTGCAGCAGCAGTGAAACAGAGGTTTTGACAGAATCAGAAGGAAGCAGGCACGATAAGAGCCATTCTCTTAAAATCAGAAGCTTGGCAGGTACCACAAAGAAACATACTGCATCTGCATTCTGCAGCACTCAGTACTCACACACTATTACAAAAGAAAATCCACTCCTCGTTAACAGTAATTGAAAGCTGCTTCTTTCCTCTGAAGGAGTCCCTGTGTGCAGTTTTGACACGGTGTCCATTGACAGTGATCTGGACTCTGTCAGTACACAGCAGGTCAGACGCCACATTCACAGTCAGCCAGGTGAGAGATGGGAGTAAAACTATAAAATACAAGAAAGAGATGAATGAGTAACAAAACTTTTCTGTTGGAGAGTCTCATGGTGCGTTCACGCGGGCAGACACAACTTTGGTTGGATTTGGAGCAGCTCCATGCATCATTGCGTCTTTGCAACGTCTTATCGCTGGCTTCCTTTGACAATGAATGGTAGACTGCATCTTTTACATCTGCCCGTGTGAACGCACCATCAGGAGCGGTGATTGAATTCTAGGGGCTCCATTTTCGTTCGATCTTTCTAAATACACTGTTTGGGGATTTAGCAGTGGGGAAGGGGTGTTCCCCCACTAAAGTTGGTATTTTGGTTACCTGTCTAAATCCCTAAAACACCTCCGTTACCCGTTATATTATGCATAGGTGTGGTTTGGGCGTTACAATAATTAAACCAATCACTGGTCCACGTGCCATTGCCTTTAAGAGATCCCATATCCATTGCCCGTTATGCCCAGTTCTATATTGCTTCATAGCCTTACGGTCTATAGCCCATGGAAGAGTGATGTGCTGCTGCCTTGATAGATCGTGCGTGTAGGCCGTCTCTACGGAACGGTGTGTGTGTGTGTGTGTGTGTGTGTGTGTGTGTGTGTGTGTGTGTGTGTGTGTGTGTGTGTGTGTGTGTGTGTGTGTGTGTGTGTGTGTGTGTGTGTGTGTGTGTGTGTGTGTGTGTGTGTGTGTGTGTGTGTGTGTGTGTGTATGTATGTATGTGACCAAAATAGCAATTTAGGGGAAAGCGTGCCAACACGCCCATAACCACACCTCTAGGTGCAAATACCGGTGTCCAAAATACCATTAAGGGACAGAGCAAGCTCCTATACTCGTAATTTTCGGCCGCGTCGCGGGAAACGGCGGTGACAAAAATGGAGCCCTAGGTCTCTCTGAGTCTGCAGTGCCTTTTACAGTATATTGTCCACTCCATATGGAATTAGTTGTACCCAAACATGGGTTCCATGATCTCAGTGTGACAACAGTAGTAACTATAAAGCCCGGGATTAACTCAAATTTATTGGTGAGGGCCCCCAAGGGCTGCAGCCGTGGTGATGGAATCTGTTGTGTCAACATCAATGCTGACAGTGTCTGAGATCATCTTGGTGAGGCCCCAGGGGCCGTGGTCTGTATTTGATTCATGTCAGGTGTAAGTCAGTGAGTGAAGGGGGTGAGCTAGGCATGGTTGTTTCTGTTGACCATCACCGTTTACATTTTGTTTGCCTTCAGTTTCCTTTATGTAAGTTTTAGTACAATTCTTTATGGACCTTCATTATTAAGGGGCGCTAGCCCCTTCTATAAACAGCTTTTGTCCCCACACGTCTCAAGATTTGCCATTGACAATGAACGGAGAAAATACGTCAGAATTCCGCTAAATATGACGTAAATGTAACGCCATTGACACTGAAGGGAAAATTTACGTCATATGTAAACGAGCAAATCAGCTAACCTATCACAGGCAACAGGCATTCTGATTGGCCAGTATAAGATGATACATGATGTATGATGATAAGAGATGATAATTCCGCTAAATATGACGTAAATTAAACATCAAAACATTAAACGCCGTTGACATTGCAGGGAAAACTTACATCATACGTATGTAAACGAGTTGGTGGGAGCGCTTGGCCAATAAGGGACCACCTTATGTAGCTATGTCAAATGTCCGCTAACATAAATTGATGTACAATGACAAGAGCGCCCATCATTTCACACGGGTGTGATTTTTTTTTAGTTACTAAACCACTTAAAGGCAAGACGTTGTTGAGTTGAAATGTGTGACAGTATCTGCCAAAGCTCAGACTCTTAGTGCTACTTTTAAATGTTTCAGTTTATTGGGAAGAAGTAGTTGCTAGAATAGTGTTTTGCCAAAATGGATATAGCCTACTGTTAGATATAGTATAGTAAGCTAATATATTTTCAAAAAGCAACTTTAACATGGCATGTTTAATTAACATGAGAGATGTGATCCAATAGGATGGCGTTCAGTCATTCAGTTTGTCAGAGACATGGATGACCAGAGTGATTATGACACACACACACAGGAGCCAAGTGAACCATATACATCAGGTACAAGTGGGATACATTCTCTATCTAACTGATTCCTAACTCTATTGACATCACTTTTAGATCAGTTGGCCTGTATGTACAGTAAAATAGTATAGTGACATAATTTAAAAAGAAAACAACAACAACTTGCTTTTGATTTTTCACCTAGTCCTGACAACCGCACATAGGCCTACAACTGGGACTGGTGTGAATACATCCCTCCGTAGAACACGACATAATAGAAGAGTCACTCCCAGGTAACCCCAGTGAGGTTAGATTGCAAAATGTAGACTACATTTATGGGCTGTCGGGCAGAAACCTCTTATCTCCATATTTTTATGCTTTTATAAATTTAAGGCCCTTGATCATTCTACAGTGTCACGCAAAAGTAGCAAAAGTAGCCGATCTACAAGCTCAAAGCATGTCGCAGTACGGTGCATTTTGACCTTGTAGATCGGCTACTTTTGCTACTTTTGCGTGACACTGTAGAATGACGAAGGGCCTTAATTTATAAAAGCATAAAGAAATTGAATTCTGAATCGACATAATGAGGTTTCCACCCGGCAGCAACAATAATATACAACCTCAAGTGCAACTGCGTATTCTTCTATGCTTTTCTAGATATGTGCATTCTTTGGGTGAGGATGATGAGGACACTGATGAGGGAGGTTCCTGCTGGAGAAACAGGCACATCAGTAGGCCTTATAAGTCACCAGAGATGACGTCAGACTGGGTCAAGATGAACCAGTCGCCATCCACCCTCCAACATGTGAGAACAAACCACTAAGTTTACTCATTAGAGAAATGTTGTTTTTACTCACATGCTACAATTTAGGCATTTATCAGACACTCTTTTCCATACCGACTTACAGTGCAAGTGCGAGATTGGAATAAGCAGACTAAGCATGACCTCTAGTCAATTAACAACAAGGTAAATAATCACAGTGTAGTACCTCAAAGAAATTAGGATATCAAATTACCAAATAAACAATTCACCTAAATAAAAATCACATTCTTAGCATAGCGATCAAGAAAACAAATCGCTGTCTTTATGTGTGTTTGTTTTAGCTATCAGTATGTGTACTGTTTATGTTTTTATTTGTATTGTTTCATTTGTTTCATGTACTGATGTCTATGCTGCAACCCAATTTGCCCTTCGGGGACACTAAATAAACTTGAACCTTGTTACCTTAGACAGACTATGTTTGAAGAGATCTCATTTGAGTTGAGTGAAGTGAAGGTCTCCTTCTCTGTGCCATCACAGAACAGCTCTACATGAACGGGCCTTTGTGACGTGGGACAGTCATTTATAGTACCCCTGATATCTCTGATTTTTTGGTCCCGTTGATTCCTTCACACATTCCTGCTTGTCGATCTGTTTGTTTGTGGTGTTTTTTCTTCTTCTACAATAGCACCATAGTAGCATTGTTCCTATTATATGTCCAACTTTTAGTGTGTGTGCAAACACAAACTTTGTCCTACACAAACATTAAATGTCATTGACAATGAATGGACAATTTTGAGTGTTCGTGTAAACACAAACATTGCATAACACAAACATTGAAGACGAAGGTGAGGAAGCAAATTCGGATTGGCCGGAATGAGATGATGTATGATGATGCACGATGATAAGAGCGCCCCTCACGTCACACAGGTGTGATTTGTTTTGTTACAGAGAGCAACGAGTGTGTCCATGCTGGAGAGAGAGGAGATGGAACGACAGCTGGACAATGCCAAAACAGAGCTGTTTGCTGAACACAGGCACTCAAGAGAGAAGATGGATTTAATGCAAGAGGTAGAGTAACCTTAAACTTTATGTATGAAGAAGTTAAATTGGTTTTGTTTGGATTTATAGCTTTTTCTTTTTTGCTATGAGAAAGGGATTTTTAATAAGTAGATATGTTTAATTATAGTGTCCTGCACCACAAGATGCCCAGCCTGCACACGGGCTTACAAGACACTCACAAAATTAACATACACCAAGATACACCACAAACAGAATACATGAACATATTGATTGTCAAGGATGTGGGTTAGCGAATCTGCCATTAGTGAGATACTTACAGATACATCATTCTCCAACGCAACTGCCATGCCTTCTCTATGAATTAAAACAACTTAATTTACAACATTCATACATGCATACAATGTTAATAGTTTGAATACATCTGTTTTCTATGTGTGTGGATATATTTGTTGGGAGCAGAAGTTGGAGGAGGCTCGTGAGGAGCTCCAGCAAGTAACAGAGGAGGCGATCTCTCTGAGGAGCAGGTGTGCTGTTATAGATGATAAACAACAGCAGATGGAGGTATTGTAACCATTAATTACTTTCACACTCCTTTAAACAAACATCGTACTACAAACATTAAAGGTCCACAGACTTGGCTGCCACATCACGTCATTTTTAGTGCCTTAAACAAACCAATCCATAGACTTGGCTACCTATGTTTGCTCTAAACAAACATCAATAAAAGTCCATAGACTTGGCTCCCATATGACGTAATTTCCGACATCCAGACATTGGAGGGGCTAGTGCCCCTCAAAATGAAACCCTGATATTCATCTTTTAAACTCCAGCAACTGTGTCTACAGTACAGCCCTATCCTGCCTATTACGTAGCTGTCACCCTACTCTTCTCTACTCTCTCTGCCCTTTATTTGTCTCATACCTATGGAGTTTCAATTGCAGGAGACACAGGGACATTTAGGAGAATGCAAGCTTATGGTAGGAGCCCTGGAGAAGATTTTGACTCAGAAGGAGCTTCAGCTTCTGGATTTCCAGGAGCAACAGAGTCGCCTCCAGGCGGAGAGAGATGGGCTGCAGAAAACGCTACAGAGCATTAAACAGCAACACTGCAGTGCACTCAGAGACACCCAGGAGCAGGCACAAAGGCTGATGGTCAGTATGTGTGGTAGCAGTGGTGCTACAGATATAAAACCCATTTATTTTAAGCCTGGAACCAAGCCATCCTGGCTCCTGGTGAATCATGACCATAAAAATGTTCTGAAATCTCTATGGGAAAATGTAATCCTTTTTTTTATCTGTGGCACAAAAATGGTCGCCACGGCTATGCCCTATACAGATGTGTCTATGATTATATTAAAACGGTGCCCATTTTGTGAATATTGTCAATAATCAACTTCACGTAACAAACCAATATGATCCTCTCCTTTTCAGGAAACTGAAATTGAGCAGCTGAAAGCTGAGTTGGCTTCGGTTCATGAGCAAGAGATCCTGAAGGTAATGAAGGATCTCGTAATACTCACTATGCTGAACCATTACATTAATTTTTTTAACCCTGACCACTGGTGGTCCCCGGACCACTGGTTGAAAACCACTGCTCTAGGTCACTGAGGTTTTTCTCTATGGAAAATAACATTGGGTCATCTAAGGATCGTTTCATATAAGAATTGTGGTCCAAAAATCGCAAATGTCCCAGTGCTATTGTCAGGGTGGTGGAGGCTCTGTATCGTTTACGATAGTCAGTCACTCAAATTTGATAGTCTGTTTCTGGCAAAAATGTAATTAATTTGGCAGCAGTGACATTAGCGTTTTCTCACCATCAGTTGATGCTTCATACCCATATGAGTCAATCCGTCGGGAAATGGGAATTCAGAATGGGGGGAAAAAATGTGACCCAGGTAGAATGCATACATTTGAGTCAGACTTCGGTGCTCTGTACAGGTCCCTATAAAGAAAAAAGTGAAAACCTCTGGTCTTAGTGTGTGGGGTTTGTTTCTTCAAAGTAATCCTCTGCTCTGACCCCTTCCCCCCACCTTGTTGACAGCAAAAAGAGAAAGAAGGGAGGATGCTAAGAGAATCTCTTGAGCAGCAGAAGGAGGCAATGAGGAAACACGAAGAGAAGTTGCATGAAGAAACCCTGAATAAGGCACAAATACTACAATCTGACAAATGCCAACAAAAGTTTCTCTCATTTCATGATATTAAATGATATGTTTACTCCCACTCAGGTGCTCAAGGCAATAGAGCTGGAAAGAAGGAAGTTGGAGCCGGAGAAGGAGGAAGCTCTGCGGGTGCAGAGTGTGTTACTGCAAGAACAAGCCCGGGAGAGGTTGGAGAACATGAGGAGTGACATGGAGAGAGAGAAGAGGAACGCACTAACTCTTCAAAATAAAGTTGTGGAACTGCAGACGGTAAGATTGCCCTCAATCATGACATGCAACATTGCTATTAGAATAAATGTACCTCCCATGTCTTATTTACAATATTTCACATCTGTATAAGAAAGTGCAGGATTTGGAGAGTGAGCGCTGTGCACAGCAGAGAGAGCAGGAGTCGATGCTGGCTGAAATGACGAGAACTCGTGATGAGCTGCAGCAGCTACGAAGACACACGGAACAGGTGGAAGGGCACAGTAAACGTTCTCAACATGCATCCTCCCACAAGTTACACACAAAAGTTGAGAAAGTGTAATGTAATTATGGTGTTCTATGGTCATAGGAGACTGAGCAAAGGGTATTGAGGATGGAACAGGCTGTTCAGATGGCTGAGGAAGAGGCTGGCAGACTCCGCATGGTGCTGGAAGAGATGCAGAACAGTCAAAAGCGAACCGCAACTCATATGGAACAGCAGCTTAGGCACTGGGCCCAAGAACTAATGTCAGAATGCCAGCATCTTCAACTCATACTGAAACAGACTGGACCAAGAGAAAATAATACACAACTCCCTCACAGGTACACATACCTCCACAGGTGCCCATCAATACCTGCACTTTTGATTCCAAAAAGGGAAACATATTGTACATTTTAATATGGATATGTCATGGTCATGTGATGTTCAGCTGTTGATTTGGTTGTTTTTGCTTTCTTTGTGCAGCCCTACAGTTGCCCAAGCGGTCACAAACCTTCAAGCCCTCACAGATCAGGTAAAACACTTAATTTACCATCTGCATCAGGATCTCGAGTCTCACAAGCGAACCGCACAGCAGCTGAGTCGAGATAAGGTATGCTTCACTGGACATAGTCTCCATTCAGAATGCATGGACGTTCATGTGTTTACAACTTTAGATTTGTTGTTATTCAGGAGTGGGAGTTAAACATTCAGAGGAAGATGATGGAGATTGAGAAAGACCAGGCGTTGGACGCCCTGAAGGCAAGGCTGATTCAGGTATGAGCATTGACCTCATGTTAGTACAGTAGCACTCTTTGAGAATCAACGTGAAGACGATGAAGGTGGACCTAACATACAGAGTAACATTTGGAGTGTTCTTTTAAAAACGGACCCTTACAGATCAGTTCTTGCTATCTCACAGTTAAAGGACAATTTAGTGTGAAATAGCTCTTTATTCCCATAGTAAGTATTGCTGTAGTATTATTTTTTTTTAATCTTTTTGATCTCTCCAGCTCTTTACCAAAGGTTCAGGTCTGTAGTGTATACCAGTTTATCTAATCAGAAGGGAGAACTACTGGCTATATGCTGGACAATTGAAATTAAAAGTGATTCGAGGAATATTTTAATGATGGTGGTTGGGGTAAAAACATGTCAACATTGCAACTGCAAGCGTTTTGTGGAGTAAAACCTTTGTATTTCATGAACCCTGCCAATCAGAATCAGAATCATCTTTATTGTCAAAAAGTTCGACCATGTGTAATCTGTCAGGTAATAAACTAACACCTTTCTACTGGTAAGTATTTCATACAGCTGAATACCCACAAATCAAACTATCTCTTTAAACAAAAAAAAATGTATCAGGCATATAATTGGAACTGAAACGCTCTGAAATTAAAAATAGGTTCTCTCTCCTGATTGGATGAAATTGATGTCCCACCTGAAAATGTATTGTCTCTTTATTACAGAACTGGAGAGATGGGGAGAAAACTGTTACTCAACTCTACTTTATATCAGAATTTTGAGTCTTAACTTTATAACAAAACACCTTTTTGTTGTAACGTAACCAATAAATATCACTACTTACAGCGCCTTTAACACTCCAGACTTTACTGTTATATGAATGCACCGCACCCACTACAGCGTTGTTACATCTGGTCTCTTATTTCTACAGGAGCACATCGAGGAGCTCAGCACTCTGAATCGGGCCCAGATGTGTGACAAAGGGTACGGTGGGGGGGGAGTGGCAGCCTCTCTGCGCAGGCAGCTGCAGGCCAAAGACCAAGAGCTGAGAGATGTCCAGAGGAGCATGAGCCAGTGGAAAGAACATACAGCGAACCGCCTGGCATGCAAATTTGAGGAAGAAATGACAGCAGAGCTCGAGAGGTAATATACTATTATAGTTTATTTATCCTGTTTAAGTCAGATTTGATTTGCAAAAATCAAATCTGTCCTGTCATTTGCAGATTTAGAGAAGATCATTCATGCCTTTATAACCTCCGGTTTAGATTACTGCAACGGTCTGTACACCTGTTTATCACAAAGATCTATCTTCAGCCTACAACTGGTCCAGAATGCCGCTGCCAGGCTCCTGACCAACACCAGAAAACACGCCCATATCACCCCCATCCTGGCCACTCTCCACTGGCTGCCTGTGGGTTTTAGAATCGATTTTAAAATACTTGTAATAGCTTTTAAGGCCCAAAATGGTCTTGCCCCCCAGTACATTAAGGATCTGCTGCCCCCTATATTCCACCTCGCACTCTGAGATCCTCAGAGGAGGCCCTCCTACAAATTCGTGCAACACATCTAGTCACCAAAGGTTACCGGGCTTTTGCCGCACAAGCACTTAAATTGTGGAACGCACTACCCCTGGCAATTAGAAAGGCTAATTCTCTGGCATCTTTTAAAACACTTTTGAAAACCCATCTATTCAGGAAAGCCTTCCCCTAGACTACCATAATTGCATTGTATGTTTATATCTGTTTTAGTCATTGACACCTGCACTGTTTTTAACTTTCTTAGTTTACTAATTGTCTATTGCGTAGCTCAACTTCTTGTTGTTGTTCAGCACTTTGTAACGCATGTTTTAAAAAGTGCTATATAAATAAAGTTATAATAATAATAATAATAATAATAATATGTATTATTATTATTATATCATTATTAATGTTCTTTGGACAAGAATTCCATCTCATTAAATGGCATTACAATTTAATACAATTCTTGTATTTGTCATTGCAGGTGCAACTAAATAAAGCAATTAAATGTCTGATTTCATTCTACCAGGGAATTCGTTCATAGTGACCTGGAAGCCCTGTAGCTTGTAGATTGATTGATTGAATGAATACTGTATTAGCAGGTTTGTTAACAGTACAGGTAGGTTATGCCAAAAGGTTATGCTAAAAGAATAACACAAAAAGCCACAGGGTGCTTGTTTCCATTGTGGTCCATTATTGATAGAATTGAATTCATGTTATATTTTGTAAATAAGTTGTGTTCTCATTTCTGACATTTCCCAGGTGCAAGGCAAAGTTATTAAAGGGAAGGTAAATGGTTTTCATAGAGATAGCATGTCTGTCAGGACTAAACCTACACTAGATGCAATACTAACTGGTGCTTTTGTTGTCCTCATGACAAACGATGATCTCATCTCAGTTCACTGCAGTCGCTTACTTACACCATGCGTAGAGTAACATGTGAGAGATTGAGATGGTGAACTCCTCCATATCCATATCTCCAAAGCAATGCAAATTTCTAACTTACTGTCTGGATATGTTTGTGCTTCAGAAAGACATCAAAGTCACAAGAAGAGAAGCAGAGCAACCGTGAGATACTTGAAGGAGACATGAGACTCATTGCTAGGGTAAATGTAAACTTGCATTGTGTGAAACCTGAGGAATAATGAACATCACACACACATCCTCTGAGAACAAATGTTGCCAAATGGATTACAGATCCATTTGGAAACATTTGTATACTCGTCCGGTCTCAGACTGATAACATGATGATCCATTAATGTTTAATAACCCTTAGTAATCTGCTCAGTTTTCAAACGTGGCCTCTCTCAGTCCCATCAGGAAGGCAACGACTGTGGAGCTCAGTGCTCAGTCCCCTCTCCTTCCTTCCATGTTGGGGACTCTGTTGCAACCCCTGGGCCCACCTCAGATATGGCCTCTTTCAAGATATTGCGTCACCTCCAGAGCCGAGTCAGGCAGCTCCGGGCAGAGAATCAGGCCTACAGCTGCAGTTCTCCTCTGAAAAAGATGTCTTTGGATTTGTCTGAGTTATCTTGAGACAGTGAGTGATCTTTGGTGTGTAACCTAATCTATCCTCTTGGAGGGTTATCCAGTGAATAACGCGTATGCATTTTCATTGGGTCCATTCACAATTATATTAAGCTAATGACTGTGGGACAATTTCATTAACTTTATCTACACAAGCTTTATAAAGTTTATAAATATGCTGCACATGTGAAGGCCTCCCTGCCTCTCAACGTGAACTGTACTTTTACCTTTTGAGGTAAAGAACTTAGGTAGGAAAGGTAACTTGGTAAACTGATATAATCAGACTCCCTTAAGAGGTTATTAGTTATTTCAATGTTATTTTTGTACTTCTAAACTTACTCCTGAGCATTTTGTATTATGATAATGAAAATGCTGCCATTTTAACAGAACTATGATTCACATATTATGGCTGTCCTTGTGTTTGTATATAATTAGCTAAACTGGTTATCTCCAAACTAGATCACACCATCCCAAGACACTGAAGACGGTGCTCACATTTGGACCCACTCCTCTATCAGCACAGCCCTGAGCTGAATACAGCATGTTGAACTTCACTATTAAATGACTATGTGGAAGACTATCTGTTTGAAGAATATATATCCCAAAGTCAGAGCCACAAGCATTTCTAGGAATTTGTGTAGTCTACACAAATTCCTAGAAATGCTGTAGACCTTAAGACCTGAATCATCCACTATAACCTATGTACTGTACTTCTCCACGTGATGGGTAATTAACACTTACAGGTCAGTGTCACAATCAAAAATGTGTCTGTTAAAGTTCATGCACCCATGGTTTGAAGCAGTTTTACTGCTCAACTTAAGGTTAGACTAACCGTAGAGGGTAGATCATGTGAGCTTAGATCATGTGATCTGCATGCATCAGAAGGACAGCTTCTTAAGGCTGACATTACTCTTGTGTAGGAATCCAGACAAAGTAAAATCCTCACTGTTAGGAGTGTAAAACGTATTTGCTTACATTTGTACACAAATGGATACATTAACACTAAGGATTTTAGTGTGGTATGTTATCACATGTCTTCTAGTCTTCATCTTGTACACTTGTGAAAATTGCAATGAATAAACAGGGATTTATTTTCCCTCACATGTTGAATTGTGCAATTAACATTCAATATCCAAACTAAGAAACTTGTATTACATTTCATTCAGGTATTTGTTAAATACCACACTATACATTATGACACACAATGTGTCTTGAAGTAAAACATTACGAATATAGCCACATAAGTAACATTTTAATTAAAAACAAATATAAAGTATTAACACTTTATACTTGTTCAAGGTTTCTGGTAAAGAACATTGGATAATACAGCCAAATGAAGAGTGGGCTTTTGTTTGTTCACAGAATGCTGGCTTAAGTAGCCTTATGGAAGGAGGCTGATCCCTGCAAAACAAATAAGCATTGCTGTATTTGGTGCAATATATACACTCCATAAGGTCTAGCAACGAGTTACACAGCAAGTTCTTAATAAATGTGTACAATCAGAATAACTTTCAAAACCCTAGTAACTATGTATATCCTAAAGCAGAGTATAAAAATTGTGCAAAAATCAAGTGCTTTAATCTGTCATTAAACAAAGTACAAAGTCAAACTCATGTACTGAACGTAGGCCAAGCTTCGGACAATTAAAACCATACCTACATATTGTGAAGACTTCAGTTGAGTCTGTTCTTTTCCATATACTATGAAACATAGTTTCATAATATGACATTGTTACATAAGGGTGTCTACAGAAACTATAGTCAACATACTCCACTCTATACAACAGAAACTATAGTCAACAAGTATTAGAATTTTAACAACTGGGAAATTAATATACCCATTTCAAAAGGTCTGCAGCTTTGTGGTCCCTGCTTGCACCTTGTGATTGTTGTAGCTTATAGTCAGAAGACCAACCAAGTGATTGTATTGCAAATTATGTGCTGCAAAGTTCGCAAACAATAACAAAATATTCATGTAAACCAAAATGTTTTGCAAAGCTAACAAACAACAAGGACTGTGTGTACAGCCCAATGTCTCTACTCTGTATCTGCAGTCTTTCCTGCTTTGCTGTTAAAAAGGAGCCAACACAGTTAAAGTTCCATGTCCTCCTCACCGGAGCTGTTGGCCACAGGCATGTTGTACAGAGTTGAGTATGTGTGTGCAGAAGAGGACCTTGTTGGGTTGATGGAACTCTGAGGGGATGGAGAGGAACAGGGGACTGGGGGCTGCCGGCACGCTATCTGATGTTTACGCTGTCTCTGTAGCAGTGAGTCCCTCATCCTCCGGGACAAGGCATCCTCCGGTGGCCTCCAAACCACCAACTCCATGCAGGAATGACTCCTAGGGAGATAAGAGGAGCAGGTGAACAGAACAAAGTAATAACTCATGCTCCGAAATGAAGCGACAGCACTCTTTTTTTAAATAATTGTTTTACCTAGGAACCCAATTTAGTCTGTTATGTCAAATTTATTTGTACATCTGTTAACAGTGTTAAACCTGATTTATTCTCATGCCACTTGCTGACAGGAGCCGATTGTCAAGCACACGTGCAATGCATTGCAATCTTCTCGTCGGCAAGTAACACCGAGCAAAACCGCTTCAATAAATTATACGCCCACATTTAACAAACAAAACAAAATGTCACCCCCTGTCCTTAGACACTCAATCGGGCAAGGAAAAACACCTAAGTAAAAAAGAAGAAACCTCAGGAAGCATCACAAGAGATGAGACCCTCTCGTGGTTGGTTGACAAACTTAATATGAATGTGTTTGGACTGTTTCTGAAGAGGACAATGAGACAAGCATTTACACAGATTGGGCTACTGTGTGGGGGAGGATGTCGCTGATCCCACGTTGTAACCCCTCCTTCAAGCTGTCTGACATCACCAGAACTGGTCGTCTGGGAGCTGGCTCCACATCCAGGTCTTCATCCTCATCATCATCCTCTAGTGTTATTCTGTGATACAAAAGAAATACTCAGTATCCAGCAGACCAGCACAAGTGCAATAGTTGTATGCAAAGTCATGCTCGAGTCTTATTGCTTTAGTAAAGAGTTACAGGATTCCCTGTAAGCTTCGCACCGCTCACCTATCCTCAATCTCCCGAAGTTTCCTCTGAGCTGCTTCTATCTCCATGCAGGAACCTTCCGTCTCTGGACGGGTTAGAGTGGAGGAGGATTCAGGCAAGGGAATGTTTTGGCAGGTTTGTGGAAGTACAGGGCTGGATAGTTGTGCAGACGGAGGATAACTTCTGCCTAGAAGCCAGTCATTACAAATGCTGGAATTCTCCAGAAGGCCAGATTCTGCCTCTACCATCAGTCTCCTTTTTTTGGCACTACATCCTCTGGAAAAACAAATCAAATTCAATGTTATCATACAACTATCATACAACTGAGGTAGACGCAATTTGCAACTCTAGATTCTTTTATAATGGGATGAATCTAGAGTTGCAATACCCTTCATTGACTCCCTACTCATCCAAATTGCGTTTGCGATCTGCTTGTATTAAACAACGTTAAACTCACCAACATTGCAGCTCTAGGCCAAGCTTGAATTAACCTCTTTCAATCTGCCGAGCTTGATTTTCATGAAAATCCACCGTAGACATGTTACGCCAGGGCTCCACCGGACGTGTTGCGTCTCCGTCGCGTGCGTCAAAAAACGCACCGGTTCAATTTTAATGCACGCGTCGCGTCTCCGTCAACGCAACGCGGGCAGTGGAGCCACCCTTCATTGATTAAAAAGGGAACATTCCCTGACGGTGACGGAGACGCGACGCTGACGCGCCCGGTGGAGCCCCGGTGTTATGAGCTACTTTCTGTCAAGAAATTCTGTGCAGGTGATTCTTTTTCTAAGTGCTGGAGTTTGGAAGCACTCGTCGTAAGTCACTGAACGGCCCTGTTTCGAATTTGCACATAATGCAGGAGGCAGCAACGTGGCCCGTTAATAAAAACGAGTGCTTCCAAACTGCAACACTTAGAAAAAGAATCACACGCTTAGAATTTCTTGACAGAAAGTAGCTCATAACATGTCTACGGTGGATTTTTATAAAAAACAAGCTCGGCAGATTGAAAGAGGATAATTCAAGCTTGGCGGGGAGTAGGGAGTCAATGGAGGGTATTGCAACTCTAGATTCATCCCATTATAAAAAAATCACACCCGTGTGAACTGAGTGGTGTACGGTATTATATAGCCTGATCAGCTGTGTTCTGACGTAATGTCTGACGTAATGAAATCAGTATCAACCAATCAGCATCAACCATGCTCATTTTTTTTTGCACAGACAGACAGACAGACAGACTAACAAAGCCAGTTGTAGGAGTGGTTTACACCACTCAAAAATCTAGAGTTGCAAATTGCGGCTAACAACTGAGGTATGAATGCATGTTTGAGGTCATGCTAATAAACCACAAACAGTTGTTTCTTTTACATGTCTAACTCACTCATCATCAGCTCTCCTCCTATGCTTTCTAAGGCATCGCCTCTCCCAGCTCCTGTCAGACAAGTACAGAGAAAAAAGCCATATCAAAATATGTAATAATTCTGGAGTACTATCCACAGCTTTTCACCAATGCATTCAATATACGTTTAAGTCAATACAAGCACTTCAATGAGCCGACTGTGGAACATTGATTGCAGTGAAATAATGATAGAAGTGTGTGGAGTGATTCCGTGAACTGCATACATATTAGAAAGTGCTCCACTCTGCTGTTGACTGGAGAAGCTTGGTGGACCAAGGTCAATCCTCATTTCAGGAAGGCTGGTGAGGGCTGAGAATGAATACATAGCCGGCACACTCCCCAACTCAATAGCTGCATGAATATATGAAGGTAAGATTGAAATATGGTGGACAAATATCAAACAACATAAGCATTTATTATATTGAAGAGGCTACAAGTAATTATAATAGGACTACACATAATAAATGTGTACTGCATATTATAGCTAGAAACACAAATAGGTTTACAAAGCACCAAATGGCTACAAAGGCAACATTCACTATTCATTATATCTTGGCAAATAGGAGAAGCTCATTCTTGTATTGAACAACAACTTCAGTATTATTCAAGAAATAACGTGAAACTACTGACCCGCCCCTTGATGTTGATGTTGTGTTGGTCTATTGTTGATTTCCATTAGCTGCCATTTCACGTTTGTAGTATCATGTATGGACACCACAGATTTAAAACTACGTTCACGTGCAGCTACATACTCTTATTTGCTGCAAAAGTTTTCCCAAAGAAGATACTTTTGACAGAGCTAAACCATAGAGTTATATATAGCTAAACCATTTCATCTCGGGTCTGTCGCAGTAGAATGTCGTCAAGCTGCTATAGAAATGACGTATCGTTTCCTTGCGAGGATTTTGGGACTTGTAGTTAAATTAACTGGCTGGCTCATTTCACTCATATAAAGTCAGCGTTAACACTGCTTTAACTAAAACACGGGGAATATGTAAAAAAAAACAAATGATTTACACAAACGTTACGTGGATCATACCACCAGCAAAAACACAGTTGAATTGAAAAGATAGAGACCCAATCAGCCTGTTCTTAAAGGGACCGCCATGAAGTTAACGGGTCATGTGACAATGAAACCCTATTGCTCATGTTGTCTGTTTTGTTTCTTCTCACAGCTCAGCTGAGTCAGCTGTCACTGCGGAGTCGCTCTCTCTGGCACGGTAACACGATTATTATTATTATTATTGTTGTTAAGGATATTTCACACACAAAAAAACCTCTGCTCTGTTGGTGCCGTTTATTGTGTTATTAATGTGTAAGTAATGTGCTTGCTTGTGATTTTCTTCCCTCTTTGCTGTTTGTTCAATACTGTCTTTTTTATTATGCAATTATTAAATTATTTGTACCATCCAGGGTTTTCAGAATGTACATATTGATTGTTATCTCGGGACTACTGGCTTTTGTCTCCAGCAAACCATTTGGTAAGTCATTCATTCTAAAGTTTATAGTCCTTCCTGTGTCCATTTCAAATGTCCAAACTCTGTGGCATTTCACAATGTGCCCATCATTCATATGACACACTTGATCAATCACTGATTTTGCAACTTACATAAGGCTGATTATGCCTGAGATTGCTTCCTCACCTCAGGCTCATTCAGAGGTTAGCGGTATATTTATAATAATAATAAAAACGTCTTCAGTGTCAGGGTGGCAATATTAAGGAGAAATAATGGATACTATTGGTGGAAATTAAGTTGCCTTTCTTTCCTCTTGTCGCATGTGATTGCTGATGTAGCAACTGTGGTTTGGGAACTCTGAAAGTTCATGTTCATACAGTGTTTATTTATTTATTTTTTCCTCCTATGTCTGATGATGTTTCCCCAGATTCTGAGGGCTCTACCAGAGAGCTGCTCCTTTCACTCAACAAGGAGCTCCTGTACTCTCTGGAAACACAAGAAGGAATCCCTAATCCTAGTGTGCATCTGGCATTGCGGCTTTCTGATCACCACAATCTTGTCAAGGAGAGCGAACACCTGAATAAACTGAAAACACGTTTACACAATGACATCCAAAAGTAATGTTCTATATTTCTATTAAAATTTCTATTCTATTATATTCATTGTTGCAGCTAAAGTCTATGTAGGCCTAACTGGATTTACAGTATGTTTTCATTTATATCTTGCATTTCCATTTTAACTGACCTCAAGTCCTCCTCAATTCCCCTAGCTCTCTTTCGAATAGTCAATCAGCGGTTGGTCTATTGGCTCTGTACAGTCTGGCTTTGAAGGCCTCATGTTATGACCTCAACACAATCACCTTCACAGTCAACAACAGGAAAGACTCTCTGCTGATCCACCTCAAGAGACAGATGGAACAAGAAAAGGACCACATTGCCTGTAATCTCTTCTTCTTGTCATTTGAAGACTTACATTTATTTCTCGACCCTTTAATTCAGTGAAAGGTTAAGTTTAAACTCTTCCATGTGTTATCTCCATTAATACATCTGTTTTACCCCTTGACATTTATTTCTTGCCTCATTTGCAGTCAGCCACCGTCCTCTGACTAATTATTACCAGTACTCACTGGGTGTGTTGGCTCTTTGTGTCAGTGGCATCAGGGTCAACCACCATGTCAGTAACAAGCTCATGAAAGCTGTACAACAGGGCCACATCAACCATGGAGGCTTTGAATCTATTGGTGAGTGAAAGCAGAACAAACACAAAGGCATTTCAATCTTACAGCAAATGTATACTTTGCTGCACAAGACACGTAAATTGCACATTTTTTTAACATGTATTTTTTGAGCGACTGATTGACTCAACAAAAATAACAGATTTTAACTAAAACAAATCTTGAATTTGATCGGGGCTCTCATTAGCAAGTAGTGTCTTCACACTCATTAACCGATCATAGAATTAGCTGTTAAAATGATTTGATATTAATCTTTTGTGTAGACTCATCTGCACTTTGAAAAGTAGATTTTGTACTTTTTACTTCTACTACTACTTCCAAAGATGGTCTACCATCCCTATTATGGGGGGAACATTCCATGAAAATAGTAGATCTACAAGTTCACCACATGTTGTATAATGACTCGTGAGTTGTAGATCAGCTACTTTTCCAAGAAATTTGGGGTAGAGAGGGAGAAAAGCGGACTAAGTACATAGCTAACCACAATCAACTAAATACGAGTTTACTAATTATAGAGGGTTTAAGAGGTTAAATGCAAAGTGTCTGCAGAACTACTCAATGGGGTTCCACCTTGTATTATTTTCCACCACGGAGTAACCTCGCATCAGACTATCCAGCATAGTGTAGGACAGTCAAGACGGGCAGTGTCGGTAGGCCAATCAGAGGCAGGCGGGGCGTTACCATGTCTATGCTTGGACGCAAACTAGATATACCCACTGCACCTCAAGACAACTTTAGGCTGGTCCGGTGCATCTCAGGAGTGGGACTGACTGGTACATGTAGAAGGAAGGCACTGGCGCAAACGACAATTAAAGCCTTTTTATTCACAGGGTGAACTGCAAGCAAACAGAGTGACAATGTTTCATCTTCTTCAGGTCATGAGTGTTTGTAGAATGTAGAACTCTATCTGTAGAAAGAAGTGTCCAATGGTTGCAAACAGACCAGAACACATTGTGAATGGCACTAAATTGTCCTCACACTGGAGTATAAATATTTATATTAAAATAACAATAACCATGAACTTTATTTGTATAGTGTGTTGCACATACGTGTATGTATGTCATGTATAAAACAACAGTTGTGTGTGGTGTGGTGTTTGTGTTATTTCTCAGTATAATGTTACTTTATCCACTTGTATGTAACTCAGAGACTCTACAAATGTAACCAAATGGACACTTACTGGTATATTTGGTTACATGTGTACACTCCCAGAGTTAAATTAACATTACAATTTTACTGTATGCATCTATCCCATATCTTAGACACACTTGCCATGGCTGGGATGGCACTTCAGTGTGTGAAGGATGCTGGCTCCCATGTGCAGAATACAGCTGATCTTGACACAGCCCTGAGCACTGTTAAGCAGAAACTCCTGGCTTCCCAACGGGCTGACGGTCATATGGGCAACGAATTCAGCACAGGGCTAGCAGTTCAGGTAATGGTCACTTTTATTTATATGTACGGTACTTAGTTACAAAGCTCAAAATACGTATTTCAATTTATAGAGCTCACATAACCACTCCATCCCCTTTTCTGGGGCCAACATTCGGCTAAAATATCAAATAGCAGAGTGTCAGGCAGGTATGTACCAGTTGGTTGTACTTGCACACTGTGTCCTAGGCCTTGTTGGCAATGGGCAGCCAGGTTGAGGAGTGTGCTGCATCCATGGAGGCTATGAGGGCAGATGCCAGAAGGAACACGTATCACAACGTCATGGCCATATCCCAGACACTACCAGCTCTCCAGCATAGATCGTACTTGGATGTCAAGAGCAAGGAGTGCTCCAATGAGGATGGTAAATGCAGTTTTTCCATGCATGTCATTGGTAGCTTATGTTTGTTTAGGGCATGTCTATACACTAAACGTTCTTTCCTACAGACAGTCTGGTGGTGGAGCCCAGGCAGTCTGTTGTGTTGGCATTACCTAGCCAGAGTACTGTGGCAGTAAATGTGGTGGTGATGAAAATCAGTGGATCACCTACTATCTATTCAGTAAATGTGCCAAAGAGCAGCACCCTTTTGGAAACTCTGGAACTTCTCCAGAGCAATACTGGCTTCATGTGAGTTAATTGTACACTGTGCATTGTGGTAAAAATCCAGTGTGCTTCATTGAGATGAAAGGAATCCATCCTGTGTTGTAGGTTTGTGTTTGAGCGCAGCCTGTGGGGGGATTTCCTAAGTGTTGTGAATGGAGAACAGGCCAGAATAAGCGACCGGAGGTACTGGCACATTGCTTCAGATGACACCGCTCTCACTCAGGGTGAGAAAACACACACACACACACACACACACACACACATCACAGATTCTATTGTGACTTACTAATAAACGTGGTGATTTTTCACTCCTACAGGTATCAGCGATTATAAGATTGAGCGAGCTCAAAAGATCACCATTAAAAATACAACCTACTGAGGTTATGTGGCAGCGTTGCACCGAAAGTTCAACTGGAAAGCGTGCTTTCTGTTCTGTGTGATTTTCACTTATGAATAATATTTAATTTGGCTATCTTCATTATCTGACAGTTAAGGAACGTCTGCACACCAAGCACCATAACTATAGGGTTCACCATTGTTGTTGTTAAAGCTGTTGACTTAGAATACATTTTTAAACTATATTATCTTTATAGTTAGTGCTTGGTGTGGACGGCTCATTAGTCTTCAAGATTAGGCCCACCGAGGATGAATGCATTTCAAGCAGGTTTTAAAGCACTTTGTTTATGTATACTGTATTACTGTCTGAATCACTTTGCCCCATACCACAGCAATATAGGGTTATATCGCAGAAGTTAATTGTTCAAATACCTTTGTCACCATGTATGTTTTTCATTTTTATAACCAAATGAAAATAAAAATTGCAAAAGACTCAAATTTGTCTGTATTTAGTTTAGATCTGTATGTAATTCACAGACCTATATGGGTATGAACAACACATCTTTCAAAATGTGTGTCAACAGTCAACACACAACACAGATACGAAAAAAAATACTTAGAGGCATAAATAACATGGTCGATTTTAATACAGACATACAACGTAAAGAGGTGCCTTTTTGTCTCCACCAGGCCGAAGGCATGGGGAGAGAGTATGTTTTGCACTCCGTCCGTCCGTGTGTGTGTGTGTCCGTCCGTCCGTCCGTCCGTCTGTGATCAGCTAATCTCCGGCACCGTTAACCCGGTTGATGCCAAATTTTGCGCACACACACTCCCTGGATTCCAACGATGAACCTCTGCCCCAAAATTTCCAGAACGGCCTGTTATAGCGCCACCAGGAGGCCGCTTTGTACAAAATAAGTTTTTGGACAGTACACCTACAGATTTTGTCCAAACATCACGCAAATTGGTACACAGTCTCTCTAGAGCCATTCAACAAAACGGGTCTTTCAGATTTCTCAGACTCCATCCTGATTGGCTAAGATTGGCTTCCAAAGCAAGCAGGAGTGCTGCAAATCATGAACAAATCGTGTGATTTCCGTGAAATTGTGCACGCACATTCCCACTAGGCCGAGGAAGAAATGCCACATGAACATTTTCAACTCAGCCTCATGGTGGCGCTATAACTGGCAGAAAAGTGTTTTTACCTCTAACTGCACGGATCTGTGGATAACTTTGTATGCCAACTCCCTAGAGGCCAAGGAAAAACCTTTGCCTGGAATTTTTCACATCTGCTCTTTATAGCGCCACCAGGAGGCCGACATATGTAAAACACATTTTCTAATATTACTCCTTCAGATTTTATCCAAATTTCACGCAAATCGGTACACATGCTCTCCATAGTCATGTGATCAAGACGGGTTTGTTTGATTTCTCATAATCTGAGGTTTGGATTATGGCTACGATTGGCTTCTAAACTTTTCAGGAGTAGCCCGCTTTGTACAAATCGCCACAACTACTCAACGCAGCGTCCGATTGTGGTGAAACTGTGCATGCATATTCCCACTAGGCTTTGGAAGAAATGCCACTTGACAGTTTTCAAATCAGCCTCATGGTGGCGCTACAACAGGCCAAGCCACGTCACACACACGCACGCATGTACGCACGCGCACACACGTTTATATTGCTCCTAAACATTTTGCCAAACATCACACTCACACTGGCGCTGCCCTGGACGCGAGTTTTTGTCATTACTACCAGCTAGTACTACTAGTATCAGGGCACCCGGTCCCGGGCACCCTACTAGTAGGGCACCCTACTAGTAGTAGGTAGGCCTAGTCGGCGGGGTGCTAGGGGGAAAAAACTCGCCGCCTGCACACTGCACAGTGACAAGCTGGAGTTTGAAATACATTTTCAATGGGGGCGACGCAAATAAGAGCTATTTAGGCATGTGTGATGTGTGCAACATGACAACTGATTTTGTACACTGTACACTCCCTACACTACACATCTAAAATAAAGGGATTTACTGATCATTAAAGCTGGGATGTTGCCTGACGTGTCACGAGTCCAGTGCGCAAGTTTTTTTCCCTAGGATAGCTGCATTTTTTACGGCTTGTGATTGGTTGTCGGTGGAGTAGGGAGCACTGGGCTGTGTTTTGGACCGCACACAAGTGGTTGTTGAAAAAACAGCGTTGGCAGTGGGATTTGAACTCGAGTCCACTAGACTAGCGGGGCAGCTGGCAGAACAGGGTTTTGAGTTTGTATTAGAAGGTGAAGCTCCGCCCGCGCGGGCGGTGCTTTCCTCAGGGTAAAACAAGCGCTCCTTACCGCAGCGCTCCTACTCCTAGGGTAACCTCGCGTTTTTTGATTGATTGATTGATTTATTAACAGTTTGCAGAATTACAGTACACAGTAACAACTGTTAACTGTGAGTGGACGACATAAAGCATTACACTTGTTTACAATAGGGCCCACCATTTTCAATTCATCAAAACAATTAGAGACGTATGAATATACGCAACTATATAGTCAAAACAGGAAATCATCATAGAAGAGGTAAAAAGGGAAAAGAAACATATAGTGACTCAGTGAGGGGAAAAAGGGGTGGGTGCGAGATTCAGATTTTACGGGGGCCAGTTTCTAATTGCAGCCGTCCGTAGGTGCCCTTTGAGGGCGGTTTTGAAGGAGTCACGGGATTCGCATGTCTTAATGACTGTTGGTAGGGCATTCCACATTTTGGTGGCATAGGAGCGAAATGAATTTAGTCCCTTGTTTGTGCCGCAGTGTTCCGTTCACCTTCACCATCTGTTCTCTCCCCTCCAGGTAGGATTGCATCCAGCTCACTGAAGTGCTATCAAAACCAATTGCTTTCAGCTTGTTTACCAGTATGGAGTGGTTCAGTGTCAAAAGCCTTTTGGAGGTCCAGCATGACCATGCCGCAGTATTTGCCAGCATCCACCTCTTGTTTGATGTGGTCGCTCAAATAGAGGAGGCATGTGTCAGTGGAGTGGGATGTTCTGAAGCCAGATTGGAATTCATACATTTGTTTTTTTGTGGCAAGATACTTTTCAACCTGTTCATAGACTAATTTTTCCATCACTTTCGAGATGGAGCTAAGAATAGAAATAGGGCGGTAGTTGCCGGGGTCTAATTTGCTCCCTTTCTTGTGCAGGGGGGTTACTTTGGGGGTTACTTTGGCCAGTTTGAAATCTTGGGGGACCTGTTTATTATGTGGGTGATGATTGGAGCTATAGAGATGGCAGTCTCTGAGAAATTTGGAGGGAATATTGTCATGGCCAGTGGCCTTGTGGGGTTGAAGGGCACACAGTCTTTTAAGTACCTCCTCAGTTGTTACCATTTTCAGTTTAAAATCATCTAGGTTTTTGTAGAAGGCTTTGATGTGCTCTACACCAAAACGCCCAGAGTGGGAGGGCAGTTTGTTAACCAGCGTTGTTGCAATGTTTGTAAAGATTTAAAGAAGATGTTTAAGTAGTTGGCTATATCTAGCTTGTCAGTGATGAGGGTAAATGAGCGTCAACTCACCAGGCTTTCCAACTCCTAGGGGAAAAAAAACTCGCGTCTAGGTCTAGTGCATTCTGCCAACTTCCATGTAGAAAAGCCGCCATTGAACTGGCCCCATGAAGTGAACGGAGTTGTCGTAACCCTGTCTTACTCTATGGCTCTGCACCAGGCTATCCACCTCGGAGGAAAGCGCCCGATTATAGCCTTTTATTTTGAAGACAAATCCACCGCCGAGTATCATAATCCTACTTCCTCTTGTGAGCTAGAGTGACACAAAAGACGTCAAATCGGCATCGAGTTTCCATACTTACTGTTTTCTTTTTACCGCGGTTGTACCTACCCTTTCCGTTTTGTGAAACGTAATGATTTCTGTTTTGGTAATTTATTTTTGTAAAATCTCTTTGTGTTGCATTTCCAGGGGATATTCAAGAAAGGTTTGAAAAATCGTACAGTTTAAATTGAAGCGAAACGCGGTAGGATATAGGCTTCATGCAGGATTTCTGGTCCCATAGCTCATCACAATTTGAGAGATTAATCCAGACTTTATCACAGAGGAAGCCAGACTCAACCTCGGATGAGTCGGAATTGTGCAGCAGCATCAGTCAAAACCATGTCGTCCAATGGAGAAAAACAGCGTGCTGCATTTTTCTCAGCAGCAGAGCAAGAAGTTCTTATTAGAGCATATCAAGACTACCGGCCTATTTTTTTAATGAAAAGTAATACGACAGTAGCATCAAAGGAAAGGGAGATGGCATGGCAAAAAATTGCAGACCGAGTTAATGCGTAAGATGATCAAGTTGAATCTTGCATTACATTTTTGAAGTTATTTATGCGAATTTGGACGCAGTGTTTAGCAGCTGTACGCTGTAATTAATAGCCATCCTACTAACATGCATTTTATTTTTTATTTTTTAATCAGATGCAACCCAGGTGGTGTGAAACGCACTTGGCAGCAGATAAAAGTCAAGTACAAAAACATACTTCAAACAGGTATATTTCGCTTTATGGTCATTTTCCATTAATAAATATAGGCAGCATATGGGCATTAAAGTTGAATTTCACTTTATAGCCAACAGGAGGAAGTTGGCCCATAGAGGGCCAGGGTCTCCAACATCACCTTTCAGTCCAGTTGAAGAGGAGATCATAAAAAGTCAAGTTATGGATGGCATCCTATTCCCAGGGGACAATTCATCAGCGTCAACTACCCCCCAGCCCCAGGACACAAACGCCTTTATAATCGGTAGGTTTATAATTATAATAACATCAACAATCAATAATAATAATAATAACCACTATTTTCCTGCAGTGACTGAAGGAGTCATCAAGACCAGCAATTCTCCTTCTCCTGTGGATGAAGAATCGCCATGCAACTCCAGAGACCACCTCAGCACGGTAAGATTAGTCTCTTAATCACTGTTTTAACTTAAATCATTAAATGAGACACATATGGCTGCAATAGCAATATTCAGTTTATTATTCTGTCGAAGCACATTCATTTATATATATATATATATATATATATATATATATATATATATATATATATATATATATAATATCAATGAATCATTTATCTTATTTTTAATATCTTATTTTTAATTTAGTTGAGTTCATGATTAACAATATGTCTGTCTAATCCCTGCCCAGATGCCTGTAAATGAGTTGTACAAAGTCCATCTGGAAAAGCAAATAAAACATTGTGACCTTGACATGGACCATATACAACTTAAAATAAGAAAAACACAACTGGAAATTGAATTACTGGAGTACAGGTTAAAGGTGAGTTTATATATAATTTTCTTTCCTTTCATTAGAGTGAATGTGTTAAAGGAATAGTTCACTCAAATTACTCACCCCATGAAGCCATGATTTAATTTAGATTTTGTTTTTTCGTCGCATTCCTGAAACAATATTCCAATATTTGATCACCTAGGGTCAGTAGTTCGAAAACTATATCCTATCAAAAAAATCACACCCGTGTGAAGTGAGGGGCGCTAATATATTAAAGTCTAACTCATGTTGATTAGGTGATGTAATGGTGATGTAAAACAAACAGTGCCAACACAAACATTAAATGCCATTGACAATAAAGAGACAATATGACGTAATGAGTTACAAAATGACATAAGTTTTCCCTTCATTGTCAATGGTGTTTATTAAACAAACATTGAACTAAAGACATTAAACCTGTATATAGGAGGGGCTCCAAAACAACTCAGTGTAATCAATGGGAGGCCTACTGATGGTCCAGGGTCAATAGTTTTGCTCTTGCGAAGTTTGGCCTCATCCTGGGTGGACAGTGGACATCACAAATGTAACCTGCAAATTTGGGAGGTGCACCGCTCCTCCGATCCACACCATGGCACAAACACTGAAGGGGTCTGCCATCAGTATAGCCACCCCAGGGGTCTGGCATGAAAATAGTCACACCAGGGGCCATGTGTGTCCCCAGGGGCTAGGTTAGGGGCCCCCAGACAAAGAATAGCCACACAAAAAACCCTCAAATGCACACACATGGCACGCTACAGCAGTGTTAGTCTGGCTATTCGACCAGACTTTTTTTGGCCGGAGGCAAAAAAATAAAGATTCACGTCAGATTCACGTCTGACCACTGCCTAGTGCCTACTGATGCCAGTGTTGCATCAGTAGGCTATAACACTTCAAATGGACATAACTCAGTGAACATTGCTCTGATCAGTGGGACTGGATTTAAAATCTAGTTTCATTAGTCAAATATTGGATTATTGGCTCAGGAATGGAACAAAAATGAAATAATCTCCATGAATTCAAGGGCTCATAGAGCGAGTATAAAAGGAAATGATCATTTTTTTGGTGAACTATCCATTTAAGAAATTAAAAACATGCTCTTTAATTTGTATTTGCAGGAAATGAAGAAATGAAGGAGCCAAACGAAAACCTTCTATTTAACTTCCAAATAAAACATAAGTAAATAGGCTACAAAACATGTTTTATTTAAGAGGTTGCATCATCTTGCTCTGCAGGAGTACGGGGAGGGCATCTCTATCCTCTTACAGTCAAGTATTGTTACACCATATGCCACAATTCTGTCACATGCCCTCTCTGACGTAAACCTTGAGCCTGTGTGCCTTAAATATGGGGTAACAGGTACAGTCACCCCTTTTCCATCTCGCCCCACTACTCTACCTAGCTGTAAATAACAAACATAAATTCATGTTGGTGATTATATAAAAGGTATTATATGAATTTATAATTGTTAAGTTCACTCTGTATATCCATGGGCATAATAGCATCATGATTCCATAACAAAACATGGGCTACATATGGAAGAAATGTGTTTAATAAAAACGAAATTAACTGCTAGAAGGTCCTAAATTAACTTAATGAAGCAGTCACCTTCTCTGTCTCATGTTATTCCTTGATTTTACAATATAGTATAGAGATCGACTACTATACAATCAAATAAATCTGTATACAAGATAATTTCAGATTTCAGGGAGGGAGGGAAATACTAAATTAACTGTTAACTACATTAACACTTCGCGGGGGCGAGTTGGTAAAGGGGCGAGTCGTCTGGTATTCAAATATGGTTAATTGTCATCTCCAGTGATGGACAGTAAGGAAAGTACATTTACTTACTGTACATTATTTTGAGTACTTGAATAAAGTTATATTTTCTCTGAATTTAGTTTGTAGGCTATAGATTTTTCAAGTCAGTGCATTCATTATGCCTATGTGGTTCCATCAGAGGGTTAGGCCCAAGGTTCTGTGAATACATTGTGAAAAAATTACTTTGGTGTTTTTTAAAACACCAAATCATGTGTTTCTTTCCCTACTTTAATACTTACGTTCTTTTTTTATCACTTTATATTTTATTTTGAAAGTTCGTACCGGAAGTTTAGTGTTGGAAGCTGTTGGAGCGCTCTGGCGGAGGCAGTGCTGCTATGCCCACAGAGTGTGCATGTGCGAAAGGAGCCACTGATAATATACTGTTACTAGCATATTTAATAATAGCAGACATCACAGAGAGGGTGAGCAAGCCATTCGGTTAGCAAATTTTAATTGATCTACTGTTTTCCAACTTTAGCTAGCACTAATCGACAGACACATGCAAGCAGACGCAGACATTCCATAATGTGTTCCTCCTTGTGTTATCGGTTCACTTTGTTCAGCTTGGTTTCCAGAGTTATTAAACCCCAAGCACCTTCAATTAGGAACGGATCTGTTTATAATCGGCATCCTCAAGAGTGGAAGGGACGTGAATTAAGCTGCAGACGTGTTGGACAGTCAGTTATTGTCAGTACAAGTCATTTGTTAAGCATGGCCAACATGGCATGTAAGCTACGGTTAAATTCAAGTACTGCATTTGGTGGTGCATCAACTCTACATGGAACAACTCGAGTGAAGCGGGTATCTATAGAGGGGAATATCGGTAAGATATGTGCTGCTAGTGCTACAGTAATTAAGCATGTATATAAAATAAACTCATGTTAATAAATGAACGTCCTCTGCTAAAATAGTCCCACACTTAATACCTTCATCAGCTGTTGGGAAGTCGACCTTTGTGAGGATGTTACAGTCGGCAAACCAGGACTGGCAGTTGGTCCCTGAGCCCGTGGGCAAGTGGCAGAGCATCGACGGTGATGGCACGAAGGTCAGGTTCACGTATGCCCAGGGTAATAAATAAATGATTAAATGACAGACATCTTTGATCTTATGATATCTTCTGCACTCAGAAAACAGTCAGTAACCTGCTCCAGATGATGTACCAGGAACCTCAGCGTTGGTCGTACACCTTCCAGACATACTCATGCATGAGCCGCCTGAGAGCACAGTTGCAGCCTCCTCCAGCTGAACTCCTTAGCTCAGAGAAAACACCTGTACAGGTGTTTGAGCGCTCCATTTACAGTGACAGGTGAGCAAGTGTGGACCAGACAGAAAAATACATGAAAATGATGCCTGTGTACTAATTGCAATATTAAATGCATTACTTACTTACATATAAAGCATTGTATTTAAGATACACACGCGCGTGCGCACACACACACACACACAAAAAACAAGAAGGCACCCAGTAGATTGCAGACCATAAAAAAAAGATCTCCCCGGTTTTCTTATTTAAAGTAGTAGTTAGTTAGGCTTCACAGTGGCACTAAAGGATGTCCCTGAAAAATGTTCTTGTGCATGGTAAATCTTATGACAATGCAGCGGTTACTTTTCAAGATGTTGGTCAGTCACAGACAAACAAACAAATGGGGTGAAAAGAAAACATAACCTTGAAGTTAATCATTTTATTAGACCTATTTCAGCCCACAGGGGAAATATGGGGAGCACAGGGGTTGGAGCATTTAGGGGGAATAAATAATAAGCAGCCAGGAATTGAATCAGGGGACCTTATGCTTCCCAGGTGGGCAAGTCAGTCACTAGACCCACAAGTCGCTACCCATTCAGCTATGGGTGCCATTGATATAGGGGGAAGTGACATACAGTACCTTATACATGCCATTCTTCCCACCAGGTATATTTTTGCCCTAACCATGTTTGAGTTGGGATGTATCAACTCAACAGAGTGGGCAGTTTACCAGGAATGGCACTCCTTCCTAGTGGAGCAGTTTGGACACCAGGTGGAGCTGGAGGGCATTATCTATCTCAGAGCCCCACCTCAGGTATAGTACATCCACATCACAAAGGGATCATTTTATATTCACACTTATTGTGTGCTGTGCACTTATAAACAACATGGTTGTAACAAGACATTTTTGCAGAGGAAATAGTTGTGTGATACTTTATGTAATTACATTGTCTCCTCAGAAATGTATGGAACGTCTGGGCAGTCGGGGGAGGATAGAGGAGGAAGGAGTGCAATTGGACTACCTAGATAAACTGCACACTCAGCATGAAAAGTGGCTCATTGAGAAAAGCACTAAGTATGTGCTAATGAGTGTGAACTGGTTATTGTTAAATACTGTATGTCTTTATGCTTGAATAATACTTAAATGTAAGACTAAACAAGACCTCCACTGAAATGCAAACCTAAAATCAAGGTGAAACTGAAGACCATTGAAGTATGGCATTTTCTTACTTCACCATATTTGTTTCTTCAGTTCAAGAGCAGTACTTGCTGTTTGATCAAATGCACAATACAAATGTAAATTACAGTTTAACATATAAGACTTGTTTAGCTGCTGCATTATGATATATTACACTACTTGTTTGAGATATGAAAATAACAAACTTAAACATACAGTAACCCTAACCCAATAAGTATACACCGTATACATTTGTACGCAGCATTACAAATGGATAAATCAACACTGAGGTGAGGACTGGTTCTGTCATTTCAGATTACATTTTGAAAGGTTGGGACAGGTACCTGTATTAATACTGGATGCTGGTGTAGAGTTTGAGAACGACCCCAAGGTGCAGGAGGAACTTGTAACAAAGGTATGTAAAATGACTGTTAAGAGAGGTGTCATAATGCACCTTATTATACCACAGTTAACCACATGGGGGCACTGGTCTAACTACTTTCTGTGGACTGATCTTTCATCTCAGACCAGTGCAAACTGGATTTCTGCAATCTGGCATTATGTTTGATGTGATTCAAATTGGGGATGGGAATTATCGATCAATGCATTAATAGTTAATCGATACGTTTTGATAAGCTTATCAATTGATTAACTGGTTAGTTGATAAGTGGCGTTTAAAAAATATATATTGGAGAATCTTAATTTCCCTCAGTGTCTAACATAAAACTACACTTTGCTGATATACAGAAAGAATACAAAAGGCTTTCCTTAATCAAATAGTTATTTGACCATTTGTAATACAGGGCCAGGCAAATGAGGCAATGGCATCTTTGTATGAGAAATAGAATCAAATGGAAAGTGCAATAGAATCAAATGAAAAGTTAATTCTATTAGTTATTAAGTTTAACCGACTAATTTCTTAATAGCGATTCATTGATTAACTATTAACATTCCTAATATAAAAGTTTCAGATCATCCAAATAGATCCTTAAGAACAGGTATCTTGTACTCTGTACTCAGGTGAAGACCTTCTTCGAAAGGTTATGAAAAGTCAACTGACTGCACCAACCTGTTGGATCAAGCTGTGAATGTGCCTGACCTCAGTCAGTCATCTGGATGGACGTGTGGCTGCTTTGTGAAGTTTTCTGGACTTGATTATTATTTAAAGTTTTAATTAATAAATAATAAAAACAAATAATTCTGATTGACCACAACTGTACCACAACTCTGATGCACCATAATTTAGTCCATCAGTCAACAGGCTTCTTTTTTTTTCTTTTTTTTGAGATTTGGTATATAGTCTTTTTTTGTTGGCCTAAAATATTGTCTATATACATACATTCATGAATCCACTTGCTGACCGGCTGTCAGCATTGAATAATTTATTTTATAGGGGTTTATGTGACCATACCACATAAAAAATGTCAAAATTTCATTATGCTTTAAGTAGCATGTGACATGTCAAACTAGGGGGTTTTCATGATTCCATCCATTCCACACAGATTTGCACAAAAAACCATCGCCGTCATCACAAATGTGATGAGGTCAGCACATTTGGCCGTTTTAGCCCAAGGAGTGTTTGCAAAACTAATGCTTGAAGTGGATTCAAAATCATGAAAACCCCCTAGTTTGATATGTCACATGCTACATAAAGCAAAATGAAATTTTGAAAATCTTGCCTCATGTAGGATGTTAATGGTATGGTCACATATAAACCCCTATAAAAACATTGCTCAATGCCGGTCAGCAAGTGGATTCATCATGAATGTATGTATATAGACATAAAAATAAAAATAAAGAGACTATATATCAAATGTCCCACTGCGCAACCCTGGCTGCCGGACTAATTGCAGTTCAGTGAGATTGTGTTGCCTGAGAGTATAAAAAAGACAATGTTAGTGTATTATCTGCCACAAAATAATTATTTGCTTTCATTGTTTGCTTATATATTGTGTTGTTACTGTGAGTGGTTACTCATTTACATAATGTGAATTAGTTTAGGAATTCACTGTGTATTAACATTCCAAAAGGACACTTAAGAAAAGAGTTTTGTTTTTTACAGCATCACACTGATTTAGATTTATAGTGTATAATTGATGTATGATTGCAACACTGAAGAATCAATATTTTACAGCTACCGAATGAAAGTTCTGTTAAACTACATGGCTTAGCTGTCAGGCATAGCTGTCATTACCTCCATGGCTGTATGGTTTCTTAGCTGTCAAGTGGCCAATTGTCTCATTTGCTGCCCACTGGTAGATCCTAGACTCAATGGATCACAAGGGTAACAGGACACCAAAGCCATCTGGACACTAGGGACAACTGCATGGGCACCAAAACCATCTGGACACTAGAGACATGTGGGCAACTGGACGAGTGGGCACTTAGGGGTGGACATAACTGGGCACCTGGATGAGTGGGCACTCGTATTTTGAAACATTGTTATAATTTACAGAAAAAAGAAGCGCTTCATGGGTCCGGTGCTCTTTGGAGAGTTTTTTGTTTGTTTGTTTCAGGACAATAGTTCTTTAAAGTTCAATTTGTTATAATGCACCTTGACCTCAGTACTATTTCGGCAAATAAACTGTTATATTGTACTTTTGACCTTGTGTTGTTTCAGGGTTTAAATAATAGTGGGTAAAATATCACTTACCAACAACAAAGGAGCATGCTATGTAAACTTTAAAAAAAATCAGGTAATTCAGGTGCTCACTCGTCCAGGTACCCAGTTGTCTTTACCCCTCCAGGTGCCCACATGTCCCTAATGCCCAGATGGGTTTGGTGCCCAGTTGTCTCCACCCCTATAAGTGCCCACTCGTTCAGGTGCCCACATGTCCCTAGTGCCCAAATGGGTTTGGTGCCCACTCATCCAGGTGCGCATGCAGTCATCCCAAAAACATGGTGCCCAGATGTCCCAAATGCCAAAGTCTTGTATTCATCAGTACTATATTTGCAATTATTAATCCACACACATTTTAATATTTGACTCCTAGTAATTATTTGTTCATATTGACAGTATTATTGTGACAGCACATTTAACCCCGTCTTTCTTTAGTTTTATTGTAGTTTAGCCCATTAAACCCGGGAAAGCACCTGTCATTTTAGATTTTAGCTATATACATATATAGCAACATACGTTTGTCAGAAAACTTCTTTAGAACAGTGATTCTCAATAATGTGAGCGCTAACGAGCTTGTACATCTTCTATTTTTGAAAAATCTTGAAAGTGTTAAAAAAATATTGAATACACAAATCTTCTGGCGGTCCCTAGCTGGCACAAGACATTTTCAGATAGCCAAATACACATCAATTTGGGGGGTCCTTGGCACTAAAAGGCTGGGAACTACTGATTTAGAAGGCATTGGTAGAATCATCCTCAGGTTTGAATGGGCTAAGTTAACGTATATTAGTCCATTTCTGCTTTACATGGAATTATGGTCTAGTAATATAAAAGCCTACACAGTGTGACAGGACAATGACCTTGGCTAAATGTAGTTCTTCCTTGTCTGACATGCTCTGAAGATCAGAGGGCTGTCCAGATGTCTGGAATGGCCAGGGGTCATCAAAGGGCAGCTGTCCACTATAAAAGGGACTGTCGGGTTCACTCTGCACACGACACCACAGGACAGCATCATTTCAGACTCGGACGAGCTGGAGGAAGGAGCTCATTTCTGACTCTCAATCTCATCTTTGTTAGAACTGTCTTTTGTTAACTAGTTGGAACTGATACAGCATGGAAGGTGGAGCGCTCACACGATTCTGCACTCTCTTGATCTGCGTTTTCAAAGTTGTGTCAGCACAGGATCACAGCTTTCCAAGAGATCTTCAGACACGTTTGGGATATGTGAATACCCCTCACCATCACACCAGCTTTCCTATGTACATGATGCAATTGTACCACTCCTTAAGGACAGCAGATTCTCCATCATCCATAGCTTTCAACAGCATTAGTTCACATAACGGCAAGCCCTCGCTACACAATTCTGATTCCATCTTAAGTTTGATGGCAAAAGGTGAGCTAATTTAAAAGCTTTGCATTAGTCATCTTTATATAGGATGTACATGTGTACAATGTTTGCACCTTTCTGTACATTTGTAACTATTTAGACTGCTATTACATATTTGACATGTAAAGCATTAACATTCTTGGTTCAGTTTAATTCATTTAATTTGTATGCAATCGAATTCAATGCTTTTTACACAGATTTGTCAGTTTTGTGTGTTAGTTTCTCTGTAGCCTATTTCATGCTTCACCACCAGCTCTGTGGTTAATGCCTTATCTGTGTTATCAGACCCTGGCCTTTTACAACCCAGAAGTGTCAAACTGCTTATTCAACTTAAAAGGCTTTCTCTGTTTTATGTGTGAGAGAGTGTGTGTGTATTAGCTCCTCAGACGTCTTTGCACAGGGGGTTTCAATACACATCCTGTCCACCCACTCACTCTGGTGTTTTGTCCAGGAATATGGTTTGTCTAGAATTATAAGGAGGAGGATGACTGGTTTTGTGTCACTTTGTCATGCCAATAAACTGTCACTCCACTCTTTTAGGTTGCCATCAAGTTGGTGAGAAATGGACCGTTGCTTTCGACATGTCCTCCATCTCCGCTAGCGACCTTGTCCAGCTAGCAGAGCTACGGATCAGAATACCAGAATTCTCTGCCTCCAAGCATGTCACCTTGGACATATATCACTCCCGAAAGCAAAGCTGTGAGGGGGACAGCTCAACATGCCCGGAGGAGCGCCTTTTCTTGGGGAGCTTTGGTGCATCTCCCAATAGCACAAGGCCATCGTGGAAGGTTTTTAATGTTACCGCCCTTCTGAAATACTGGCTGTACCAGGGAGACGCTGTGATGAACCAAGACGCTACATTAAAACGTGCACAGGAGGCGGACCATGGCAGCGGTTCAGGGGATGATGGAGAGGTCATTGGCAAGACCCAATTCAGGTATCTAGGGAGGCAAAGAAAGACAAGCTATCCAACAGTGGACCGTGTCATTATGGTAGTTTTCTCCAAACATGACCTGCCTCAGGAAGGCCATGGAGCACACAGTCTAATCCAAACTGTGCAGCACTCAAAATATGTCATGATGCACAGGCTCAGAAGTGACATGCAAGGCAGACGTCACAAGCGAATGGAGAGGATGCGACTAACCGGTTCAATTCCGGCTACCAGGCCACCACAAGAAACCATCCAGCGACCACTCTGTCGTAAGGTAGACATGTGGGTAGACTTTGACCAACTTGGCTGGGATGCCTGGATTGTGCATCCTAAGCGCTACAACGCCTATCGCTGTGAGGGAGAATGCCCTACTCCAGTGGACGAATCCTTCAAGCCAACAAACCATGCATACATGCAGGTGAGATAAAATATTGGTATTTGGCTTATTCAATAAATGCACAGTGTATACAATGACCTGCACACCGTGTACACTTGCAATATGAACACTATTATTTAAGCAACGTTTTGGTCATTGTGTACATTTTTTTAATACGTTAATCCCTGATGCCTACGCACCAGTCTATGAGCCGACCAGGTGTGCATAAGACTTTGTTACACATGTATTGCTTGAAATATATTGAGTTGCAACATTTTGTATCGTTGCTCATGTGCTTCTCATTTATTTTGCAGAGCCTCCTGAAACTTCACCATCCAGCAAGAGTGTCTTGCCCATCCTGTGTGCCCACTCGTCTCAGCTCACTGTCCATGCTGTACTATGATTACAATGACGATGACGTGGTCCTACGGCATCATGAGGACATGGTTGTGGAGGAGTGTGGTTGTCACTGACCTCCCATTATTGGCTCTTCATCAAGCATAAAAATGACTCGTGGGGAAAACAATCCAAACATTAAATTACTATAATTGACCCGTTGCAAACACAGCCTAGTTTCTGTGTGTACACAGATGCACAAACTTTAAAATGGTTTTTTTTTGTCATGGTATCACATGGACTCATCACATTTTAAGTTGGTTGAATTGAAAAAAGGAACACTTTCACCCAGTCTTTTGTTGTCAGCAAGAATTACAAGGTGCCATGCAAATGTTTTGTAAATACTGTATGCATGCATATGCATTAGATTATATATTTCTGTACATACAATGTAAAAATATATATTAAAGCAATTTATTTTGATATCAGAGATGTCATATTTCACTTTCATTGTCTAACCAATCAATGATCAGAATCAGGTATGTTCTGATAGTACTCATTGCTAGAGTAACAGGAGTCTCCATGTCTCTGAAGCTCTTTATTTTTCATAAGCCAATTCTATCCAATCAGGGGAGAAAACTCACATAGGACACAGATTAAACAAGTGAAATCTTTTTCACTTGTCTTCTTTCCTAGGACCTCAATGGAAACAAGTCCACAGGACCTTTTGGGTTACCCTTTTTAGACCAAGTGTAGACTCGTGCTGTTTGCATTTCTGTCTATTATAAAGTATTCAATTGGAAGTGATAACACAAAGAAATGAACAGACAAAATTGGAACTGGAAATGTTTAAATTTGAAGCTGATAAATGTGTATTCTATGCTGAAATTGGCGCATATATATATATATATATATATATATATGTGTGTATATATACACACACATGCACACGCACATGTATATTTATTTATTGCTGAGAAATAACACCCGCCAGGATGATTAAACACCTCGGCTGTGTTTAATCATCCTGTTGGGCATTATTTCTCAGCAACTACCGTATATCATCTCTTGCTTATAACATTTATAAGCAACATTTACATAATGAGTGTCATGAAGCTTAATGCATTATAGACCCAACCTTTAAATAAAGTGTTACCTGGTAGCTTATGAGGATTATTATGATCAGCACTAAATTATATTATTTCATTACGTGGCTTGGTTGAATGCTTGATTTTGATTAGTCAATAGCTGAATTCAGTGTTTATTTCTGAATAATGTTTGATGGATTCAATAATAGCCCGTTGTATAAATCAAAGGCTCACAGCACCTGCTGCACTGCTTGAATTGTATGCTGTATCCAACATGATAGCCATGTAAACAAACACACAATGTCATTTACAGTTAAACATAATACCTTGCTCTCTCAAGAATGTTTTTGAAAACATTTGGAGCGAGAAATAGACGATGTGTTCTATTTTATCAACACTAGTTTTCCAATGCGACCGTTATGGAACACTAGCCGTGTAATAAGCGGGATAATACACCTCTGCTTTTGCCTCAGTGTTTTAATCATCCTGTCGGGGTTATTTATCTACAACGACCGGTGCCGGGTAGATTATCACTTGCATAAATTAGAATACTTTATAAACATGGTTATGTAATGCATAATTATAAATAAAGTGCTATAACATATTATAAGTGCATTATAATGCATAATAAATGTGATTATAGACCCGACTTAAATATGAAGTCTTACCGAAATGGTTACTATCAGAATATAGGGCTATTGAGGCGCTTGAACCTATTCTTTCCTAGATACTCTAATACCTCAGTCCACTTTGCACATTTATGGCTTCAACTGACAACTGCTGACTAATGGTTATTGTTTGCCCCATCACCTCAAATTCACATCTTTGTTTATATTTGCTTTATTACTGAATACACATCTCAAGGTGGGCGGCTCTTCCAAAATAAAGGATCAGACTTTTTGTTGATTGTGATCAGGCAGACAGAGTAGGGTGAAGAAAAATAAAATAAAAGCAAATTGAAGGAGACAGGCTGATGGACATTATTTTGTTGATTGTGATCAAACAGGCGGACAGAGTGGGGGGGAAAAACAAAAAAAAGCAAATTGAAGGAGACAGGGATGGAGGAATGATGAAGAGAAAGCAGTAGGGTGTGTTTATTTTAGGGGGTGTAAGGAAGCAGAGGTGACAAGGAGACCTACTAGACTATGACTACTAGACTGGAAAGCAATGAGTAAGGAAGAGTAAACATCAAGATGCTGAAGCTACTGTGAAGATAGGGTGGGATATAATTTAAGAACTGTCCAGTCCACCACCACCCATCCATAGATTTACCACTCTCATTTGGTCATGAATTTTATTGTCATAGAAAACATGATGCTGAGAGAATTTTGAAATTTGAGAAACTGGTGATTTCAGGATTTCTCCTAAATTAACCAAATAACGATAGGTGATTTTTCTTTTCACCTGCGCTATTGAAAAATTGTCTAGATAATCAAAAATGAAAACACAACAAACATGATATGTAATAAGTTGATAACACTTATATAGAATCTTATGGTTGTGACTGCCAGTATGGAATTTACAGTAGCAGGAGTTAAGTGTTACAAGCTTTAAAATCATGTGTCAGTTCTCACATACCTCTGGAGTCCCTCACCCTGCCTAATACCCTGGTGGGCAAAGAACTGAATAGATTTACAGTGCAGGGATTAGTACCAATTAGTGTCCACCATTTACACTGATAACCAGTGCACCTAGCCCTACATGGTACAATCCTCAGGTTTTTATTCTCCTGTATCTATTGAGGTAACTGTAGTCAGAGCAAGAAAGTACTGCCGAAGCAGACAACCTGCAACACTCCAGGTTAGAATAAAGTCCTTACGGTGCAAGGCTCGAATATACAAGTTGAAATGAAGAAAACTGTAGTCACACTGTCACACTATACTTGAAATCCTACAAACAAGTTTATGCCAAACGTCCTGCTCAGCAAGAGTGCTATAGGCTGTAAGCATGTATTTGTTTAGTCTTTTGGGAAATGCTCCTTTTCTTTTCAGTCTGGTTGTTTTTCTGCATATTATACACATGTAACAGTGAATGGGAAAATTATCATGTTTGAACATAAATTATGTAAAATATTGTGAACATAAAAACATTTGGTCAATCTTGAAGCCATTAAGCAGCAGAACTGAAAACATGTTCTGTGCATGTTCTATCCCCGTTTATTTCAAACTACTATACATTGCAAACACCTGTTCAAGCCTGACATGAGCATTTGTGCATCACTACACAATCATACAAGTGGACACTACATAATGAAATTTGCTATCACAGGAATTCTCCCAACTATGCACCCTGTGTATGTGGATTTTGGTTGTGAATTGGGATAGCTGTATATTGACCTTTCTCCTCCTAGGCCACTGGACAAGAAAGGTTATCAATAGCTAGTGCCCGTCCTAGCTAATTCCATTATTGTTTTCACTGTACCAGAAGAGCACCATGGAAGTTTCCTATAGTACGTCATGAGGCACTATATTAGTTCAAATACATAAATGAACAGCCAATATACAGGTACTGTAAATGTGGCATCTCATCCTGTTTAAAGTGGCGTTTTATTGCAAGACTATCAACGTCAGAATAAACACTTCACGAGTCATTAACTTTCACAGATAATACTGCCCTGAGTAAATGTGTATTTGGGTGACACTGCCAGCTGATCCAATGACACTACCCTGGTTAGTGAGGGTGGGACGGGAAGGGGGGGGGGGACGGGGACAGGTCGTAAGATATTCTTCCAATTTCGCAAGGACAGCACTTTGCCTGTTCAAAACAGATTTCATGTAATTCAATCTGCATTAAAATGAATTGACACGAGAGGAAAACATACAGTACGTTTTCTGTTGCTTTAATGCTTTGTCACCTTAGAAATTGTGTGGAAAAATCTGTGTTTAAGCACCATCACAGCACATTTTACATTCTCTGTATGAAAGGTTGATTAACAAATTATGAAGTATTATGAGAATCTGAAAGCAATATTTGAAGAGAGCTAACAGAAAACGGGTAGACATGCATAGCCCCTTAGCTACAAGTCAAAGAATCTGCTTGAATTTGCAGGTATTAACAAAGTCTTTCGAACTGTTTAACATAAATGTGTAACTTTAAGAAGGCACAGCTGATGCTCACATTGGAACCAGTTTGTTCTGTTTAGGCAGCCAGGGAAATATTACTGAAGCTTACTTCAAATGGGATTAAACACACATTCTTACAAAGACAGTACACAGTAAAATCCTCAGTGTTAATTTGTCCATTTATTATTCAGAGAGTGTACAAATGGAACCAAATGGACCTACAAGGGCCACTGAGGATTGTACTGTGTAGACTAGAGAGTTGCTCTGTGAGCATGGAATGAAGGATGGGAAAGCAGAAGCTCCTGAGTCTCTCTCCTCTACAGCATCTTGTGGGTAATAAGGCGGCTCACATCTCTTCAGCCAACAGCAAATTCCAGCTTAAGCTAGATATCCATTTCAAACTGTGCATCGTCACCTTAAAAATGACAAATGATTCACATACTTTAGTACACTACATAACACCATATGCAAATAAAAGCATAGATGATTACATGAAAAAGCATAGTGCTTGTAAAAAGGAATATACCTACAGCAACTTTCTCATAATGCAATTTAAAATAATATTGTTCTCAGTAATGACGACTCATGATTAATGGCAATATTTTAATTTACAATTATCACAAATACAATCATCCCTAGTCACAATTATCCATCTAAATGGCTATCTGGGATTTCATTTGCCTTTTTTGTATGTATATTTAAAACAAATGTTTATTTATTAGTGATAGTGATCTATTCTGTTAGTTGACAGGTCAGATGCACACAATATCTGGAATACTATCCCAGATATCCCAGTTACAGACCTCTTAGGGATGTTAATTTCATGTGCACCTTACATAACCTACTTTAAAGTGTCCACATCTCAGTGTCTAGAGTCTAAAAAAGAATCACACCCATGTGAAGTGAGGGGCGCTTGTCGTCCTACATCATCCAATAAAAAATGAATATACTTCATGAATTTATTTGTCAACTTATGTTATTATCTTTTAACCATGATACAATGTTTTTAAAAAACCTCATCTTTTCACCATGATCATGTAAGAGGACAACTGAATTTATGTGATATATATATATATATATATATATATGCCCCAAACTGAAATTAAAACAGTTGCACTGTGTTTAGAAAAGCCAATTTGCTCGTCCACATATGACGTAAATTCTTCTTTCATTGTCAATGGCATTTAATGTTTGTGTTGCCACAAAAAGCCGCTTTGATCAGACACATATGACGTAAATTCTCCTTTCATTGTCAATGGCAAATGTTAAGGACAAAAAGATGTATATAGGAGGGGCTAGCGCCCCTCAAAAACAAATCCAACATTTGTTTATTCTTGTTTATTATCTTCAGTGTTAAATTAACACTGAAGATTTTCCTGTGTAGTGTACAAAGCGTAGTCAGTGTAGACCCGTCTAGCCTGTATCAGTGTCAATGGACTTACCAGTGCTCTTGTTATCAGGTGCAGTGATGATGTTGTTATTCAGTGGTTCTCCCGTATGGGCCTTCTCATTGATGAGGTCTTTAGAGGTGGGGCTGGTCACCCCTGGAATGTCAGGCAGGCCACGTGGGGGGGTCTTGGTCACTGGGGAGCTACGACACTCCAGCAGGAACTTTCGGTCGTAAATGATCCTCGTACCTTTGGTTAAGAAGTAAGAATACATAAGAGGGCGCCAAACTGTACATACCTAGGAGTATTGGGACCTTGTGAGATATACAGTATAGCAGAGGTTCAGGCCACCATGCGGCGTGCGGGAGGCATACTATGGTCCGACGGAGCATTGGTTCGACATGCATCCGCACCTCGGACTAGCGCCTGCTCCCGTGCTTGCGGTTATGGTTAGGTTAGGGTTTGAGGTGGGTTGTCGTGTTTCGGACCAATGACTAGTCGGACCAAACAGATGCACTCACGGCGTGCACACCTCACACCTACATCGTACTGCTGATCCGACCAATATGCCTGAGTCATAATGTTGGGGGCTTTGTCAGAGTACCGCTTGTACCCGTCTGTGTCCCTTTTGTGGCCAAGGAGATGTCCAAAGTCGGTTGGTCCCATGCGCTGAGTTTGAAGTTCGGTTGGTCCCATATACAGTATATGCACATTGCCAGCAGTCAGATCTGTGGCTCCTTTCTTGAGGGGCGCTAGACCCTCCAACGTCTGCTTTTGGAAATTACGCCATATGGCAGCCAAGTCTATGAACTTTTTCTAATGTTTGTTTAGAGCACTTTAAACAGAGTACAATGTTTGATTAAATAATTGAGGCGTCCTTCACTTCACACAAGTGATTTTTCCCTCTACTAGTGACATACTGGTGATTATCAGTAGATATTGATAACATTCGAAGCGGGTGCCTCTAAACATGTTCGGTGAAAATGGCCAGTCTACAATCATATGTATCAGACAACACATAATTGCATTGAAATAGTAGATCTGCTATTTGTTGAATGTTTGCCCTCCAAATAGGAACGCTAGGGTTCATGTTAAGAGAACGGGCAGGCGATATTTTGCGTAAGCTTTGCAAGGTCAGGTGTGTCCAGGGCCTGATATTCCCACATTTTATAGATAACAGTATAGAAGGGCTACAGGGCAGCATGTTTGCTACTATAGATTTATAAGCTTTAAAATAAAATTAAATAAACAAATCAAACACCCAGAGTAAAGGTAATTAGACAATTATGTAAATCTACCCTACCTAATCAGATACAACTTACTTTAATGTCACACATCACAGGTGCAAAACAGTGGGTAAAATCCATGTTTGTGCAAGCTACATCATTTCGTTATTTTGTTAAGAGAAAAGGAGGAAGAAGGGGGGGGTCAATAAAAAAAATCTACATGATAGTACTCATGTCATGTTATTCAAACTGGAAATGTTTCACTAGACAGATAGACAGACAGACAGCTTTGGACAGCTCTCAAAGGGCACCTACGGACGGCTGCAATTTGAAACTGGCCCCTGTAAAAATCTGAATCCCCCACCGCCCCCCCTCCCTTTTTTTCCCCTCACTGTATATGTCTCTTTTCCCTTTTTACCTCTATGATGAATTCCTGTTCTGTTCTTTGACTATATAGAAGTGTCTATTTGTACGTCTCTAAATGTTTTGATGAATTGAACATGGTGGACCCTCTTGTAAACAAGTGTAATGCTTAATTGGGTCGTCCACTCACAGTTAACAGTCTTTGTATTGAGTTTGTGCTTGAAATGTACTGTAATTCTGCAAACAGTTAATAAATATTTCAATCAATCAAAAAAAACAGACAGACAGACAGATAGATACTTGACTTCAGAAGTAGGCCATGTGTTCCTACAATCCTATAGTTAAGTAGGCGACCAGTTTGTTGCAACAGCAGGGTCATACTCATAATGATTCATAAACAGATGGTGGATGCTTTTTTAGGTGCTGTTAATCATCCCTGTGCCAAGCTGCAAGAGGAAAGTGGGCCTACGTGACAAGAATGAGGAAGTGTAAAGTTAAATGCGTACACAAACTTTCAACGGGGATCGCACACGCTGATGCGGCTTTATGCGCCAGGAGACGCATTGGCCATTGACCATAATAAACGACTTAAAAACCCAAACTCATGGTGATCATGTTGGCTTTGACCAATCATAATTCACTAAGCAAACGTTGCTGAAGAACGCCACGGTCACCCACGCGCGCCTGTGTGTAGCATAGGATACAACATGCGCATGCACTGATGGCTGCTGCCAGCTGTTAAATAAAATGTATACGGTAGTGATAGCAAGCAAATGCATTCATGTTATTGCCGTGGAGTGAGTCTGGACGGCCGTGTTGTTGTAGGTAATGCACTGCTGTACAGCTGGATGCTTGCATCCATCTCCATCATGCCAATTTTGCCAAATCATGGCCAGGCTTTTGTTTGATGTATAGCTTGCAGCCACACTAGCCTAGTTTAAATCTTAGGCTACATCCATACAGCAAGGGCTACGGTTAGCTAAGCTTAGCACCGTTAGCTGCCCCAGATGGGCAAAAGTGCTGTTGTTGACAGTAGGCGCACCTCGTGGGCGATGGGGTTTTAAATGGCAATCGATTTCCACGTGACTGTTTGGAAAAGTAACTCAAACGTTTGGTTTGCTCGACTAATAACCAATTTCAAGTCTTTGTGCAGACAGTAAAGTAGTTGTGCTTAAACGTACCGCCGGGGGTCGTGCTAAACAGTGTTCCTCCAGGAGTAGTGCAGTAGTCGTGGGGCATGTGCTCTGCGTCGTTGATAGCCACCCGTCTGGTCGTTGGAATGGCCTTGGTGGCACTGGTCTGCTGGCAGCCTGTAGACATCTTCGTTCACTTTAATAAACTATATATCTAGCTAACTAAATACTATCAGACAGAAATATTTTCTTTCACAAACAAAGCCACTTATCGCGCCTGGTTCAGCTTTGGCTCAATAAAATGGCTACTTTCTGATAAATAAAAATAAATACCTCTTTTTCATAAGTGCAAATAATATCTAAGCTTTTCATACTACAACATGCAAACTCATAAGTGGCCAGGTTCTTTGTTAAAAGGACCTGAACACACGTTCCTCCACTCTCGCGCTACACGCACACAAAAACAACACAGACAAGACAGGAAAACGTTTTCAGTCTTCAGACACTCTATGCTTCAGACTCGTGGGATTGACAAAACTAGAGTCATATCGCCCCCTGTTGATGTAGAATGGTAAAGCGTGTCTTAAAGATTGTGATAACTCCGTATCTTCTTTCTTCCAGGAAATAAAACAGCTGGGTTTCCGAGGCTACTCGTATCAAATCACCCTTTTAAAACACCCAGGGGCCAGGGGTGTCAGTGTCATAAATGAAATGAATGCATTTATTTAACCTCGCTTTCAAATATAAAAGTATCTAAAGCACTCTCAAAAAGTGTTGATCTGATATCGTGGGAGAAAATTGGCCTTGTGAGTTGTGACTCTACACCACCTGTAGGTCATGTACTGTAATGGAATACAATGTGAATAGTATCACCTTGAGATATTATGTAGTCTACTCACTGGCCTCAGTTACATGCACAAAATGTATTCAGAATGAATGAATTCATTCCGAACAGAGATTCATACCCAACTGTTTACATGGAACCTGAATACAAGTATTCCTATTCCTCAATTGTTTATGACCAAAACATTCATTCGGAATATAAGTTTGGACTATAGAGATGGCCAACCCATAACCGTTATCCCTTAAGAAATGAATAACCGACAAACACTAACAGCTATTATCTGATCAAATAAAATAAAAATATATTTTGTCCCTGCAAACACAGTACGCGACCTCCACCCAAAACAACTCAGAACTTCCACAGCACCTCAAAGGCCCTTAAAACTAGGCTCCAGACTTCCCAAAACAAACTGGTCAGGCTCCTAGTTGGCCTCACCCCCCGAACCCACCCCACCCCTGCCTACTTTGACAGACTGGAATGGCTTAGGGTCGACGCCAGAGTACAGCATCTTGCAATGGGTCTGGTCCACAAGATTCGATACTCCACCAAGATACCCATGTACAGATACTTCCTTAATGTTAACAAAGTCCACACCCATAACACCAGAGGGAGTGCAACGAACCATGTACAACCCAGATTCGGCACAAACAAGGGACTAAATTCTTTTCGCTCCTATGCCACCAAAAAGTGGAACGCCCTACCAACAGTCATTAAGACATGCAAATCCCTTGACTCCTTCAAAACCGCTCTCAAAGGGCACCGGCTGCAATTCGAAACTGGCCCCCGTAAAAATCTGAATCCCCCCCCCCCCTTTTTTTCCCCCTCACTGTATATGTCTCTTTTCCCTTTTTACCTCTATGATGAATTCCTGTTCTGTTCTTTGACTATATAGAAGTGTCTATTTGTACGTCTCTAAATGTTTTGATGAATTGAACATGGTGGACCCTCTTGTAAACAAGTGTAATGCTTAATTGGGTCGTCCACTCACAGTTAACAGTCTTTGTATTGAGTTTGTGCTTGAAATGTACTGTAATTCTGCAAACGGTTAATAAATATTTCAATCAATCAATCAAAAAAACTAAAAAACACAGCATCCATACACCCTGCAATTGGCAATTGGCACCGCCGATGGGTTTGTAAATAGCCCATTTTATTATGGGGAAAAAAACTGGTGTATTTGTATTTTTCCAATGGGTAAAATACCGCATTTCTGCACACATAAAATGTCTCCAAATGGCCATCCCTGCTTGGACATGGGCATAAAGCACTCCCATTGGCAGACATGTGTAAAATAATACATGTTTTCCAAACTCCCAGTAGCATTCGGAATAAAGTGTTTATATGGTGATCTATACCGATTCAAACGATATATATAGGCCTATCACCCCTCCAGACCGGAATGAAAATTCATTCGGAATGGGATATTCTATTCCAATTGAGGTGTTTACATGAGCATTTTTTATTCTGATGATTGGAATGAATGAATGTGTGTGTGTGTGTGTGTGTGTGTGTGTGTGTGTGTGTGTGTGTGTGTGTGCGTGCGTGCGTGCGTGCGTGCGTGCGTGCGTGCGTGCGTGCGTGCGTGCGTGCGTGCGTGCGTGCTCGTGTGTGTGACTGTAGTCTACTGTACTCTACTCTATTCCATTCTGAAGAGATACAAGGTAAATGGTCTGCATACACCACATAAGTAAGAACATTGTACTATTGTGGCATGAACTTTTAAGTGCATTTCATTTTGACAAATTAAATTAATAATAGCCAATGGAGAGATATTGAAAATGTACACATACATCAATCAAACTTACAGACAGGATGACTCAACTAGCTATCAATTCCTAGAAAGCTTTTTTATTTTATTTTATTTTCATGTGGGCTCTAGCGTGGTACGACCCAATGTTATTCTAGAGTGGAAACCTCAGAGCAGGGGCCTGTTAAGGTGAAGGGATAGGGCCAATTTATGTTTTTGTTTATAATGTTTGTTTTTGTAATAATTTATTTGAACCACAATGTCTAGTTAAAAGTTAGTAGTTACACATAATCATGTGATGTCACATGACTAAACAACATATACACTAAACAAAAAGACATTTCATTTCTTTATTAATTTTGTAAATGTTGAGCTGGTGTACAGGGTAAATTGTCAATAGATATCTTCTGATTTCATTGAATTAAAAGGCTTTTACATGTATTTTTTCATGTTGACCTCCATAACAATAAAAAAAAGCAAACAAAATAATTTAAAATACCCACAAGGCCCCTCTTTTCCCCATGTTGCAGGCATTACCCAGAACTCAACAGTCTCTTGGTAGCTACAGCTGTATGATGCTAAAAGTACATCCATAACATAACTAGAATCCCAGTTGACAAGTAAGGGTGCATAGCATTCTAAGTAAATATATATATACTTTTTCATATATTCCATATATATAGCCTTTTATGTTAAAAACACTTTCTGTGCATGTGCGCATTTGCATTCCTTAGTATTGAGTAATATGCTATTGCGTTAATAATGTCTTCAATTCATTCTAAACGAATATACATGTGTCCTCTAGTTTTTGCAACAGTAAATATTTTTGCATGAACTTGGTGCATGTCATCACCTCAGTAGTCCTTCAGTGCAGGGTTTTCCATTATTACATGTCATTTTGTCTAATGTAACCACTCTTCTTGCACTTAAATGGACTCCTCCAAACTCCTCTATAGCCGTCACCATGTGGAAGCCTTAGAACTGGCTCAATGTCCTATTCGGTAGGGGGGCAACAATCGATCAGGGGTGGGCTGTGTTGAGGGAAAATGCTTGTCGTCTTGAAAGCCTAGCCATTGAAGCCACCACGTCGCCCCACAGTGCTATCTAACTTTTACCTCACCACAAACAGTGGCTGCTGAGACTGCCCTCATTAAATCTGTAGATGTCCCCTATCAGCATTGGATTCATAGGTTAAGTGGCCCCTGGTTAAACAAAACACACTTACACAGTAAACTGTTCAGTGTTCATTTAACTGATAGTGTACAAAAGGAACCACATTTACCCGTAACCTTACTTGGTTCCATTTATACACACAGATTTACCAATGTGGATTTTACTGTCTAGAAGCAAAGGATTTACATTACAGTAAACAGTTTACTTTACGATTTTTCCAAACTCTGTGGAGCAGGGTTAAAAATGAAGATAATCTTTGATGAAAGTAACTTGTTAAAATATAACAACCTATTTTGAGGCTACTCCATTTTACTCTCTCCACTTACTTTGCATGGGTGATATGTTATTCTTATGCATGTATGCTTCAGATGAACTAGGAATTAAGACAAATGTTTGAGGAACAGCAGAACCTGAGTTGAAATAATAGAATTGATAGCCATCATCATTCTAACATACTGTGTAATGTATACCTACTGTAGCTTATACACAGACCTTACATTCATAGTTTCTGGCTACAAAACCTGACTAATAGATGGTTATTTATTGCAACATTTCAATGGACTGTTGATGGATTACACGTGTCTCTATGATGATATTGGAGATCTAATGTAAAGTTAGGAAGCAATGTGTAATGGTAATAAGAATGGATGGCACACTTATTGAGGTAAATCAACAGTAAAAAAAAATGTTTTGTGAATCTGAAATATATATTATATATATTCTGGGAGTCTCTTCTGTACACCCAATTGTAATATCACATCATAATCTATCTCTGCATACCCAATACTGAATACATCTTTCTCTCTCTCTCTCTCTCTCTCTCTCGCGCACGCACGCACGCACGCACGCACGCACACACGCACACGCACACACACACACACACACACACACACACACACACACACACACACACAGTCACACACACAGTCACACAGTCACACAGTCATACAGTCATACAGTCAAGACATACAGTCACACACACACAAGTAATAATTTGTCTTCTGGTGAATATGAATGTCGTTAAGGCTTAAATAAAGTATGGGTGTGACGGACACAAATCTCCATTCACTTAATGAGTAACAAAAACAGATGGGATGGCTGGTATGAAGTTCTATACCTTTAATCCTTTGAGTCCACAGAACACACAGGAATAAAACCCTAAATTCTGTGAGGACAAGAGCAGCAGTGTCTTACTACAGTATATGTTGATTTGTCTTTCTTATGACTAAAATATATTTTTTTTTTCTCCAAACAAGCAAAGTAACAAAGTGTATACTAATGTTTTGACATCATCTCTGATTGAAGTAAAGCTATGATTAACAGATCGAACGCCCAAGCTTAAGGAGATGATGAACTATGATAATGAAATCATGACAGACACGCACACACATGCGCAAGTGAGCACACACACATGCATGCACACTCAAACACACACACACACACACACACACACACACACACACACACACACACACACACACACACACACACACACACACACGTGAGTTCTACTCCTTTTATAAGTGTTATTGCTTCTTCTGTAGTGAAGTTAAGACAGTAAATCATGTAGGAGGGCATAACAATAAGGAAAGGACTGAGACAAGAGACAGGTGTTGTTGGGTTTTGGGAAGAGCTACTCGGGCTCACAGTCGTGGGGTCAGTATTACAGTTTCTCATCACAGTGATTGGTGACTGGCTGTCTTTGCTACACTCCACGGAGCCAAGAAAACAAACATCGAACTCAACACATCCACAACACAACGCTCTCTCCTCTCTCCAGCGGACTCAACGCTACATTATTCCCAGTGTTTCATCAGTTCCTCTACCCACAGGTAATGATGAGGTCATTATGGCCCAACACCGAGACACTGCTACTAAAATGAAGGTGATCCTGACCCCTGCTGGACAAGGACAGGACAGGACTGCTACATCTACTCTGAGAGGCTGCCTGGGCTGGGCTGGGCTGGGCTGGGGAAGAGGACTGGGCAGGGCAGAATTCAAACAAAAGAAGGGAGAGAACACAGGTAACAGATTTTTGGCTCATATATGAGACTTGATCATTACAGGTACCATGAGGACACAGTACACATTAACGCAAGGAGTTAGAGATAATATTTCACGACACCTGTCTCTCGTATCACACTCTACAAAAAGGAACCTCTCTGGACAGATAGGTAGAATTGTAACCCAGAAGCCTGCCCCGCCCTTGAAACTCACAGAACCACCTGTTCTGTTCTGTTAGTGCCCTCTAAACTCCGACATGTCAGAAGCAAAAGGGTGGAAGCACATGGAAATCACAAATCAACAAACAACCTGCCACACAAAAAACTGACGGATAAAACAGGCAGAGCGACACAACAGTTTGAATTGTTTGTTCTCATACCCACAAAGACCTCAAGATATATAGAATAATATATAGGTTCAGATTGAATGAACCAAACGAGAAAAACAGGGAGGAATACCGTAAGTATCTGGAACAGCAGCATCATTGGCATCGCATAGGGTTCTTATAACACAAACAACACGCACGTAACACACAGTCACGTATAGCATTTTAGTGCATACCATATTATATACAACACCGATAACCTTGGGTGATAGTGTAGCATACTGACGTTTGAGCACTGGGACATTTAGTAGTTTGAAACTTGTTTGTGAAGTTTGTAGCTGGAAGAGTCATATTAAGCCTAATTTATACTATGCTGTATGACCGTGCTCTGGCCCAAAATAACTGATTTCCAAGTGAACATGGACATACAGCGAAGGATAAATTAGGCTTCAGTGTGGCAGGGAGGAGGGGGAGTAACCTGTTGCCTAGAGATTATGCAATTCTCATTAATTTACACTTTACAGCTTCACTTTTCCTTAAATTTGACAGACTTGTCCTGTTTATTTCAAAAACGGGCAAGTGTCGCCGTAGGCCTACCCTACATTGCATGCCCGATTGCCCGTCCCATACAGGAGTGGCCTGTTCGGCTGTTCCCATCCCTCCCCACCCTTTTCCCATCCCTCCCCACCCTTTTCCCACCCCATATTCCCTCATTATTTTAAAGACAGGCCATGCGGCAGCAGTCACTCATGCTGATACAGATAACAGGAAGCACGTTTTGGTTGCTCGTTTTTTTGTTGTTGTTTTTTCTGTTTGGTTTTTGTTTTATATGAAACAATCATGCTTCTATAGCTTTGTTTTAGATGTTTTGACTTTTCTTTAAAAAAAGAAAAAAAAAGGTAAGAAAAACTACAAGTAAATCCATATCCTTCTCTTCTGGTGCGTGCTGATAGTTGACATAGCCGTCTGGATTTTTTATGATTGAGTTGCTGTTCATTTCTCTTTGTCTGCCTCTTCATGGGCCTTCATCCTCCGGTCACCTGCTGCCGGTCATGTGTCTAAGTACGGTGATTTTGGTGAGGGGGTTGTGTCCTGTGGAGAACCCTGTGGATAGAGGAGAAAAAGTCTGATAAAGACATACATTTCATTAATAAACAACACCTGTGCAAACATATATGCATCCGTAAGAAATCTATCAAAGCTGTCACATGCATCTATATTGCAAAACACAAACTTTTAGTCGATAAAAGGGATAATTTATACTTTGTCACCCAACCGTTTCACTCAAAAATGGGTTAAGTGACACAGTTGTACAACAAAATATAAATTTGGTTTAAAAGTGTGTGTGAGCCTTTCAGTCTGTAATTAGACATAGTCTAAAAACAGACCCATGTGTTGCTATCAATCTGTCTGTCTTACAAATGTTCTCAGCTAAAGGCCAAACAGCACTTCCCGGAGTCTGTAACACAATGTTACTGCAGCTAACTTGTCACTGCAGTTTACCTTTGCTAAATATCGTTGTAAGTTGAGACAACGGAGGTTACCATTCAGTACTGTGAAATGCCAGTGAGGAATGCCAGGGGCTTAAACTTAGAAAGGACAGGTCAGTCTAAAAAATAGAATAGTAGATTACACATTTACACATGTACATGCACGCGCGCGCGCGCACACACACACACACACACACACACACACACACACACACACACACACACACACACACACACACACACACACACACACACACACACAGTCCTCACTAGCATTCTGTTCAGCTTCAGACAGTTTGCACAACATGCTTTATGGCACTCATGTAGCATTAGAGCAGTAGAAAACAAAGCAAACAACCTCTTCGTATTATAATTGCCACAACATTTAGCATTTCTAATTGATGATGATGATGATGATTATAATCACTAATAATATAACTCTATAAAGCACTTTTCAAAACAAGATTAAAACGTTTTTTTTGTTTTTTGTTTTACATAAAACTGAACAAATAAAATGTACAGTGAGATATGAACAACTTTCAATTATGAATGATCTTTTGATAAAAGCATGTTTTTAGAAGTGATTTGAACAAAGACACAGATTTAACTAGCCTGAGCTCCTCTAGCAGGTAATACCTGAGCAGAGGGGCTCTGAAAGCAAAATCACACCAAACTCAAGAACAGACAGAAGTTTCCTGCCTGACGATATCTGAGGGATAGGTTTGCTCCAAATTGTAATTTTGGCCAGGCCATGTGCCTTAACCTCCAAATCAATCCTAGAACAGACAGGCTAGCATCTAAGGAAGTTAAAATAGGAGTAATATGTTCAATTAAAGGAAAGGATTTTATCAGGCTTCACTGGAAGATATAATTGTGTATAGTCTGCATAACAATGGAAGGAGATGTCTTGCCTCCATAATGTGACCAAGGAGAAATATATGGCAGGTTACAACACTTTTTTTGTTGTTTTTCTTCTTTGTAATTATTTGTTTGGTCCAAAATATTGTGTTTGTTGTCATGAGTTGTCACGACTCGAGTTGGCTTTGGCGTAACCATCTTTAAATAAATACTTTTTGAAATGTCTATGGGAAAAATGCATTGGGAATCATTTCCTGGGCCTGGCGTCGTCATGAAAGGGGGCGGGACTGCGACGCTCTATTGATAAGAATTATTATGACCAGTGGTATCAAAAGCTGCACTGAAGTCCAACAAATCAAGTCTGTAAATGTCACCAATGTCGGCATTAAAAGACTGGTGCTGTCAAAATCCAGAATGCAAATGTCCAAATATATCATTGGTTTTCACAGCTGCCGGAAATTGTAATTATGCTTGTTGGGAATGCATGTTCCCCGGTTATGCAATATCCATAGTACCTGTTGTCAGAATAACCAATTACCGTTGTCAGAGTACTTATATTAGTACAGTACCCATTATCATAGTACTTGGAGGCCAGCCTATTATGCCATTACTCTGACATCATATTCATGACATCAGGGATCTTCATGTATGGGATTTGTGGGTTTATAGATATGTTCAAGGACCACTGACTCCCCCTCCGGTCCTCAGCGATATACACACCAAGTTTGAAATCGATCAGTTAGTTAAACGGTTCTCGAGATACGCTTTCCCTGTTTAATAGGGACAGTCAAGAACGCAGAGATTCCGCACATTTATAGATCATTTTATAATAACCCTAACCTTCTAGTATTCTTTATGGTTCAAGGGAGGTCAAAGTGTATTTTGAGCCTATGAGAGCTTCACTGGTTCACAACATTTAAAGTAAAATAGAGGTAGTCGGGATTCAAACACACGACATGCTGTTAGGCTAGGTGTCCGGACCACTACGCCAGCTGTCCGGACCAAACAAAATCTATTTGAATATATCCATACCGGTACATGTTTCCTAACCAAAGCAGAATAAGTCAAAAATAAATTGAAGACTAATCTGGAGGCATAAGAAAAGTGCCAATCCACAATTTCAAGCACTGGAAAGGGTGCTTTTGCACTCTTGCCAGTAATGTTAACATTCTTAACCAGTAGTTAAATTATTGATTCACATCAAATGTCATCCTGTATTAATAACTTCACTGTCAGTATTAGTGCTGAATTAAAGGCACATACAGGAGCATTTAATCCAGAGAGACAGGATTAAATGGTCTAGCCCACAGGTCAGACGAGGCTCTGTGGGTCAGTCCCGTACCTGCGGGGAAGTGGCATTCTGTCTGCCTCACTGCTTTACTCTCCGCAGACTGGCACATTTCACTATCTGAGCACCCTTCTTCACATCCACAATATCCGGCTACATCAGGTGGGAAGGGCAGCAGGAGTGATGCAAGAGAGCCAGAATGGAGGAGAGGAGGATTGATGGAAGTACAAGGAGAGGTGGGGGATATTAGTAGTTTAAAATAATGGGAAGATAATAAAATGGAGCAAGAAAAGAAAGGAAGATGGGGAGAGCAGATGAGCGCCACAGTGAGATGATAAACAAGGGGACATAAATAGAACAGAAAAAAAGGAGGAGTAAAAAGAAGATAGAATTGTTTTCAAATATAGGTGAGTGAAGGAGAGCATGCAGGGAGAAATTATATACAGACAGCCAAGTGTGGACAAATAGGATAGATAGTAGGAAAGACAGGAGATAAGATAAGAGGGAAACTGTATCAGAAACATCCAGATTGGATATGAAAAATACCTGGGTCAAATAGTATTTGCAAATGATTTATCCTATTTGTTTTAGATTACTTAGGTGCCATATGGATATGATTAAGTGCCAGAAAGGTCGACGTTATACAATCACAGAAAATGCTGGAAACAGAGGACAGTTTTCTGCAATTGACATTTGACAACTTAACTGAGACTATAGTTACTGAATATCGTCCTAATTCGGGCACAATTGCCTTGTATCCTGGTACACCAGTATAAATTAAAACAATATCCAATAATTATTTACAAATAAAATTGGACTCAGGTTTTATTTAGAGAGTCCTGCAGGTCGGAGTGATACAGCACACAGTTACAGTTATAGGACCACAAACTTTAATGGAGGCTTAGTGGACAGAAGAGTCAGTCAATGGGATTACTGATGGGAAGAAAATGGATTACATTACCAGAGCAACAAGAACCACAATCCATACATTCAATCTTACAATACAGTATGAACTCACTCTGTTTTCAGGCCACAAATATTACTGATATCCAGGAATACTGCATGGGGTTATATGAAGCCAATAATGTATGAGCCCTGTTTGTTGTTTCAGCCGACCCAGTGAAACAACAGGTGAGCTAATGCTATGATGCTACAGCAAAGCGCAAAAGCAGGTTCAGTAAGTTTGCCTAAATGCAGACACTAGTAAACATGATAAAATTAAGCAGGGGTGAGTGTGTCTTACAGAATGATATGGGCCAACAAGGAAGGAATATGGTCAACAAGCACACAACAATCCAACCACAATACTCATTCAATCTGTACAGATTTAGGACTGATGTCAAATGAAACAGCATTATAATCACAGTACAAACACTGTGCTTGGCCTACACTGTTCCATAGCTCATGCAGGTTAAGCCACCTATAGATAGTAGTAGGCTGGCAAAGCAGGGTCAGGCAAATCTTTCAAGCTCAGTGTGGCACACAGTTTCTTGTTTAAAACCACACACTAGTAATTTGCTGCAGGCAATGACTTCAACATTCAATATAGTCCAACCCATCTACAACATGAATTCAACAGATTCTAGAAAGGAGGCCACCATAAGGCGATATAATGCAACTCAACTCAGTCCATTGGACAACTCCGTCCATCTACCCCCTCCCCCACAATTATAGCAAATGGGGAGCCTCAGATGTTCTGAGGCCTCAGCCCGTCATTGGCTGGGAGACAGACAGGCCAGACCAGTAGCCCACCTTGCTGCTGTCGCGACCCAGGATGGCGTAATTCATGAACTGCTCAGCATCGATCTCCATCTCGTTAGCATCCTGCAGAGAGCTCTCCACGCTCACCTCTTGAACCCCTTCCTCACCCGAACCCTTTCCCCTGCGCACAACCTTCCGCACAATCTGCCACATCGACCACAAGCACACGTACGTACACGAATCAGACACAAGCATACAGAGAGGTGAAGGAGAGATTGATGATGAAAGCATTGAGTAGTGAGGAGAGAGAGAATAGTAGATGGAAGACAATACAAGTGAGAATGTGACGAGAAGGAAAGCTATGTTGAATTTATAGCATTGTAGTTAACATTGTACACATAGTACAGTTAAGCTAATGGAAATAATCAATCAGTCAGTCAGTCAGTCAATCAATCAATCAATCAATCAAGCAATGAATCAATCAATACATTTTAGATGATGATGAGCCAATCATCTACAAATCTAAAGGGGAAGAGGCACCTCTCTTGCTATGCACTACACGCCATAAAAAGGACATCTTCCCATGCTGTGATGTGGCAATGAACATGATTATTACTAATGAACAGCTCATGATAATTAATGGTATAATTATTTGTATTGGCTGGTTTGTGAGGCATTGTGAGGAAACCGTTTACCCAGAGCCATAGAGTAAGACAGAGTTACGATATTGAGGGGGCAGAAAACAGTCTGGTCACGTGGTTCATGTACTCGCGTGAGCCCATAGACTCCAATGCATTCTGTAAACCTCTGGATGTCCCCATTCAATATAAGTCTATGTAGTAGGTCTGGCCCCATGAAGTGAACAGAGTTGTCGTAACTCTGTCTTACTCTATGGCTCTGACCAGACCGGCAGTCTACAATACAGACAGCATCCTAGTATGACTGACCTTCTTTGTGACAATGTTTCCATGCTCATCTGTGAACTGCTCCTCACTGACATGTTCTCCAGGAAGGTCTTCTGCCTCATCACCCTGTGGATGAAAAAAGCACTTGTCATGTTAAATATTGCCATTTGCAAAAGCACAAATCACCACCTCTACACGATGGAATGAAATGGAATGGAATATAAGGTGAATATGAGTTGATGCCATCTGGCAGACAGTACAGATCACCATACTATAAGCTCAACAGATATAAATTCTCTTTTGTTCCACTGTCAATCAAAGCACTCAATAACAGATAACTAACTACTGGGGGGAACGGGGAAGACCTTATGATGGGAGAGTGCAATACTGTAATACTTGAACCTCTTGATATATTTGCACAGTGTGGGTAGGATAATAATTTTTTGTACTATGAACTGTATTTTTTGTGAAATGAAATGAAATGAAATCTATATTTACCCAGGGTATCTGGGCTAAGCTCAAGAACTTGTTTCAGGCCCTGCTCATAGAACACATTTCATCGTAGTGGTTGATGCCTTGTTCAAGGGCATTTCAGCGGTGGTAATTTTAACGTGTCGGACGGCTGATTCGAACTGGGAACCTTCCGGTATCTAGACCGCGCCGCTATCCGTTCGGCCACCGCTGCCACGTACTATGAACTGTGTGTGTATGTATGTAATGTATAATGCTGTCTCTTGGTGCCCAAGACAAATTTCTCCTCGGAGACAATAAAGGCTAATTGAATTGAATAAGCCATACTTCAGTGATGAAACCTTTCTTATGCATAATGTATAAGACAGTTGACTCTTAACTGCCTTGTAGGTTATCTGGTGACAATGCAAAGTCTGGTGTCAGCAAACATAATCAAAGTGGAATCTAGAGAGACCCTTAAAATGCCTCTGTAGTAAGCGTCATCATTTACATGTCAACAAGCACGTGATTCATATTACAAAGTTACAAAGTCTGCCATGTTTTTCAATACATTTAGATCCAAGTTAAAACGTTACACGTTTCAATGGGTCCATCAATCCATCAATGGGTTTGAACTGTGGCAGCGCTTGAATATTTTGGATCAACAAACAAAGGTTATCATTTTGCGTTAGTTGTTTAGACCTTTTTGTATTCAATTAATAGTTTTTGTGTTAGTTTTCCATTGCAATATGGGGTAGTCAGGGACGATGACTATTTTCACTATTTTCACTACTCTTGAAGAAAGATATTGGCAATTGACAAAGACATGCTAAAACGAAGGACATTTTCTCTCAGATTTGAGCTAGTTTTAGTTCCTTCTGTTATCACAAGATATAGTTTCAGTTAGTTCTTTTTTTTGTTAAGCCTCTTTTTTTCTTCTGTTAAATGACACGTAGCTTGAGAACTAGTAGAGGCAGATAGATTCGAGAGGTTTATATGCATGTGCAGCATTACGTGGGCAATGTTGTATGTGACGTGTCAAGCAGATCACCAAATTGGAGGACTTCTTAAGCTCACCTGCTTTATTGTACTTCCTCTCACTGTCAGTGCTACCACTGAATGTTTGTATGCACTTTGTTTGCTCCCACCACCACCCCAGGCCAGCACCACCAGTAAGCTCTGCTTTCTTGGCTTAAGCCGGGTTCCGTTTTCCCCTGGGGGGGAGGGTGTTGTACAGTAGATGTATTATCTCCCTGCTCTAATGGTCTTTTATTTATGCTGAGCAGGGAGTAATGTATAGCAGAGCCTGAATGCAAATATCAAATATAATATTCACACTTTAATTAACATTTCATAAATAAAATGTTCTGAAGCTATTAATGGTCTCAATCTATTCAGGAGTTTTCTGACTGAACTAAAATGGTTTGTCAATTCTAGTTTTCGTTAGCTTCTAGTTTTCGTTAGTTAATTAACTACCGGTATAATAACCCTGCGACAGACTGTATTGCGTAGTTAGTATGAAAATCAGTAATCGCATAGTTATTTTTGTATACAGCTGCTCCGTCATGGCAAAAAACCCACTCCCAAGAGAGACAGAGATAATAGGGGGAGAGGGGGTTGTATTTAGAAGCAACAATATCATGAGCTCACTTAAATGGTGCTGTTCTGTGGCATTAGGACCTGTAATTACAGCTGATGAGGTTCATGATGATACAATTATTCCTCCTAATAATTAGGGTGCCAACATGGCTATTTATGAGATCAAAAACAAATGCAGCACTCCAAGTCCACAGGGAGTAGTATAGGCCGAGGTAAAGCCTCACTATCCTCCAAAATCCACAGAGTCATGGGTCATTATCTTTGTTGAGACCAGGGTGGGGGGTGGGAAAGGAAGCAAAATGCCATAAGGCTGGAATCCCAACTGGTTGAGCCAGGGAAAATCTGTTCACATCCATAACAGAATAAGACAAACTTAGCCACAGTCTAAATTTGACCCCTTCTGTGGTTGTATATCATTTTAGTGCATGACAAAAAAAAATCATTATATTAGATTGACTTAATCAGCCTCCATTAATCCTTATAATGTTCATGTCCATTTGTATGTTATTGCCAATTAAAGCATTTCCATTATTATTAAATAGTTAGAAATACTGCCAGCTGGAACATGCCCCTCAACTCAACAGAGTCTTGTCCAAACATTTATCCAGAAAATCCCTGTATCATCTCTTCGTTATAGTACTTAAATACGCACTGCGCCCCTCAGGTTTCCCCAAATGTGTTTTTATTCCTTTCTACTTCCGTTATATTTAGTGACTTGGTCCCCTTTCTACCACTGTCAATTGTTTTCCGTGGTTGTATGGTTCGCTGGTACCTTGAGGATGACTCTCCGTCGGACCACTCTGGTGGTAACATTCTCCTCCTCATCGGCCAGTCCATCCACCTCCCCCAGCTCTCGGTCCAGCTGAGCGTGTATGAAGGCAAGTACCGAACGCAAAGAAGAACTGGCTATATGAATGACATTCTGGCAGCTGATAACCAGAAAAGCCAGCAGCACAAAGCTGAAGAGAAGCTCGGTCACCAGGGCCCACATTGCACCACCGTTGTCAGTCAATGGTAAACCAACACGGCCCCACACCCACACACCCTGGTCTCACTTGTGATTCCCAATTTCAACAAATTTGTCGTTAACAAAAAGCGAGCTGCTGCAATCCCGTGCCTTGTCTCAGTGATTCTGACGCACGTCAGTGGCACAACGTTTTTGCCCTTCAACTCCTATCCTTGGTCCATTAGTTGGGGCAGTGGGCCCTTTCCACTGGTCTCTGGTCCTTCTCTCCCGCTCTGGGTTTCCCTTTGTTAGTTGGTACAGAGGAATGGCCGACCCATGACATCAAATCCGGCATCAGCAATCTTGGGAGGCTTCTGTTTCTCTCCACCCTCTCTCTCTCCCTCTTGCTCTCTCAATCCTGCTCTGTTTCTCCCTCTCCACCCCGTCAACCTCTCTTTTCCACACTTCTAAAAACACCCCTCTCCCCTTCTTCTCTCTCTCTCTCTCTCTCTCTCTCTCTCTCTCTCTCTCTCTCGTATACATGTGACGTGTCAGCTTTAAATACCCCTGGCTGCTCCTGTGAGGTTCAGTGTAGTGTGGAATGGTCTCTCTCATGTACTCTACTTAAAGTTTAAACACAGGATGGTATAGTTATGGTATGGTATATTTGTAAAACAGGCAGCTCAAATCAGTCTGATTGGAGTCTAATGCCTTCATACAGTCCATTAAAAAAAATTAGGCTACGAATCATACAAAGCCATAAGGTAGAAACAATAACTATTGATAAAATGACGTTGAAGGTCAACTTTGACTTCCATTGTGACCTCCGTGGAGGAATTAACCAGAACACTGCACGTCTCTTGTTATTAAAAAAAAACAAAAAATGTACAACATGCAGAGCTGCGGAAGGATGAGATGAATGAAAAAAATATAATCTAAAAGTAAACATAATACAGGCAGTGTAAATGGTAACAAAACATACCATTTATACACTCCTCAGAGTTTAATGAACACTCAAGATTGTACTGTGCACCCCCTCACCCAGTGAGAAGGGCACTGTGGTGGTGGTGCTGGAGTGTCAGAAAGTTGACACATGTGATGGGCTGGGATAGGGGATCATGTTACAGAGTGGTAAAGTGAGAATGCAAGCTATATTTAGCAAGATATGCTGCTGTCTGTGCCCATCTTGGGCCCAGTGTGTGTGTGCTGCAACTGTGCTGCAACTGTTTTAATCACACCTTGCAGGCAGGGACGGCTCCAGGGGGGGGCAAGGGGGTGCTTTAGCCCCCTCTGGTGGAGGCTTAGCCCCCCCCCCCCCCCCCCCCCCCCAAGCCCCCCTCCAAACAAGCCAAATTGACTGACTTCTATGTAAACCAAGATTCATTAGCCCCCCCTCTAAATAGCCAGCCCCTCCATAGCACCCCCATTCACAATTTTCTGGAGCCGTCGCTGCTTGCAGGTGTGTGGTAAATTATCCAAGGCGCTTTACATAGATTCTGTGCATTACATTCACCCATTCGCACACACATTCATACACCGATGGCGGCGGAAACCATGCAAGGCACCAACCAGCACATCAGGAGCAATTAGGGGTTCAGTGTCTTGCTCAAGGACACTTCAACACTAACTCTGGGAGGAACTGGCAACCTTATGGTTACCATCCAACCACTCTACCCCTGAGCCACCGCCGCTCGTGTGTGTGTGTGTGTGTGTGTGTGTGTGTGTGTGTGTGTGTGTGTGTGTGTGTGTGTGTGTGTGTGTGTGTGTGTGTGTGTGTGTGTGTGTGTGTGTGTGTGTGTCTGTGTGTTTGTGTGTGTGTGTGTGTGTGTGTGTGTGTGTGTGTGTGTGTGTGTGTGTGTGTGTGTGTGTGTGTGTGTGATTTGCTCACCTGCCCCCTCATGCGCACATCGTCCCAGGCTCTCAGCTCTGGTACCCTGTGAGGGAAGCCCAGCCCCTTCTCAAATGGCTGGGTACCTCTGAAGTGCCCTCTGAGGATTTCCGAATGTCCCATGTCCCGTACTGGCTGAAGCAAAGCCTCTTGGGATACCCGGGACTGGTCTCCATCCATTGCATTGCGTACTGATGACATCATGGTATCCATGGCCTGTCTGGGCTTGGGTTGGGAGCCCACCCAGGCCTGAGTAGGGTCAGTGACGGGGACCCAGCCAGGGCCTGTCTGCTCCTGCAGGTAGGACAGGAAGGAGCCACCGCCACTCCCACTTCCATTGCTACCATTAGATGACCTAGAAGGACAGAAGGGAACAGTGAGGAAATGGCAGAGGATTTGTTGGTGCACACTGCACAGTACAATCCTCATTGCTCACACTCCACCCAAAATCATGTTTTTGGGTGGAGTTTTTAGTGTGTTTTTGAAGCTTATCTAATATAATCCTGGTGGCTATTAGCACTCTGCTTTTCTCTAAAGCATATATGGATTTTTACCTCCAAAATTAAGACTGCCCTCTCTGTGAAAGCAGGTGTGGCACGTGACATGAAATTCAGGTACTGCGTTAGCGTCATCAGGGACATGCCAATCAAATCCTTTTCAAAGGCATGCATACAGTGTTCCTGAAATTCCTTGCATAATTCATGGCTGTACTCAGCCTCTGATTGCCATATTCCCACATGACAGCAAGAGCAGGAAGCAGACTTGGTACTAGGAAGTAAATAGAAACACGTGAAAGAATCTAGTCGTGTGTGTGTGTGTGTGTGTGTGTGTGTGTGTGTGTGTGTGTGTGTGTGTGTGTGTGTGTGTGTGTGTGTGTGTGTGTGTGTGTGTGTGTGTGTGTGTGTGTGTGTGTGTGTGCGTGTGTGCGTGCGTGTGTGTTTTTGTGTGCGAGCGTGGCACGTTGTTGGCTGTGATTGTGTAAAAACTTTGTGTAGACTTTTTTACTTCTATAGGCTCAGTTTGTTTGTTTGTTTGTTTAGTTGATTCCAGGGATGTTGCATTGCATATTAGCATATTCATCATGAGGGGCTGTTCCTGCAGGCGTGGCATAATGGCATAATTCCCAGCAAGCACAGTCAGGACCTGGACAAATTAGTGAATTAGTCTCGATTGGGGCCAGATCAAGTCAAACCATGACTAGTCAGATCTGGCCCAGAATATCACTTGATTTCAACCAACATAAAATCTGCCCAATAAGACGGATGTCCCTGGATGAATCAGAGAGAGTCTGATCAACTTAAGTCATATCATAACTAGTCAGGTCTGGCCCAGAATAAGCTATATTATTTCAACTGGTGAAGACGTTGTGGAAATGATGTAAATATCATCCCCATAGTGGCTGTGATCTGGCCTAGTCCTGAACGTCCTGAACGTCACCGGAGGACGTTATCATAACGTCATAATTTGGCTTGCTGGGTTAATAATATATCCTAGAATTGTTAATAAGTTCAAGGTGCTAGGTGGGCTGACTGGGACACATAAGTTGGTAAGGCAATAGGGAGCCGGTGTTGGATTCCAGCGAAACCACCCCTCTAGTCCTTGGAAATGGCTCGTTCCTCCAACCTAGTAGGCGAGTGACATGGAGCTCTAACCACTCGGCTATCAGGTCGTGTAAATGGATAAATGAACACTGAGGATTTTACTGTGTATAAATCCTGAAATGTACGGTGTACATTACATTATGTACTAATATTTCAGCGGACAAACACAACAATACACTTTCCACTGTGGAGTGCGGACTGCTTATTTTTCATACCCATCCTTTGGTGCAAAGTGTCAAAACACAAACAAATTCATACATTAGACCAACAAATATCAATTTGATATTAGTTAAAAACCACACCTCTCAAACCGCTCAAACCATTACAATGATGTTAAATTTCTATTTGCATTGATATAGGATTTATCTAATGAATGGCTCTTTATGCTTTTGACATTTATATTTTTTTAGTGTCAGGTTGGAATGTTTGTTCTACCAATGTAGTCGGAATAATGGGATGTCGGAATTACAAGCGGACCCCAACACGATTTAACTATAGTGATTTTTTTGTCAGCTGTGTGAGCGCCTACCAGAGAGATGATTGATATTTCAATATCCAGGTGAGAAGTAGATGCATGGGAGTCTGGCTCACCTGTCTCCATTTCGATCTGCTACACAGCTCAGACCAGGTGACTCGCTCAGCCGGGCGTACACCCTTTGTTGTCCTGCAACAAGAGAAAGCCCTTCTTCTGAGCCTGCCCCTCCGCCTCCTACTCCTCCAGCTCCACCTTGTGTTGTGTTAGTGAGTGCTGACGTCTCCGAACCCGCCTCTGACCCCTGACCATTGTTCAGCCCGTTTAGGTTGATCCCGGGGAGGGTGCCCCCGAGTGAGGCCGGCGTGGCAGTGCTGAGTGAGTCAACGCCCATCTCTGAATCATCCTCGGCCAGATCCATGGAGCCCCCACCCCCTCCGCTGGCCGCACTGGCCGCACTGGCCGGTCGGCCCAGGCTCCCGTACGGCAGCCCCAGCAGGCCTTCTGAATCATCAGCATTGCTGCACTCCAGTGAGGAGTCCTCCACAGCCACCAGGGAGGGGCTGTTACCTGAGGGCCACACCTGCACATCAGACATCTCCATGAGTGTGTCCTCCTCTGTGGTGGCAATGGGCGCACAGTCTAGGCTGGAGACTTCCTGCCAGTAGGGCTCGGCGCCCAGCGGGGAGGGCAGGCTGTACTGCATGGAGGCGGGTGAGAGTAGTTCTTCCGGCACCATTCCGTAACCTGGAGCGAGACAGAGAGAGGCACACTGACACGGGCCCCCCGCCTCGCTCCCCACCTCACCCCCACAGCACCGGAACCCCATGGGTGGGGGGGGAAGTGCCCCCAACTTAGGGGAGGGGGCAGAGGGGAGCCCGGGGGATTCATGGGGAAAATGGGGAATAAAAGGGGCAGGGGACTTAGGGCAGGGGAGCAAGGGCAGCTTTTAGGGGGAAGGGGGGAGAGGGGTGTGTCAAGCCAGATCTGCCAGCACTGACAGTGAGTGCAGCAGTATAGCAGCAGCAGTCACAGCCAGGCTGACCCAGCAGTGGCTGATGCTGCTCTGCTGACTGCAGGTAGAGGACCAGGGTTTACTGCCTCTGCCCCCATCCTGGGGCCGGGACACACACCTGTCCAGCAGGGAAAACACTTCTTCACACGTACTCATGCCATACATACATCTTTCTCTCTCTCTCCGGCTCTCTTTTGTCTCTCTTTCTCACTCACTCACACGCACGCATGCACGCATACAAGCATGTAGTAGATTATTATTATTTATTTTTTTACATATTGTAGTCAGGCTGGATTGCATGCATGCAGGCAAAGTCATTCTCTCTCCTGCGAGCATTATTTCATTCTCCTGTTATCTGTCACACAATTATAATTGCAGTTTCACGGCACGCCCCTCACTCATCCATACACGGAAATGTAAAAAAAAAAAAAAACTATTCGAGAAAAACTATTTACATATATTTTTGGTGTTCACTGGATACAAATTCACTCACACACTATAACAACAATCTTATATTAGTGCCATCATTGTAGACAGTTTAAAAATATATATATACAGGTATATAACTATATCTAACAGTGAGACTTCAAAAAGTTAATTAACAGACTCAGGTCACTCCACAACCATCTGTAATGCATTCAGAGACATCTCACACAGAAAGCAAGGCACGGGTGCAGTTTTTTCATGGTGTTGCAACTGTATGTTGTTTGTTGGTAGACGTCAGATAAAAACTGCACAGTAGAGTTCTGTGAACTCTCCGCTACGGAAAATGCTATTTTCAGAAACCCTCATTTGAATGGCTTAGTAATTTAGATTTTCAATCCTATTATCCATTAACCACAAATGATCTATTTTGCATCCATTTTGTATCCAAGTGATACTGAGCACACAAACTGGAAGTAAATACATTTTGTGTAGTGATAAATGGCAAGGAAGCATTGTGACATGTCGGAGGGGACATACACGGAACAACGGATGAAGTTGTGAAGAATATAAAAGAGAGAGGTCTGCAGCTATGTGGCCATTAATCTGACATGTGTGCATGGCATGTGGCAACATGTGGCGACGCGCGTGCGTGCGTGCGTGCGTGCGTGCGTGCGTGCGTGCGTGCGAGAGAGAGAGAGAGAGAGAGATGTATTACTGTCAGTGAGTACTGCTGAGAGTGCAGAGGATATTAGTGTCACTGTCCCTAACTCACAAACCCCCTGACTCACAAAACACTAATATGACTACAGCATAATATGAAGCACAACACCAAAGCAAGTTTGTTTAAAGTACTGTAAAGTTGTATCTTAATATAAAGCTTTCTGATCAAATTTGTTCAGCCAGTTTGTTACAATGTTCCCTTGTTAGAATTGTTGGTTGAGCTGCAAAGTGGCTCAGTGCAAGATTATTGTAATCTGTCATGTCATGTCATGTCATGTCATGTCATGTCATGTCATGTCATGTCATGTCTGAACTTGAACTTGAACCTTGAACACTGTGACTGACTGCATATTTGACTATCAGAGGGTGCTGCAGCTCAAGTATGCACACCTCAATTTTGCCGTTTCGCCCCTGCAAAGGCTTAGGAAGTTTTGAATATCTGTAAATTTGATTTAAAGCATTAAATGAAGTCAAAATCTAAAAATTAATTCTAAATTCAACTGGAAGTTTGCGTAAGGTTGCTAAAACTTGGCTGCGTCGGTGTGAGCCTGACAGTTTATATTGCTGATGTAAATGTGATTAATGATACATAGCTTGCGATGTTAGTTCAGGCAGAGAGGGTAACATGATTGTGCATTACTGTCTATGTGGGTGTATACAGTGTTCTGCAAGTCCCATACGGCATACGTCATATACTGTGCTGACGTGGCAATCAGGTTATTTAAGCTCACAGGAGTCTGTGTTCTTTGTGCGTTCCTTCTGCATATGCGTATGTTTGCTCCCACCGCCACCCCAGCACCACCAGTGCTATTAGTTCTGTTACCCATGGGGGTTGTTATTGTTTTTATCTATCTGAAATTGTGCTGAGCAGGAAGAAAAATTTAGCAGAGCCTGAACGCCAAGATAAAAGATTATATCCACACTTGTATTTTCATGATATAATAAAATATTGGTTCAATCTAGTTATCTAGAGTTATCTGACTGAACTGTATTTGTGTGTTTTTTTTTAATGTATGACAATTTTGAATTCATGTATGACTATGTATTTGTGAATCGTCTCTCTTCCTGTGAGTAGAAAGAAAAGACAGTGAGGAAAGGTGGAGTCATGCAGTCAGTGGTGGTGATTATACATGGATGTGATGACCTGACCCTCATGAGACAAAGACAAACAAAAAACACAGGGAAGAAATGCACCTGAAGCTCACATACAAATACAGTGAAGAGACGCAATCACGCACGCACGCACGCACGCACGCACGCACGCACGCACGCACGCACGCACGCACGCACGCACGCACGCACGCACACACGCACACACGCACACACACACACACACACACACATGCACGCACGCACACACACACGCACACACACACACACACACACACACACAGAAAAAATAAATAACGGCACATGAACACAAACAAATACAGAAACACAGGACAATCTCCAAATTACAATTGAAATACACTTAAACACACTCACATGAGCAGACACAGACACTCTAAACACATGTACAGTAAGGGGGAACTAAACCATGGGTGGACACTATTCTGTTGGCTATGTACCTCAAAGACACAAAATACTTAGAAATGGATATACAGTACATAGAATCAAAGGTGTACAAAACAGGTCACAACATTCATACATGAACAGAGCAGTCACAATTCTCAAAAAAAGGTTTTCTGATAACCTTTTTTTATTATTATTTTAACCCCCCCCCATAGAGGACAGAAATTTGAAGACGACGGAGGTGCCAGGCTGTAAGGTCATTCTCAGACATGCATGCCATGCAACAACAACAAGAAAAACTCTAGGTCATGCCTAAAATGCATCCAGACAACCTAGATGTCATCTCCCATTAAGCCACTGTGCCTGCACTACTGTTTGTCTCCAGGGCAAACATGGGCGAAGGCAGGAAATGAGGCTAGGTTTCATCCAACATGCAGACAGGCAAGAATGCAGGGGTAGAAGGGAATGGGAAAAGAGGACGGATAGGACAGGAAGGGGTATAGTCAGAAAGACAGGTACAGAAAAGAGGGAACAGAGAAAAGAAGAGGAAAGAGGCAGAGCGAGAGATTAAAAGGGGAGATGGACACAGACAGAAAGAGTGAGAGAGCGAGGGACACCTCCCCCTTCCCAGGGGGTGCTGAATACACAGTGTGTGAGGGGAATTGGTCACAGAGCAGACAATTAAAAAAGTGGAGTTTTCAGGAGTAAAAATAATAATAAGAAAAAGGAATAAAATGCAACAACTGGTTTAAAAAAAAAGAGGGCCATAGGTCAACATGAGGTCAGCATGAGGTCAGAGTTCGAAGAGGAGGATTGAGAAGGAGGAAGAGTAGGGCGGCTGGGCTGCAGATGACATGTCCAGAGAAACACACACAGAGAGAGAGGGATAGAAATTCACAGGGACCGGTACAGGGCTCCCAACAGGACATCAGCAACCCTGACGAGACTCAAACTACACCCCATGCAAACACAGGCAGACAGAGTTGAAATATCCCATTAGAGAAGGCTAAGTCTGTAAGCTGTCCTGTTGTCTCTGTAACGATCTTATTCACTTATTACTTTGAAAACTGCCAACGCTTGTGAAGGAAACCTGGAATCTTAACCTGGAATTGCTTATACCGACGACAGTGAACTACTAGACTTAAGGAAGAGTCACTGAAAAAACTGGTAATGAATAAAGATAAGAGATACAGATGGCTAGTCTGAATGGAACTGTAAAACGGATTCTCCTACTCTAGATGATACTTAAAACTTGCTGCAGCTGAAACACACTGTTCCTCAGATGATACAAATGTGCACCTGCCATTTGATTCATAAACCTGGATAGAAAATCATAAACCACTTTGTAATCATGGTGTGATTAGCTGAAGATGCAGTTGACCAAATTTGCATGTGTGCCATTGTGCTCTTACAGCATACTTTGGAGGGTGGCAGGTGTGTGGGACATGTTACGAGTATGACACAAGAGCAGAAATGGCCACCGTGTGGATGTGGTCAACTCCCAGCCTTGATGGAGGTATTGTCCGGTAAATGTGCGACAAAAGTTATGTCAAAGCAAAAGACCTTTGGGAGGCAGGTATAGACAACACAGATAAGACAGGCAGCCAGACAGACGGACAGGTATCAGATTCACTGCAGCTGTGATCTGAATGTCTCCCTTTTGAACCTTTGTGCCTCATGGTCATGTCTCTATGCATCATTACATCACCAGGTATTGCTCCAGTTTGCACAGAGAGGACCTGGCACCTGTTGGAATGACCCACGGCCACACTGGACACGAGAGCAGAGAAGAGAGGCCAGTGCTCTCCAGTGAGGGTCAGTCCAGTGATGAAGGAGCTCACACGGGTCCAGAGGTGAAACTGGAGTCAATCAGATGTATGTTATGCATGTGGTAAAGGAAACCATGAGGTAAAGGAGTAAAAGACTGAGTTCTGACAACTGGTGTGAGCGCCAGTTAGGGTACACTTAACGCTAAAGGCAGATTCATATCATGTATGGCAATGATTCATTTTATGAGTCATTTTATGAGTCATTTTACAGTCCATATAACATACTGAAATGTTTACCACATCAATTACCATATCAATTACTTTTCAAATAATTGATGAAAAACATATTCCTGTATTAAATATTAATTAAAATGGTGCATTACAATAGGTTATGACATATAAAAGATAAAAGGGACTTTGTGGTTTTAGTGGATGTTCAAAAAGAAGTAATTCATCTGACTGATTCTTTGACAGCGTCAAATCTGACCTGTCTTTACATCAGTAAGATCTTAGCCTCATTGACAACTTTAAAGGTTTTCTATTTATTATTTCACTGTATTTGTCTTAAACAACCACCCAGTGAATAAACACATCATGGAAGTACAACAGAGGCATTTGTAGGAGTGTCCTGAGTCTCTCTCCAGGTTGAAGGGGTAAAAACCTGTAGAAGTCTGACATTTGTGGCAGTGTTTGTACAGAACTGTGTTTATGAAGAATACATAACAGGAGCAACAGGCAAAAAAAAGAGAGATAGATAGATACAGAGCAAAACCATCCACGGTATGCATTTGGGGAGGCGGAACGTTTGTACTGGAAGGGTGGGACTTGACAAAGAGTATGCAAAAAGGGCTGCATTTTGGGAGGACGGGGGCACTTACCATTGGTGATGCCTGGGGACAGGTGGTCTCTGTCATTGTGTCTGCGTCTGCTAGGCTCACGGCCTTGTCTCCCAGCCTGAGGAGGCTGGCCCTCCAACATGCTGACTATATCCATGCGGTCGATGCTCTTTAGAGCCACGTACAAGCTCTCCACTGTGATGAAGAAACATGGAGACAGATGGAATAGAGAAAGAAGACAGAAAGAGAGATGGTGAGAGAGGAGATGGAAGAGAGAGGGGGCGGGGGCAGGCGTGGACAGAGGGGGGGAGGCACGGCAAGACAAAGAAGCAGGGTGGGTCCGTACCAAAACTGAGAAAAAAGTTGGGGTATCCGAGGATAAATAGCAATACCATTAAGGGGACACAAAAAAAGACATCATGGACAAGTTGTTAAAGTTATACATATGACTATCAGGGAGGATATGGGAGGTCAAATGGAGTTTAGAACAGTCTCACATCTCTTATACTGACTCTTTGCCCTCTTTCCTTCACGAGTAGCCCAGAGGTTGAGCAGTGTAGAGCTCTGCTCCAGCAGTGAGTTAGGATTCTCCACACGGATCTTGTTGATGTCATCAACGCTAAACTGAAGCTCTCGTGCCAACTCTGTTTAGACAGGGATACGGAAGGGTAAGATTTAGCAAGAGAGGGAATTATACAAATAATTTTATATTTTGCAATATTCTGGAACATGTTTGGAAAACACACATGCACGCACGCACGCACGCACGCACGCACGCACGCACGCTCGCTCGCTCACTCACCAGCCCAGCTCAGCCCCAACTGTTCTGCAATCAAAGCCATCTTCAACTCTGTCCTTTCCATGGCACTCATTGATGCTGCAGAAACCAGACCACAACTGATCTTCAACATTGTGAGACAATACAATCAAAGTAGTGATTTTCACTGCATGAGGCACATGCCTCATGCAGGGATCTTAAATGCTGTAAAATGCTGTAGTGCTGCTCTGGACAGATATGTATATACAGTAGTAAGATTAGAAACGTGCAACTTTAAAGGAAAAACAAAACAGGCATTTTACTTATTGTCATCTAGCTATAGATGACATCATAAGCAAATAAGCATGTGCAGGCATTTTCAGTTGGGAGAGTCTCATACCCATAGCAGGCTCATTCAGGGCACTGTATCTTTCCCTTAGGGCAAGCGGTGTCAGAGTTCGCCTCCTGTCTTCACTCCCTACAATCTGCCAAACACAAGCAAGCACTGAAATCTGTCTTCTCAAGGAACACGAGATGCAATATCATCATGTCTGTGTTTGACTAGGTCGGTACCTTGATACACGGAGGCATGGTAATGTTGAGGTTACAAAGCACATGTTGACTGTCTTCATACTTGGTGGACTTGCGCAGGAAAGACAGAAATCCAGTCGGATCCTTACTGCTGTCTCTCACCTTAATTTGACAAACAAACAGCAGAAGCATGCTCGAGACATACAGTATACACACTCATCAGGGGTGGGTGCTGGGCATTATTAAGCCTCAGACACAGGGGGAATTTGTTGTGAGGTCTAATGTGAACAACACCTTGACAGAGACAGGGAGCCGGTTGTCTTTGAAAGCCTGGAAGCAGAAGCTGCGAGGCTGCTGGGTGGCCTTCCTCACCGGCACAAGGTTCCCTGAACATTCCAGGTGAAGCGGCATACCCTCCATCACCTGTAGAGGGCGATACTAGCATCAACCAATGTGGAGGACACAGACAGCACAAAATGGCTCCGGCAGGAAGCAATAGTGTGAGAAACATTCACGATTCCGAATCTAAACTAAATAAATAATAACATTAGGTGTCCTTATCACTGATGTCCACAGCAATGGACATCAGTGACAAACTGTGACATCAATCTTCTTAGGTGTTGGTTTGAACAGGAAATTGTATAAAGATAAGCTATATACAGTGGGAATTTTAAACCTATATTCTTTTGAGGAAATATATTCTTCACTGCTGGCCCTTGAGCAGCACTACAAGGGGTCACATGGCTTGTTGCATGGGCACCTTGAAACAGTTGGTGAAGAAGGAGAGTTTCCCTGGCAAATGTTTCTCAGCTTTTCTAGGATTTCAACTTGCAGCCTTTCCATAATTCCTTTATGTCTATCCTTCTGTCACTCCATATTTTGTTCCTTTTCAGCCAGCGCAGCTGACAAAGTTAAAAAATAATAATACAAAAAAATACATACATTGCTGCCTATAGGCCTAGTTTCTTTACAGACATCAGGATTAGAATTGAGGATTGGTCTGTAAACCCATTCAGTGAAGCAGGATGCTTTCATTTCAATTTAGTGCTGGGCAATTTACTGAAAATATATTGAAACCGATATTTTTAATATTGCCATTTAATTTTCTCATATATCAATGAATTGACACAATACAATTCGTAGATTTTTCGTCGACAAAATAGATTATTTGTAATGACATTCTTGGATGCAGGCGCAGGTTTAATAAATCCAGGCAAAGGTGCAAGGGAATAGGCAAAAGGCGTAGTCAAAGGCAAAGTTAGAATAAGCAACAAACACTGACAAAAGCTATAAATGGCCGGGACCGTGTGGAGTGGCTAGTGTCTAGTGCAGGCAAACAATACTGACTGAAGTGGAGTGGCAGAGGGGGTGATTATATAGGTGTGGACTAATGAGGAGCAGGTGTGTATAGTTAGTAGGTTGGAGAAGATGATCTCTGGAATGAGGGCATGGGCGTGGTCCTGACATTATTCTGATTAACCACTTTGTTTTATACTTGGTTTGTAACTACACTGTATTTCTGCCTGCCTACTGACCTCTATGTCTGTATTTCTGCCTGCCTACTGACCTCTATGTCTCTGCTTCGAGCCACCTCTGTGAAGTTCTCATGTTGTTCCAGGGTTTTGTCCATCTTGTCATCGGTCATGCAATAGCAGCGTAGGCGGCCCTCTCGGATCTCATTCATCTTAGCAAACACCACAAACTTGGCCATGTAGGGTACAGCTGACAGCTCCCTGTAGAGCAGGTTAGCAAAAGAAACAGCCTCGGCTGTTCGCGGACAGTCTGCCAGCCAGAATCTGAGAGGGAATAACAATACGTGTTTTAACCATCACACATAAAACTAAATTTTGAGTTTGTTTTTGAACTTGTCAGGAAATAGCTATATCCTAGCTGCTGTTTGGGAAATGTCAAACGCTTGGTAATACACCTAGATAAATATATAGATATAAGACAGGTGTACTGTAGGTCCTTTGACCTACCTTGCTGACACATTGGTTGTGAAACTGGCACAGTCATTGGCATACATGAGCTTTGTGGTTCCAGTGATGTCCTCCCATTGGGCTGGAGCTGTGCCACCTGTGGCGCAAGCAGGAGGGACATATTGGTTAACCACCTAAGCCTGACACCGTTGTATTCCGAAAATAGGTGATCTACAAGCTCACAACACATCGCCATATACGACACGTTGTGAACTTGTAGATCTGCTATTTTCGCCGCACGACACTGGCGTAAGACGAGTATAAATTAAGCATATTGTTGCTGTCGGGCAGAAACTTCGTCATACTGCAGTGTCACGCGAAATTAGCTAAATCTACAAGCTCACGTGTGAGCTTGTAGATTGGCTATTTTTTGCTATTTTATGTTTGGTTTTTTTAAAGTGTAAGTGTAAGTGTAAGTGGTTAAGTATAAAGTTCTATAAGAACCAGAGATTTGTGACTAAATAATAACTACATTGGATCCAGTGAAACACAGATTCTTTTTTCCATTTCCTGAAAAGTAACGGTTTTGGAAGGTTTCTGTCCGACAGAGACGATATAAGCCTAGGCGTTTTTTGCGTGATATGCCCAAAATAGGGACACATGGAAATCCGTTATTTCCGGTGAGAGGTTGCGCTTGATTTATGGAGCATGCTTTTTATGCCGACATGTCCTGGAATGAAAGACAAATTATGTTTTTTTGCAAACTGACAAGTTTCACGATAGTAAAACGATTCTTTTGATACATAAATCTTCACTCTCAGGAAAGAAAAAGGGAATTAATTGTCATATGCGTGTGTTGCAAAAGAGTTGGAGGTGTTTCTTGTATGGATTCGGCTCCTTTTCATGGCTTGTGAACTTGAAAAACACTGTAGGACAGAAAAATATATCTACCGTGTATTTAACATTATATACTCACAAACGCAACGCTAATACCTGTGTTGTTTGCACTTCCAAGGCAATGGCGGATTTGTACACGCCACCAAACTTGTATGTGTGTCTCAAAGAATTACACTGTTGAGTTAATCAGATCCCTCTTCTTACACACAGCCCCAGTGCACAGTACCTATGACGGAGCAAAGCAAACGTAGACTGGTTGTGTCCCCCTCCCCAGAGTCTCGGGGGCTCTCCTTCCAGGATGGAGGTAGGGGGATGCGAAGGCCGATGGGCCGGTGAAACTTGCGTCGTCTGGGCTCAACCGTCACCACAGGGCTAAAGTTTGCCTGGTTACCCAGCAACTTGGCAACCAGATCATCTGGAACTGGCTGAGCCTGAGGACAGAAGACATTTTGGGGAAGGGAGTGCATGATATAGGCACCATCATGATGATGATGATGTGGTGGTGGCGGTGGTGGTGAAATAAAGGGCAACATAGAATGTTGACAGACACAAAGTTTGGTAAAGAAGTGAGAACAGGAGATGGTGGGATGTGTATGTCCGATGGTTCAACGGAAGAGTAAAAAAAGATGAAGAAAGGACAACCAAATGGGAGAGAAAGAGTTCCATAGTGAATAGAATGTGTCCTACTTTGATTGTGCTATACAATCTATCTAAAAGATCATTTCAACACAAATTGCTTCTCTTTTTTTTAGATGTGTTTATTGTAAATGTAACAAAACGTGTTAACATTATAATTCTACAAATATTCATACAAAACAAATATAAAATAAAAAGGCATAGGTGTTTTGCACAAAACAAGCAGACAAAATAAACATGTTAATGTAATAAAATTTGTATATGCACATCTAATGTAGAACATAGATAAAATAATACAATATACTGTAACAGGTCAGGGGAAAGCCATATGAGGGAATAAAGATAATTATAACCATATCTATTTATCTTTATTTACATTCAGTTTAACTGTCACTGTATTTAGTTTTGAAAGTTGAGAGCATAGTACTGTATGTATGCAATCAATGCGCCATGCATGGAATACATGGCTTATAAAGCTATAAATAGAGCTATGTCTACGTTCAACTGAAAGACAGCTGTTGAAATAATATATATAATATATATAATAATATAATATTTATAAATATATATTTAAATATAAAACTGAAGGTCCATTTATATTTATCCTGTGCTCCCCATTCAAGTGACGTTTACATATATTTTATGCCCTTACAATGTATTGTATATGACCATATTTATTGCATATGACCTTGAAATTCACGTCAGACACGTCACACCACCATATATGGCCGTCAGTCTATCACGCCTTGTGACACGCTCCATATATGTCCATCTCCATATATATAATATAATAATCACGAGAATGACTTTATCAAACCCTGGATAGCCATACATGGAGAAGACTGGATCATCACCTAGATCTGCATACGGTATATGGAGCCGGCCAGCAATTCTACATCTAACCTCAAACCTGACCTCAAACCTCAAACCTTTAGATCTCCATATATGGAGCTGACCTGTTCTGACAATCTATATGTTGATCCTTTCCCACCTGTCCTTCCTCTTCGATCTTTTGACTGATACCTGTCCATTCCCACTAGCCAGGCCCGCCCCAAAGTTATTAGTGCAGCCGCGCCAACCTGGGCCCTCATCAAATACACTAAAGACACTGCCCCCGCTGCCAACGTTAGATCTCCATATATGGAGCTGACCTGTTCTGACATTCCATATGTTGATCTGACCTCATAAAACCCTGTAGACTCAAGACACGATCCATATGGCCAGACCTCATGAAACCCTGTACACTGCACTGCCCCCGCTGCCACCCTTAGATCTCCATATATGGAGCTGACCTGTTCTGACATTCCATATGTTGATCGGACCCCCATGCCAAAGCGCCAGAGCTCGCCCAGCAGTCTGCCATCGCCCAGGCGGATGCATGCACGCGACCTCGCCCTTTAGGGCGTCTTACTGGTATCTATAGATACTTATTACTTTTTTATTTGTGATCCAAGAATATTTCTCAAGAAATGCTGAATAAGGTAATTATGGAAAAGGATAATGTAGCTACAGCTTGATTTGTATGGTAAATCATATTCCATTTCCTATAGGCCCACTGCTGTAATGAATGTTTCATGGTGATTTAGGTGTTCACTATTCCAAGGACAGATAACTACATAACCATTTTATAGAACAAAGGAATAAATCTGATGATATATTAAGTTATATACTAGATATTTTATATTGTAGTTAACCAAATTTGAATATCACAATATCGTATTATTTTCTTTTCCCAAATAGTCAACTAATCTATGCTATCAAGTAGACCATAAAATGAGAATAAGATAATGTAATAAAGAAATTGATTGGTGTTTACCCAGCATTCAAAAACATAACTTTTCAAATTATCATATGCAACAAAGAGAAGCATTTCCGATTGGATTCAATTGTAATTAGCAAAACTAGAAAGTTTTACATGATATATGATTTGGTCATATCATTATTCAATTACTAAACTTGAATTGAATTAATTGTCTGTTCAATTCATAATTTCCCCCTTAGTTGGATCCTTATATGATTCTTATTGGTTTAGCCAGCTTACAATATCGAGTTGGGATAGTTGCCCTGGTAAGTTACCTAAGTTCATTATTAAGTGCCTTTACTGTATCAGTTTTGCTACAGTATGTGGGATAATGTGGAAATGGTCATTATCTCAACATAACTGCAGGCAAATGAAGCCTTATAATTCCATGGCCACATGTGTCCACCAGACATTATGCAGACCTAAAACCTTTGAGCAACAGGAATATACCCAAACTAAATCAATTATCCTGGGAAATTATAAAACATGCTTAAACTGATAAAAAAATGATTTCACTGAATCAGAAAAAAGATATCGGAAAATAGTAAATTAAAAACAGATATTTGTAACATGTGAAAATGGTGTAGGATGAACACAAAACACATAAGAAGACAAAACGTGAAGGTGCATTATGTGAAATACAAAACAAAAAGGTCCAGAAAACAATTCTTAAAAATGCAAAGAAAAAAGAAAATAAATCCTAACGCAACCTGTTCTGATAAGCTGCCCACAGCTCAACTTAAGTACACCGAACATGTTTTCAGGTATTAAGGATTCTGTCTTCCTTCTCCTTCCTCCTCATCATCCTCCCATCTCACCTGCAGTCCCAGGCGGACGCGTTTGGTGACCGCTGTCTCAGGAAAAGAGGCCTGCACCAGGGGCACCAGCTTGCTCGTCAGCGAGCCTCCCTCCGGTCCGATCAGGTCACTCTCCTGCTGGACACGTGACACGACCGCGAAGTACAGCGGGAAGTCGGTGGAGATGATGCGACGGATACGTTTCTTCACAAGCTCCTCCTGACTCTCCAGTTCTGAAAGGTTAGAAATCTCATCAGGGTGATGTAAGATATAAGAGCAAAATGGTCACTGTCTCAATGAGGTCAGTTGTAGTGTCAGAAAATGTCAGACAAATGTGTCACAATACATTGGTCTCCTTACCCTCATCCATTCCATTGAGGATGGTCTCTAGCACATCGTCACCATAGCGATTACGGTGTTCCTTCCAGACGGAGCCGTTCTCACTCCTCAGCACCACTAGCTCGCGGTCTCCACGACCCAGAGCAGCGAAGTGCGGGATCTCAACGATGACCGGTCTGATGCACGGACACACAGGTTGTGTTTGAGCATGAGCATGTGAAAAAATTGTTTTCATTATGCTATTTGCACCTCAACAGAGGATTGGGAGTTTAAACAATATTCTCACCCCAGGAACTGCATGCTGGCTGGTCCCAAGGAGATGATTCTGCTGGCCAGTCCTTCTCCTTCAACAAGTGGGGGTGGGGTGGTCAATTTCTGGGGCTTGACCAGGCGGCAGGTGATGCGGGTGGGGGCGGCACATGTTCGCGGAGGTATAATGACACGGAGCCCGTTGTGTCTGCTGCCTCTCATGGAGCCACCACGAGCATCTACCATGAAACTGACCAGGAACCTAGAACAGGCCAAGCTCATGCTCATACAAAGCTCATCACAAACAAGCTTGTCCTTTAACCAATGAACCTTCAACCACCAAAAATGACAAAAGTCTCCCAAAAATAGCACATCTACAAGCTGACAATGTGTCACAGCGCGAATCACTGTGAGTTTATAGATCTATTCATATCAAATTTCTTCAATTATTTCGTAACTATATGCCCAAAAGTGGGCCACTAGGGTGAATGTGGTTAAGAAATTGATGGGCTGCATATTTACTGTTCTGACCCTGTGTGTATGGGACTGGCCACCGGGCTGACATTATCCGATGTCTCTGTTGCTGGGCTGCTGGGGATCAAGGAATCATCATCATATTCCTTTGGTAGTGGAAGTGGAGTGTGTTGCTAAGAGAGACGGAAAGAAAGTCTTGTTGTTTATGGCAATGTAAAAACCTAAGCAACATTTTAGGTTGTTTGCTGTTGTTGCCCCAAAAGTGATATATTTAAAACAAAATCAAATTATACCTTTATCATACATTTGTTGGACAAATTTTGTAAAGCATTTCAGGTTATCAATAGGCATTGAAGACAAAAGCCACTACATTTGGAACCTTATTGTTTTTGAGGCAGACCGCACTAATACAAATAAATTTATCATGTAAAACACATTCATACAAGTTGAAGTATACCGGTAGTTGTTTTTATATTTTTTTACTTATATCTACCAAAACCGTATACAAATAATAATATATTGATACCCAACACTTGATGCAATTTCCACAATGTGTCACATTGCGTTGCGATGTGACACGTTGTGATGCGTTATGACTTATGAGCTTGTATAGGCAATTTTAACAATTTTTGATAAAGGGCTAGTTTGGGTCCCTGGCAGACACCAAATGTATCGGTTGGTTCACGAGCGAAAAGGTTTGGGAACCAGTGTTATACCTGATCCACCGCATGCTCCTGCAATATAACGGTCTCTGGAGAGACACAGGGGATCCTGGGAATGGATGGGGAATAGTTCCTGTCGAGGAAAAAAATGAAACAATAAAACAAGTGAAAAACAATAGACCGTCCTGATATTTCCACACCCCCCTCAACCTAGTCTTCCTCATCCCATCCATCTATGGTGTCATTTCAATCTGTCCGTCTAGTAGTTGTTACAGTATATTATGTTAATAACTCTCCCCCTGCTCCCCGCCCTGCCCCCTTAGCCAGTGCCCATCCCTCTCTCGTACTCCAGTGATTTCTTGGGGGAGAGGAAATCGTCATCGTGGTCTTTCATGTCATCCGTCTTCATGTACCTGGCCCCTTCCGTCCCCAACAGCTCCTCTCCTTCAGAGAACAACATGCCAAAGAGAGCCAACAGACCGTGGTCAGGTTGGTGAAACAGCAAGAGGGAGAGAAGGAGGAAAAAAAACAGAACAAGCAGTGTTAATAAGCTGTTAGAACAGTTAGACGACATACATAATCCAGGATTTAAGGAGTTATGGCTGTTGCCGAGCGTAGCGATTAGTGACAATGCTACATACGGTGAGGTCAATGGCAAAACATCCAATATTGGCTACATAATATACAGACTTCCAAAACAGATGGACATTTAGACATGGAGAAGGCACTAGAGTAGACCACTATATTCACTTCTGTATTCACTTCACTGTACAGTTAAACATACCAAATCTAGAGTAACACAAAAAGTCCAGTCAGAGAATATAACATTGTGTATAGGTGAACAGCAGCGGTAGACTCATAGTCATTCATAAGTGTGCGTCATGAAGATAACAAATAAATACATTCAGTTTTCTAATTAATATACATAATTATTTCGCACGAGCGCACGCACACACACACACACACACACACACACACACACACACACACACACACAAAATACCCCAAAACATCAGAAATTGACAAAACTAAACCAAAATAATCAGAACAAAACAGCATTTTCTCTTGTCTCAAGACTTTACTCTATTCATCTTACTCCACTTATTTGGCTGTCTTGCTAGTAACTGATGTATAGATATACCCAGAATGTGTGTTATACCCTTTACTTACCCCCTCAAAAGAAACAAAACTGTTGAGAATTTGTGAATGTACAGTATCAGCGTGAGAAGAGTTAGCATAGCCTGTGTGCAGTTTTAAGTGTGTTCCTATACTGTATGCCGTCCAGAGTCATGGATGCTATGTTTGACTCTCTGTGTGTGTGTGTGTGTGTGCGTGTGTGCGTGCGTGCGTGCGTGCGTGCGTGCGTGCGTGCGTGCGTGCGTCTGAGTAAGACGAATGTACCGCTATAGTTTCACCCTTCCGCAATCCGGATGTGAGATGTGTCTATAAGACAGCAACAAGTCTACTTTCTAAATTTAGCTCAACGGCGACAATCTGTCAGTTAAATTATCAGAGGCTTATTATTGTCACAAGGGTGTGTTTTAATTGTTTTGCCCATTGATAAGAAACAATTCCACCCCCCCTCCACACACACGCACAAACTAGAACAAATGAGACATGCACTCCTAAACTGATGCAGAAGATGATCCACAACACAATGGATACACATACCTATTGCACACATCAAAACAATGACAACATACCAGTGTGAACACACTGCTGATACAGAGCAGCTTTGGAACATTTGCATTTTTGTTTTACCAAAGAAGCCTGTCTCTAAGTTCATTTTCTTTAAAGTCATGGTTTTAATAATTTATACCTCGTCTCCTTTCAAAAGGGTTGTGAGATTAAGCGTAAAAGTGTGGACCCAACAACACAGGTTTTCTCTTGGTGAAGATTGTGAAGGTCATGTCACTGATGGGGAAACATTACTGGGAACGACAGTCCTGTTGCCAGTCTCAGTAACATGGAGGAAAAATATCTACAGAGTTAGTGAATGAGGATGTCATTGAGCGGACAGACACGAGTGCTGTCGGTGCATGCCAATGAGAAACCAGAGCCACTTTCGCAGTGAGCGCCACCAGAGAGAGAGAGAGAGAGAGAGAGAGAGAGAGAGAGAGAGAGAGAGAGAGAGAGAGAGAGAGAGAGAGAGAGAGAGAGAGAGAGAGAGAGAGAGAGAGAGAGAGAGAGAGACAGAGGCAGAGGCAGAGGCAGAGACAGAGACAGAGACAGAGACAGACAGACAGACAGACAGACAGACAGACAGACAGACAGACAGACAGACAGACAGACAGCAGATAAAGATGGAGAGGGAGAGCTTGAAATGGAGCCAGACAAACGCGACCATTACGACCTATAAGCACCGCACAGAGAAGAGAGAAGGAGACCGTCATACCTATGGTTAGCTGTGCAATTCCTACAAAAAAAGGGAAGTGAAAGGCAAAAAAGGACTCGTTTAGGAGGCTCTGCACACATAGATGGATGCATTTATGTGTTCAGTTCAAATATCATGAATTAAGCCTCATAAACTGAAAGCAAAATAAGGTGCAGCAACAATTCAAGAAATGTACTTCTCAAAAAAAGACATTGTTTGGCATAAAGCGTGCACGCGTAATACACGCGCGCGCGTGTGCGTGTGCGTGTGTGTGTGTGTGTGTGTGTGTGTGTGTGTGTGTGTGTGTGTTACCTTCATCCTCGGATACATCTAATATCTCATCCACTGTTTCTGGGAAACTCATACGATGCTTCTCTGTGGTAGTCTGAGGGCACAAAGAGTAAGAGAGAGGTGTAAGGTAATGCATTGGTTGATTGCGTATCTACAGTAGTATGATTATCATATTCTACAATAAATGCCATTGGAGTGTTAAGACTGCACACAGCGGCAGAACTTCTCACCATTGAAGCCGTCTCCTCTGTGACCAGCTTCAGGACATCAATAACAGATATGTACCCCAACCTCTTAGCGATGGCCAAGGCTGATAGACCGTTCTATCACACAAAGACAAGTGAGAGGAGCAATCATTTTACTAGTCATATAAAAAAATCAGACTCGTCTGAACTGAGTGGTGCTGTACTGTACTTGTACTTGTACTTGTACGTGTGTGTGTGTGTGTGTGTGCGTGCGTGCGTGCGTGCGTGCGTGCGTGCGTGCGTGCTAGGGTGCGCACCAGTGACACTTGGTGGTGAAAAAACGGTATTTCCGTGCTTAGACATACATACATACAGTACATACATACATACAGAGGGACACACATTACTGCGTATACGTATGTGTGGTTAGCACCACTCAAAAACATTTTTCACTAAAACTTCCTGCGTATGTATTTTGAAATAGCTGATAATAACATATTCCTTCCACCATGGCTTACCTTCTCGATGTATAAAGTATTGCATATAAAACCATTCTCTATTTAGCTGAGAGTGTATCCAAATGAGCTCTCCAAATCTCTACGGCCCATCCAATTGAAGCCATGACTGCCTCAGAGCATTCTGACAGACCACTCTCTTGTGGGTGTCAGTGAGTGTCATGTCATCCAGTGTCACCGTGCTTAGAGCTTTATTTAATCCACATTCCCCAGTCTGCTAGGAACGAAATCTAGACATTCCCACATTTACTGGGTTATACATAGTTACTCACTGTTGAGATCTCATTGGGCTCAGCTCCATGTTTCAGAAGTAAAGTCACAATTTCTGTGTGTCCCTGCTGAGCTGCCTGATGCAGGGGAGTGTAACCAATCTGGAAGGGAAAAGGGGGTATGTTTATAATGTTTATTTTTCTTCTGATCAGCTACAAATGTCACATTCATGACTCTGATTGATTGATTGATTGATTGAAATATTTATTCACAGTATGTAGAATGGGCACATTTCAAACAAAAGCACAAGTCAATACAAAAACTGCTATGAGGAACAGAACATTTAGAACATTTAAAGACGTACAGATATACACTTCTTCTACAGCTCAATATTTCATAATTATTATTTCGGTGTCGTCTAAAATTACTTTTGCAGACCACCATTTCTCCTATCAAATGAAAAACGTTTTAAGGTAATACATTATTTAATTCCTTTTCATTTCAGTGAATCACTATGCATGTCTGTAGTTTGGGGCCTTAGCAGTAAAAATGAATTGACCCATTTGTAATCCTGAGAGTGTACAAATGTACCCTTACAGTTGTACCATATGATTTGTACCCTGTACAAAGGTAACCAAATGACCATTACATGTCAATTTGGTATCCCTTGTGGACTCTCATAGACTAGTTAATTAATATTTGACTGTGTAACTGCCAGACTCTACTGTACGTACATTCATGAAGTTGGAGAGACTCACTCTAGTTTTGCTGTTGACGTTGGCCTGTTGCGTCAGGAGGAACTTCACCATTTTGATGTTGCCATAGTGACATGCTACATGGAGAGGAGTGTAGCCCATCTAGACACAAATGAGCACAGAAGACAAAAGTAACCATTTTAGGGCTGCTAACATGCACCACGTTTTGCTTTGTGTAGGGTTTTATCCTTCTGTTTATTTGAGTGCCTCCTTCTCACAATTTATCAAAAATGTATATATATATAAAAATTATACTTCTCCCCTGGTTTATCCTCTGTTGCAATAATAATGTTATTAAATCCTTTACTGCCATCTAGTGTTCAAAAACTTCTATGCCAGTCATTCACTTCAATGCTATACTGTACTGTACTGTACTGTACTGTACTGTACTGTACTGTACTGTACTGTACTGTACTGTACTGTACTGTACTGTACTGTACTCCACTGTACTGTACTGTACTCCACTGTACTCCACTGTACTGTACTGTACTGTACTGTACTGTACTGTACTGTACTGTGCTGTACTGTACTGTACTGTACTGCACTGCACTGTACTGTACTGTACCGTACTCCACTGTACTGTACTCCACTGTACTGTACTGTACTGTACTGTACTGTACTGTACTCCACTGTACTGTACTTCACTGTACTGTACTGTACTCCACTGTGCTGTACTCCTCTGTTCTGCTCTCTTCTCTTCTGTACTGTACTGTACCGTACTGAACTGTGCCATACTGTACTATACGGTACTGTACTGTACTGTAGCATACTGTGCTGTACCGTGCTGCTGTGCCCTGTGTATGTGTGTGCGCACGTGCGTGTGTGTATTACAAGTCCATGGGCTATATATAGTGACTCGGAGTGATTTTCATCTTTTTTTCAAATCCTCAAAAACGATGAAAAAACGGCATGCTATACACTGTCTCTGCGTCACTCTCTCTGCGTCACTGTCTCTGCGTCACTGTCTCTGCGTCACTGTCTCTGCGTCACTCTCTCTGCGTCACCGTCACTGTCTCTGCGTCACTGTCTCTGCGTCACTGTCTCTGCGTCACTGTCTCTGCGTCACTCTCTCTGCGTCACTGTCTCTGCGTCACTGTCTCTGCGTCACTGTCTCTGACTTTGAACTTTCAAAGTCGACTTTGAAATTTAAAAGTCGACTATTTCAAAATCGACTTTGAAATAGTGGGTACAGTACAGTACAGTACAGTACAGTACAATGGAATACAGTACAATGGAGTACAGTACAGTACAGTACAGTACAGTACAGTACAGTACAGTACAGTACAGTACAGTACAGTACAGTACAGTACAGTACAGACCCACATTTGGTTCCAAACTATCATTTAGACCCCCTGGAACTCCCTCACGTCATCTTTCCCAAAATATGCTTGTTAAAAGGGCCATACCCGCGTTGCAGCGTAGACTGAGGCTCCTTGCTTCATCAAGATGTCGGCAATGCCGACATGCCCTTCCTGGCACACCAGGTGGAGTGGGGTCAGTCCACTCTGGAGGGGGTAAAACGGACAAATACTTAAAAACACAGCCAGAAGTAAAGATCATTTCACAGATATAATGACTTTTAATTATGTTTTACTTAAATCACCAAATCAACAAAGAAAGTCCATCAACCCCTGCATCATCTCCAGAGTGCTTGCCTTGTTGCCCAGGTTGACGTTGGCCTGTTTGGAGATGAGCAGGGTGACCATGTCGGGCCGTCCCTCCTGTGAAGCCAGGTGTAGAGGCGTGACCCCCTGGAGGGACTCGGCATTGGCTGAAGCTCCGTACTGCAGCAGACTGTTGGCCACTTCCACCTGGTTCTGCTTGGATGCTATGTGTAGTGGAGTGTAGCCATTCTGAAACACACAATACAGTATGTTGTGCAATGCGCATATGCATGACTACAGAGAGACAAGGAAGAGCTATTTGTGAACAGAAAATGGCTTTTCAGCAGTGTGTGTGTGTGTGTGTGTGTGTGTGTGTGTGTGTGTGTGTGTGTGTGTGTGTGTGTGTGTGTGTGTGTGTGTGTGTGTGTGTGTGTGTGTGTGTGTGTGTGTGTGTGTGTGTGTACATGTGCGTGCGTGCGTGTTTTTGGGGACTATCTTACTCTGGCTGCACTGTGTGGAGAGCCTCCCTTGCTGACCAGCAGGTTAACGACATCCAAGTTATTGTGATGCACAGCAACATGTAGCGGAGTCAGACCATTCTGGAGAGTAAAAGTGGTACACATTACTACACCATTTGCACTGTGCAAAGGTTTGTTTATCACAGCACACTTTCATCTCTACACCCATTTATCCCACACAGATGTGTCCTTTAAGCCTCACTACACTTTTACTACTACCTTGCCGGCAGCGTTAGGATTGGCGCCGCTCTCCAACAATAGCTCTGCCACGTCCACTTTGCCATATTTGGAGGCCACATGGAGTGCGGTGAAGCCTTTCTGCAGAGATACCAATGGGAATGGACATGCAGGATATTAAGAGAACACTAACAATTTGGGAGCACATGGTCCAAAATACATAAAGGTAGACATTAATTCAGGTAAAATATGGCCCTAGATAAAACAGCATGGAAATAACCTGAATGTCTGTAAGGTTTTACCTTGGTCATCTTGGTTTGTTGAGCCTCCATTTCCAGGAGGATGCTTATTGTCTGTGCATGACCCTCACGGGCAGCAATGTGCAGGGGAGTATGTCCTGCCGTGGTGGTGGCGTTGGGATTGGCTTTATGCTCCAATAGCAGCTTCACCAGCTCTTGGTGGCCCATCCGAGATGCACAATGCAGTGGTGTCTGGTCATCCTGTCAGGGGAAGGAAGAGTAATAACAAGGACAACTCACAAGTTTGGTACTGGATTAGATGGTTTTGGTTTTGTTTCAACAGGATTTCAACAGTTTTAGTTTTTCCAATTTTGTTTAGGCTGTTTCAGGCTACCTTCTAAAAGCTTATATAGCTTCTCTGGTATAGACTTGATTCATTCACATCCAGATGCCGTTCTAAAGACTGCAGAGTACCTTTTTCTGTCATGTGTGAAACTAAACCAATTCATTCATTCATTCATTGCCAATTCAATGCCATGTGTACATACGCTGTCACTGCCAACCCCCTACTTGCCAGTCTCAGGCAGTCACCAGTTCTTCCCCCTGCAGGAGGCGCTAGTAGAGCAAAAAGATTGCCCTCTCCACCTTCCTTCCCAACCTCAAGGAGAAATCAAACCCCAGACTCCACTATGGTGGGCAGGAACTTGTGCCACCCGGACGCCCCAAATGACAGGTTTTCAATTGACAGTTTTGACAGATATGTGGTTGTTCCTAGTCTGTGTTGTATACTTCACTTATACCATGCTTCAAGTATGAGCGTTGTTCATGTTCATGCATGGGTGTGAATTGTGCTGTGCATTTGTTAAAATGAAATCTCTACCTTAGCTTTTGCGTCCACTGGTGCCGCATTCTCAAGTAAGAACTCCGCCACCTTACAGTGTCCCGCCCGAGAGGCCATATGGAGAGGAGTCTCCACTTTCTGAGCACATTCAGGCAAAAACACAATCAAATAAGCGGTATTCATTATAACAGAGAGCCGGTTACTACAGCTGTGATAAACCTTTTGATGTGAACTCACCACATTGGAGGCACTGGGGGATGCTCCCTTTTGCAGCAAGATCGTGACTATCTTGAGATGACCCATGAATGAAGCCACATGCAAGGGAGTCAGGCCAGACTATACAGAGAGGGGAGATGAAAGTCAATGAATTCATCCAGTAATCACACCAAGAACCCTCTAACCATGTTTTTGTTCTTTGATCAATGTTTAGCATCTGTTTGCCTCAATGTCGCTCTCCCTTCCTGTTCCCTCACCTCAGTCACAGCCTCTAGTGATGCAGAGTGTTTGAGCAAGAGATCCATCACCCGCATGTGGTTTTTTTTACAGGCAATATGCAGAGGAGTAAAGCCATTCTGAAAACACAGAGGAACAACTTACCATTACCACAAAGCATTATAGTTGGATGCAATAAATCGATCAATTGTGTGTGTGTGTGTGTGTGTGTGTGTGTGTGTGTGTGTGTGTGTGTGTGTGTGTGTGTGTGTGTGTGTGTGTGGGTCTGTCGAGGGCATATGTTCCTCTAACTAACCAAGGCTCTGGAGTTTGGCTTGGCGCCCTTGTCCAGCAGTACTCTGGCCATTTTGTGGTGTCCACAGTGGGCCGCGACATGCAGAGGGGTGAGGTGGTCCAGGGTCATGTCATCAATCTCTGCATTGTACTGCAGTAGCTGCTTGACACAGTCCATGTGGTCGCCCTGGGCCGACATGTGGATTGGAGACAAGCCGTTCTGCAAGGTGCAAAACAAACAAACAAACACATGAGTGAGATGAGGTGTTGATCTACTCCAAACGTCCTCCGGTTCTGAGAGACAAAACCCAGGACTTATACAATGTTTATAGCAACAGCAGTTGAGGTGACTCTTTGTACCTTGGTCTTGGCCTGGATGGGAGCTCCATGGTCCAGGAGGATCTCGATGATCCTCACGTGCCCGTTTCTCGATGCACAGTGCAGAGGAGTCAACTCATCCTGGACAGAAATGACAGTCAGTGTGTGTGAGAATGGAGGATTTATGGAGAGAAGACATTGCATGAAGGTAATAAGCACCTTGGTCTTGGCATCAATCTCGGCCCCTCTGTCCAGCAGCAGTCTGACCATGATGACATTCCCCCGTCTAGCCGCAATGTGCAGAGGTGTGATTCCATTCTAGACAGACAGACAGACACACAGACACACATCCAGCAAGACAGTTAGCCAGGAACTGGCGGTATAAGACCACAGGGACACACATCGCAGCAACTGAAATAATCGGCCATAAACTTTAGACGAGAATAATTCCCTGTAGTACCTTAGGGGTGAAGTTGACATTGGCTCCTCTGTTGAGCAGCAGTTGAGCTACGTTCAGGTTCTCATAGTGTGCAGCAATGTGGAGAGGTGTGAACCCCGTCTGCAGGGACACACACTGTATGTCATTCACGAACACCTTTAAAATGTACCTGAGGCTGTTACTTATTTAATTATTCACTAAGCACAAACACACATGCATGCATGCATGCGCGCACGCACACACACACACACACACACACACACACACACACACACACACACACACACACACACACACACACACACACACACACACACACACACACACACACACACACACACACACACACACACACACACACACACACACACACACACACACACACACTCCTACTCCTAGCACATCTGACCCCCCCTGGTATGCAGACTGAATGTGTACAGTACCTTGCTGAGTACATCAGGATTGGGGTCATTCTGTAGAAGCACTGCGGCGGTGCGCGTGTCATCGTTGCGCGCCGCGATGTGCAGTGCCGGGAGGCGGACCTTGCCCTTGGTGCCGTAGTTGATGAGCAGGGCGACGACATTCTCATGTCCCTGCTGAAGAGCCACGGCCAGAGGGGTAAAGCCGTCCTGGAAAATACACACACGTGCACGCACGCACACACGTGCATACACACACACACACACACACACACACACACACACACACACACACACACACACACACACACACACACACACACAGGGTACATACAGGACACACACACACACACACACACACACACACACACACACACACACACACACACACACACAGGGTATAAGGAATGAAGACAATGCTGACTCGGACAGTACGGTATTGCAAGAAAACGAGGGAATAGAAGAGAATGAGCCTGCAAAAAAGCAAGCAAAGTGCTACTTGGAAGATCATTTATCAAAATCATTTTTTCCTCTGCTACCTCAGTTGGAATGCTCTGGTTTGCCCCGTTCTCCAGTAGAAACTTCACAACCTCTAGATGATTCTCTTGTGCAGCCATGTAGAGTGGAGTGAAGCCCTTCTGTTGTAGACAAACACATGTATGGACACACACACACACACACACACACACACACACACACACACACACACACACACACACACACACACACACACACACACACACACACACACACACACACACACACACACACACACACACACACACACACACACACACACACACACACACACACACACACACACACACACACACACACACACACACACACACACACACCCCATATGCCAGCAGGAGCCACAAGCACAGCACGGCAGCAGCAGCACAACAACACAACAGATACACACACAATGATTGGAACAAAGCCCAGACAGACAGACATAGGAAGGCAGAAGGACACGTTAATAGAAAGAATGGCAGACATGACATCCAGTTGGTTTCAAGTCCAATTCTGCAATTGCAATATAGAGTGATTGTCCTGTGACCATGGCTGTATTGGGGTAGCAGAGAAGCTTGGGGGTCTCACCTGCGACTGAGCGTTGACATTGGCCCCAAAGTTAACCAGCTCTGCGACCACTTGCTCTTGCCCTGCCAGGGCTGCGATATGCAGCGCTGTGTTCCCTTTCTGTTGAAAGTGCAAGTAAACAGAGAGAGAGAGAGAGAGAGAGAGAGAGAGAGAGAGAGAGAGAAAGAGAAATTGTGATGGCTTGAGCTGAGAAGAACTGTTGGTGTTGTTGGTAAGTGTGGTTCAGTGTTAATTTCATTGAATAAATCGATGACAAAAAATGTTCGTCTTTTTCACTGACGAAAACGGGAAAAAAATACTACGCTATGATGACTAAAACGGATAAATAAAAAAACTAAATATATTGACAATTTCGTCAACAAATAGAAACTAGACAAAAATGTTAGGGGAGGGGCACCTGCTGGCCAAGTGGTCCACTGTTTATTCGATTAAAACTAGACTGAAAGAAAAACCATTTAGATGACAAAAATATGACTAAATGAAAATAAATGTTATTCGAAATATTATGGCCATAAACTAAATGAACCGTGGTGTGGTTACCTTGGTGGTGGTCTCCAGTATGATATCATTGTGGAGCAGCTCCAGCACCATTTTGACGTGGCCCTCCTTAGAGGCCAAATGCAATCCGTTGAGGCCATTCTGAGTGAGAGAGCAAAGCAAAACCCCACACTGAAGAGACCTAAACAGACTGAAGGCCTGGATCTGCTGCATATTCAAACACATACACATAAGTGTACAGTACATACTGTATACACTATACATTATACTGTAGCATCTTAACCCATTAAGACCTGAGGCCAATTCTACAAATGCCTTCTAAATTTTGCCAAGGTTGATCCCTGACATGATATATATTTATATATATATATAACACTTTTTTCCCTATTTTTCTAGAAAAATAGGGAGAACATCTGAAAAATGGCAGATGTACAAGCTCACATCTTGTATCTGTGAACTTGCCTTGTACTGTATATCTGTATATCTGTATATCTGTATATCTGTATATCTGTACTGTATATCTGCTATTTTTGTTTTGTTTTCTGAAAAACCTACGTTGCTATATATATAGCTAAGATCTAAAATGACACAGATGCCCGGCTTTAATGGGTTAATGAAAAAGCTCATCAACATCACACACAAGAAGAAAAAAAACCTCCACAAAGTAAGTGAACACACAAACCATAACAGACAACAAGTACTTACACTGGAACGACAATCCACCTAATAATACACCACACATGCAGTGCTCTCCAAAACCAAATGCAGTCATTAGCATTAACAACATCCATGGTGCATGATGACGGCATGGAGAACGTTATCACTCCATTAATGGTGACAGAGACGAAGGGGGAGCGGGTCGGAGGAAGGAGGAGGGGGTAGGGGTTAGGGAGGGGGATGGCACGCCGCCGGTCTCGTGGCCGGGAAGAATACGAGCCGTGTGGGATAGGTCTGACCTCACACAGCCTTCCTTCAGCCGCACAGGACATGTGAGGTTGGACCTTTCCCACATCACTGATATTATTCCTCTGAGTGGGGGAGACCACAGCACACCATCACTCTACTGCAGACAGAGGAGAGAGGGAGGAGGGGGAGAGAGAGAGAGAGAGAGAGGGAGAGAGAGAGAGAGAGAGAGAGGGGGGGAGGGAGAGAGAGAGAGAGAGAGAGGGGGGGAGGGAGAGAGAGAGAGAGAGAGAGAGAGCGAGAGAGAGGGAGAGAGAGAGAGAGAGAGAGGGGGAGGGAGAGAGAGAGAGCGAGAGAGAGGGAGAGGGAGAGAGAGAGAAAGCGAGAGAGAGGGAGAGAGAGAATGAGATGAGGGATAGGAATGACAAAAAGGAACGTGAAAATAATACAAACTAAATAAAACATGGCCATGATAGAAGACAGCACACACACACACACGCACACGCGCACACACACACACACACACACACACACACACACACACACACACACACACACACACACACACACACACACACACACACACACAGTAGAAGAAAGGATAGCAGAGACGTAGAGAGACAGAACAGAGAGGATGATAAACGTGACAGAGAGAGAGAGAGAGATTAGGAAGTGAGGGACTGTGGAGGAAGCGAGGGAGTAAGGCAGTGTGGTTGGCCAGTGGCTGTAGCCATGGCGGTAGGAGGTATCCACTCACAGGGACTAGGGGACAACAACTAAAGATGTGGTTGCCACCCAAGCCTCCACCTGGCCTTGCTCCCAGGAGACGGACACCTCATAGATATTACACACAGCGTCACAAAACGACATGGTCACATAGCCAATACACTACTACACCACCACCACACATAACACAGGCACATTCCACATCAAAACAATATCATTTAAAATGACTAGTATATGAACATGCTGTCAATAAGACAAAATGAGAAATTTGTGAGAATTTATTATTTTGTCTGTAGTTCTAATTTTGTCCATAGGGTGTCACCCTTCATCAGCTTGGGGGAAATTGCCAGTAATAGCTATACAGTAGATAATGGTATAAAATGTCAGTTTACATAAAACACTGTTGTTGTGTGCCCTCCTCTTGTGAATGAGTTTACTATCCTGTGATAGCGGCAATACTGTACAACAATTATGGCAAAATGCTGGGGACAGCCTTGGTGAATGGTAGGGAAACCATGTCTATGTTAGATTAATGACCCAAAGAATCATATGCACACACTCACACAGACAATCATACACACTTCTTGGCCCTGTTTCAGTAGCCTGTGGGCAGCAGTAGCCCTAGTCCACTAGCAGTGTGCTTGGCCCTGACCACCCTGGGATCTGCCGTCAGGATAAAAGAGCCAGGATGGAGGAGATGGGGCGGAGGAGAAGCCCCTGCCCTATTTAAAAACTTCCCGGGAGACCCTGTACCTGTCATACTACTGATAAGCTACCTACCTGAGCAGCATGCATTATATACAGTTGAATTAATGCAAGGGTACACGTAAACACATAACAATCGGTATGGTTATAGACATGTCATGCACATTAGATGCTCTTTTAGAAAACACACACACACACACACACACACACACACACACACACACACACACACACACACACACACACACACACACACACACACACACACACACACACACACACACACACACACACACACACACACACAAAACAAAACAAAACAATGTACAATATAGTAGAAACACACAATGTACAGTATAGTAGTAGTAGCATACACAGGACATATTTGAGCAGAACATTGTATGTTCTGCTCGAAACAGAAATCTTGGCAGATTTCAAAATATTCCTTGCCTCATACTAATGTTGGTGAACAGAGCACAACTTCAGACACTAAATACCAAGACTAATCATGTATATAGGTATTAATTGACTAGTTAGTCTGGTTGCCTAACTGGGCAAAAACAGGGTAATTCCCAGACTTCATTTATAGAGCAACCTTGTGACGTCATGTGGGTTAATACATCATCATCATACATCATCATTATACTGTACTTAGCAACCACCACACTTGCAATTACCCAGAATTGTGAAATATCTAGTTGTTCATCAAGCTTGTAGCATTTCAGTTTGGATCTGATGCTGAGAAATGCTCTATTGTCACATTCTCATGTTTTAGTGCCTTAGTATCACACATATTGTGGCGCACGCACGCACGCACACACACACGCACACACACACACACACACACACACACACACACACACGCACACACACACGCACACACACACACACACACACACACACACACACACACGCACACACACACGCACACACACACACACACACACACACACACACACAATGAGTCTGTTTGCATGCATCTATGATGCAATTTTATGGAGGATCAATTCATAGGAGATTGTCGTCAATACAAATGGAAAACGATGAATTGCCAGTATATTATTACTGGAGCTTCAGTCCGTTTAATTCTCTCACCTGATTGGCTGTGTTGACATCAATGCCATTCTTGATGTGGTCCAAAGCTTTGTCCAGGTTTCCAGAACGGGCTGCCCGCAGAAAACTGTTGCCAGCATCTGCCTGCAAGCGAGACAGAGAGAGGAGGAGAAGACATATAGGGACAGGAGTGTACCAGAGAGTGAGACACACGTAAAGTGGGATAGGAACAGGGCAGAGGTGTAAGGGAAGAGGAAGAAGGAGATAGGTAGAGAGGTCTATTATTTTCATTTAAAATAAATAAATAAACATTTACAGGACTTAAACCTATATCAGAAGCCAAATAACTGATTTTCCTCTCATTTCAGCCCCCCTCATGAGGTTTTGGAATGTTCAGTTAGAGAGCAGTACCAAATTCCTACTAGGCACACAGACGAAGGCTGAAGTGCAGGAGACCATGCATACTGTACTTGTGTACAGAGTGTGTGTGTGTGTGTGTGTGTGTGTGTGTGTGTGTGTGTGTGTGTGTGTGTGTGTGTGTGTGTGTGTGTGTGTGTGTGTGTGTGTGTGTGTGTGTGCGTGTGTGCGTGCGTGCGTGCGTGCGTGCGTGCGTGCGCGTACTGTTTGTAACGGTGCATGCATGATAGAAGCACATACAGATGTCCCCCTGACTCCATATGTAAACCAATCAGACTATCCTGTCCCCTCTTCAGCCTCAAACATCCATCCACAGATGGAGCCATGCAGGTGATAAGACAACTGGGATCATATGATTGCCACTGCACCTGCTCTGCTCAGACGTATACGGTACGTGGGCTCATGTTGTGTGTGTGCTTGTATGTGATAAAAAGGAGAGAGAGACAGAGAGAGAGAGGGAGAGAGAGAGAGAGAGAGAGAGAGAGAGAGAGACCGACAGACAGACAGACAGAGAGAGAGACAGAGTGACAGAGACATAGTGGGACTGAGAGATGTTGAGATTGCAAAAACAAGAGCATTATTTTGGTGAGTGTCTTGGCTCGTGGTCCGGCAGCACATGCCTTGTGTTTCAGGGTTTTGTTTGTGTCTGAGGGCTGCTTGCCTCCCCCAGGAAGGGGTCTGAGGGCTGCATGCCTCCCCCAGGAAGGGCTGCTGCAGAAAATGGATCACTCATGCGGCACAGGGGGAAGAGAGAGGGAGGAGAGGAAGAGGAGGACTGAGGGAAAGAGAGAGAATGAGAAGGGAGAACCAGAGGGGGGATGGTAGAGGGAGAGAGATGGAGAGAGAGAGAGAGAGAGAGAGAGAGAGAGAGAGAGAGCGAGAGAGAGAGAGAGAGAGAGAGAGAGAGAAATCTTTCTGCGGCAAATCTTCTACCTTTATTCAGCAGAGTCATCTCAACACTCTGGTCAGGAAAGTCCATCTCATCCTCATCTAGAGTAAAGGCTGCTATTCATGCCTTACTGTATATGACCATAAACACAAACCAACAATCACATGAGATCTAATAAGTCCTCCGCTGAATCAGTCTGGGTAAAGAGGAGAAAGGTCTGCATGCCCGAGCTGGAGGCATAGCAACAAATGACACCAGCCCACTCTCAGCATGACACCAGTGGCACGGCACTGTGCAAATAGAGACCACTTTAACCATTTAACGCATCACACGTATTTATTTTACATTTTTCCCCGAATATAATGACGGCTGGGTTGAAGTGGTTAAAAAACATTTGTACAGGAGGATCTCCTCATCATTTTAAACCACTTTAATCCAATGTGTAAAAAAAGGCACATTTTAGCATTTTTAGCATTTTATCTACTAAAGATCTCAGTGATACATTTGAAGACCTTAAAGCATGATAGCCGAGTTGCAGTCATACAAACCCCATCAGACTGTACACACACACACACACACACACACACACACACACACACAAATCCTGTTGCTTTTTAGGAAGTATATAGAGACTTTCCCAAAACTAATCATCAGCACCCCCCCCCCTATTCAATTCACACAAACTGGCAAATAACAATAACAAATGTTCGCCAGTGTTTCTCACAGTGCTCCAACCGAAAAGCCATACATATTCTAATCATTCAACATTCAAACCACTATATGTAACTAATGAAGGAAAAATACCCAGTAGTAGGCCTATTGTGTCTTTCTAGTTGGTATTCTAATGTGCTCTGTGTAACATTAAAACCCATTCATTTACTCACAGTGGCTAAGCTCTCTTGGTCAGTCATAGTTTCTCCCTCTTCTTACGACCATACTCCTCTCTCTCTCTCTCTCTCTCTCTCTCTCTCTCTCCTTCATTCACTTTTACTTTTTCACCCAATCCCCTCCCTCCAAACTGTTACAGGACAGCAAACTGACCACAAAATACCTCCAATCCTTTCACTTCCATGTTCTGTACACACCAGCCTGCATGTACACACACACACACACACACACACACACACACACACACACACACACACACACACACACACACACACACACACACACACACACACACACACACACACACACACACACACACACACACACACACACACAGAAATAGACATTGTTTCAACATCTTTAATGACGCTGTCCTTTTTGATGAATTCCTGTTCTGTCTATAGAAGTGTCTATTTGTACGTCTCTAAATGTTTTGATGATTTGAACATGGTGGACCCTGTTGGAAACAAGTGTAATGCTTAATTGGGTCGTCCACTCACAGTTAACAGCCTTTGTATTGAGTTTGTGCTTGAAATGTACTGTAATTCTGCAAACTGTTAATAAATTCTTCAATCAATCAATCAATCAATGCATGCAAACAGACTCATTGTGTGGTGATAGATGTGTGTGTATGTGTGTGTGTGTGTGTGTGTGTGTGTGTGTGTGTGTGCGTGCGTGCGTGCGTGCGTGCGTGCGTGCGTGCGTGCGTGTGTGTGTGTGTGTGTGCGTGCGTGTGTGTGTGTGCGTGCCCATGGGCCTGAGAAGCCAATTATCCTCAAAGAGGCCTACACAGTAACATCCTGTTCATTTATCCATGTGTAACTGAGTGTGCAATGTATTTTTCTTTTAAAGATTAGTTTTTTTTGGCTTTTGTGCCTTTTATTGATAGTTACTGTACAGTGAAGACGGACAGGAAAGAGGCAGAGAGAGAAGGGGAGAGACATGCATGAACGGGACTCGAACACGCAACGTCAGGGGCGTAACTACCGTGACGCAGACAACGCGACTGCGTGGGGGCCCAGAGGCAAGTGGGGCACACGGCCGCCCACCCATGCCGCCTGTAAAATAAAATACAGAGATGCAATGACAGTTGAGTTGAACAAAGTTTGGCGGAGCCTGGTGGTGGCTGCTGCTAGCACACACAGCCACACCATACCATATGCATAGGCACACATGTGCCCCTCCTCCCCCAACAGCTCTCCTCTAGTAGAGTGTAGCCTCGTTCCCAGGCTGTAAGCTAATAACGTGAAGGAAGTCAGAACTCAGAAGTGTCTGTGGCGAGTGTGCATGCAGTGGGCTTTCCCAGTCTCGAGTCCCGACAGCCAGGACCACTAGGCCAGCAGGCGCCCGAGTGTACAAAATTAAACTATAAATGGACCTATAACAGTGAGGATTTGCCCACATATGATGCTTTATATTGATGATATCATGGTGCAGATACTAATTCAGTTGATTTTTGCACCAGGCAGTGTAAAAGGTTTTCAGGCCGTGCCATGCATGGGATGCAGAGAAAACAGGTGCACTCGCACACACGCATACGCACCCACACACTCACGCACACGCACCCACACACACCCTCACACTCCCAAGCAAAGAGCAAATGGTGTCATTGTAGCGCCATGGTGACCAACCATAGTTGCAGGCCCCCTCTGATGGCCTCTCAATTCCTCGGACACAAGCAATTCCACCCCCCAACAAGAGCGGTCGGCTGGCATTAAGGAGATGTACTGCTAGTCACACTGTAGAATCCACCATATGAGGTCAGCCTGTTCACAGCCAGGTCATTAAGTTCAAGTGGTCAACAAATGTGCAATACGGTCATCTGTTGACATGGGTATGAGAGCTACTGTCACAATGTCCATCAACATCAACATTAGCCGTCTTTCAAAAGGCAGGTACTGTAGCTCAACATGGGTTCAGGCCAAGTCTCAGCTGTGTAAAAAGTGCAATGTTTCATTGCATGTGAACACGGTCAAACAGAAATGTAGAACAGTACTACTGAATGGAACGTACTCTACTGTAGTAACATTAATATATCATCATGTGCATGCAATGCGTGTGTTGAGGAGAGCTCAATGTGTGGTCCACTGAGATAAGGACATAGGAGGCCCACACCCAGCCTAAAGCATGGTCAGATGCACACACAATCACACATACGCATGCATACCCCCCACCCCCCCCCCCCCCCTCCCCCCATTACACACGTAACTCAAATAGCAGCCTAAAAGATGCTCTGTGGTGACTCTACATTCGCTACATTCCAGTGTGAGTTAGATGAATGTGACTCTTTCTTATTAGTCCCACAGAGACGGGACAGGCTTTGGGCTCTGGGGCTGAGAGGAGCTGAGCGAGCACATTAATCATACGGCTTGGAGGCAAAGAAACAGACAATGACCTGCTCGTCAGCACTAACATTAACATGAGCAACACCAACACAGAGCAGCTAGGTCCCCGGGATAAGAATGTTGCTGTGCATCTCTCACAAACAGTGAAGTCCTCCGTGTTAATTGATCCATTTGCTTCCTTTTTCCCTCTACACAAAATGTCTTCGTTCATTCGATTGGGAGTTTATACTGCACTGAGGCTCAGTATTACAGAGGAAAATTCATCCCTCATCACATTACGGAAAATCCCCTGGTCTCACTTCCATTTTCAGCCTCCCTTCTCTTACAGTACTTAAATCTGTTATCAATTCCTTCCCTCCTCTCCCTCTGCATCCCGGTGCTCCTTTCATTCCTCTCTCTCACTCACTAGCTTAATCTGCTAGTACTGCAGCAGACTCAATGACATCATCTCCCGCTGCTAGACTGCAGTGAGAAAACCCAGTTATGTGTGTACTGTGAGTGTGTGTGTGACGTGTTTGTGAGTGTGTGTGTGTGTGTGTGTGTGTGTGTGTGTGTGTGTGTGTGTGTGTGTGTGTGTGTGTGTGTGTGTGTGTGTGTGTGTGTGTGTGCGTGCATGTGCGTGTGCGTGTGCGTGTGCTTTGCTGAACAGAATTGAGTTTCACACACAAGATTAGCATCCAAGGCATGAGAATTCTCACCCAGGGAATACTGTTTCTCACCGTAGTAATACGTGTGACACCTGAGGGATGATTATTTTCACACCGAATCTAGTGTGAGTGTATGTGCGCTCGTGCACAAGTGGGCCCGTGCACAAGTGTGTGCATGCTCACGTGTGTGCGTGCTCACGTGTGTGTGCTCAGTTAGAGATGGGACAGTGTGAGTGTATTTTGAGGAGCAGTAGGCTGCATTGATTAGGGGAGTAGGAAGTGGAGAAACAGTATCAAGCTGTCTTGTTGTCAATGGTTCGTTCCCCATGGACGGGCACAGGGGCTGGGCTATTAGTTTCTGTCGGGCAGGAACCTTGTATCTCCATATTTCAACCGTAAAATTTGGGGGGGTTTGTTTTCGTAAATGAATGCCCTACTTCATCATACTAGTGTCACAGAAAAGTAACAAAAATAGCATATCTACAAGCTCACAATGTGTCGCACTGAAACATTAGTGTAGATCAGCTATTTTCGCTATTTAAAATTGTGAAAGTAGTTAAGTGAGTCTGTGGAGCTCATAAATATGTATTACCAATGAAAAATACTAGTAACAAGAGTAACAAAATAGTAACTATACTGAAAAGTAACAGTTTTGGACATACAAGGTTTCCACCGGACAGCAACATATTGATCTTAATGAAGCCACCCCTCCTCCGCTGGTCCCCATAGACCTCTATGTGCAGCCACCCCTCCTCCACTGGTCCCCATAGACCTCTATGTGAAGCCACCCCTCCTCCGCTGGTCCCCATAGACCTCTATGAAGCCACCCCTCCTCCGCTGGTCCCCATAGACCTCCACCCCTCCTCCGCTGGTCCCCATAGACCTCCACCCCTCCTCCGCTGGTCCCCATAGACCTCCTAATGAAGCCACCCCTCCTCCGCTGGTCCCCATAGACCTCCTAATGAAGCCACCCCTCCTCCGCTGGTCCCCATAGACCTCCTAATGAAGCCACCCCTCCTATACACTCCTCCGCTGGTCCCCATAGACCTCTATGTGCAGCTGAAGCCACCCCTCCTCCGCTGGTCCCCATAGACCTCTATGTGCAGCTGACACTACAGTACAACCACCACAACCACTGACCTGCTCCCAGCGGATGGAACCACCATTGGTGAGTCTGCAAAGGGCTGGAGTACATAAAGATACATTAACACTGGTGAATTAATCAATGCTCCTTGAAAGGACAAGCTTATGCATGCTGTGCATGCGCGCACATGTGTGCATGTGTGCGCGTGCACATGTGAGATAGATAGTTTGTTCAATTGTTAAAGTTGTTAAAGTTATTTTTAAATACATGCATATATTACGTACATACACAGTTTGTGCATGCCTCTGCATTTGCACACAAATAGATACATGCGTGTACGCACACATTACGGAACACTATGAATTTGCAAGGACAGCACCAGGTGCAAATCATAAATATTTGAAGTGGCGGAGAAGCTTCTTGTGCACACAGGAAAGAGGTGAATTTGAGGTGCAGAAATAGCTGGTTTAAAATCAGAATGTCTTTATAGTATACACTCAATATGATTGGAAATTCTGTCCAGGTCATAAAGCACTGTTACGGTTTAAACAGCTATTTCATCTCCTGATCTTGCTGACTAGCATTCGTTCTGGAAATTGATTTCCTTTTTTTACTTCCCTCTGGCCTCTGTCCCTCCCTTCATCTCTCAAATGTTCAGAAGTGGTTGTATAGCCAAGGTTCTGTTTCCGCCCGTACTGATGTAGTAAGTATAGAGTCAGTCTGCTTGAGGCCATTGGGATCCTTCAGCTACAATATGGACATATTTACAGGAAGCTCTGAGGTGGAGCTGTTAAATCCACTCCCACTCATCTCCGTTGGTCTGTCTGTCCAAGTGTCCATCTGTCTTTTTGTCTCCATATATGCTTCCACCCCCTGTATCTGGCAAAGAATCTTGTCCTAGTTTTATTATTTACCTTCTCGCAGTCCTCCCTCTCTCCCTCCCTCCCTGTATTCCACTGCTTCTCTGCTTCTTACTCTCTGATTGTCTCTTTATATACACACCCCCATTCTGGCCTCCACAGTTGTAGATGAGATTGTCATGGTTATTGAATTCTTTTGTGTAGCGATAAAGCGAGACTGAGCTATAGAGTGGTGATAGAAGCTAGGGTGTGGGGGAAAGTGGTGGTAAACATACTGTGTTTTATTTAATTAATCAAAAGTAATTAAACCAAATAAAGCAGGTGGGAGATAATTAATGTACAAGCGCAGGACTTGTACCAAATTAAAATGTGCATGAAATTCCGAATTGGCTGCTTGTGCTGCAGTTAGATGTTTGAGTGTAAACATGGCCACTGGCAAGACATGCCGTGATACAAGCCTGTTGCCATCTGTGAAATCAAGGGAATAACTAAAGTTCAGGTCTATACTGGTACCTAAATATAACAACAGTGCTAGACCCAATAAAGACCACAGAAATCCATATAAACTAGTGCAGTTGTCTTGAGCAGTTATTAGTTGCTTCAGCCTCAGTTATATGAGTTTGAAACTAACAACTCCGATGAGCATTGGGCAGGCTCTTTGTTATGAATGTTTTGCTTAGGGCCCTTTGGTGGCGCAGGGGTAAGCCCACCACTGCGGTCTAGGGGGCAATCCACTGTGGTGCATCTGGCTTGGCCGAGCGTCTATGAACACAATTGGCTATCTTTGGGGAGGGAAGCCGGGTGGAGAGGTTGCACGTACTCTATACGCGATGTGGGGTGGAGCCTGTCAGGGAATGTTGAGCGGGAGGAGTAGGAGAGAAGCACTACGTCCTCCCCATGGGGACTCCTCCCTGGCAGGTGAGCGAGCCAGTAAGGTAAAAGCAGTGGCAAGCAGTGGGAGAAATTCATTGGCACATTGACTACATCGGAAGGAAAAAGGGTGGGGGGATAATTGGCTAGTCTCTTTTTTATCAATATTTTGCTTATTTCTTAAAGGAATGAAACCGTTTGAATTGCTTTAGAAATTCCAACAACTGTGTTTACTTTGTTTATACTTGGATCTTTGCTGGACATTTAACATGATTAAATTTGCCCATGATGTGAGATAAATGTAATCTGGAGATATTGTAGTAAACTGGCTCTACAGGAAATCAGGAATACGTCAGATTAAGTCCACCACATATAGTTGGTGAATTCTTATTTCTTCAGGTTGCATCATCTAGAACCTTGCATCTGTCTGCAGTACTGTGCTAGCACTGGGAAGTGCCGCATCAGCAATCTCACTTGGGTAAGTAAGGCCTGTTGTGTGTCACCAAATCTATTGGCCCAAAATAACTCATAACTTTGGGCGAGTCAAAATGGACAAAATGGATTACAGATCATTTCCATTTGGGTCCATGTTTACGGATAGGTTTTTACACTCTCACAGTTAAATTAACACTGAGGAATACCTTAGCGAAACAATAATAAAACAAACCATTAATGACCCACTAATCAGTGCACCGACCACCAAACATAATACTAGGTCAACATCTTAACAATCTGAATATGAAGCAGATAACCCAAGGAAGTCCGAAACAAGATTAGGGAGGACAAAACAGGTTGCAGAGCCATGTTCGTACACTTAAGATGCAGCTTGCTAATCTTTGACACACACGCATAACAACTCCCTGAGATACTCCCAAGCAACCAGGCTCCCACCCCTCACGTTGCTATGGGAGGCCAAGTGTAGAAGAGTTCTGCCCTGGTTCTGCGTGTAGCGAACAATTAATTTAACAATTCTACTTATTTAATTAAAAGTTGATGTCCCTTTGCCTTATACGGTTAGTCTGGTGAAACCTTGAGACACTTCACCTTCCTATTGAGCAGAGCCAGTGTTTACACTGTGTGGCATCATCTCATTTGCCCTCCATCCGTCTCTCTCTCTCTCTCTCTCTCTCTTTCCCTCTCTCATTTTTCTCTGTCAGTTACTAGTCAGAAAGGACAAGGGCATATTGATGAATGAAAAGAAGACCAAACAGCAAGGTTCTGAGTAAGGGAGTAGTCTCTAAATAGCTGTGTGTACGGAAAGGGATAGAAAACAGAGAGCAGCATGGTACCGAATTGGAACAGTGCAAACAGAGAAGCATGTGTGCTGAATAAAACATTAGGACACCCTAAAATGGACTGAGAATCAAAACATTCAAATATGCTTATGCTCAATATAATAATAATAATAATAATAATAATAATAATAATAATAATAATAATAATAATAATAATAATAATAATAATAATAATAATAAACAGGAAAACACAATCGAATGACTAAGACAAAGACAATAAGGGAATCAGACAGAGAGAAAGAGCAAGAGGTGAAAGAGATCTAGAGGTGAGCGGGGTAGGGGGGAATAAAAGGTGAGATGGAGAACAGAGCAGAGTTTCTAGTACTCACTCCAAAGGTGACAGTCTTGACTGGCATGCCTGTTGGCCCAGCACTCTCCTTCTCTTCCCACTTCACCGTCTTTTTCTCTGTTTCCTTTTTCCGCAAATATGCGACTGTCTTTCTGTTGCCCCCCCTGCGAGTGCTGTGGCACTGGGCACAGAGACCCTGTCCCACGTAAACACGCTCTCACACCCAGACAACCACACTTGAGTAAGCAGGGCCCTAGTGGGAGGGGAGACGAGGGAGGGTGGGTGTTTGGAGGGGGGTTAGGGGGGATGAGGGGGGGCCTGGGGGTTTATCTCTACAGGAATGCTGCCTGTATCTAAAGACACACATTTCACACACGGCCCAAAAAAACGAATGGGAGTTCCTCACTTATAGTATCAGTGTCTCACATATGCCTACAACGTGCTACTTGCTATAACTTGACTATACTCCTGTATCTATTTTTTTTTTTTGCTATAATTGCAAAACCCATAAGGGTAAATTTTTACACTTTTGGAGTTATATTAATGCTCCAGGATTTACTGTGCTCAGCTTCTTTACCCCAAGCAAACCCCCCCACACCCGCCCCTTTTCTCTGTTCCAGCTTCTATCCTCCATGACACATTCTATTGCCCTCTCTCCATCCCCACCCGGTATACCCCGTTTCTATTTTAACATGTTTTGTTGCTCTCCCCAGCTTGCTCCGTTTCACCCAAACTTTATCCGTCTTTTCTGCTGTCCTTTCTCCCCCGCCACAAAACGCCCATCTCCCTGTCTCCTGTATGTTTTGTGACAACCAGACAATCTTCTTCCCCTGGACCAGGCTTTACCAGAATAGCATAATGTTACTGTGGAGAATGGTGTGTGTTTATAGAGTGGGCCTGCTTCAGTCTGCGAGGTGACTTACAGTGACAAAGCGCATGGCAGGGTGGGGGGCTGATTGGGGGGCTGACAATGGGCCAGACACATAGTGTGTGTGTGTGTGTGTGTGTGTGTGTGTGTGTGTGTGTGTGTGTGTGTGTGTGTGTGTGTGTGTGTGTGTGTGTGTGTGTGTGTGTGTGTGTGTGTGTGTGTGCGTGAGCGCGCATGCACGCGCGCACAAGGGGGGCTCTTAGGGGCCAACCTCTCAAAAGGCTCTGCCTCTTTTAATAAAACGTCCGTCATTCCCGGTCTGAAAAGGCCCCCTTTTCTCTCCCTCTCCCCTCCTCTCTCCCTCTCCTGGCTAAACGCTGGGAAAAGCACATCACTGCCAAAACCATGCAGAGAGATAAATGCTTGTAGGATAGGGGGGAAGGTGGAAAGGGGGCAACACACTACTCAGTGGCACTGGACCGTGACCTGGGCTAAAAACATCACGTGGGTCTGCTCTCCTGTCTACAGCCTCTGGTTTAGACAGTGGGTTAGAGTTCCTTTGCCAAAGAATGCAGGACATGCGGCTGTAGCTACTAATGTCCATGAAGACATGACAAATGAGCCTGTGGTCCTCAACTAGGGGATAGAAACTCTCCCCTCTGCTCTGTCCCATCTCCTCTGGCTCAGCCAGTACAGCAAAATGTAGCAGAGTGCAAAAGAAACAGGTAATCAGGTAATAAAGCGGGTAGTGACCGAGACTTCAACCAAGATGATTACCTATTACAAAGTACTGTAATGGGTAAGATAAACAAAAGCTACATCCTCATGTTTTAACCACCTAAAGGGATATTTCACTTTCAAACATGGATTTGTGAGCACCCCAGAATTTTTTTAAGATTCAGATAAGATTCAGTATTTAGATATTTGACATTCATGTTATCAGACACACCCCCTTCCTATTACAAACCCAATGTAACTTAAAACTCCATGTTAACCATGATAGATTAATCAAAAACACCTCAGTCACCAGAAAAAAGGATGGGTGTTTCAATGAATCTGACATGGTTAAAATGGAGTTACAATGAAGTTACAAAGGGTATATATAAGAATGGGGCATGTCTGATAAAATTAATATCAAATATCTAAATACTGAATCTATCTGATCTATCTGATCTATCTATCTATCTATCTATCTATCTATCTATCTATCTATCTATCTATCTATCTATCTATCTATCTAATGAAGCAAAGATGGAACTGTTTGCCCCAGCCATCCAGGGAGGCAAAGTGTTTGGCGGTGGCATATCGCAGGTCCTCTGTTTTTTTTAACAGGATTGTTTTGGGTTGAGGATAGACGTGCCCTCTGGACCCAGTCCCCTGCCCCCCCTCTGGACCCAGTCCCCTGCCCCCCCTCTGGACCCAGTCCCCTGCCCCCCCTCTGGACCCAGTCCCCTGCCCCCCCTATGGACCCAGTCCCCTGCCCCCCCTCTGGACCCAGTCCCCTGCCCCCCCTCTGGACCCAGTCCCCTGCCCCCCCTCTGGACCCAGTCCCCTGCCCCCCCTATGGACCCAGTCTCCTGCCCCCCCTTGTTGGCAGGATAAAGGACAACAGCCGCCCACGTGCTCTGCGTTGTAGGAGTTTATTGCCCATATCCTGATGCTTCCTGAGACGGAGGCCAGAGTTGAAAATGGGGGTGGGGGATTGTCAGGTTGCCCCATCTCGACTCATCTATCAAATTCGATTAAAGTTATGTGTACACATAGGGTACAGCAGAGATCTTTATAAAATTGTTTTAAGTATCTACTATGAAAACAATATTTCAAAAGAAAAAAAATATTGTGTTGCCTAGTAATATTATATACATATATTTGCTCAAAAGTTACAGTATGAGCAATATCCATGTAGTAAAGCATGTAGAGGTTTTCATCAATAGTACAATTATAATTTAAGAATTGAAAATGAATGCACAAACTATATTCTAAACTGAAATGCTTCTTTCCTCTGTGTTGTTTAAAGGCTTCTCAGTGTGTTAACTTATCAGTTATTACAATGTACAGTATAGGGCACATTTAGCATTTGTTTAGCAAAACTGGGCTGTACCGCAAACTTTGCAAGCCAATCATAGCCACTCAGAATGGAATATGAAACATATTTCATCACGTGACTCCAGAGTGAATGTGTACCGATTTTGGACAAAATATGTAGGAGTTGTGGCAATACCTGTGATTTGAAGATAGCGGAGGAAGCCAGAAAAGGGCCTACATGAGAAGTTGCTTCGTAATCCAAGGAATCCAGGAGAACTTTGTTTCTCTATTGTATGATCTAGCAATTGAAACAAAGTTATACTGTAGGCCAAAAAGTAATGCAGCCTATTATAGCGCAAAAAATAATAATAATGGAGGTTCTTCTTTAGCTTGTTGGGACTGTGCATGGAAAGTTCCACTGTGATCGGTCCAGTGGTGCCTTAGCTGCTCATAGGCACAGACAGACACACAGACAGACAGACACACACACACACACACACACACACACACACACACACACACACACACACACACACACACACACACACACACACACACACACACACACACACACACACACACACACACACACACACACACACACACATACACACACACACACACACGGACAGGGGCGAAAACATAATTCCCGCCCCTGGCCCTTCCGGCCTGGCAAAAAATACTATACTTCTGATATCAAAATGGCAATAATGCCAACAGCCAGGACAACAGCCCTCTAGTGGCAAGTTGAAGCACTGCAGCACTGGCATGCTGCCACTGCTCTGCTCCGAAGAGACTGGGTAGATCACTGCAGCTCACACACACACACACACACACACACACACACACACACACACACACACACACACACACACACACACACACACACACACACACACACACACACACACACACACACACACACACACACACACACACACACACACACACACACACACACACACACACAATCATCATCATAATTTTTCGACCGCGGTCGAGATCATGGATTTCACAATGCCACGCCAGACTTCCCGGTCCTTCATTGCCACCCCCAGTCCCTGCTTACTGATGCATGTGTCCCTAGCGATGACATCAGGGAACGACATTTTTCTACCTCTGGTCTGCTTTGAGGCAGGACTCCAGAGAGGAAGGGAAGATATAACCTCATTGTCAGCTCTGTAGCAGTGGCCGGCAAACTGTGTTCTTCTGGATTGGACTAGTGAAGAAACACGGGGAAGGTTGCCGTATATTAGATTAGTCGATGGGTGGCTCTTCCAAGACAGATGTTGCGCTCTCATTAGAAGGCGGGTGTAAGTGCCATCCAACCGTTTCTCTAGTTTCTTTGAAAGTGTCCATGTCTCGGAGCCATAGAGTAGAATCGGCTCAACGGTCGTCCTAAATATTTTTTACTTTTAACATCTTACTAAGCTGGGATGACCAGATCTTATGCATGTCATTGCAGGCTGACCAGGCCATACCCTTCCTAGTTTGAGAGTCCTTTTGGGAAGAAGATATATATGAACCCAAATACTTGTAGTCATCAACCCGTTTCAGAGGAGTGTTGTTAAGTGTTTTTATAATGTGGTTATTGTTGGATTTGCATATATTTACGTATTCAGTTTTCGTCTCATTGAGATAAAGACCAACACAGTTGGAGGCTGGTATTCCAATGATTGACTGATAAGCGCGATGTCATCAGCGAAGTCAGTGTCGGTTAGGTATTTAGCAGGATGACGAGAGCTCCTCTCCTAGGGTGTAGTTGGTAGCCCTTATCATTGATAGTATCAACTGACATACGAAGAACATAATCAACAACAATAATAAATAAAAACGGGGCAAGTGTGTCACCTTGGAGAATGCCAGCAAGGATGGGGAATGATGGTGTTTCTCCGTCAGGAGTAAGGATGATCGCTGAGGTATTTGTATATAGAACTTTTATGGCATTGATCATTTTGTCGGGGATACCATATCATTTAAGAATTTCAAACATTTTGGCTCTGTCCACTGAATCAAAAGCCTTTGAGAAATCAACAAAGACTAGTGCGAGATCGATGTTGCATAGCTGTGATTCCTCAATAACCCTACGTAAGCATAGGATTTGACTCAAAGTGGATCTACCACGTCTAAATCCGTTTTGATTGTTTCGGAGTAGAGGCTCAACGAGGGGGATAAGACGATTAAGGATGAGTTTGTTGTAAAGTTTTGCAGCAATTGGCATTATGGAAATTCCTCTATAATTATTGGCTAATGAGATGTCTCCTTTCTTAGATGTTGGGATGATCTGGTTTTTACATCTGGTTTCACATACACACACACACACACACACACACACACACACACACACACACACACACACACACACACACACACACACACACACACACACACACACACACACACACACACACACACACACACACACACACACACACAGACAGACAGACAGACAGACAGACAGACAGACAGACAGACAGACAGACAGACAGACAGACAGACAGACAGACAGACAGACAGACAGACAGACAGACAGACAGACAGACAGACAGACAGGATATACTGCACACATGCAAAAACAGATGCACACACACAGTGTGATCTGTGATAGATAAATTGAGTATAGAGTAAGAAAGGCGAAGACATAAAAGCAATTGAGAAGAGCGACAGTAGCAATATATCAGAAGATGTACAGGGTCCATTAGTCTTCAGATAGGTAGAGGTAAGAAGAGAGCATTGGCAGCTCTCTCAATGTCTCTGTCTACGACTCATATCTAAGAGCATCAGAACATCATTATAAGAAGGGTTTTACGCATTGATGTCAACTCTACTCAACATCAAAGAAAGGGGATAGAGAACAAAGGGGCAAATCATAGACATAGATGTGTTGTGATACAGTATGGATTTGGCACGGGTTGTTGTATGCATTTGGGAAAATGCACCCATTTGTGCACGGCAGAGCCTATAAGTTGTGCTGTTCAATTAATTTTACATCCCTTCATTGCAGCCCAGTAGTGTATGTTATGCTGCTTTAAGTAACAGGCAGGTGGAACAGGCAGACAGACAGGCTCCCACTGCACTGCACCAACTAGACTGCAGTTGGGCAGGCTGGCACAACACACAGACGGAAGTCTGTGGATGCAATTGGTGACACACGGGCATGAGAGCCCTTTCACACAGGAGCCGTTTGACCAGCCTGAGAGAGGGAGGAAGGATGAAGGAGGTGATATACTGTATGCAGGGAGGAGCCCAGGCAGTCAGACCATAATTCAATCACTGTGTTTAATAGGTGCAGAGCCAGAGTGCTCCCAGACTCCATTCAAACCTAATGCACTGTTCTGAAACTATCTGATACGCGCTCCTCCATGCCATACTGGACCTGTATTTGACCTGCTATTGCCACCATAATGACTCCGCTAAAGCCTGGCATAATGTGATTCGATGACAAGAAGTCACCTTAAAACAATAAGTCACAGTTGCCTTTGAGGAAGAAACAGAGTACAGCAGACTGCGGTACAGTAGTTCCCTGCAGCATTAAAAGAATGTTCACAAGTGAAACACGTAGGAATGGTGACAATCTCCACTGGCTACACTGCAGTGTAATCTTCTCTATGCATATGTTTTGATGTCTATATGTTTGCCAGGCTCTGTGTGTGTGTGTGTGTGTGTGTGTGTGTGTGTGTGTGTGTGTGTGTGTGTGTGTGTGTGTGTGTGTGTGTGTGTGTGTGCTACTGTCAAGGCCAGATGTACAGGCGATATGGGAAAGCGATCACTGCGACTTGTCTCTATGCATCACTAAGCTTATCTCTCAACCCTGGTCACAAGGGGAATGAAGAGATGGGAGAACAGATGGACGTAGAGAGCAAGAGGTACATGACACAGCAGAAAGGTGGGTGGATGTCTTGGCCAACACCGCAGCAGCAGAACAATAAATTAATGTGCCGCGGGATGTGGATCGAGTGTGTGCCTTTATGTGTGTGTGTGTGTGTGTGTGTGTGTGTGTGTGTGTGTGTGTGTGTGTGTGTGTGTGTGTGTGTGTGTGTGTGTGTGTGTGTGTGTGTGTGTGTGTGTGTGTGTTTGTGTGTGTGTGTGTGTCCTAGATGTCTTGTTGACACTGCAATGGCATCCTCATCTGCACTGTTGATGCTGAGTCAGTCCATGAATCCTCTGTCACACAGTCTTCCCTCCCTCCTTCCCTCCTCTGACTCACTTCTCCCTTGACTAATCATTCCATAATAATCTGAACCATGCAGAGAGCCCCGACAGTCACTGGGAAAACTAACGCTACATAAATTATTAAGAATGAGGGCATTCTTGCCCTGATGATGACCTGTTAGGTCGAAACATGTTGGCAGTTGCCTTTTTAATTTAATAAAGGCGTTCCTCATTTTTTAACTTTGTGTGCCCGGATCCTTCTCTCTTTTTATCTATACAGTAGAGCTAGTTGGTGGATTTGTTATGCCTCATAACTAAGTCAATATGTTACTGTGGAGAGTAGGGTGTTGATAAATATTAAAGTTGATCGATGAAGAGAGATGCTCTCGTCGATCAACGACAGCTTGCAGGTGGACAGTTAGACCTGACAGAAATCACTCCATCAGTCCATGTGTGCAACCTCCCTATTCTGTCCCCTTAACCACTCAAACACAAAAATGTTCTTTTTAAAATAATAGCAGATTTACAAGCTCAAGAAAATAATGTTGATGTTATTTCCTTGTTCACCTAATAGAGGTTCGAGTTCGGGCCGCTATACGGCCCTCACACCTACATCGCACTGCTGATCCAATATGTCTAAATCATAGTTTTGGTGGTTTGTCAGAGTACCCGTTTTACCCGTCTGTCTGTGTCCCTTTTGTACCCATATGTAGATGTCTGTTTCTGTCTGTCTAAAATCTAAATTGTCCCTTTTGTGCCCGTATATGGAGACGCACACGCACGCACGCACGCACGCACGCACGCACGCACGCACGCACGCACGCACGCACGCACGCACGCACGCACGCACGCACGCACGCACGCACGCACGCACGCACGCACGCACGCACGCACACACACACACACACACACACACACACACACACACACACACACACACACACACACACACACACACACACAGAATTACAAACAGTACATACAGACTCAAACACTTGCACCTTTATGCAACACACCCTTGCTCAGGGATACACATACCATGCACACCGCGCATTCATCTAATTCACATGCACATGCACGCATGCATGCACATTGATGATTTCTCTCTGTCACTCACACAAACACAAATCAACACACATACACATGCGCGCACATACACATGCGCGCACGCACGCACGCACGCACGCACGCACACACACGTACACACTCAGACGCACGCACGCACGCACGCACACACACGCACACGCACACACGCACACACGCGCACACGCACACACACACACACACACACACACACACACTAAATCTAAGCCACTGGGCATGCACAGCGTTTAAATGGAAGTTGCAGGATAGGCTGCAACTATCAATTAATTATCTTCATAGTGATTATTCTACCAAATACTTTTTATATCAATTGAATGATCAAGAAGCCTTTTTGATATATATATATATTTATAATCAATGGATAATATATCAATTAGTCCGATTAACCACTTATGCCATTTTTTATTGAAAGGTGTCATGCAGAAATAGAGAATATAGCTGATCTACCAGCTCACACATCACACGGCATTGTGAGAAATCTGCTATTTTTTTATACATTTATAAATTATGTATGATGGCAAATAATACGGAGGAAAACAAATCAAATTTGGTAGTAGGGCCTACAGGTGCAACTCGGGTCCGTTTCACTAATAGCTAGAGGGTTTAAGTGGTTCAAAAGGTTGTGGGGGGTTGCCTACAATAGGTTTACCTTTCAATAGCAGGCTATATGTTTTACTAGATTTTACCTTTCAATAGCAGGCTATATGTTTTACTAGATTTTACCTTTCAATAGCAGGCTATATGTTTTACTAGATTTTACCTTTCAATAGCAGGCTATATGTTTTACTAGATTTTACCTTTCAATAGCAGGCTATATGTTTTACTAGATTTTACCTTTCAATATCAGGCGATATGTTTTACTAGATTTTACCTTTCAATAGCAGGCTATATGTTTTACTAGATTTTACCTTTCAATAGCAGGCTATATGTTTTACTAGATTTTACCTTTCAATAGCAGGCGATATGTTTACTAGATTCCAATATTGGATGCACTGCCGTTGTGGAGGAGGGGGGGGGGGGGGGGGGGGCAGTCTAATGACTGGTCTAGTTATGTATTTTTCCCAACCGGCACTGGTCTAGCACCATTCCATTTTTGTTGAACAACGTCATGACGTGTCCCCCCCCCCAAATTATATAATAATATATAATAATGTCACCACACTTTTGAGCGTCCGACGGCGCCTCTGAAATTGCAGTAGTCAGAGATTCACACATATGATAAAGTATCTGATCTTCATACATTTTTACTTGGTTTTACTTGGATGTGGATTTTAGTCTTACTGTGCATTTTTATACATTTATTTGGGATTTAATCTAATTGTTGTGATAAAATGTGGAAAATATTTCTGTATTGGGATAACACAAATGGCAACAATAATGTTCAGCTGCATTTTTCCACTTTCTTAATGACTTTTTCAGATATGATTTTAAACCCAGCGCCGTGTAGGTGAGGGTTGTGTTTATTTTCAATTAAGCCATTTAGGCCATAGTTTCTTGGTATGTTTCCATGTAAAGTATTCTTAGTAGGCCACATTGCTCCCAAGAGGCATACCACTGTTGCAAAAAGCCAAAAACATGAGTTTCTAATGGGTCAGCAAGAGAGGAGAGAATTGCACCTTTCTTATTTCTTGCTAAGGTTGGTAGTAGGCCAAATACATTATTACACAACTTCTGCAGTTTTGCATAATGTCAATACAGCCCCCTTTACCTTTAATCTGTATTATGTGAACCCAGTATCAATTGTGCCCAAAGCAAAAATTAAGGCTGAAATATTCGCATATGCCACGGCTTTTCACATGTAAATTAAACTCTGCCCCCCCATAGCCGAAACAAATTACAGCCAATTGCTGGTGCCTGCACGTGAATGGGTTTCATAATGTAGTCTGCATCTACAGTGAGCTGGGAGCAGCTGGAACATAGACACAGAGGGGGACAGTCCAGGGGACTGACAGTTTTTCTTTCTTCATATTGCGTCTGCCATGCAGCCCTACTGTGACGAATGGCGCTTGGTTCCCTGAGCATCTGTCTCCAAGGACTCAATGAGGGGCAATTAAGAGCTATGGGATGATAAGGGATGCACTAGAGGCAGACTCCCGGCAGCTTTACTGGTGGCAAAGGGGTCTAGGTGTTCAATGCCCATATTTCATATCGCTCGCTGGTGGACTGAGGTCCTCTGATTCAGCTGTACTGGTTGTTCCATCGTAAGTCTAGACCGGTGACCAAGGGCCAAGGGCCTTTGCCATCAGGGCCCCTAGTCTCTGGAACAGCCTGCCGTTGAACCTCACTGCTAGCGCCATAACCCTTTATGAAACTAATTTAAAACCCCATATTTAAAAAAGTAATGGCAGTAATTGGTGCATCCATTTCCGTTGCTGCTGTTATTTGTGTACAGCTGTCCTGTTATCTTTTCACCTGGGGTTGTAAATTATTCACTGTTTGATTTGAGGTTGGAAAGCATTTTGTAATGTTATGAAAAAAGGTATACAATAATGTATAAATAAGGTTTATTATTATTATTATTATCTAAACCTCTGACGTCTCAATTCTTATGTTTTACAGGAAGTGGTGTAGGATGAGTGGGCAGTGGATGGGGCATTTAATTCTGGTATATAATAATATAATAATATCTGGTATAAAAAATAGGCCTCAGGTAACATGTCATGGTTGGTAAGCCTGGTTGGACATCAGCTATGAATAAAAGTATTATGTAACAAGGTCAGAACCTTATATTCTGGGAGATTTACAGTAGAGGATAGTAGGGTATGCAGAGGGGCTGTCGTGGGGGTTAATTCTATGCTGCCGTTGTTTTTCACTGTTGACTTGGCCATAGGCCAGTGAGGGGAATTGGATGCTAGTATAAAGCAATCCATCATTGCACCACTCTTTCTTACTGTCCTTGCTCTGTGCACACATACTGCTCTGTTGGTGCCCCCACTGCACATGCAAGAGAGAGGCATGTGCATGGCCATGTTGGTTGTTCCGTTTTTAAAACTACATTATGGTGGCAATATGGGTGCCGCAAGTTCCCACTCACCACTGCCGAGACTAAAGGTGGTTGCACACTGGACGTGTTTTTCGGAAAACCGACGGAAAAACGCAGCTAGAAATCCGAAAACGTGTCCAGTCCAGTGTGCAGGGACCTTAAAGGTTCAAATACGTCTCCGATACAGTACCTAGGTGGGGTTGGCAAAAGGTCCTTTCTGTGTGGAACTGATGGCGAGGAACTGGTAGGAATAACGTGTTCCTTCCAACCGGGGAAACTCCCCCCCCTGTCAGGTGAAAAGAAGCGGCTTGGACTCCTCATGCACTGAAGGTCAGTCAACGGTCAATGAGGTCAGTTCGTTGCTCTCCCCAGGTAGGCAGAGGGAGAGTAGCGCCCAGGATTACACTAGACTAGACAATTGACATTGAAAATAAAATGGGTTACAAAAATCGTGGGATAAAAAAACCCCATCTCGATACGACTCTGACAGGTTAGTTGGGGCGCCAGTTTGGAAGGAACCCCATCTCGATACGACTCTGACAGGTTAGTTGGGGCGCCAGTTTGGAAGGAAGCCGAAAGAGAGGGATATTATATTGTCATCAGGGTCAACAATGACAGGGACTACTTCGGGAGCAGGGGGTAATTTGCATAACGGTTATGTTTGGTGGAAATTTAAAAAGTAAAAGAGACAATAAAAAAATACAACAAAAACTATATTGCAACCCCATTTCTATGCTATTGGTACTGTATGTGCCTGTAATGAGGAAATTGTATTTATTAAATTGGCATGATGGGGTATATTCTTTTCTTGTGGATAGTAGCACAGTACAGGGGCTAATAGTCCTAAATGGCACAAAAACAACACCATGGAAACATGAAATACCGTAACGTACACAAAAAGGAACAATAACAGAAGGAAAAAATGAATGAATAAATTGTTGCACGCACGCACGCACGCACGCACGCACGCACGCACGCACGCACGCACGCACGCCCAGGATTACAGGAGGCAATGCACACCAATATAATGTTATGAACCAGGTGCACACACACACACACACACACACACAGTCACACACACACACACACACACACACACACACACACACACACACACACACACACACACACACTCACACACACACACGTGGGGAAAATAAATGGAAAGGAAATACTGCATAATAAAGTAGGCTAGGTATGAGTTCATTGACCTGGGGTAAATGATAGTTGATTTTGTGTCACTTGAGTAGCTAGCCTATGTGATACGAATTCATAACCCATCTGTGTTGAAGTGTACTGCATCGCAAGGTCATTATATTTTGTTTTGTATGTTACTGCACTTTCAGTTGGTTTTAGAGAAGGTTTAGGTTCATCCCAGACACCCTGAAAAAGCTCTAAAGTGTTTGAGAGGCAGTGGAACATTGGAAAAGTAGTTTTAGGTATTGGAAATGAGAGGAAAGAGGAGGCCAGGATTTAAGGGGAAATCATCAGGAATAAAGCCTGATGTATACTTAGTTGTTGGTATCATGTACTGAAAACAGCCGATCTACAAACTCACAAAGCATTGCATAATCACAATATGAATGGAGATCTGCTGCTTTTGGTGCACAACCAAGTATAAATCAGGCTTAAGAGCTGTCTGGAAAAGGTTTCTTAAAAGCCTTATAGCACTTAGATCATCCCTCCTCCACTGAGTTGAAATGGATTCAAGATCATCTCTTGGATGGGTGCAATAAAGCCTTCAGCAGACGCATCCCAGACCAGTTTGAACAGATCATCAAACCAGACAAAACACAAGCACAGCACATGACAAAACAGTGACATGGGCAATAGACAATAGCCGCAACACATAAAAAGCAGCATTGACATATCACAGCCACAGCACTGGCACGAGACGAACACGATGCTACACAACATCTACAGCAAGGAGCTCCACAGCACAATGGAATCACTAACACAGACACAAACACAACACAACACAGACAGGGACATCACAAACGCACACAATACGCTACTACTTATACACAGATGAGAGCATGCATGCATACAGCACAGTGCTATACCAGACACACAGAGAAAATATTGACCCTCTCTCTCTCTCTCTCTCTCTCTCTCTCTCCCTCTCTCTCTCTCTCTTCCTCTCTCTCTCTCACAAGTGCGCACACACTCACAGACTCACATACTGTACACGTACAGTACACTGTCAACTTAATTTAAGCGTAAACACCAATACATTGATACAAATGGAAACAGAAGCATATTTCTTTGAATCAGAAGAACCCACAGGAAAAATAGTTGAACTATTGACTATGCAGTAAACGGTCTCTACTCTCTATCATACACCAGTAGACAATCAATACTATCTGTATTGATAACTATTTTTGTACTGGTATGCACATGCACACTGTAGCTTCTTTAAAGACTATGGAGAAATTTGATGGAGAGCTATATTTTGCCCGTGGACTCTTGGCATTGTAATATGCTTATTGCACATTAATTTAGTGAGAAATCACAGACAATGATAGATATATAAATATAGGTATAATATACAAATACACTAATATTAATTATAGATATATGTGACACCAAAACAACGTAAAGTTGAAACAAAAACAAAACGGAAAAAGGGTGAATACAGTATGTCAAGCAAGGACAGGAACAAAGAAAAAGCTCCAGCCTTAAACCCACAACAGCTGACTAAGAATCAGCTCACAGCACAACAGCAACACTAGACCGTCAAAGGAACCAGAGCTACAGTACAATACCATAAGCAACACTCAACAAAAAAATAAACAAGAGAGAATTGAGAAAACAACAGCAACAGCAACAACAGTGATAAAAGTTGTGACAGATGGCCATTTATAGTTCAAAAAAGATACAAATATATATAAAAAGAAAAAAGCCAGATATACGTATTGCAGATATTTACTTCTTCATCAAAGTGCCACACTCCTTGGCCATCCGGCAGCTCAGAGCTCACACTACTGTCCTGATCGATTAGCCAGCGATGCACCGCATGAGCCTAAAAGGACATACGACATAAAGACAGAGCCCAGTTAAGAGAAGAGACAGACAGACGGAAAGATTGATAGAGGGGGGGGGGGGGACAAAGGACAGAAGGGGGGGGGGGGGGGGGGGTTAAGGGGAGAGAAGGGAAGAGTGGAAGGAAACAATGACAAGGAAATGAGAGATTCAAAGAGGAACAGGTGAACATCATATTGAGACACAGGTAGAAAACAAGATGAAGGAGGGAGGGAGAGAGGAGGAAGAGAGAGGCAGGAAGAGGAATAAGCCAACCCCACCTGTACTGTACCCCCACCCCACCCTCCTGGACCCCAAAATCTCTCACACATTGGGCTGTGGGAAACAGTAAGGTTAGGATGAGTGGTATGGGAATTGCAGCACAACTGACCATATTCACACAGTGGAATATTTTGCTCTGTCATATGCGGGTGTGACATAGGAGGAAAATGGCCAGCATGTGAATATGGTCAATGGGGCATGGACATCACACATACAGTGGCAGACGAACACTGATGGAGATGGAGGCCAGAGGTGTGTGTGTGTGTGTGTGCATGTGGGTGTGCATGTGGGTGTGCGTGCGTGCGTGCGTGCGTGCGTGCGTGCGTGCGTGCGTGCGTGTGTGCGTGTGTGTGTGTGTGTGAGCAGAAGGTTCTGTGTGCTTGATGGTACAAAGATGGACTTGATGGATGACATTGGTGGTAAGGCAGGAGGCAATGCACACCAATATAATGTTATGAACCAGGTGCAGCTTTCAGGATGAATCACACTAGACGGAAGAAAAGAGGTCACATACTAAAATGCTAGACACCAACTACATTTACTCAAGTACCGTAGCTTACTAGACACAAACTACATTTACTCCAGTAGCTATAGACACCAAATACATTTACTCCAGTAGCCTACTAGACACCAAATACATTTACTCCAGTAGCCTACTAGACACCAAATACATTTACTCCAGTAGCCTACTAGACACCAAATACATTTACTCCAGTAGCCTACTAGACACCAAATACATTTACTCCAGTAGCCTACTAGACATCAAATACATTTACTCCAGTAGCCTACTAGACATCAAATACATTTACTCCAGTAGCCTACTACTAGACACAACAACTAAATGTACTGAAATACGAGACACTAACTAAATGTACTCGTTTACTAGACACCAACTAGATTTATTTTAATAAATCTAGTTGGTGTCTAGTACTTGAGTGTGCGATTTCTTTTCTTCCTATTAGTAACCTCTATTCGTGTGAATAGGGATTTGTTATGGAATCTCTACTATGTATGCAATATATAAGTGTTCAGCAAAACATAGCATACTTACTGTACCACCATTTCACATGTACAAAGGCATACACGACAAGAGTGAATAAATTACTACAAATAATGTACACACATATACAGACCATACAATTATACATGTTAGTCAACTGACCATCATAGGAAATCAACACACACCAACGTCCACCATAGGTGTTCTGAAATAACATACATACAGCATTAACAGAAGAAATGCTTACACTCTCAGACGTAAATGAACATTCAGTATTTTACTGTGTAGGTCAGGTGGAAACAATTAACACATAATTGTCCAACAAAGTAATAGCCCTGTGTGAGACAGACAGATATACTCATCTGTAAAGATAAAGGTTGTCCCGACCCTAACCCAGTCATTTCCCAGTAAACAGTAAATCTTCTATGACTGCTTACGACTGAAAAACACTACAGTATGTGGAAATAAGCCATCAGGGCTTTTTGTGTTATCCTTTTAGAACCATTGTATAATCGTACCACTGTAAGGAGCTAGTCTAAATCAGCGTCTAAATGTTATTAAATGCAACATATTCTGATAAAACACATAGTCAAGCCCAGGTCACACACATGCACAGTTTGCACACTCACACACACACACACATGCATACACGCACACACGCACACACACACACACACACACACACACACACACACACACACACACACACACACACACACACACACACACACACACACACACACACACACACACACACAAAAACGCATATTGTACTCCAAACTATTTGACCCTGAACTCTTGTTGTGTCAGCAGCACCAGAAAAGGAAACACAGCTTCTTGGTGACATTTTGTGCCCCTTTGCTGAAAAAATACCTGTCAAGACTTGCACTGTGCTAAAACCCACAGAATCGAGGGATTAATTGGCTTGTCATGAGAGGCGTTTGAATAGAAAGGATGTCTACCACAGCACATTTACTATTTACTCTACTGCAGCAATTCTACTGTACGCTTGTTTGTTTGAGATGTAATGGAGCAGGACTGTCATGACATGCCATTCTAAAATAATCACTTTTGCAAAAGATTACTTAGTAGACGATTATGTTGAAACACGAAAAATGTACAATGCACATGACCTGGTTTCACATTCAAACTTTCAAGAACTGGAGTTTGTCGATAGGTCATCCACTCAGGAAGGACACATCTAGTAGACTGAACACACGCACATGGAACACACACGCACGCGCACACACACGCACATGGAACACACACACACACACACACACACACACACACACACACACTTGTATGTTTGAGAACAGACGGCGCATTAGCTGGTAAATACAGAGCAGAGAACCAAAGGACAACACCAAGCTGAACTACACAGAATCAAGGGCAAAGTGAATCAAAGGGAGGGACGTCAGAGGCCAAAGCAACTGTTAGGACCCCAAAGTAGAACAAAGTGCATGCATGAAAAGGGTTCAAAAAGCATTGGTGTGCATGTACAGATGTTTGTCTGTCTCTGTGTGCGTGCGTGCGTGCGTGCGTGCGTGCGTGTGTGCGTGCGTGATGGCGATGAGCAGGGTTGTCCTCCGTACTGTTTGCAGTGTGTCACAGAGCGTGTCAGCTTAAAATAATAATTGGATTATGTAGCAGACGGCTAGTGATGACGGCTATAGGAGAGAGACTGGAAGAGTAGGAGGAGGAGGAGGAGGAGGAGGAGGAGGAGGAGGAGGATGAGGAGGACGAGGAGGACGAGGAGGAGGACGAGGAGGAGGGAGGCAGAAGGGGGTGATGTGCTGATAAGAGTAACAGACCATTTTACTCCAGAGCCTCTGAGAGCCCCCAGGGCAGCAAACAGAGCCCAATAATAAGAGAAACCTCTCCACACTTGAATGGTTACAGTATACTGCAGATTAGAGGGATAAAGGGATATTACTGAAAAGTCCCCAAACAACTAACTAGCTATCAGCACAAACATATGCGTAGGGCAACGAAATAGTCATGCAGCGACGTGCCTGCAACCGACTTCACGCAGAGCACCGCGCTCCCTCTGTACTAAGCAATATATACGTGCGTTGAGTTTGAAGTTGGCTAGTCTCTCGAGACAGACTGTTCAAATTCAAGGAAAAGAGGGCGCTGTTTTTCCTTTATTTTTTGATGATGGGTTCTCAGTTTGGGAGTTCTTCTGGTTCTTGCGATGCGTGAAGTACAGATATTCACTCACACACAGAGTTGTTGTTTATTTATAGGATTATCTCATTGATTAATCAATTATTTTGTATAATCTATTAAAATGGCACTGTGTAATTTTTTTATTAATGAAATGTAATTGTGTCCAATCTGTATGGTAGATGTTAATTCAATTTATAAAATGGCTTAGTTGAATGCTTGATTTTAATTGGTCAATGGCTGAATTCAACGGTTTATTTATTAAGCAGCCGTGTAATAAGCGGGATAATGAATGGCTAGGTGGTCATTGTTTATAACTAAATCACCTTCAGGGTGATTAGCCACCTCTGCTCCCACAAATCACCCACACATTTTTTGATGAATTGAACATGGTGGACCCTCTTGTAAACAAGTGTAATGCTTAATTGGGTCGTCCACTCAAAGTTAACAGCCTTTGTATTGAGTTTGTGCTTGAAATGTACTGTAATTCTGCAAACTGTTAATAAATATTTCAATCAATCAATCAAAAAACATCTTTTGGGGGTGTCTGTCTGATATATTTTCAAATGGGCATCCACAGCCAAATACATGTACTGTACATCAAATACATTTACTGTACATCAAATACATTTGGAGGTCTTTGACATGAAAATGTTGAAGAACCACTTGCCCATTGGAGCAGTGCCAGTTTGTAAGCAGTCACCTCTCCACATTCATTTGCAGTTGCCTGCTGTCTCAATGACTCACACTCATTCAGTGTCACTATAGAACAGGGTAAACAAGAGTTTGACAAATGAATGCTGCAAACCCATTTAGCCCTTGGAACACCTATACGTTGAAATATCTGCTATACGTTGCTATATATATTTATTGTTGACATTTTTTAATTAGAATCAGATTTTTTTTTCAGAAAACTTAGGTCAGGATTTAGAAGCATTTTTTAGAATGGGCCTCAGGTCTAAGTGGGTTAAGAAGCATCCTTTTCGAACCAGGCCTGCGCAATCATTCATTCAGTAAGCAGGTATACCTTAATTATTCCCTGCGTGACATGCGCAAGTATAGCTATACGCTTACACGTGGTCAATGGATAAAAAGATTAGCAGACGTAAACACTTTTTCCCCAAAAACTTTGGCATGACATACTAGTATAACGGTCGGTAGACTACACCACTGGTAGGCAGCATACTTCAAAAGAAAACAAAAGATTTTTGTCTTGCATTTACAAATTAAATCATGGCAACCTTCAATTTCTGACATTGGTGTTGTGATTTCGGCTAGTTAGAAAATCTTGGTGGTTCAAAAAGTGCCACAAAGTTTCGAAAGGGAATGCGTTTACTTGTTTTCTCCACAATCATGCCATTTTGTTCTTACCACCTCACAGAGTTTCCTTTCCGCAAGAAGTATGTTGTCTGCTTTATGCATCGTCTTCTAAACCTCTTCTTTCATCCACTTTCCCTTCCATTATCCTCAAGTGCAGGGAGACATCAAGTAATCAAGGCCTAATGCCACTCGATTTAGGCCAAACCCTAGTGAGGCCTTTGCGAAAGGCTGACAGTATCTAAACTAAATGGACCACTTCTAAATTATTCAGTCTTCAAAGAAAATAGCCCTCTGATCCTAGATCAGAATGCAAGTGGAATTAACGCAAGATCACAGTGCTGTGGAGTTTCTTGACAACCAACAGTGGGTTAACAAGAGCTGCTCCCACAGTTCCACAACAACTATTTTGTGTTTTTGTCGGGTGTCCGGGTCACGTTTGTAAAAATATATTGCAAACGTGATATTGCTTATTTTGATGTCACCAACCAAAGTTAAACAACGACAGTGATTGGTTTCACTGCAAAGGTACTGTATTCTCAATATACTCCATACAGTATCTGGGGTGCAAAGACCTTAAGACAGACACTACGGGCCCTATTAAGCAAGTGGAATCTAATTACATATAATTTTACAGTTTTTAAGACGTGGGGGCGGGTGCAATGTCATATTACAATTATGGGCCAGGTAAGAAGCGCTTTCGACACCCCGTGGTGTGAGCAAAACGGCCTTGAATTAGTCATGGGAGTGTTTCAGGGAGTTTTGAGGCTTACCCAATGAACATGTCCGTACTATTCTCTTTACGACACCAGCTGATGTCCTCATGGAATGCGCCCTTTTCGGCAAGTGGTATTACATTTCTGCAGACTGGCACCATAGACATGACATGACTTTGTCACATTTGGGTTAATTATTCATATTGCACTGCATGCTGTCACCTTTATGCCTCCAAAGAACAGATCCACAAGCTGTCACAGCCATGATGTGCATAGCTTGTAGGCCTATGTCTCTATTTTGTTAAGTAACTTGCAGTTTTCATTGGAAAGTCATTACAGCGGCGCAGCCATATGCTAAGGGAGGGAGATATACGCACATCGTCACTTAATTTGTTTCTGTTCTAAGCATGAAAAACAGCTGTAAAAATCTTTATTCTAGTTCATTTGATTCATAAATGAATAACTAAGACTTTGAAATGGCACCTACCTATACCTTTCAGATCGGAATGGAACTGCGAGTAGATACGCAGCATTGGCTGGCAAATTGGCAATCCATGCGTAATGTTCCCAGAATCGTCTAACCCCCGAACATACAAGTTCGTTTGATATTGTTTAATTCGATAAAAATAGAACCATGTACCATACAGCGAATGAAAGCAAGATTCCTAAGGAATATGGGGATTTTTACATTTAAAAAAACGGTTGAGAAATGAGAGAACCATGAGTGTTTATAATATCAAATATTATAAGAATAATATGAAAGACAAACAGGCTGTGAAGAGCTCAGCTCACCATCCCGACAAGGAGGAAATATAGCCTATAGTGCATGCACGTATATGCACTGACTGTTGCACACACGCTCTTTATTTGTTTCTATTGAAAAACACCAGTAAAATAACGTTTATTTTATTTTATTTCATTCGAGTCACGACGAAGGAATGAGTTGAAATGCCATACGTGCGCCATGCGTATTGCTGCGGCCCCAATGTTATGGTCTTCGCTCGTAGCATATTATTGAAGAAGAATTGAGTCGGGTGTGATACAGCGTATGAAAGCAAACCTCCCAATGAGTATGGAGATGTTTTAATTTCTAAAAAAGGTTGAGAAATGAGCGATATATGACCCTTTATAATCTCAACGAGAAAGCCAGAAAACTCGCTGTTGCCATGTGTCATAGAAACAAGTAAATAGGTCTATAAACATACTCCCAAAAGAATCGCATATAACAGGGGTCTACAACCTATTTTAAATGAAGTGCCATGTTTTTATTTTCTAGATAGTGAGTCTGCCATATCAAGATTCCTTTTAATGACACCACATTAAAATTTCCAGCATATTTTGATTGTCCACAAATATAAAGTTCTTCCTTCTTTTTACATATTTTCTTGCACATTGTTAGAATGATCATTATAAATATATATCCCCCTGCAGTCAGAGTTCATTGTTTTAATGAATGAATGTGATGCATTGTGAGCTGGTAGATCTGCTATTTTCAAAAGTAATCTTTGAAAAAAGTGACAATTGTGGAATATTTTTGAAAAATGTTATTGAAACATTTAAAAACACAAATCTGTCATGGGGGTCACTGGCTTAGTTGGGCAAATGCATTAATCTGGGGGTCCTTGACATGGGAATGTCGCTGTGTGAGGATCACTGGTTTAAACAACATTAGGAGAAAAGCCCAAATAAGCACTTTAGAAACAAGAAAAGCAACCACAACTACCAATATTTACAAGCATCTTTGCAGAAAAAGAAGCCGCTTATAATAAACAGACATGGCAACACTCCAGCAGCACTCCAGAGCCGCTCAAGTGTAAAATGAAACAGTGCTTTTTGCTTTTAAGACGTGGTCAGACCCAGGCGGAATCGGTATGCGCTGAGTGTTTTTAGGTCAAGGGGCTTAATAGCAAATTAGCGCAAAGCGAAAATAATTAACATATGGACACTCCTCCAATGCTAAATTATGCAGGAACGTGGTATTCCATATGAGTGAGCGCTCACCACGGCTTCCATAATACGAAAAGGCGCAGAGCGAGGGCGAAATCTGTATTACCGCATGGGTTTTTCGTCTTGCTTAATAGGGCTCTACATCTCAGCTGTGTAAAACTCCCAACATTATGTTCCCAACATTATGCTCGTGAGTTTTCTCTTCACGATTTCTTCACTTCATTAACGTGGTATGAATGCAGTCCATCTGTACTGTGTTATCTGTACTAACACAGTATGAATGCAGTCCATCTGTACTGTGTTATCTGTACTAACACAGTATGAATGCAGTCCATCTGTACTGTGTTATCTGTACTAACAAGGAGTTGAAATACAAATGTTTTATAAACTTTGAAACGTCAAAGTATAAATAAGACGTCTTTACTTCTCTTAAAGAATCTGACTGATACCCCCCAACCCCCCTCCCCTTCTCGACTCCTGCCATAAGCGAAATAACATGATCAGAGGTCAAATGACTGCATGCCCATGTAGGGCTTCTCCATATTGGATGAAACACTGCTAGTCAGTTCCACTGCACGGGTGCATTAAATCCAGACAAGACATCGATTTCCAACTTAGGCTCTGGCTCTGAGTGCCTAATACAGCTGAACTATATGATTTGTTTATCCTCAGCACTGTTGGTGCATCTGGGGGGCACATCAGGATAAAACAATACCTTTGATATAGACACATATGATAGCACTTGTTAGTGTTTAATGATGGCTTTGATCCCACACTGGATCAATTCCCTCATGTTTATTAATACGTTAATAAAAAGCAACATAATAAACATAATGCAGCATTATATGAAAGCAATTAAATTAACATTTACAGGTCTGGACATTAGCAGCTTAGATGAGTGAATAATTAAATGAGTGTATAAAGTAAGAAAAGAAAAGAAAAGGAAAGCAGTCAAAGTGAGGACAGGGAGACAGAGTGGGAGAGACAGAGAGAACGAGAGAGAGAGAAATAGAGCGAGTTAAGGAAAGGCAGAGTGAGAATGAAAGAGATCCCAGACTGATAAATAATGCATCATGGAAAGCTGCCAGCTCCTGGCCCAACAGTGGCCAGGCTCAACTCCATCAGCAGAGGAGAGGAGAAGCTCCTGGCCCAACAGTGGCCAGGCTCAACTCCATCAGCAGAGGAGAGGAGAAGCTCCTGGCCCAACAGTGGTCAGGCTCAACTCCATCAGCAGAGGAGAAGAGAAGCTCCTGGCCCAACAGTGGCCAGGCTCAACTCCATCAGCAGAGGAGAGGAGAAGCTCCTGGCCCAACAGTGGCCAGGCTCAACTCCATCAGCAGAGGAGAGGAGAAGCTCCTGGCCCAACAGTGGCCAGGCTCAACTCCATCAGCAGAGGAGAGGAGAAGTGGTTCTCCTGGCCCAACAGTGGCCAGGCTCAACTCCATCAGCAGAGGAGAGGAGAAGAAGCTCCTGGCCCAACAGTGGGCATGCTCAACTCCATCAGCAGAGGAGAGGAGAAGTGGTTTCAAGAGACACACAGGTGGACTAACCAGGTGGGGTGAGCTGGACAGAGATGCTGCAGTGAGTCACCTCCACTTTTGACCTGTCCCACTCTTCCTCTGGCTGACTAGGTAGGTACAGTACCTAAACTCACTCTTCCTCTGGCTGACTAGGTAGGTACAGTACCTAAACTCACTCTTCCTCTGGCTGACTAGGTAGGTACAGTACCTAAACTCACTCTCCCTCTGGCTGACTAGGTAGGTACAGTACCTAAACTCACTCTCCCTCTGGCTGACTAGGTAGGTACAGTACCTAAACTCACTCTCCCTCTGGCTGACTAGGTAGGTACAGTACCTAAACTCACTCTCCCTCTGGCTGACTAGGTAGGTACAGTACCTAAACTCACTCTCCATCTGGCTGACTAGGTAGGTATAGTACCTAAACTCACTCTTCCTCTGGCTGACTAGGTAGGTACAGTACCTACTGTTAACTCACTCTCCCTCTGGCTGACTAGGTAGGTACAGTACCTAAACTCACTCTCCATCTGGCTGTCTAGGTATAGGTACAGTACCTAAACTCACTCTCCATCTGGCTGTCTAGGTAGGTACAGTACCACTCTCACCTATTCCTCATTCAATCAAACACACATGTCCCAATCACCTTTTTATTCACTTCATTGTCCTTTCACGCTTCCCTCTAATAGCAGCAGTCTGCGGCTCCTACTGACAAACGAGGGGAATTACAATAACAAAACACTGTTCCAAAACAAGCTCCCACTCCCGTGGTACTGTACATCCCCATTCCCTGTCTATATTAAAATGCCACCCGAACCCAACAGACTATAGCCACGGAGGCAGATGGTTGTAAAAGAGCAGATTTTAAAGAGCAAGGGTCTAAAGAGCAAGGGTTTAAAGAGGTCAGAGAGTGGAGCGCCAATTCTTGGGAGGAGGTAGGGCCAGTCAGGCCAGGTTAAATGGAGGCTGGGGAAAAACAACATGGATAGCGTGCATGCATACGGATCGGTAGCGTTATATCTCAATCCAACCTTTGTATCTCTCACACAAGGCAGCTTTAACTGTGCTCTTGCTCTTCATCACGTAGAATGTACAGTGCGTGATTTATGAGCGGCATGTGTTATGAGAGCGATGGGAGCAGTATTGCTGCAGTATGGATGCCCCCCCCCAACCACACCTGCAGAAGTCAGAGTACTTTCAAACGGGCTGATTCCATCACAGCACAGAACACAAGCTGCTTTGATGCTCACTGCAGTTAAGCAAGGCCATCTCCCCTTCTGATCTTCAGCTCTGCTTCTATTTATCTCTTTTGTCTTTCTCTCATAGGGAGTCATGCGTGGGTGTTGTGGGGTGGAGCAGCAAAGGCAAGTGGGTGGTAAACAGTCTAATTTATAACAAGGACTTTTGAAAGAGCCTGGGTTAGGATAGGAACACACATTGTATGTCATACAGACAATTTACATCAATGTGGCAAATCCTGTTTTCTTTTCTCCCTCTGCATAAGAGAGTTGTACATTGCTGTTAATCTTTTTTTAAATGAGGGAGATGTTCAGAAAGAGAAAACGGAGAACCTGAGAATGAGATCAAGTCAGATGAGGGATGATTCTGATTTGTTACAATATACAACAATGGAGGTTAACTGTAGCTGACACCTTCTGAGGTTGCAGCATGGCATGACACTGAGTGGTAGTGTTTACATGTTCTCCAGTGTAATCCCATGGGACTGGTGAGGCTTTGATGGAGGCTTAGTAAAGAAAAGAGGAGATGGGAAGAAACATAGTGAGACAACGCACGGATTGAAGGGTACGCAGCGGAGGGAAGCCAGTTTTTAATCTCTTTATGTGTTTTATCAATGACATATAGCTGCACCCCTCTGCCCCTCCCTCCTATTTTCTCCGTCCTCCCATTGAAAGAGGGAGCTCTTCCATCCCAGACAATTTTTATCCACCGTTGCATTACCATAATAAAACACATGCATGCAACGAAGATAAACTCAAAGAGACAGCGCGGCCAAAAACCTGGATTTGAGAGGCTTATTTTCATCTCTCTTTCTTGGCTTCTATTCTTTTATGTTGCCCTTTTCGCTCAGAGAAATGGAAAGAGACATGCCTTTTCTTTCAGGTCCTGCCTCATTATGGCGCCTTTCAGGTCTGTTCTTTTGTATGGGCCCAGGCCCAGGCCCAGTGCATTGCACAGGCAGACCAGAGAGAAGCCGGAGGATTAAGCCTGATTTATACTTTGTGCACAAAAAACAATGATCTATAAGCCCACAGCGCATCCCAGATGCAAAGCATTGTGAAGTTGTAGATCTGATATTTTCGGCACCGTCATACGATGGAGCATAACTTAAGCATTACCCAGACTTCTCCTCACGGGAAAACACATGGACTGTGCCAAAGCCAGCCTCTACTGCACCCGACACCCCTGCCAAGTGTTGCATGAACGTTACATGCTTTAATAAGTGTAGCTAAAGAACCATGCCAAGACTAAACCTACATGAACAGCTGCTGTACCACAGACACCAGTATGGACAAAGCACCCGACTCTTTTAGCCATGGCAGGGCTACCACAGTAATGGACACAATGTATTACTGCCCACTCATAATCAGCATGCAGTCTATGGTCTCGACACAGATACGTTTGGATCTCGGGGCGAATGCCACTAAGATTAGATATTGGAAATTGATAGAGGTAATTATTCTTGTAACCGAAAAGCCTGTGATGAACGGCTGCATTTAAATGAGAAACACAACATACAATGGCGAACCATTTTAACATTTAATTGAATCATACTGTAATTACATTTTAGATATCCATAACAGAATTTTTCCTTTTCGAAATTGTATGCTCACTATCACTAGTCATAATGGTAATCAAAGATATCCATAATAACAAACTTACTATGAGAAATTGTATTTTACAGCTTTGATTGCACTAGTTCAGCAAGTTAAGTATAAGTATACGTTAAAGTAAAGTATAAGTATACGTTACATACAGTAGCATTTGTACATTTAATAGATAAATTAGAGATATTACAGATATCTAATATTCGTTTTCATTCAATTCCTGTTGTGTTTCAATGGCATCGTATCTGAATTGTGGCTATCAGTAACGAGTATTAGTCACAATGCATTTTTGAATAATCAGAATTACATTATCAAAATCTGGAATAGTTTTTATATATATGATTTTAAAATTATGACTTGTAACAAACTGGATTGTAGATATTTGAGTTTCTCTACGTAAGAATTCTATTGTAGGTGGATATCTGAAATGTTCATTTGGACAAGGAAGAATCAAAATTTCAGACTGCTGCGTTTTCAAGACACTTAATTCTGATAAATGTATGTCCATGTGTGCGCACGAGCAAATATAGTTACACGCGCGCGCGCGCGCGCGCGCGCACGCACGCACGCACGCACGCACGCACGCACGCACGCACGCACGCACGCACGCACGCACGCACACACACACACACACACACACAAGGATGGGAGATGAGGATGCCCTTCAAAGGCTGTGTCTGTATGAACGTGTGCGTGTGCGCACGTGTGTGTGCATGCATGGGTGCGTGCATGTGTGTCCTCACCTTGCTGACTGAGTATATATGTATTATGAGAGAACTGTTGTGACTCCTCCCGGAATGAGAGCCCTCCAAGGGCCTAGTGGTCATCTATCAGAGCGGTGCCCCCTAAACATCCTCTTTAGACAGTAAGACTAATATCCCCTCTATCACAAGTAAGGCTCATTCTGCTCCTTTGCTGTGGTTAAGCCACACTTTTCATCGCTCATACTTTTATTTGTAGGCCTACTTTTTAATTGATCCCCATGGGGAGATTCGTCAGTTCAGTGTCTTGCTCGAGGGCACTTTGACACAAAGCCAGGAGGAGCCAGGGATCGAACCCGGGACCTTCCAGTTCCCAGATGGCTGCTCTGCCTCCTGAGCCACTGCCGCTCTGAATACACATGCACTGTATCAAAACTACACGTGCTACATGTGCAGGACTTGGGTATATTTAATACTGGGAAATAGTCCCGCTAAAATATCATGATATATGAGATATTGTTGACAATAGTGTATATTTTCAATATTGCAGTATCACAATACTCAATATCAGTGGAGATCAGCCCAACCTTAACCGATATGGTTACATGTATGTCTCTAGCATTAAAATTGTCATGGCCATATGGTTGAAGAGTCATCCCAAAGCAAACAAAACAGTTCATGCATCCATGAAACATCCAGAAGAAGCCATATACACTACACTGTACTGGTGGTATTACAGTGTTAACAGGTAATAAATCCTTGTAGAAGGCTGCTTCACAGCTCTCATGACACAATGTTATTGCAAGCAGCTCTGATTAGATTCACAGTGGAGAAATTGATGCTGAAGGGCAATATTCTCAAGAGGGGATAGGACAAAAACAGCAGCCAGTGAGTGGAGAGATGAGCGTGCCAACTCATTAAGCCAGTCAAATTCTAGAGAAAAATGGTTTTGTCTTTGTAACCTTTAAAAAACAAAGATCCACCAACAGGTTTGCAGACTGTCATTATATTGGGAGACCACAATGACGAGGGGAAGTTAAATTGGGGGAATAACATTAAATGTAACCCCTGCATCTAGTCTTGGCATGAAACATTGTGTCGTTCAATATCAGCCAACATTTTTTAACTATATTCATGAATCATAATACAACATCTGTGCATATAGGGCTAGTGGCCACCACTGATGGACCACTGAAAAACTGCCTACAACTAGATTTATAGTGAGCTGTGAGAGTGTCCACACTCTGCTGAGCCAGCAGTGTGGAAGTTAAATCTATGTATGTAACATCAATGTTAGGTCAGCATGGATCCTCATGATGAGATCACAATGTACAGTAGAGATATCAAGACCTGTCTTGCCTTTTGCGACCGTGAAAAGGAGACAGCATTTCCTTCAGGTTGTTAAGAGCCATAGATCACATTCCTCCTTCATTGACTTCCCACTCACTAATCTCTCCATCTCTATCACTCCTTCAGCTGATGGTGCTGACTCAGTCCAAAAGAACACTGAGCTGCAGCTACTGATGATGATGATGATGATGATGAGTTTATTGTGTGTGTGCCCGTGCATGCATCTCTATCACACTGTTGCGTTAATGTGTTTTACCAGGCAGCCAGTAATACGCTGGCTAGAGTGACTCTTAAGAGCATTACTGGCTGCCTCTAGTGGTGGACAATGTACTCAACAGTAGAGTCAAAGTTATAGATACAGTATTCATGGTCAAATATTTCTCAACTACAAGTGAAATGTGCTCTGTCAAAGTTTTACTTTTGTATTTCTTTCAAAAATACATAATTATTCAAAAGTAAAATTACAAAGTTCATTTTCTTAAATTGTAAATAAAAAGTAAATGGTAATAGTGACAATTGCTGATCTACAACCGATTGTAGATCAGAGTCAAAAGTACAATATTTGGAAGCATGATTTTTGCTAAACTCATTTTTCTCGTATTAATCTACTGTATTACTTACAGGTCTTTCCGGTTTTTCACATTCCATCCTGATTGACTATTGGCTTAGCGTCCGATTGCACTAAAACTTTGCACGCACATTTGCACTAAATTGAGGAACAAATGCCACCCTTTTGACATTGCCCTATTATAGCGCCACCAAGAGGCCAATTTTTGCAAAACACATTGTTTTTATATTACTCCAAAGATTTTGTCCAAACAGCATATTCCATCAACATTGCTGGCCCACAATAACCTACCTGACCTGGCGGAGACTCAAGTAAAGAACAGTACTCAAATGTACTTTGTTACTGTGTCTACCACTGCCTGCCTCTAGGGACTATGGTAGGGATAAGGAAGATGTTAACATGGACTCCAGGCAAACAGATATCATGCAAGTTTGCATGGCTCACATTTAGATTCCAGCTCTTTGCCATATCACACATAAGATAAGATAAGATAAGATAAGATAAGATAAGATAAGATAAGATAAGATAAGATAAGCCGTTATTGATCTCTGGGGGGATTCAGGTGTCATAGCAACAGCAGTGGGAAACACATGAGTGTAGGTAAGAGAGTCAAGACCCAATAAAAAATAAAATATGAATAATGCATTGGGTCTCTGAATTAATGCATGAAAATATGCACCGTCTATCAATAAATCTATGTATGCAGTCTAAATCACCAATGAAAATATAAAATGAATATACTTCTATCACCAATTGCATATATATATGATACTGATACTGTTTGTACGGATTATGAAGAGTGGCTATGAGAATGACTATTATGTAAGAATGAATATGCAGTCTATCAATAGTCTATCAACAATGAGTAGTAAATATTAAGTATGAATATTTACCACGGCATCACAATGAATTACAGGGACAAAATGAAGAAAAATAGCAGATAACTGTTTTTATATGTGTATGCCTCATGAGTGGATAATATGATAATACAGTAGTATGCTACTCATCTTACTGGTTGTCTTTTTTCCATTGTGTCACTATTTACATACATGTATCCACCCCCCTTAGCAAGTCGGCGTAACCTCCCGCCCTCGCTGGAGATTATAATTGGCCCAGTCAGATTTTTAATCCACTGATGTTATGGACAGACATGCTGTTGTCTTCATGCATAAGTAGTCACATGGATCCATCTATCTGCAGTATTGACATACACAACACGATACAGCCTTTATGACACGCACACACACACGCACGCACACGTCACACACACACACACACACACACACACACACACACACACACACACACACACACACACACACACACACACACACACACACACACACACACACACACACACACACACACACACACACACACACACACACACACGGTTGCTGAAAAGCAATTTTCTGTTCATGAATAGGGCACGTTGAGCTCCTCACTGCAGCTCTTCCCTGTCTCTGTAGTCAGCAATAATGGCACGTGGCAAAGTCCTACACCCATGTGCATGCTGGGACAGACACGCACGCACGCACGCATCATCGCATGCATATGCACATACCCTTGCACATATACATTCACAAGCTCCATCCGTCATACAGTTTGTAGCACCTTTGTACATGCGTCCACAGAATGCACAGACACAGATTTAGATGCAGAACACGCATGGTGCATTGCAAAAATCTATAAATAGTTCTCTCAGAATTGCCATTATTCCTTTGATGCTCCTTATCAGCACTGTGGGGTTCACCGAGTTGGTTGACAGTCAAGCTGCTTTTATGGAGCTTTCTCTTTCTCATCCTCTTCATCACCTCTCTCCAACACCTCTCCTCCATCCATCCCTTTTTCACCCTTCATCTTTCTCTCTTTTCTTCTCTCTGGCTTCCCCACGTCCACCCTTGTCCTGCTTATAATATTTTCATGCCTTTATCTCTTTCCTGTTCTTATTTGAATGGGCAAATAATTCATATAATAGCTGCAACGGTCTGTCTGTCTGTCTGTCTGTCTGTCTGTCTGTCTGTCTGAGTGAGCTGAATTCATGCCAGTAGCAGTATTTGCAGTATTTGTGTTCTGAGTAACCTCTGCGGCAGAAACCGAAGCATCAAAGTTGAGAAAAGTTCAACTTTGCCGCTGTCACTGTGTGGTGAGACAGAGCGGGCATGAACTAGGCGTACAGTAGGCTTACACACTAAACACTACTTCAGAACAACAGAAAGTAGCGAATACTGAGGAAACGTGGAGAGAGATATAGCAAAAGGTCCAGCCGGCCACGAATCGAACAAGGGACACACTGTCATTAGAGCCTATCTGGTAAGCGCCTTAATACTTCGGATATCGGGTCACCTCTACTGATGTAAATTCAGCGTTATGTGAATTTTCCACTGCGTAACACCGGATTAACTCGTCTCTACTCTACTTACAGTATCTCTACTCGCTTTACTTCCTTTTCCACTGCAGATAGGACCCCAACCCCCAATATACAGTAGCTGGTCACCACAGTGACGTCCATTGCATATTGTTGCTGTCGGAAACCTAGTATCTCCATATCTTAACTTACCCTGGTATTAGTTTTCTCGTGAATGACTGCCCTACTTCATCATACAAGAGTGTTGCACAAAAGTATTGAAAATAGCCGATCTACAAGCTTACAACCTGTTGCGATCCAACACATTGTAGGCTTGTAGATCGTCTTATTTTCCCAATTTTAAAAGGTTTCAAAAATAATAATAAAGCAAGTTTTGGACATGAAAGGTTTCCAACCGACAGCAACGATATTTACTGTAAATGCATCTGCAATATTTTATCTATGCTGTTCTTTCTTAGTTTTATGCTTTCATTTTTATGATCTTATTGTCTTTTTAAATGTTTTTTATGTGACAAGCATCATGATTTATGGGGAACAGTATATTGCTCCCATGTAATGAGTGTCTCATTGGAAGTGAGAATCTTCTTTTATATCAATGAAGCGATTAACCAATTACTGTCACCACAATTTCATACATTCACACAAATAGGAAAAATAGCAGGTCTACAAGATCACTTGATTAACTATTTTGAATAATATTTATTCTAGCATTTCATAAAATTTCTAAAATGATCAGTTATTTTAGTGTATGTATAGTGTCATGGCCATGCATAAACATGGATCCACAAAAATAGTGAGAAAGGCTGATAAGTGATAAGATAAGTGATAAGATAAGTGATGCTGTAGGTTAAGTTCAAGTATACCTTGAAAAATATTATGTAAACAAGCACAAACCGTATTAATTGCTTAAACAAAAATAACTCCAATAGCCATGCAGAATCAGCCCTTTAGGAAGCAACCTATTACAGGCTGAAAGTGGTGGTGGAGGGGGGGGGCGTTCACTCAACAGCAGTAATACAGTTGAGTACATACAACTCCTATTCATGGCACACCTATATGGCTGAGAAGAAATTACACCACAGGCAAATAACAAGTTCCTTGCGTCGGAGAACACCTCTAGAACCCCTGCTGAAACAGCAATGCACTCGAGATGGGATTTGATGGTCAAGAGCAAGGTCGAGGGGCTCGTCAACTAAGGTTGGTATCTTAGAAAACATGCGCATGGTGTGGAAGAATGGAGGGTCAGTTCAAGGACCGGGGAAAGAAAAAGAGAGCGGTAGAGGAGAGAAAAACACATGAACCTCTTAGAAACAAGAGCTAGAGAGAGAGAGAGAGAGAGAGAGAGAGAGAGAGAGAGAGAGAGAGAGAGAGAGAGAGAGAGAGAGAGAGAACTACAAGGGAAAGAGGAGTGAAGAAGTTTGGAACTCTGGATGTAGTGAAAGTGGACATTTGAAGATGGAAATGAGGAGAGGGCTTGAGTGGAGGAAGAAAAACAAAAGAAGAGGTAAAGAAGAGGTACAGTTACGGTTGACCCCACTGAAGAGATTTGTTTGTACTACAAGACACTGTGGGAAAGAAATTCAATGAGCCCTGTGTGTGTGGAGGTGTATGAACGGCATTAAAAGAGAGAGATAAAAACAAAACACATTCTAGTCAAAGACAATTAGTGTGCTGAGCACAATACTCCAGATGAATGCTCAGAGGGCTGTCACATCAATACTCCAGATGAATGCTCAGAGGGCTGTCACATCAACCGTTTGATCAATACTTCACACTGAGGACATGACACCTTAACAAATGAAAAATCATCACTATCTTTCAACAACATAAAGTTCACACAACGCAGCAGTGGAGTCCTGTGAAATGAACCAATTAAATGAGAATCGAACAGTTAAAACTTTTTCTCAAAAGTTTAGAGTTTGCTGTTGCAATACTACAAATAGCACTGAACTGCTTACCTCACCAGCAAGAACATTGGAAATATGCTGAATGGAGATAACAGACTCAACAAATGGCCTTACCAGGATGGAAAAAGCTACATCTATAAACAGAAGACAATCCTTGAAATAGCTCCAGCCATAAAGCCAATTTAATGAATTTATGCTCCGTCTCAGGAGAGTGTCACTCGTCGGACAAGCGACACGGTTATGCGACAGACTATAAATTAGGCCTTAGACAGCAGACTGTTGAACCATATTGAACAAATGGAGCATGAAAGAAGAATGAACAGTCAAGGAAGTGTCACGCTAGATAGTCACCTCCAACGCCCTCCTCAATCTGCTACAGTATGAACGAACACACACGCGCACACGCGCACGCACACGCACACACACACAAATTCCAGCTATGTAGTTTACTGTCATTAATCTCCGACATACACATGCCCTTCCACCAATGTTATGGAACGTATGTATAGTCCCATGTGTATAATCTTTAACATGGACATGATCATCCTTATTCCACTGTCCCTGTTGTCCATCCACTATACCTTTATGAAACCAATCACTGTGCCAATATGGAATGACTCTGTTGTTGTTATTTACTGTAACATCCAGAAGTAGACTACATGTCTAAAAGTAATTAAAAATAAATTATAATTAACAGATGGAGAAACTCACGGTGAAATTCAGCATATGGCCGATTGACTATGTTAGCCCTACTTACTTTATATAGAGGGTATGTGCGTGACATCATCATCACACCCGGAAGTTATGCGGCAACTCCTACTGAATGTCAAAAAACTATTCTATTAGTGTAGTGGTTCAGATTGTATCTAATGCAGTTTGAGTGCAATTCTATAGTGTGGGAGAATAAAACTGGTTCAGAAGTAGGCATTTGGAAGCGCTGTTAACTATTGGCATGGCTTTTCAAAATTATTATCATTGAATATTATGGTATATTATGGTATCATATGACTGACTTATGATAAGTTGGTTGGTGAGGTATAGCGAATTTCAACCTGGTATTCCAATTTGGGGCATGTCATGAGTACAGACAACACCTTCAAAAATAATAAAATAATAAAAAAGCATAACAAACAAACAAAAAAGCATAAATGCCAAATAAAATATACAAGTGATGTGATACGTTGTGAACTTATAAATGTGCTATTTTTTGCTATTTATTACACCATGAAGTATATAGGGCTTAAGTTGTTGTGATTCTCTGCAGCTGAATGATAAACAGCTGATAACAACATGCTACATAACTGTTGGTGACAGTAATGGGAGAACTAGAGACACTGTCGCACGTCATGCCTGACCTTTAACATTCATTTAAAAAAAAACAAGCTTTATGAATGTATATGACTGTGGCCGTTAGCTGTACTATGGCACGTACAGTACAGACTAGAGTAGACAGGATGATGTATAACCGTGAATAAAACCATACATGCTGAGTGGAACAACTGCACTCTCAAGCATTTTACACTGTATGCGTTCAATTGGGTATAAACCCAATCCCAGACAATTTATACAAGGAGTTATGTTAACGAATGTCAAATAGCAAAAATAGCCGATTGAAGTATATCTGCCATAATTTGTCCATAATATGGAACATAGGGTTAATGTGGTTAATAATAAGTTACATTTTAAGTAATACTATGGTTCCTCCTGCTCTCTCCTGTATTCAAACATGTGTATGGCTGCGCGCGCGCACACACACACACACACACACACACACACACACACACACACACACACACACACACACACACACACACACACACACACACACACACACACACACACACACACACACACACACACACACACACACACAATGTGCAAGGTGGGCATGTGTGAACACTGATGGATGTATCAGTGCTGCAGTTCACTCCTACAGTGAACTGCAGCACTGCCAACTCTAGTGCAGCTGAACATAAACCCACACAAACCCTACTCTAAGTAGCCTACTGTATGTCTCAGTGGAATCCAAGCAATCTGTTCATCAAAATGTTAATACAACAAGTTGGCCCATTCTGGCCCATCATCCACCCAACAGTGGGTGGATGATGTGTGCATCGTGTTGGATGGAGGATGGGGCTCACCTCTCCCTTCGTTAAATCATTCATGATGGTGCAGTGCTGTGGTCCATAACACAGCCCTGGACCTCCCTCTCTCATGTTCACAGTGCAGTGAAATTAAGAGCGAGCCCACACTACTGTACACTCACCATCAGTCTATCACTTACTATACGGTCACAGACCTCTGCAGGGATGTTAGGCGATCTTCACGCCCCCAGCCCCCCACACAAACCCACTCTCTCACCCACACATATGCATGCAAACACACTGTAACATCCTCAGGATTCATTTAACTAGGTCCATTTGGTTGCGTACACCCTCAACCTCAGCCATATGCGTACACCCTCAACCTCAAGAGTTACAAATGGATAAATGAACAGTCAGGATTTTTCTGCGCACACATTATGAACATGCGAGCACATGCACTCGGAGTCAGTATTTATTCATGTCTCCCTCGTAAACATGACTAAATCTCTTCCTCGTGCTGACAACCTTGCTCTCCCTCTCGACATGGTGGTCCCTGCATCATCGATCCACTCTGTCTGCATATTCATGAGCGATGCAGAGGGTCTGCCAGAGGGCCATTGTGGATACCACTACTTGGGGCAAGCTTCCTGGTAACATCATTCCTTTTTCTGCCATCCTGTCATGTCACTTGTCATGTCAATGCTGCCAAGCTTATAATACACGAATGAACCCCAAATTCCCTCCCTCAGACAGAAAGAAAATAATAATAATAATCTGCTCAAAGACTATTGATTTCCGCTCCAAAGCGGCCTATGCAGCAGCGGCAGACTGCTTTGGAACCAGGGGGACCTTTATATAACTTTTGCTTAATACCGAATCACTAAATAAACCACTCACCGGTGAGTCCTCCTACATAATGCATGTGGTAATGTAGTTATTTATAGAAGTGACCCGTGGTATGTGGAGTTGACCGAAGCCATGTGATGAATTTACGGACAGAGAGCTGAGACATTGTATTGGCAGGTAGCCCAACAGTGACAAATAAATTCCCGCGTTGCCCGCGTTCATTTTACTAGGTGTACAAGGACAAACAGCCAGAATGAGGAATAGCTGCACAGTCATTAGCATTAGAAACTAGAATAACAGGTCAGCTTACTATGATTTTTCATTGAGGATATTGTACATTTAATTCTTAAGATCTCTCTGTCTCATGTCCCCTCGCCCCTACCCCTCAGCCTGAAGTGCTCGAATCCATAACTTAATGAATAATTTATGACTGCGTAACAATACTGCAGATCAGCATTAAATCACTGCAATAAGCCTCAGAAATGGCTACCACATTTAGAGTGTGTCCTGCATGCTTGCAGCTTGATTGGTGAGAGGACAATGTGTCAATCTCCACAGTATTGGAACAGCTCAGTGATTGATGTTGCTGAGTACATACAGTATAGTGTATCCTATTCTCTCTCTCCTTTAGTCTAATCTCATCCTAAAAGTGACAATGATGTTCATACTGTATCTTGTGGCTGGTTCTAGATCAGGTCCATTAGGTTATTGAGTGTGTCAGACTGTACTATAAACTTGATGATGCTGCGTGTGGAAGTCACAGTTGAGTCTACATCTGAGTCCATCCCTGCTCTGACCAGCAGGGGAAGCTAATCTCAACTCAACTTCACCTGTCCTCTTCTATCAATCCGTCAGTAATAGGGGTACATACTGTATTTAGAGATTGAAATACAGACATACTGTACTTTTCTTTACAGCTTATCTTTTCCACAGATGTCCATATAGCCCATGTAACCTTCACATCATGTTTCTTCTTAGACCATACCTCAATCCATCTCCATCCATCTCCTCCTCTGACCTCTGACCTCTGCTGCCCTCACTCCCTTTGCTATTCTGTCATGATGTGTCTACACAGCTATATTTTTTCCACTTAACATTAATCTTGCTGGTGACGGGAACAGATGCCTGGAGGGCAGGCCTATGGATGATCACACACTCATGCGTATAAAACATACAGTGTACACACACACGCACGCACGCACGCACGCACGCAAGGGAGACAAGTAAAGGTGTCCTGTATCAATAGCCTGGGTTCCAGCCTGATTCGCTGCGTTCCGCGGATCTGAAAATGTCACTGCGCTACTCAAATCTGGACAGAGGCTGCTTGACTCGCATTTCATAACGTCACCTGTTACGTAGCCACGTTGTTGCTGATACGTCATCAGCCACCCAGCACTACTCTTTCCATGCTTCTCACCGTTCGAGACTTGAGAGTAAAAACCTACGGTAAAAAGTAAACGATTCAGTAGTTCACTGTCAGATTCAGTAATACAAAAAAGAAATGACGGCTGTGTGGGGTGAGTTTAGTGAATGATAAGGGGACGTTGCAGGACAACAGCAGTAGCTGCACAGTGCACATTGATACAATGTCAAACTGGTGTTTTTCGTCAACCCGCACCACAGACCAATCAGAAGCCTCGGCTTCATTTCAGCCTTCATATGTCCCGCCTACCTGTGGAGAATAGGAGACTCTCCAGACTGAGTAGCGCATTTCAGATCCGCAGAACGCAGTGAATCAGGCTGGAACCCAGGCTACCGTTTCAAACCCAACCCCCTCCATTCTGAAGGGCCACTAGCTAGTCGAGGGCACTCCAATCCAATTGGGATAAGGATTGGGTCTAGTCTTCAAGTGGCTGCACATGGGCTGTTGGGCTGTTGGTCTGAGGCCCTCACCTCACCAGACACGCAAGGCACACATTGCATTCACACTAACATGCACACCTCTTTAGTGGGGGATGTGCTAGGAGCATTATGTAACAACAGTGTGCGTTGAGGGAAATAAAGGCTCAGACCAAAACAAGGAATGAAAAATAAACTCACGAGATTGTGAGAAAAGGAAAAAAATGGCATCTTTAACTGAAATGAAACGGCAATCAAAGAATCATGTTCATGCAACTAAATAAAAAAAGAGCAAACCCGCTATGAAAAATGAACAGAAAATAAACTCGATTTAATTTGTCCAAATACATAAATATTGGCTGAGTATACGCTGGCCCCAATCTGGTAGAAACATTCATACACATTAAATATCTTAATGTGAAAGAATAAGTGGAATATGACAATTGCCACATAGCATCAGAATGATGGAATGCCCAACCAAGAAGGTGAGAGTGAGACAGCAGAAACATGAGGGAATATATAGGAGAGGGAGGGAGTGATAAAATGGATCCAGTTTAATCGAGTCAGCAGGAAGCAGCAATGCAAAAATGCCTTGAATGGAGTGACGGCAGGGGATGTGGGGAAGGAAGGGAAACTGATGAATGATGGGAAAACAGAAGAACTTAAGAGGGAAGGTTGATCCTCTACCTTTAGACCAAGTGCAACAAAAAGAGGAGGAGGGGGAGGGGGGTCATTGACAGGAGGGCAGAGATGAAAATGTCTTCGAATGTCATGATACTCCCACCAGGACAGGATAAGATGCCTGGCCTGGGGACATTTCCATAAGATACTTAATAATTTGTAGGAAAAAATGGCATGAGATTATAGTCTTTATTTGTGGCAGGGTAAAATGTGAGATAGACCATGGGCTCCATTTTCGTCACCGCTAAACCCTTTATCCCTAAACTTCTTTGCCTTTTTTTACTATTTTGAAAAACATTTTTGAATAGTTCAACTAGCCAATCTACATTGACACATTGTGAGCTTGTAGACTGGCCATTTTAACTATTCAAAAATGTTTTGCAAAATAGTAAAAAAAGGCAAAGAAGTTTAGGGATAAGGGGTTTAGCGGTGACAAAAATGGAGCCCTATGTATACAGACAGATGGGAGGGAGAAAGTGAACTGCTTGCTAATGCTATTGACTCATTCCCACAGGATTCACACGTGTGGCATGACTCTGAAGAGGGACAGCAGCTGAAATGTCAGCCCGTTTATCCTACTGTTGAGGTTGACCTTAAAACATATGGTCTACAAATTGCCCCTGTATGTGATGTTAGGCTGGCCAGCATTCCGGGTGAGAACATTTCTACAGGTCCCATTACAACGAATGACATGTAGATGTGTTCATTAGCATTCATTAGTTCATCCCACGAGCACATGATTGAACACAACACCACTCATAATGAAAACATTTATGATATTGAATTGGAATGTATTTCTCACCCTTTTAGACACGTGGAAACCACACAGTGTTAGTCAAGCTATCCGTTACAGATTTTGTTTGACCCATACAGTAGCCATCTTATTGACCCAGCAATTGTTCCGGATTAAGAACACAAGGCTAACATGGCCACACAAACACACAGTACAATCATCCGTGTTCATTTAAATAATTTGTAACTCCAAGAGTATACAAATGGAACCTTATACTGTACTGTAAGTATACATATTTGGATCCTTTTGTACAATCTCAAAGTACTGCATTTTACTGTGCAGGCGTATTATGTAGGTGAACACACACACACACACACACACACACACACGTAGACACATGCACACACACGCACACGCACACGCACACACACACCAAATGCTGTGACATTCTTCGAGTGTGCAGGCAATTAAAGGTGGGTGTCTGCTGTATGTGTCGAGGCAAAAGTCACAGCTCCATGCTCTGACAAACATTTTTTCTATTAATGACAGAGCTAACTGTCCTGCACCGCTTCAAGCTCAGCTATATTTTCTCTTTAACTTAAGAGCACTGAGGGAGAGAGAGGTGAGAGGAGAGAGTGACAGTAGCAGGGGGTGATGAAAGAAGGAGCAGGACAGATGAAGTAAGGACAGACATGAAGACGAGAGAGAGAGAGGGAGGGAGAGAGAGAGAGAGAGAGAGAGAGAGAGAGAGAGAGAGAGAGAGAGAGAGAGAGAAACCCGGTGGAGATTACCGTCAGTCGATATATCAGCAAAGAAGAATAGACAAGCCAGAGAGTCTTTATAAGGACGACTTTAACCATTTGCAAATTGGTCCTCAATAGTGCTCATTATAAGATGGCACCATTTGGTTCTACTTGCTCTCCGTCTCAGAAGGCTGTGGACAGTTCAGAAACCAGCCTACCAGTGACATAATATCTTATAATGAGTATAGGACCTTATAGGAAGATCATAGACAATTTAAGATCATACTACAATACTACAATATAAAGACACTACACAGTAAGATTATCATATTTTACCTCTGAGAAAACACTGAGGATTTAGCAGTGTATAGTGATCAATTATGTGAGTGTGCGCGTGTGTGTGTGTGTGTGTGTGTGTGTGCGTGTGTGTGTGTGGTCCGTGTGCATGTGGTGTGTGTGTGTGTGTGTGTGTGTGTGTGTGTGTGTGTGTGTGTGTGTGTGTGTGTGTGTGTGTGTGTGTGTGTGTGTGTGTGTGTCATCATCATCACCTTTATTTATACTCTGAAGTGCGCAAGGCAAGCCCTCATTTTCAATGTAGCAGAGGTTGTGTGTGTAGATAGAGTGAAGTAAATAGTCTTGCTGTGTTTCTGACTGTAGCTAATTAGGGCCATCAGAAAGCCAGCTGTTAGTTCTTGATAGGGGCAGGTTAACTAACACACACACACACACACACACACACACACACACACACACACACACACACACACACACACACACACACACACACACACACACACACACACACACACACACACACACACGCATAACTCTCTGCCCCAGGATAAGGGCAGAGTCTTGCACTACTCTCCTCTTTATTTATATACAGCTGATGTTGAACTACATCATTTAGCCAAACAAGAGATCAAGAGAACCAAATCTTCACTCAAATGTTGGAGAATAATGTTCAACAACAAGACTCATAAGGCTTCTATATCTGTTTGGTTGCGACAAAATCCTCTTAGAGAGGATCCAAGAAAATCTATATACAATTCACGTTGTAAGTGAAGACAGTACGGCCATACAGGGTATGAAGGAGACAGAGGACTTGGTCGAGGCGAGGATAAATAAGATGATGTCAGTGCTCAGACTGTGATGGTGCGGTCTGCAGTTCTGACACTAGGTGGCGACATCTACCTCTCTCAGAGGACAAGCAGCACTGTACTGCTGACTAAGGACTGGCTGATCATCTGTGTGCATGTGCCAGTACCACATACATGTGCACCGGCATGTGATCATGTGTGAGATGCGTTTGACCTTGTACAGAAGACACATATACATGAATGCTCTTCTTTCTCCTTTTGCCAATACTGCTACATCCTCTGCAGATCCCCCTCCCCCTCTCCTCTCCTCTCGTTTCTACTGGCTTGTCATCTACATTGATTTAATACCAAGGGAAAATGCAGCATAAAGCATTATCTGAGCAAAGGTTTGTTTACCACATTGAAGGTTAATAAATGTGTTAGCTAGATCGTCAACTACTCCTTTTCAACCTATCCATCGTTTTTATTTTATTATGTTTTCTTTTTTCACTTTCTTTGCTGCCTACAATGAACATTAGGCTGCTGTAACAATAAAAAAAAGAATGATGCTCCTTCCCTGGTCTGCCACTCTCGTCTACTGCCTTAATCTCCCCTGTCCACACTCTGCAACCATAGTATGTATGGGGGGTAGCGGATCAGAGAAACTGTTTGCCAAGTGTTGCACACGCCCTGCAAGTAGCTGCAGCAGAAAAGACGGAGAGAGAAATGAAGAGCTGTTGATATTGAACCAGGAGGATTGATGAAGGGAAGGGTGGAGGAATGCACTCTAGGAGGGAGGGAAGGATGCTGAGTAGAGAAGGGGACCAAGCCCTGCACCTGCCTCACAAAGATCTCTAGGGTCAGCCAATTAGAGGGACGACACCATTATGCTCCCAGCTCGCCAGTAAATCCTGCACCGCAAAATAGCCCACGTGCCTCTGCTCCGTCAAATGTGTGTATTTTATATACGCTGGATTATGCGCGCGCGCACGCGCACACACACACACACACACACACACACACACACACACACACACACACACACACACACACACACACACACACACACACACACACACACACACACACACACACACACACACACACGGCGACGGTGTATGAATGTGTGTGTGAATGGGTGAATGTAATGCACAATCTATGTAAAGTGCCTTGGATAAAGGCGCTATATAAATGCACCATTTACCATTTACCATTTACACACACAAACATAATGTGTTTAATGTGTTTGTGGAGTGTACGATAGATATAAAAGATTTGCCTCAGTTTCACCGACACCAAGATTCATTCTCACAGAGAAACGAAAGGCCAATGAATTTCAACTCATCCTCCAATTCTGATCGCTGCTCCTCCAGTCGACCCCCTGGAGAGCTGTGTATCACCACGCAGACAGGATGAGATGAGGAGTGATGGTGGATCAATCACCCTCCTGAGGCTTTAGATGAGGGGGCTTATAAGCCTTTAATAAGAGAGTCAATGACACTTCTATGATGCTTTGATGACACTCAACACAAGGATCAAACAACTCCGAATCTGTGCTTCAGGACAGAACATCCGGGTGACAGAGGTTATGTTACAAATCTAGGCCAAACTAATGACATGCTTTGTCTTATTCAAAATAATTATTCTAAATCTCCTCTCCTTAATTGGTTTGCTGAAGGAAAGGAAACCTCATTAAACTACTTTGACACATTTTAATGCCCTGTTTAGGACAACTACAGACCCTAATCATGGACTCGATTCCGTGTGTGCCCAGTCCCAGACAAACATCCACACAGCATATACTGCCTCATCAAAATCAGCCCTTTTAAAAATGCTCAGAGTTCTCTACACTGCACCACCCCATACACAGAGAAACAAATGACTGTTCTGTAATGGGACCCAAATGGACCATAAGGTCTGCAGAGGATTTAACTGTTTGGGTTTGAATGGTTCTGGATGGCAGAGTTTGAAGTGTTATTTCCAGAGCGTGGGCGTCATCATGATCAATCAGGTAAATGAGACAGCCGTTCTCCCTTACAGCAATAGGGGGCAGAGTCACCCTGGGGTCACACACGCTCTTCTACTCTAGATTTTCTTCTATGGCTGTATACCCGCAGGCTGCATTCCTTTACTGTAAAGCCTTAGTCTTACTCTTAATTTAAAGGCGTAGTGAAGTGAAAAATATGTTTTTCACACTTTTAGACCATATCCGTGGTCATCATATGGGCATACCTAACAATGGATGCCAAAAGAACGTGTTTTTATATCAAGTCCATAAAAACATTGTTTTAATGACTTCCTGAAAACAAAAACGTGCTGCGTGATGATGACGTATAGAGATACACATCGATAAAAGCCAATAAAAATGAAGCTCACCAGTTTAATTCCCATGCTTCCTGATTCCTCCTCCACAGCTGGTTTTGATTAAAGAACTACGTTTTAATCAAATTCAAGATGACATCCAGTTTACTTGTTTTAAACTTAATCATCAGGCTAAAATATCTATATAGGTTGTGTATAGGTTAGAAATAATCCGCTGACTTGTCCTCATGTCTCCCTGTCACTTTTGTTTACAAACAAAATTCACGTGCAGGAAGTCACAGACTTTGAGACCCCATAGCCTGTAGGGATGCGACGCTCTGATTGGTTCAGAAACTTCAGAGCCAAGTTTCAGGCTAAAACTTCAAAATAAAAGGTCCACCATTTCCGTTTCTTTACACCTTTAAATCTCAGAGTGTACACAACATGGAACCAAATGGACCAGTATAGGGGCCATAAAAGCTCTCTGCCAGCTAAGATCAACATGGCACTATCATTATCTACAAACAATATAGCCATCATAGACACACTTTATTCTGTGTTTCAACAACAAAAATTAGGTTAGAGTAGTACAAGAAGAGTCCCAGGTGGTCCCAGGTAACAGTTTTTAGGATATTTTGTTTTGGACCAAAGAATTGGAAGGACAAATTTAATTGCAATCCGCCCATTACATTTTGAGATATCTTACAGTTTGCGTGATCTGCACAAAAGGACAGTTAACCCATTTTGGGCGGGAACCCCTTTTGGTGTTTTAAACATTGTTATAATTTAGCTATTGAAAAATAGCAGATCTACAAGCTCATAGCGCGCCACTGAGTGGCGCGCTACGAGCTTGTAGGTCTGCTATTTTTGAGAAATCGTGAAAATATTTATTTCAGAAAACTGGAGGATTTAGAAGGATTTTTAAAAATTTTGAGGTCAGGCCTAAATGGGTCAAATGATAAGGGACAATATCGGTGGCACCCAACTGTACGTGAAAGTAGTCTAAGGCTGGTGCTGGAGGAAAGGACATGAGGATGTGTTCCTCATGCAAGCTGCCTGTTAGATTAACAGAGCTGATACTATGGTCTAAAGGTGGTGCTAAGGTCATGGGGTCAAATAGTTATAGGGTTCATCTTCTGGAGCTTAAATTTACTAATTTCATGGCCATCCGCCCATTCGATTTTGAGATATATTGCATGCAAGTGGACATTTTGGCCTATGGGTGGCACTAGAAGAAAATCATTTGGTATTCTCCTCTGGGGAGCATGAAGGTGCACAGCAAATGCACACCAACATTTTGCTGTTTGTACCTGTATGAGTGAGTGATGAATATATATATACCCCTCTTCATTGATTCTGGATTCACAGTAAATGCAATGTCGATACAAGCAGTAGATTTTTAGATATCTTACTTGGACGGACGGACGGACTGATAGACAGACCGACTTAGCCATAAAAACATGTAGCTGTAACTGGAAGACACAGCAGAAAAAAATATAATGTAGGAAAGTAAGAATGATAAATATGCAGTATATGTCTTGCTAAATTGATCAAACCCGCAGCAGCTGAATGCCAAAATCCTTACTAGCGCAACGCTCGTACACATAATAGGACTTTTAATGTAGTTGGGGAGTCATTAGATCGGCTGTCATTATATCTTTGTGGTTTTCACACTAAACGATTGATCGCAGACAAGGGATCACACACTGCAGAATTCACCAAGATGCGATCCAGACCAAAAAAGCTCCCCCACAGCATAATCGGAGCAAATATCTTGCAGTGTGTCAGGGCCATAAGTCCCTTTTCTACAGGACAGAGCAGAGCAGACTGTTGCAGTAGTTGTCTACTCTAGCGACATACTGCAGAGATTCTGGCGACCATGTACATACAGCATATGAGATCCTTATGAGATGCAGAGAGATATCAGTGCTAGGCTCAGAGCACCTGGAGATGAAATAAGTCCCCATTCCATCTCCTGCTACCGCCTGTCCTCTCTGCTCCTTTCAGCCATAGGACACTTAAAGAGGCAGAGCTCGGAGCTACTGTAGGTACCAGACACCAAGCGCTTTCCTTTTTCACAATGAACTGGCCAGCAGTGACGTATCAGATTTCTCTGTGGAGGAATTGCCTCATTATTTATCATCTCTCTTCCTCTCATACATTCTCTCTCTTCTCCTTTGGTTAATGATGACAAGGATCTGTTTCAATAAGCCTGATCTCTCAATTCTCGGCTCAGGCAGTTACGTAAGAGCTGCACTCTCAGAATAACAATTGAGAGGACAGATTAGCGCATCGCTGTGGAGGGGGTGGAGAGGAGGGGGCAATCGAGGGAAAATCTAAGGAAGACCCTCTCAATAAGACACATCATTTCATGTGTAGAGGAAGAAAGTGCCACAAATGAAACCATTTTATAGAGTAGCAGACCCAGAGACAGAGGCTACAGTATGCCGCTAGAGTGAATATTATGGTTTGAGGAGTGTGATGCAACCCTGTGTTACAACCTAATCACTTGCCGCAAGCACTGCAGTCGTACGTGTCGATTCGGCTTCATTTTCAACATTTAGCTGAGCATCAACAAATGATCGGTGTCTCGGAAAAGGATGAGCATATATGACGAAATACATGATAAATGATAAGGTATGGTAAGCAATTTTCTTTGGTTAAAATAAGTGTCAAATAGCTCTATATGCTGATAGTATTAGTTAGTGCTTGTCAGGAGTCTCCATGTCTCTCCAGCTCTTTATTAAATAGAAAATGCATTTTCAGGATGACATTTTTATCCAATCAGGATAGAGAACTCAGACAGGATGCACATTGAACAAGTGAAACTGGAACTGGAGCACTATAAAATGAAGCTGATAAATGGGTACTCTCCTGATTGGCTGAAGTTTGTCACCTACATGAAAATGTATTTTATGATATGATATGATATGATATGATATGATATGATATGATATGATATGATATGATATGATACTTTATTGTCAGTTCACACTGTATCAAAGAGCTGGACCCCAAGCTCCCAGAATGGCTGGGCAACGTTGAAGTCGTCTCCCTACTGGTCAAAACCTGGTACTGCAGGCGGGCTGGGCCCAGGTTAAATTTATGAATAGGACGTGATACAGAGGTACCATAAGAACAGCGCGAGGCTGCGAGGGGTACTCTGATAGGAGCCAACCAATCATATCAACGCTCGAGGGGTACTACCCGAAAGACTTTGTCGTTCTTCCGGGTGCTTCAAAACGCCACTGAGCAACTTCCATTGAAGAAGTGAATAGCGGGGGCAGGGCTGTCGCTCCTCGATCCGTTCTCTAGATATATTATAGCTCTATGGGATACCCCTGTTACTGAAAACAAAAAACGCTCTAGTCTATAGCAATGATTACTATCACAATATAGTGCTTTTTTACATAAACTTTTTGTTTTAATTAAAAAATATCACTTATCCTGCCTTTACACACAAAGGACGATGTATCATTTTCCTCTTATATACTTCGAGAATGATGTAAGAACAAAATCACTTAACAATTAAGAAGACTATTTGTGATATTGTTATTTTAAGCAAAATTTCAGACACCTCTTTTGCCCATTAGGACCACTCTACGCAACGTCATCAAACAGCGACGTGCACCTATGGTAACATCATTCTACAGGCCGCAGGTTTCTGCGTAACACTTTTTATTTATTTATTTTTTCTTTCCCGTGCAACCGTACGACCGGCCGCAGCTTCTAGTCATCATTACTGGCAAGACAGTGATGCGGTCAGGAATGACAAGCATCACTTAAAGGAGCATTCAGTGATTTGGATTTGGAAAACCACCCAGTCCGCCCCGGTAACAAAATGTGCACATGCACGCTCTACAGTGGGGGGAAGTGCAACAGGCCAACAGCATGTGCACCAAGGCCCGCCCCCACTCGATCATGATTGGAGGAAGGCCCCTCTCATCCTGATTGGATGAAGGCTTTGCCACCCGCCACCAAAACTGAAACTAGGGTTTTTTGACCCCAGGGGCTCATTGGGGACAGGGAGGAACTCCTTATATGGTCAGCACACTCTATAGTAGGGAGGATTATCCAGAAAAAAAGAAAAAACAAGTGATATTTGAATTAAGTCAAATCACTGAATATACCTTTAAGTGATAGGCTATCATTTCTAATTAGTAGTAGAGTAATATTTATAGTGATTAGGCATTTTTGTTGATATGTCATGTTTTGGATACCTACTGTATCAATTAGTTTTCATCCATCTAGTAGTTAGTGTTCCTTGAGTCCTTAACTATCCCTTGTCGGGGAGTGTACCTAGGAAATGGATTATGTGGTTGTTTGGTTCTAGTTTATTTTATTGAAACAAGAAACAGAGAGTGCTATTTGAATGAAATGTGATCAATTGTGACCGGGGCTAAGTCATTGGATTTCTTTCCATTTTAGTTTTTTCTTGTCATAGCTTCAAATTGACATATTGGTTGTTCAGTTTGACCCACCAGTTTTTGAGATATGGCTTATAGAATAATGTCTTGCAGAAAACAGTGAGTTGAGAAAACAGGCTTGAAAGGTTCACTTCTGTGGACTCTAACATTACACCTATAGCTACTGTATATGTTTAAGCATTTATTTCATATTTACATGTTGATTTCAGCTCTGACATTTAGTTCAGACATGCTCTAGTATGTGAAGAGTCTGCCTGTGTTATTAACTCATTTTGGATAAAAAATACAATCAGTATTTCTCCTCTTCCTGCGGCAAGACTAACTGTCTTGCCGCCATGACTGTCTCTGTATCAAAAAGAGTCGCAAATGGTCTTCCTGCTTACTTGAGGAGGTGTGGGTTTCAGCATCGACATTGAAATCACAGCAGTCCCCACAAGCACATCAAGACTCAGCATTGCCCCGCTGAAGGCTAAGGGAGGGGGAGTTTAGCGGCCTCACGTGCACCTACCATTCCCCATTTTAATTAAGGGAATGTAGGCTGAGGGCTCCATCCACACAGCCCCAGCAGTAGTTGGAGCCAGAATGTGGACTGACAAAGATTCATTCCAAGGCTCCATCAACATGAATGAGTGCTTTGGTCAGGTCTGCTGAGTCAAATGTCTGTGGGTGTCCCAAAGGGTCACTTGGACCATAATAATCACTTGAGTGACAGCCATAAATCTGCACACACAAACACATGATGGTGTTTCAATTAACAAGCAGATATGGGTTTAATAGAAACATACACACTGGTTAAGCTAGATGTCCTGAGGCCCTGGAGGTGCAAGTCTAGCTGAGGGAGACAAAACTGTGCCTAGCTCTAAGACACAAGCGGAATCCTACATACACGTGTATGACACGTCTACAACTGACTTCCAATACAATTTACAATTTAGGCATTTAGCAGACTCTCTAGTCTCAACCCATAGTAATTTACAGTAGGCAAGAGCAACACAAGGTAATACATCAAGTACATAGAAATTCTAGTGTTGAAATGTATGGATATAAGGACAGTGGCATCCAGGAGGCCAGCAGTGAGCTGCAAATAGGTGGTAAGGTTGGCTCTAATGGTGGGTTTAGTCACTGCTGCAGCATCTTTAATCCACTGCACCAAATGTCCACAGTCTCCATACATAAACAAACACACACTAAAACAAATACACATAGCTCTACTATTAAAAAAAACCAAATCACTCTCACACTAGCATAAGTTCTGGAATGCAGATCCACTCCTGCCTTGAGAAATGAGAATGTGACACACGTGAGCCCTGCATACACAGTTACACACATGTGCATATAGATCCAATCCTAATTTAAAGCCTGCGTTTGCGAGGCTAGCATAATCCGGCCGCCTCATTGATATCAATTGAATCTTTCCAAACGCACTGTATGCGCACAGTAATTTCCACGCATACGCACGCTTTGAAAAGCCTGGCGTAGTCTGGGACTCTGGGCGCTAGTCTCGCATTGCCAGATCAGATAATCAGAGATATCTGACTACTGAAGTGTCTGGGGATTTCTAAATGCAAAGTTAGTTGCTATAATATCACTGCAATGTATTTAGTTTTTTGTTTTTTTACTCTCAAACACAGTTTTAGCCACAAAAGCCTTGGTCTCTAGTTGAGCACAGACTTGCGAGTCTTATCCTACCTCCTCTGCATTAATGTAATAGCTCTGTTGTACAGTGAGTTTGGCTTCTACAGGTTTCAGTGGCAGCCATGTTGGCCTGCTCCCTAGTTACATACCAATTGATCTTGGAAAATTGACTATTTTTGCATGGCCGCGTGCCCGTCGCTCCCACAACCATGAAAGTTGATTCTGCTTGAGCGAAGCTATGTGTGTTAATAACAACCTGGATTAGAACATTGTGTGTGTGATGCTGCGTGCTAGTGCTATGAAGATGATATCCAAAGCGCAGTGTGTGGGGACACGGGCCGTAAATTAAAGTCCTTTATAAGTTTGCTGTATTCTCTGTCACTAATTCCACACATGCAGTTACGATAGAGCCCATAGGCCGAACTCCGAAAGTCCAGGAATACATTTGGGGAAAGTGTATATTTGTGCATATGCTAATAGTCAATGCCCGTGTGCAAGATCAATTGCTCCAGCTACTGAGGAAAACCAGGCAGAACAGACAGGTTTTGATGACAGAGGCCCGAAAATGAAGGCCGGCCCTACCTGGGCCCTCATCAAAGCCTGTACACTCAAGACACTGCCTCCGCTGCCACCCATAAATCTCCATGCATGGAGCTGACCTGTTCTGACATTCCATATGTTGATCTGACCTCATCAAACCCTGTAGACTCAAGACACGCTACATATATGGCCAGACCTCATCAAACCCTGTACACTCAAGACACTGCCCCCGCTGCCACCCTTAGATCTCCATATATGAAGCTGACCTGTTCTGACATTCCATATGTTGATCTGACCTCATGTAATAATATGGAAAAATGTTTTTGATGATGTGTTTAAGACCCCAGGAAGAATAGCTGCTGTGACTCACAGTAAGCTAATGGGGATCTATCAGAGTAGTATATTATGAACTGTTCAAAATCATTGCAATAATAGGGCTGGGCAGTATGGATTTTTTGTTATCGCAGTAATAAATCAATGTTTACCGACGGTATATCGGTATCACGGTATTGAGCGATACCTCCAAAATTTTGTTTTGAATAAAATATATATAATAATTATTAATAATAATAATAATAATATATAATGGGCGCAGTAAGCGGCCTGCTCACTCACATCATGCATTGAAGTAAGCATGAGCTCAGCTCGGGGCTCTCCCCAGGTTGGCACAGCCTGGGAGAGTAGCACTGCACCCATGATTAGTTTAGGCATTGGCATCGGATGAAAAATGGGTTACAAGATCGTGGGATAAAAAAATAAAAATAATAATAATCACCGTTGTGAACTTGATACTGCTGTATGCTGGTATTGCGGTTATTGCACCCAGCCCTGTGCAATAACACAATTTATTTTGTTTTAGAGTGAATTATCCTCTTGGGAATTACGGTATGTGAATCAACAGATTTACTGCTTATCCTTTTATCGGCAATCACAGTTTTTTATTGTGGGTCCTCAGATGACTGAAGAGGCCAATTCTGGAACCACACACTTTCCTGCAATGTGGGCAATGAAGTGAAGAGCCGTTTTAGTGGACACCCTCAGATTTATACAGATTGCTGTTCTGTTGTTCACAAAGCACGCAATGACACATGCATCTTCCACATCCTAACCAGCGAATTGAATAAACAAAATGGCATAAAAGACTTCTATGTTCTTTCACACACATTTAGCTTGTGTGTAAAGCCCTGAGGGTTTCTACCAAATGATGATCACATTACACTAAAAATATTGATGCTGAGACCAAGCAGCTAAATAACCAGTCCCATCTAAATTACCTTATTTATTTTTCAAATTACATAATTAGCTCTTTAAAAGTCCAAACATGCCATGTGTAGCACAGCTACACTGAATATGAGATTTACTTTGACAGGCTCTATGGTTAAACAGTAATTGTCCATTTAAAAATGACATTACTTTGAAATGACAGATGATAGCAAATATCGAATAAGTTTCCATCCCTGCATCAACAACCTAGAGATCAGCCAATAAGGTTTAAGAACAACATTGACAATAGGGCTGGGACAATAGGGCTTTGTTCACATTTTGACAATGCTCGTTTTTCAAGAAGAGCAAACTCATCAATAAATGTAATATGAGGGCAACATTCTCCACTGCTCAGCAACTGACCTGTACTGTGCAATACCTGCACAAATTAAAATGGCACGTTCACCCTTTATTGCTTCACTTTATCAGTATGAACATCCATTACATCTATAATCCCATAAAGGAAGTAAGGAATCAAATCATGTAAAACACCATTATGGATATCAGCTGCAGATGAAGTACAGATTACAACAATAAAGAGGATAAAGAAAACATGCATGCATGGGTTGAGAGAATAAAAACATGACTCGTATCGTATGAAATATAATGCACCAAATATAGCATGTGTAAACACAGTGGACACAGTAACTGACCAACAGGCTGAAAATATAGATCATCATCACCGATACATTCTATGACAAATGGCCAGACATGAATTTCTTTATCAGATACCTATAGTACGCGACAACAATAGCAATAGCAATGTTTGACATGCTGAGTCGCTCCCTGTCCTTTGGATACTGTGTTTGTTTTGAATGTGGGCCTGGAAATCCCTGTGTGACAGTGATTATGGGCTCAAATAATCTGCATGTATTAAATTATTTGAGTTGAGTTTGAGTTCAGCGCACAGTGAAACTTTAGCTTTTGCTGATGCTCAGCTACTGCTGTATCAGCCCTATAGGGCTGATGATAGTTATCACCCTCGATCACCTCACACAGGTCAAATTCATGACTGGTTACATGGTGATAATTATGGTCATCCTTAAAATAAAAAAATATTGTGCTGAGCCCTGTATATATGAATAAAATGCCATCTGCAATGAATGAAACTCATGCGCGAGCGTGCGCGCACATGTGTGCATGCACTGAATGCATGCGTGTGTGTGTAAGGGTGGTGTGGTTAAATAAAACATGGGGCTGTAACAGAGCAAACACTGTGACCTTGCTTGCATTGAGAGGATATAGAGACAGTTCCGAGCAGTAGATCGATTCACATGACACCTGAAGGGACAATTACACACAAAAAATAGGTGTCAACTGTCAAGTGTCAAACAAAGAAAGAAATTCTACAACAAAGACTACTTATTGTAGTCTAAGTAAAAGATGAGACCAACAAATGAACCTATACATTCTATTATACGGCTTAGAGTGATCGATTGGCATCAGAAAAGCTTGATGCTCTTGTTGTGTTCTTGACAAATG